>NC_063444.1:34205496-34885772 GCF_020379485.1 Brassica napus
TAACATATTATTTCATTTATTATATTCTGATTTTATAATCCATTTCCTTTATTAAAATATACCAAAAACAATTTATATATTTTCCGTAAACAAAAACCTGTAAAACGAAATCCATGATTTGATATATATACAATTATATAATAACTAAATAGTCCTCATATAAAATATAAATGTTATATGACATTTATATAAGGGAAATTGGAATCATATACATAGCAAAACCAAAAACTCAAGTTTATAACCATAATAACCTTTTGGTTATGATATTCTTTGTATAATATGTATAATGATTAATGACAAAACTACCATTTATTCTGTTCATTCCCATTCTTGTTCTTATTCTTGTGAAAATTTTTTTCTCATTATATTGATCTCTGTTCTCTTTTTTTCCAATGAATATTTACAAGTTTTATAAAACTCAGTGAGTACTTTACACGACATTAATTATCGTATCCAACAAGTGATTGTCTGATCTTTTCTTCATATATTTGTTTGAGTCTACAATTTTGTTACTTTCCAATGTATGTGGATTAAGAAACACAGAATCTGCAGAACTATGGGAGAAAAAACAATATGCATTGTGTTGTACTATTATGTTTGATAAACATAGAATATAAATTCTTTCTTAATGTTACAAGAAAATATGAATTTGATAATGTGTATTTTTAGTAGATGGTGCTTTAACATGAAATTTTCGGTGTGATTCCTTACAACAAGTGTATCTCATATATGATACATAGCAATCACATTGTAAAAATGCAACCATCAATGAAGAATACACACAAATTTTTGCAACAATTCTTGTAAATACTATACTATTCTATTTTTCTAAATATAGTGTAGTCCTGCTCATCTTCCTCCCCCTCTCCCTCTCCCTCCCCCCTCCTCCTCCTATCCATCCTCCTCTCTTCCTCCCCCTCCCCTACCTTTCCTTCTCCTCCTCCTTTTCTTTATCGCAGTGAGCCATCACTATCACTCTTTCTTTAACTTATAAACGGTTTACATTGTGATGTTTCTATGTATCAAGTTCTCTATCCTTTGAAACTGATAAAATCATTTGTGTGACTATACTGTATGATGTGTAGAATAGCATGACAAATTTAGTTTTGGCATTTCAACATCACGCGTACGCGGCAGGAAGGAGAGTTTGGTCATGTTGTGCGTAAATTGTCTCATCCAACCTGAATTACTGTAATATGGCTATATTCTTCATTTTTTTGTATGAATATTCAGCAAATTCACCCTTTATATAACATATGCTTAGACATGTTTTTTTGTCGACTTTATGTTTCATTAACATGCCAGAAGGCATTGTTTATTCTATGGTCATCAGGTTTACAGCATTAAAAGTCCAACGGATAAATTAAATTTTGTGAACTAATGGCCCACATACAAGAATCTCGAGAAGCTTCAAGTGCCACGTCCTCAACACGTGTAAAACAAGCATCAAATGGGCGGCCCAATCACTGCCCGAGAACTCCATCGTCGGAAAGCCCTCTTCACCGCATCTCGAACTTCTCTATCCACCGTAGAATCTCCAGGAAATTGAATCAGAGCACGACGACAAACTCACCCTTTATGTAGAGGATGGATTTGACCATCCCACAAGGCCCGAGGAATAGAAAGGCCTGGCCCGGATTAAGTAGAGCGACGGCTCGATCGGTCGGCTCAAGAGTCAGGTCTCTCGGCTTGACTCTTGAGTACTTTTAGTCAATCATCATCGACTGAAGTACATTCGGCTCAGCGGCTGCTCGGACGCCTACGGGCTTCTCGGCCCAGCAGAGGAGGCCCACCAAGATGGCGTAAATTAGGTCAAGGACGAGGCATCAGGACGTCTATATAAGGGAAAGGGGAGACAACGAGAGGAGGATCCGAAATCACTGACTAACACTTGGCGGCTAGATTAGGGTTTTCACCTTTGCTTCATCTCGCCGTTAGTTGTACTTTTTCGGTAGCTCATCGAGCCACCGGCTTCCTTTCTGTCGCACTCTCTTCGTTTCCCTTGTAACCGACTGAACGTTTTCTCCGACCATAAATAAGACGTCTTTGTTAAAACCCATATCTTCTTTATTACCGTTTTCCGATCAAACAGTTGGCGCCCACCGTGGGGCAACTAGCAAAGTAACGTCAGAACTATGGTCGTTAACAACGACAGTTCTTCGTCAGGCGAGGAGCGCGAAGCTCTCGAGGTGACACCGGCTCCAGAGGCGACACCTACGCCTACACCAGTAACTCCACTTCCCCATCCTGCGTCTATGGAAACTATCCTGGCACGCCTCACCCTACAAGAAGCGGCGCAGAAGGCGGCAGTTGACCAAATCACGGCGATAGCAAAGATCCTTGCTCCTCTCGCCGCAAACGCCGAAGCTTCAACGGCGCAGTATCGTCGACACCTGTTCGCCACAGAACGAACCACCGACGTAGCACCTACGCGGGATAACGATAACCAAAGCGCCGGTAACGACATCAACGCGCACACCGCAAGCGAACTAGCCGCGTTGAAACAGTCGGTCCTCGACATCAATTCGAAGATCCACCAGGTGACGACGTCCGCGCCCCAAATCGAGCATGTACTCGCGGAATCTCTTCGTACACCCTTCACGCAAAAGGTTACCAGTGTGCAGCTACAGAAGATGGAGAAACTCCGTCTTCCAACCTTCAAAGGTCTCTCTGACCCTTCTACTCACGTCACGTCTTTCAACAAAGCGATGCGACGCGCAAACCTGACCGACGAAGACAAAGACGCCGGCTTTTGCCAACTCTTCGTCGAAACCCTAGAAGGACCGGCCCTTACTTGGTTCACCGGCCTCAGAGAAAACTCCGTCGACTGTTTCCACGACCTCTCAACGGCTTTCCTTAAGAACTATATCATGTTCACCAACCAGGAAGCGACCGTGTCAGATTTGTGGAACCTCACTCACGCCAGCGACCAAAGTCTCCGCGACTTCATGGAGAAATTCAAAGCTATTGTCTCGAAGATTGATATTCCCGACCATATCGCCGTCGAATCTTTGATGAACACCTTGCACGTCGACTCCACATTCCGCCAGGATCTCTACCGATATCCGACAAAATCTGTCTCCTACGCCATCGCTCGCTCGCACAACTTTATCCGCATGGAAGAAGACACCAGAGCAAAGTTCGCAAAAGAAGCAGCAGCGAAACAGCGACCCTCCCGAACAAACGACACCCGCCCCGAGCCCCGCCAGCACTCCTCCGGTGGAAATACCACTCAGAAGCGAGGCTACGTTAGCTCGGTCGGTGATGAGGAATCTCCAAAATCAGCAGCCATCACGCGAGAGAAAGGCTGGAACCACTGGGATCGAGACTCCGCTCCGAAGCAGTCAACCTCATCCGAACCAGCGAGTTCAAACTCCGAGGAGCCAAAAAAATGGTGCCTCTACCACAAAAGGGATTCCCATGACACGAAGGAATGCAAGGTCCTCATCGGGCAGTTTTTCGACGGGTCACTAATGGGACAATCCAAATGCCCACTTCTCCTACGACACCGAAAAACACCAAAAGCTGGAGTAAGAACAAGGAGAAGAAGGCACAGAAGTCTCAAAAGAACACGGCCCCGAGCGAGGAAAGAGCAAGCCCTGAGCGCACTCCCGTCAACAACGTCGGCCCCGCCAACGATTCGTCAGAAGACGAACACCCGCGTCGCCGGCGACGAGTGGAAGTCATACTCTCTCGCCCTTGCGACTCCTCTGATGACGACGTCCCGACAGTGCAACCAGATCTGCGCGATAAATTGGACAGCAAGGATAAGCAGTCTCTCGCTCCCTCGAAACAGATAAAGACCTGTGCATTCTATTGAAGCGAAAAAGCGCCACGAACGAAAACACAGGAACCGCCGACCTCCGTGCGACCATCTCCAAATGCAACACTCGGAGAGTCGGTCAAACTGGCGACCTTCGCGACCAGCTCAATTCGAAGGCCGACGACCTGCGAATCCAACTCAACCGTTCGAAAGGGTCCGATCTGCGACGACGTCTCGAATCAAAAAAGAAACAGCCCGCAGAAACTCCTATATTCGAGAACACAACTGACGATTTGAGGAAGCAACTCGAATCAATGCGAGCTACCCGAGCCCCGCACATTAGTGTCATAATGGGCGGATCACCACCTTGCGGTGACTCGGTTCGAGCCGTCAAAGATTACAAACGTCAAGCAACCACCTCTCAGAAGTGGCCTTCTCCAGTCGAAAATGATCACCAGATCACTTTTTCGGCACTAGACACCAAGGGCGTCCACATGCCACATAACGATCCTCTCCTCGTCGACCTTGACATCGGCGAATGTCTGGTCGCAAAAGTCCTTATTGATACCGGCAGCTCAGTCGATCTCATCTTTCGCGACACACTCGACAAAATGGGAGTTGATTTACGGGATATGAAGCCTTCTTCTCGCACGCTCACCGGCTTCAACGGAGCCTCGGAGCAAATGATCGGGACAATTCGCCTTCCAGTTTACGCAGGTGGTATAACCCGCACCGTCAAGTTCTCCGTCATCCGCGCCAAAGCACCCTATAATGCCATACTCGGAACACCATGGCTGCATTCCATGAAAGCCGTCCCTTCGACTTATCATCAATGCGTCAAATTTCCCGGAAAAGACGGCAAAACTCAGACGATTCGGGGAGATCAACAAGCCGCGAGAGAACTACTGATCGCAACTGTAAAGATGCAGCAACAAGCTTCCCTTGTCAACTCCGTCAGTAAACCACTCAACAAGATATACCCCAGAAGGAGGAAGTTCGCGAAGTCGCAATTGATGAATCCGACCCGACGAAAATCATCCGAGTTGGCGTCTACCTGTCCGACGACGTATGTTCAAGGATCATCTCTTTCATCAAAGACAACGCCTCGACGTTCGCCTGGAAGACTTCCGACATGAAGGGGATCGACCCCGCAGTTACCTCCCATGAACTGCACGTCGACCCAACGTTCAAACCCATCCGACAGAAGCGACGAAAACTCGGTCCAGAACGATCTAAAGCCGTAAACGAAGAAGTCGACAGGCTCCTCGACGCGGGTTTCATAACCGAAGTCCGATACCCCGAATGGTTGGCTAACCCGGTTGTCGTCAAAAAGAAAAACGGCAAATGGCGCATATGCGTCGACTTCACGGACCTCAACAAGGCGTGCCCAAAGGACAGTTACCCACTCCCTCATATCGATCGTCTCATCGAATCAACTGCTGGTAACGAACTCCTAACCTTCATAGACGCTTTCTCGGGATACAACCAGATCTTGATGCATCCCGACGATCGCGAGAAGACGGCATTCATCACCGACAGAGGGACCTACTGCTACAAGGTGATGCCCTTCGGGCTAAAGAACGCCGGCGCGACTTATCAGTGACTCGTCAACCAAATGTTCGCTGATCAGCTTGGCAACACCATGGAAGCGTACATCGACGACATGTTAGTCAAATCGTTCAAGGCCGACGATCACCTAAACAACTTACACGACTGCTTCAAGATCTTGAACGACTACGGGATGAAGCTCAACCCGGCCAAGTGTACCTTCGGTGTCACTTCGGGAGAATTCCTCGGCTACATTGTCACTCAACGAGGAATCGAGGCTAACCCCAAGCAGATCTCGGCGATCCTCGACCTTCCAAGCCCAAAGAACAGCCGCGAAGTACAACGACTAACCGGACGCATAGCAGCTCTCAACAGGTTCATCTCGCGATCAACCGATAAGTGTCTTCCCTTCTACGAGCTACTAAGGGGCAATAAGAGGTTTGTCTGGGACGAAAAGTGCGAGGAGGCGTTTAATCAACTCAAGCACTACCTCACAACCCCCCCCAGTACTATCAAAGCCAGAAGCCGGCGACACATTGTCTCTCTACATAGCCGTCACATCCTCCGCCGTCAGCAGCATGCTCATTCGAGAAGATTGGGGAGAACATAAACCAATCTTTTACACAAGTAAAAGAATGACCGAGCCAGAGACGAGATACCCAACACTCGAAAAGATGGCCTTAGCTGTCGTCACCTCGGCCAGGAAACTGCGACCCTACTTTCAGTCGCACACGATTGAAGTACTGTCCAACCAACCACTCCGAACGGTTATGCAGAATACTAACCAGTCAGGACGGTTGACTAAATGGGCGATGGAGCTGAGCGAACATGACATCGTGTACAAGAATCGCACAGCAGCAAAGTCACAGGTCCTTGCCGACTTCTTGATCGAGTTAACACCATAGCTGGAGCAAGACTTCATCCTACCAATTTTAAACTGGAGTGCAACTGCAATCACCAACAGGAGAACTCATCCGACAGTCATTCAACTTTGGTTTTGCGGCGTCAAACAACGAAGCTGAGTACGAATCCCTCATCGCAGGGCTCCATCTCGCCAAGGCAAGGAAAGCCAAAAGAATCAGCGCTTACTGCGACTCTCAACTTGTCGTAAGCCAGTACCTCGGCGATTACGACGTCCGCAACTAAAGGATAGACGCCTACCTCAAACTCGTCCAAGACCTCACGCGAGACTTCGAGTTCTTCGAACTCACAAAGGTTCCTCGCGGAGAAAATGTCTGTGCCGACGCCCTCGCTGCTCTAGGAAGCAAGCTACACGATCAAGTCAAGAGGACAATCCCAATCCATAAAATCGAGAAACCGAGCATCGATACGAAGGCGGAACAGACTGCGATCGCAGCAGCGATTAGCGAAGCGATGGACATCGACGAAGCAGAACCTCCTTCGCAGGATGATCAGCCAACAGATTGGCGCAAGGAACTCATCGATTACCTCGCTGAAGGTTTATTGCCCACCGAGAAATGGGACGCGCGGCGACTGAAGCGACGTAGCGCACACTACGTTGTCATGGACGGGGAACTACACCGATGGACCACGACGAAGGTGCTACTCAAATGTATCTCCGGCGAAGAAACGAGACTAGTCATGGCCGAAACACATGAAGGAGCAGCAGGCAATCACTCGGGCGGACGAGCTCTCGCATTAAAAGTAAAGAATCTCAGATTCTACTGGCCAACCATGAACGCCGACTGCGAGACATACGTGCGCAAGTGCGACAAATGCCAGCGTCATGCTTCCACCATACACAGCCCAACGGAGTTTCTTCATACCCTAACTGCTCCATACCCATTCATGCGATGGGGAATGGACATCATCGGTCCGATGCCGGCATCTCGCCAAAAGAAGTTCATCCTGGTCCTCACAGATTACTTCACCAAATGGGTTGAAGCCGAAGCCTACGCCAGCATCACCGACAAGGAGGTGCAAAACTTCGTCTGGAAGAACATAATCTGCCGACATGGGCTCCCATACGAGATCATTACAGACAACGGTTCACAATTCATCTCGCATCATTTCAAGGGATTCTGCGACAGATGGCGAATTCGACTCAACATGTCGACCCCGAGAAACCCGCAAAGTAACGGCCAAGCCGAGTCGACGAACAAGACCATCATCGACGATCTGAAGAAACGACTCGACTTAAAGAAAGGTTGTTGGGCAGATGAACTAGACGGTGTCCTGTGGTCCCACAGAACAACTCCTCGCAAAGCGACGAAGGCTACCCCTTTCTCGATGGCCTACGGCGTCGAGGCAATGGCTCCCGCAGAAGTGAATGTGACGAGCTTGCGCCGATCGCGAATGCCACAAAACGTCGAACTCAACCGTGACATGCTGCTCGACGCACTCGACGACATCGAGGAAAAGCGCAACCAAGCACTACTCCGTATCCAGAATTACCAGCATCAAATCGAGAGTTACTATAACAAAAAGGTCAAATCGCGTCCCCTCGAAATGGGCAATCTTGTCTTAAGAAAGGTCTTCGAAAACACTAAGGAATGGAAAGCCGGCAAGCTTGGAGCCAACTGGGAAGGACCATACAAGATAGTCGAAGTCATCAAACCAGGAGTATACCGCCTCGAGACTTCAACAGGCGAAGCAATACCGAGAGCTTGGAACTCCAAACATCTCCGCCTCTTCCATCCTTAGTCAAGACGAACGCCTTACCGAGTAAATGCGCCACTAAGGCCACTTTTACTCGCCTCTCGCTCAAAAAAAAAAGGCGAAAGAACGACCAACGGTCACGTTCTCTCGCTCAAAAAAAAAAATCGAGTAAATGCGCCTCAAAAGCCAATTTTACTCGCAATCTAAGAACTACGAATGGCTTGATTCCCACAAAGGGATACGTAGGCAGCCCAAAAGAAAAAGGGGTCCAGCCGAAAAAAAAAAAAAAAAACCTCCTCCCCGAGGAATCGATCTCCGAAGCAGACGATCACTTAAGCGATGCCGACACGAGCATGCCCCGGCTTCTCGAACAAGCGTATCGGTACTCGCATCCCACGTTGGATATGTCCTGATCAGACACATATTCACGGGAGTCGACTGTGTTGCGATTTAAACCAACACGGCCGAGACAATGACTCCAACTCACCCTGTAATTTACTAAGTAAGGTTTGGCCCACCGAACGCTTAAAAATTACGCTAGGGTCGATTTGGAACCGTCAACGTCGAGAACTTATAATTAAACTCAAATGACGAACAATCGCGAGTCAAAGAAATCGACCGAGACAAAGTCATAACGAGCTTAACACTACAACGATTCGATATCTCGAATAACGTTTATACTAAACAAACAGTCACTTCAAATCTTGAGAAATCATGCATTTGATAGACAAGTACAATAAAAGATAAACTGTTAATATGATTCGAAGAGTTGAAAATAACAGAGGAAAAACAAAGTAGAAGCTTCGAAAGGCAAAAGTCTAAAAGGCAACAACACAAGTCCTCCGGGACTCAAAAGAAAACAACAAACAAAGAAAACTAAGCTTCCCGATCACTCTCGCGATCATTAAGGGCGGAAAGCTCTGAAGCCCTGACGCTCGATTCGCGGGCAATCTGGAGGCGGCGAATCGCGACCCTCGACTGAAGTGTGCGAAAGCACGAGGACAGGAACGTTATCTCCATCGACTCGAGCTCCTCGACCAGGCACTCCTTCCTCAAGAACAGTCGAAGGGTTTTCAATAGGAAGCGTCGGGTCCTCGCGCCTTTCTCTGACCGGATGAGTAGACGAGACATGCAGATTCACCGCGGTCTCTGGGTCAATTAAGCCAGCGTTGGAACCAGCCAGAATCCGAGCATCCACGAACTGAGACTCCAACGCGAGGGGAGAGAGTCTAAAATCGCTTTCGGGGATCTCGCTAACCTTCAGCTTCTGAGCCTCTTGTTCGTACTTTCTCTCGTACTCGACGAACATATCAATAGAGGCTTGCGGTATGTCGTTCCCGGCTCCTTTCAAGGCCTCGAGGCACTTCCTAGTCCCAAAGGCTTGGCTGTAGAGTAACCGAGCCTCGTCGTAAGGACCCCGACGCTCCTCTCGAGAACGAATCTTGGCAAAGCAACGATTAGCCTTGGCGGTCATTTCCGCCTCAACTCTCCCCCTTTCTCTCGTCACCTCCAAGATTCTGGAGTCCCTCAGACGTTTCATCTCTCGCTCGTGCGTGGCAGCGAGCGAAGCCCTCTCGCTCTCGAGATCAACATTCTTCTGTTCAAGCTCGCGGATGATTCTTCGAGATGATTCCAGCGCGGCTTTAAACTCATCGCGTCGAGCAACGGTGCGGGTCATCATCCCGTTGAGCTTCTGCTGATTGGCCCTTGACTCGTTCAGTTGACGAGCATAAACCTCTTCCTTCTCAGCAAACTCTTTCTTGGCCAGCTCGAGCTCGTCCAAGGCTCCTTTAAGGGTCGTGTCGTATTTATCAATCACGACATTCATCGTGCTATCACCCTGAACACGTGACACAATGGAAATCGTGAGAAGTTAGGAGTCAAGGAATTTAAAAAAAGGAGGACCAAGCCGTTTACCAGCAGTTTGGCCCTCGCAGCTTCTTCGTATTCACCCCCGAAGATAATGTCTTTCACAGCAGGAAGAGGTTTCGCCCTCCCTCTTAATAGACAGAGAAACTCTCCACATTTCTCTGGAACGTACACTAAGGGAGCCGGTCCCTCGTAATGGAAGTCGACCTTGTCGGGAAAGCTGAATCCGGGTGCCCTCCTTAGGATAGCGGCGCCGCGGGAAGAAGTACCGGCCTGGACGGCCCCTCCCCCGACGGGAACTGGAGTTCTCTCGCGAGAAGACGTCAGAACAGGAGACCGCCTCTCATCATCGTCTTCGTCATTTCCCCTCCTTATCCGGAATGGTGACCCTTCGCTATCTTCCTCGGAATCACCCGAGCGGGCGGCATTAAGAGAAGTCTCGCGTTCCTCTCCTTCACTTACTCCCTCCTCGTCATTCCGTCCCTCCGAGGCTTCAGCCTCAGAAGCCCCCTCTTTGGGCTGAAGTTCTTCTTCTCGAGCATCCTCCTCCTCTTGCTCGATCGGCTCGTCAGCATTCTCCAACTGCTCGCCGGCGGACTTCTTCTTTGTCCTTCTCTTCTTTTTCTTCTTCTGGGGTTCACCGGAAGGAGGGACGTCACTCGTCTCCTCAGTACTCCTCTCGACTCCCGAGCCATCGCCTCTTTTCCTTTTCTTGACCTTCCCCGCACTTCTGGCATCGGAAGGGAAAACCTCGTCAGCACGAGGAACCGCCATCGAGGGTCCTTCCCCGCTAGTCAGCCCCAGCTGGGCCGCTATTATTGCGCTCAGATCAGGAAGAGTACCCATCCTCTTTGCCTCGGTAACTTGTTTTTGGATGTCTCTCGGGAAGATGTCTAGTCGCTTAGCGCGAATGGGAAGAACGGTCGGAAGATCGGATCTCCACTCTCCTGAAAACATAAGGCAGAAGGGTCAGGACGCGACAAATAAAACTTGCGACTAAAAGAGCACAGTCTAGAGCTTCGAGAGAACGTACTTCGAGCGATTCGATCTTTAAGCTCACGGATCTTCTCGACGGAGATCTCGTGAAGAAGTATCCGGAGGCGATTCATCGCGCGGCGATGATGGACACGGCGAATCTATCTCGTTCTCAGCGACTTCTGGTTGCGGATGCTACGAGACTCGCGAGAGAAGGAAGCCAGAACGTCGTTGCGAGGGATGCAATGGAATGTTCGAGAGACGGGCAGAGCGGGGCGATGCCTGTTGACTCGGTCACCCTGAGAGCTCGATCTGCGGAGGGCGGTCCCTCGGAGGACGATGATTCTGAGGCCGAGTTCTTCCCGACTACCTTTTACCCCGACGGAATTTTCGAAGAGCTTCCTCAACTCCATCCCGACTTATTGCGTTTTGCCTTCTTGACCGGTCAGGACTGGGAGGGCGTAGAGAAGACGAAGTCGACTCCTGGAAGTGTGAAGAGGGTTCTTCAGGCTGCGGGTGCCATAGGCGTGACCTTCCTTGTGCCTACGGAAGCGCAGAGACCCTGGTCTCCTCCGATGGGGTACCAGACGGTGTACGAATCCTATTTTCAGGAAGACACTCGTTGCTGGTTCCCCATCCCGCGACTGATCACAGCATATGCCAGACATCGAGATCTCGCGATCAGTCAGCTGCTGAATGGCTCGCTGCGACTAGCGGTCACTTTGTCGGTTTTGGCGGAGCAGATCGATATGACGATGAGCGTTAGGTCGTTCGAGGAGATGACCTCGATAACCGATATGAAGGATGGCACCTACTCGGTGAAGATGCGACCGAACTGCAATGTGTGTGCCGGTCATCCGAATAAGACGCAGAACTGGCAGCGCTCCTACTTCTTCCTTAAGTCCGACAGCTCGGCCTTCGAGGAGCCTCCCCAAGATGATTATCGAGTTCTTTGGAACCGTTCTTGCGGTAGAATATTCTGTCGCGAACCGTAAGCGATTTGTCGATTCTAACCAACCATTTTTTTTGCTTTGTATGCAGTCGGCCATCCTACCTCCCCAGTTTATACCGAAGATTTCCTCCTGGTCTTGACGGGTGGTCCGTTAGGGGATGGTTGATCGTCGAGCTCGCCGTTGGGTCGTCGTCAAGATTTTGGGTTGTTCTCTAAGCTCTGCTTCATGTTATGATTGCGCCGATGCGAGAAGGATTATCCCCTTGAAGGTCGGTTGCATTGCATGGAAGGTCTATGTTGGGCTTCTCTATTCCTTCTATTGGCATTACTCTTCTTATTGTCGGATTGGAAGTCAAAGCTAGCGCGGCTAGAGCGTCGGCCGACGTGTTATCTCCTCTTGCGATTTTTGTGAGCTCAAATTTGTCGAATTGATGTGCGATCTCTCGAAGAATTGCAAGATATGCTCTCATTCTTTCGTTTTTTGCCTCATAGTCTCCATGGAATTGGCTTGTGACTAACTGCGAGTCACTGAAGGCGCTAATTTCCCGGGCGCCGACGTTTCGTGCGAGTCATAAACCGACAATCAGAGATTCGTATTCGGCTTCGTTGTTTGATGCGCTGAACCCTAGGCGAAATGATTGTTCAATCATTTCTCCTGTCGGGGATTCGAGTTGTATTCCGATCCCGGATCCCTGTCTCGACGAGGCCCCATCGACGTGTAATTTCCATGTTTGGGTATTTGATCTCGCGTCTTCCTTAGGGACGAGTTCGATGACGAAATCAGCTAGTACCTATGCTTTCGAGCTCGTTCGTGGTTTGTACTCGATGTCGTATTCGCTGAGCTCGATTACCCACTTTGCCAACCTTCCGAACTGGCTTGGACTGTGGAGTACCGTCCGTAAGGGTTGCGATGTTATGACTTTGATCGAATGCGACTGGAAGTAGGGTCTCAATTTTTGAGCCGCGGTTACCACTGCTACCGCTAGGTTTTCCATTACGGGGTATCTAGTTTCGGCATCGACCAATGATATAGTTACATAGTATATCGGTTTTTGTTCTCCTCTTTCTTTGCGAATTAGCACTCCGCTTACTGCATGTTCGGAAGTCGCGATGTATAAAAAGAGGGTCTCTCGTGTGATCGGTTTTAATAGTACGGGCAGCTTGCTGATATATGCCTTAAGCTCTTTTAGGGCGGAGTCGCATTCGGCGTTCAATCGAACTTCTTATTTCCTTTCAATAGCTTGTAGAAAGGAAGGCACTTGTCGGTTGACCTGGAGATGAAACGGTTTAATGCAGCTATTTTGCCGGTGAGGCGCTGCACCTCCCGGATTGATCTCGGAGGCAGGGTATCGATGAGCGCTGCGAACTGTTTCAGGTTGGCTTCAATTTCCCTTTCAGTCACGAGGTATCCGAGGAACTCTCCGGAGGCTACTCCGAAAGTACATTTTGTAGGTTCAGTTTCATTCTGAACTTGTTGAAAATGTTAAAGCACTCCTGGACCTAGAGAACGTGGTCGCTGGCTCTTGATGATTTCACTAGCATGTCGCTTATGTAAAAATCAATCGTTTTTTTGAGTTTCGTTATTGACTAATCTTTGGTAAGTCGCTCCGGCGTTTTTTAATCCGAATGGCATCACCTTGTAGCAATACGTGCCCCGCTCGGTGATAAAACTCATTTTTTCTTGGTCGTCGGGGTTCATAAGGATCTTATTATAGCCGGAAAATGCATCCATGAAGGAAAGTAGTTCGTGTCCAGCCATGGCTTCTACCAGTCGGTCGATGTGTGGTAACGGGAAGCTATCTTTTGGGCATGCTTTGTTGAGATCGGTGAAATCGATGCACACTCTCCACTTTCCATTTTTCTTCTTTACTACGACTGGATTTGCGAGCCAATCAGGGTATTGGACTTCGTGAATGGAACCGATTTTTAGGAGCTTGTCTACTTCGTCATTTACAGCCTTGGCTCGTTCGGGTCCCAGCTTTCTTCGTTTCTGCTTGACATGCTTAAACGTATGGCCGACGTTTAGGTCATGGGAGGTGATACTGATGTCGATTCCGGGCATGTCTGCTACGGACCATGCGAAAGTTTTGATATTTTGCTTGAGGAAAGAGAAAAGGTCACGCCTGACTTCAAAAGGGAGATCGTTTCCGATGTTGACGCATTTTTCTGGGGAGCTTTCGTCTAGAGAAACGACAATCAATAGGTCTCTGGCGGGGTCTTTTACCGTGAGATCACGGACGAGTGAGACGTTCTCTCCTCGCAGAGGCATCCTTCAGAATCCGGTCATCTAGCAGGCTCGTGGCTGTTTCTAGTTCCCGCGTATGGTTTTTTCGCCGGTTGGAGATAAAACCTTCAAGCATTGGTGATAAACCGAAGGGACCGCCTTCATCCGGTGTAACCAGGGACGTCCTACGATGGCGTCGAAGGGCATGAAATGATCAACTACGGTAAACCGGGTCTCCAGTTCGACGTCGTAAGTTTTGGTGTTTAGTGGCAAGATCCCGAGTGATCGGACCGACTTTCCTTCGAAACTATTGAGGGAAGTCGTTTCGTGATCGATTACTGGGTCGGTTGGCTAATCGATCGCAATGTCTTTTGTGGATCGACATTGACGGTGCTTTTGGTGTCGACGAGAATTTTCATAAAGATGGTGCCCGTAAGCTCCAACGTGATGACTAGGGCGTCGTCGTGGGGCATGTCGAGCTTTGCGACTTCGTGTTCGTGGAAAGTTATAGTTTTGATTTCCCATGTTATTTCTTCGGAGGGTGCGATGCCCGGCACGTTAGTTGCTTGTTGCTAGGTATCAGATTGTTTGTCGCTGGAGGGACGATCTCGTCCTCAAAGAGAGATGCTTTGATCCTTCGTGTTGTGGACGATTTTCGACGACTTTGGTTTTCCCAATCCGGAGAGGTCGAGATTGGTCGATTCGATGCAACCGGGTCGTGTGTGACTTGGATCCATAGTCGCGCTTAGGAAACTTAGACCGGTTTCTTAGCAAAGAGGTTTTTCGTTTATCTTCCCCACAGTCGGCGCCAAATGTAGATCCTAAAATCTACACTAAGAATTTGATAGTGATCGGGAGTTTAATCTAGGTAAGATAAATGATGTAGGCAACGATATCTTTAGAACACAACGATCTAATCAGTTTCCAGAAGGCAAAAATGGACTTTTATTGATGAGTAAGATCAAATACAATGGGTTAAACAAGATCGAATGTTACAAATGAGATCGCTAAGAGAAAGGATCTGAAGATGGATGAAAACAAGGTCGAAGTGTGGGTGTAACTCTCTCTAGGGTTTTCAACGTGTCCTTCTTCATGTGCCTCGATCTCCCTTTGTAGTGAATTGAGTTCGGAGTCTCCGCAACCGTTCTGCGATCTTCGACCTCCCGAATCGGTCTCTTCTTGCTCGTACTGGGCCTCTTAACGTCGCACGGCCCAAACTGGCTTCGGCCCGTTTGGCATATGGACTAGAATTGGGTCCAACAACGTTGACACACCGAGCAAGCTGCCACATACCGCCTGATATCATTCATCGTCCCCGTCCAGAAGAACAGCTCACTTACTCTCTTATGCGTTCGTTGCACACCTCTGTGACCCCCCATGCGACCATCATGCAACTCCCGTAATATAACCCCAATCAACTTCGACTCCTTAGGAATAACTAACTTATCCCGACGCAGCAACCTTCCCCGAAGAACAAAGTAATCAGGGTGGCTCGACGGGTCTGCTGCTAGCTCACCCATGATCTTCTTCAACGTCTCATCTTGCGCTAACTCCTTCTCAATGTCTTGGAACTGAACTGCGGTAGGTACCGACATTGCCAGAAGTTCTACGGGTCCCTCCTTCCTAGACAATGCATCTACTGCCTTATTCTCAATCCCCGGTTTGTAGTGAATGTCATCAAACCCTAAGAGCTTAGATAACCACCGTTGGTACTCCATGTTGATCTCCCTCTGTTCTAGCAGAAACTTCAAGCTCTTTTGGTCAGTGCGCACAATAAACTTCCTTCCCAAGAGATAGTGCCGACATTTTTGTATTGCTAACACAATAGCCATCAATTACCTCTCATAAACAGACTTCATTTGCTAACGTTCGGACAACACTTGGCTAAAATAGGCTATCGGCCTTTGTCTCTGCATCAAGACAGCCCCCAGCCCCTTGCTTGATGCGTCAGACTCTACCACAAACTGCTCCCCAAAGTCTGGAAGAGCTAAGACTTGCACAGATGTCATCACTCGTTTGAGCTTGACAAAAGCGTCTTCAGCTTCTTCACTCCACATGAACTTATCTTTCTTCAAGAGGTCTGTCAACAGTCGTGCAATCACCCCGTATCCTTGGACAAAGCGCCGGTAATATCCTGTGAGCCCAAGGAAGCCTTTCAATGCTTTGATGTTCCTTGGAATGGGCCACTCAGTCATCGCCACAATCTTTGCCTTGTCAGCCTCTATTCCATTCGCTGAAATCACGTGCCCCAAATACTCAATGCTCGAACAACCAAACTCACACTTCTTCCTGTTGGCATAGAGCTGATGTTGCTGGAGCTTTTCTAGTACCAATCGCAGATGATAGGCGTGCTCCTGAGGGTTCTTGCGAAACATGAGGATATCATCGAAAAAGACCAGCACAAACTGCCTCAAGTACGGTCTAAAGACTTCATTCATGACTGACTGAAATGTGGCCGGTGCGTTAGTTAAGTCAAACGACATCACTAAGAGTTCATAGTGGCCGTCATGAGTGCGGAATGCAGTTTTCGGTACGTCTTCAGCTTTGACTCTTATCTGGTGATACCCTGCCCACAAATCCAGCTTGGAAAACACCTATGCGCCTCGCAACTCATCAAGTAGCTGATCTATCATCGGAATAGGATATCTATCCATGACTGTTGCTTTGTTCAGAGCTCTATAGTCGACACAAAAGTGCCAGCTCCCATCTTTTTTCTTCACCAAAAGTACGGGACTCGAGAATGGACTAATGCTCTCATGTATAATGCATGCCTTCAGCATTGCCATCACCTGTCTCTCGATCTCTTCCTTTTGGGCATGAGGGTAGCGAAATGGTCTCACACTCACCGGATCACTCCCCTGTGTGAGAGTAATAGCATGCTCTCTGTCTCGAGCTTGAGGTAAGCCGTGTGTCTCCTCGAACACCTTCTCATAGTATTGTAACAGCTTCGTAAGGGATTTCAGACCTTTCCTTTCTTCTTTTGTATCAACCGCCAATTCTCGACACTCCACCAAGACGCTCAGCTCCTGCTGCTCCAACACCTTCCGCATTGTTTTTAGAGAGACTTCTGAGCAGCAGATATCAGGTTCACCTTGTAATCTCATCCAATTCCCACTCAACGAAATATTCATCGTCTGCAACTTCCAATTAACTCTCATCTCCCCAAGCGTCTCCAACCATTGGATACCTAAGATGACATCTACATTGTTGAGTTCCAACGGTAAGAAATCCGTGGTAACTGAGTACCCTTGCATCATCAACGTCACGTTCCTACAAACCCCTCCTCCTCGTACTGGTCTGCCCAATCCGGTAATCACCACATAACTCCCGGTCTGCTCTGGAACAAGACCCAACTTCACTATCAGGCGTTCATCAATGAAATTGTGTGTTGTTCTATCGATGAGGATTAGAGCTTGAACGTCTCCCACCGCACCACACAGTTTAGTGGTGTGCGGTGATGAAATTCCCACCGCCGATCTGGCCGAAAAGGCCGCACACTCTGCGAACTCCGGTGTTTTCTCCTCCTTTGTCACTTCACACTCTTCCTCGTCCTTCTCCTCCTCATCTTCGTCCTGGACCACCAATACCATCAGCTCCTTGTTAGGACAGTCTCGCCTCGCGTGAGACTTCCCGCCGCACTGAAAAAAGAGCCCCTCTGCTCGATATCGCGCATACTCGACCGGCGAGAGCCTACGGAACGGCGCTCTTCCCTTGCCCGCATTGTTGGGGTTCTGATTCTGAGCCACCGATCGTTTCTCTGCCTGAGCTGTTTTCTCGGGCCCTTGATATGTTTTGGGCCACGAATTAGGGTTTGATTCAGGCCCATTTCCCCCCATCGGCCCACTCCGTACCAGAGACGTCGGGGACCCCGCCGAGAATCCTCCTCGCGACCCCTTTCCGCTCTGACCCTACGTTGATTGATCAGAATACTCCACACATTCCTCCACCAGCTTGGCGACGCTCATCATCTTCCATAAGTTCCTCGGCTCCATCAGTTTGACCCCGTCTCCAACACCTCATCTGGGATCTCCGGCGCGTTCGTCGCTACTGAAAAGAAATTTCGACAATATTTCCGAACGGTTCCCTCCTGTTTTAGCGTCATCAACCGTTCTCGAGCTGTCATCTCATACGACGTTGAGAATTTCTCAAGCACACGGTACTTCATCTTCTCCCAGCTCACAAATGGATTCCAGTCATGCTCCCACCGGTACCACAACAGAGCCTCGCCGTCAAAGCACATCCTCACCGTAAGGAGCTTTCCTTCCTCCAAAAACTCGCACAACTCAAAATATTGCTCCACACGTAAGACCCAACTCTCCGCGTTTTCACCATCAAAGAGCGGAATCTCGATCTTACGCGTCTTCCAGGTTATCTCGTCATGATTGCGATCCTCACCGAACCTTGTCACCGTCTCTGATCGTAACCCCGACCCCCCGCACGAAAGAGACCGCTTCGATCTTCATCGGTCTCGATCTGCTTGCCAGGACGGTGAACGACCGGAGAGCTTTCTTCCTCTTCCTGACGTCGCAACGATGCTTGAAACAATGCTGCGACCTTACGCATCCGTTTCTCGTCGTCTTCGTTCAATCATTGTTCCAGTCTCTCCAACACACTCATACGATTTCGGATCTCAGTCACCGACTCCTTGAGATCCTCCATCGTACTCTCCAACACTTTGATCTTGCTCATCTCACCTCTCAGGTTCTCCATAGCTGTCTCGACATCAGGTTTCTTCGCTGGCGCCATTGATTCCAGGAAAGAAGGGCTCTGATAGCAAGTTGTTATGGGTTATTTTGAGAAGTAGAGTGTGTATTGATCTGATCAAAATGTTTACAAGACTTGAGAGGATTTTCTCCTAGGGATCTCTCCTTCCTTTTACAACTTTGATTAAACCTCTTGGATGCCCTCTCATAACAACTCTCTCTCCTATAAATAAAAGATGAAAAGCAACGCTGCACACATCACGTGTGCCGTTAGTCGTTAGCCGTTATCTCCAGCACACCAACGACGTTTATTCCTTATTCCTTCATTCTTCATAAAGCAACCAATCAGGAGGCCACAGGTGATACGTCACTCCCCTCCACAGATTCCTTCCGATCCATTCCTCTCCTCTTCCTTCCGTACGTGTATAGTAAAGGAGGTCGCATAGCCTCATAGCTAACGTAATCTAAAGCAGAATTGCAGTCTGATGCAACACTGACGCGGAATGAGTAATTGTTTCTCTGTTCTTAAATGTTATGCTTTTACTTGTCCAAAAAAATGTTATGCTTTACTTTGTATTTCCTTTTCGTCAAGGTAGATCATAATCTGTTTTAACTATTATATATTTTTACAAACACTTTCTTTATAATGGAAACTAGGTGTTTTGCCCGAACATGCGGGCATAATTATTTTATAGATACTTAGTAATAAATGTACTATTAGTTTAAAGATAAAAAACATTAAATATAAAATATTTTATGAATATTGCTGGGGTCGAAAACGGTTGCGACGAAGTTAACGTCCAAATCCCCGAAGAAGAAAACGAAAAAACCTTCTTCGACGAATACTCTTTCGAAATAGATTCTTCCTTACGAAACCTTTGCGGAGGAAACGCGAGTCATCAGACAAAAGCTCGAAAAGGGTAGCTACGCAGCGACCGAACGCGTGTTCCGCTCGGTCGCTACGTAGCGACCGAGCTCGAGCCAAAGCTCGGTCTCTATGTAGCGAGCGTTTGTCCGCTCGGTCGCTACGTAGCGACCGAGCTCGAGCCGAAGTTCGGTCGCTACGTAGCGACCGAGGTCTTCTGAAACGTCGATACGACATTAGTCCATGCATTCTCGTCTACCCTTTGATGCTATCTCCCGAAGACCGTAGCGAACCCATTTCACGTTCCCCGCCATTCTAAGTTATCGATCAAACTTACCGTAAAAACCGCGGAAAATTTGTTCTTTATCAAAAGAAGCCGTAATAAACGCTTCGAGTCAGAAGACGGCCCAAAAGGACATAAGACATGACTCGGGCCTCGACTTACGATTTTTTAACCAACAGCCCGTGAGCCGCATAGCGGTTTACGCTTGGTTCGCAAGGAAAGATAAATGTCAAGTTTCCGCGGATAAATACGACATTTTGGAAGATAATTACGAAGATCGGGAAAAATGGAATATCTCCATTTTTACGCTATGGCGGCTTAAGGGCAGAAGAAGAAAAGCGTAAACCGACCTTGGAGCCAGTATATAAGGAGTCCTAGGCGATTTTAGGCAATTTTCCGTTTTTGTTATTCGAGCTGCGACTCAATTAGGTTATTGCCGTCTTAGGGTTTTAGAACTAGGAATCTCGCCGACAGCTCTCGTAGCCCAGGCACTTACCTTGTTGTAAACGCTCAAACGCAGATTCAGAATAAGAACTATCTTGCTCTCTTTTTCGATTTCTTATTTTATTACTGTTCTCGTTTCGTGTTCTGATTGATTGGCGTGTGGTATTAGCAGATATCCGGGACCTCTGGGAAATTAGGGTTCTCCTACTTTCCTAATTTAAACGGAAATCGACAGTGCGAATTTCGGTTCCCACAGTTTGGCGCTAGAAGGAGGGGGGGGGTACGGATCAATCTAACTCTCAACCACATCACGCTCAACCAGACATGTCAACTGACGACGCGGATAACGTGCAGATTCCTCTTAACAGAAGCAGTGGCACTGATCTCCACACCTCTGCAGCGGACGTATCCGCGGCCAACGCACCAGCCAATGCCACGGCGCTCGAGAGTTTAAAAAGATGTTCGCCACCTATGAAAAAAGGTCGGAAGAACAGGATAAGCTCGTGAGCAACTTGACCAAACAAGTTGAAACTTTAACGGCGAGGACTCGAGCAATCCGCCCCGCGGAACCACTAAAGTCCGCGGGAAAAGACTCGACTTCGCAAGCCCACTCAACAGGCCTGGAGCCGCGCAGGAACGACCTTCGGGTCAAAACCCTAGCGAGAAATCTCCCATCGAAAAGGGAAACTCTGAAAGCCCTCCGCCTCCCGCGAAGGCTTCGGAGGACAACGGAGTCGAGCAAGTCGACCTGGATCCTAGCGATGTCTCCAACGATACTGATGAGGATGTCGACAGACATCCAAGGAGGACAAGAAGTCGATTCACTCGGGAAAGCTCTCCGTTCGACAAACCAATGACAGAAGAGGAGGAAATCCTCTATTGGAACGAACAAGAAGAGCTGGCTGAAAAGCAAACCGAGCTCACTCGCAGTAAACGCCGACAAGCACGGAAATCTGCTGGCGAGACGTCGGATATACGCGATCTTCGCGACTATATCACCAAGACTGCGGCAGAAGTAAGAGCCGTAAAATCCCAAATCCATCACGCTACCAGCGCGGTCCCCGAGATCGACAGGCTGCTGGAAAGGGCTCGGAAGACCCCTTTCACCACTCGCATCTCAGATACGAGGGTATCTGATCCAGAAAAAATCAAAGTACCGAAGTATGATGGCACGACCGATCCGAGAGCACACCTTCAGGCTTTCCACATCACGATGGGAAGAGCGAGGTTGAAGGACGGCGAAAGAGACGCCGGCTACTGCCGCCTGTTCGTCGAAAATCTAGAAGGAGCAGCCCTCGAATGGTTCGCACGCCTTAAGCGAAACTCTATCGGAAGTTTCCGACAGCTCGCATCGGAATTTCTCAAGCAATACTCTATGTTCATAGATAGAGACGCTTCCGATGTCGATCTCTGGAGTCTGTCCCAGAGGGAAGACGAACCCCTCCGCGAGTTCATCAGCCGATTCATGTCGGGATAAGCGACAAGGTGGCCATCGATGCTGATATGATCATGGACCAGCCAGCTTATGGAGATAGAGATGGAGAGTTTAGAGATGAACCGGCTGAAGAAGATGATGTCTTAGCCATTCATAAAGGTCCCATAACTCGAGCCAGAGCCAGGAAACTCAAAGAAGCTATTGGAGGACTAATCAGGAAGTCTTTGGATCAAGAAGAATGTCTTGGAGGAAGCTTGATACTTCAAGATACACTTATCACCATTCAAGCCATCTTACCATCAAGCTGAGTATCATCTAGGCTAGCAAGCTATGTGTGCTCTTTTCCTAACATTGTTTTTGTCCCATTGGGTTTTGCAATGATAGGTTTTTAACGAGGCCATAGTCTTGCTATCATATCACCTAGTTGATACTCTCGGATCAAACCACATGAAGAACCTTATGTTATCTTTTATTTCTAAGTACTTATGTCTTTTATTTTTGAAAACTCTATCTAAGTTATGTCTTTGTTTCTACATTAATTGGAGGAGCCTGTTCCTTTAATTTCGAAATGCTTGGAGCCTGTTCCAAGCCTTTCACTATATATATGTGTGTGACGGCAACCCTAGCATCTATCAAGTTTTCTTTCACTTAAACCTTTGTGTTTTCTTCTCCCTTGCTTTCACAAGTTAAGAGAGTGTCTGGTGTGTAATATCCAGTCTGTTGGTGTGTAATATCCAACTCCCAAGGGCTTTAGAAAGGTGTGTCATATCCGATCTAAGCCTAGGAGTATCAAGAAGCCTCTCCGCAGCCTCTTGTGTCACCATTCGATCCACAACCTTGATAAACTTGAGTCTTTGATTCGTATATGCAAGGATCTATCCATACCATCCAGAGAAGAGTCCTAGGATCTCATTAACTGGTATCAGAGCACTCTGGAAGGGGAGTTTCGATTTCTCTTTTGTTTGTTCATAAGATCTACTCTTTATCGTTTCATATCTTTGATCATTCGGTTCTTGTGTGTTGATTCTCACTTGATCTGTTTGTTTCATTGTCAGGATTGTTAGATCTGATTATTTCGTGTCTCATATTGCTAGATCTAAGAATTTCGATCAAGTTCTATACAAAACCTTTCGCATTCTTGTTGATCACGTTACGGCTTCTTAAATCTAAAGGTTTATTGTGGTTGTGTGTTTCGATCTATTGTTGATAACATAAGATCCATAGTTATTGAATCTCAAATCATCACCTGTTGAATCTCGAATCCTTTTCTGCTAAATCTGAGTTGTTGTTTCAGTTTCGAAAGTGATAGAATTCAAATCGTCGCGTGTTGATCAAGTATCTTCATTTGCCGCTTTGATTGAATACTTTGTTTCCTTATTTGAATCTTGAGTTCTGATTTCTTTTGAACTACTTACTGGTTCAAGCTTTTCGTGTATCAGGAAGCAATGGGGTCTGAAGAGGATGATGAAACCTTTGTGAGAAGGAATAAGTTGTTACAAGAAGCAATCACCAAACAAGTGATGGAAGCGATGGTGAAGTTGTTGGAAGAGAAGTATGATCAGAGACCGAATGATGGGCAAGGACAAGCATCTGGCCAGAGACGTGAGCAAAGAAGAAACAGACAAGGCCAGTTTGAGCATGCTGGATCAGAAGAAACTGATAACTTCTATGAGAGAAGTAGCCATAGCTCCGGTTCGAGACATAGCAGTAGAAGATCTCGACATGATCATGAGGGCCGAAGGTATAGACGCAATGAGCTATCTGGATTGAAGCTTAAGATCCCTCCTTTCCATGGAAAAGCTGATCCAGATGCCTATCTTGAATGGGAAAAGAAGATAGAACTCGTTTTCAACTGTCAACATTACTCAGAGACTAAGAAGATTCAAGTGGCTGCTACTGAGTTCAATGATTATGCCTTGAGCTGGTGGGATCAGTTGGTTACAAATAAGAGGCGCAATGGTGAATTCCCCATTGAAACATGGGCAGAGATGAAAGCTGTGATGCGCAAGAGGTTTGTACCAAGTCATTATCACCGTGATCTTCATCAAAAGCTGAGACTGCTCACACAAGGATCAAAGTCTGTAGAGGAATACTTTCAAGAGATGGAATTGCTTATGCTGAGAGCTTGTGTATCTGAGGACAGTGAAGCTACTATGGCACGTTTTCTTGGTGGACTCAACCGTGAGATACAAGACAGAGTGGAGATGCAACACTACTTGGAAATAGAGGAGATGCTACACAAAGCTATCTTGGTGGAGCAACAAGTAAAGAGAAGAAGTTATGCGCGTGGCAGCTATGGTTCCAGTAGATACCAAACCTCTAAGGAAGATAAACCAAGCTATCAGAAGGAGAGCAAGCCACAGCCAAAAGAAGAGCCTAAGTCTAGTAGCATCTACAACAAAGATAAGGGTAAAGTGGAGGCTACAAGTTCGCGTGCAAGAGATGTGAAGTGTTTTAAGTGCCAAGGGTGTGGGCACTATGCTAATGAGTGTACTAACAAGAGAGTTATGATTCTTCTGGAGAATGGAGAGTTTGAATCTGAAGATGAGAAACCAACGACTGATCAAGAACTATCAGAAGCTGAGTATGAGGAGGAACCAGTTCAAGGTAGACTTTTGGTTGCAAGAAGGACTCTCAGCTTGCAAAACAAAACTGAGGAGCAAGAACAAAGAGAGAACTTGTTCTACACACGTTGTCTGGTGCAAGGAAAGGTCTGCAGCCTGATCATTGACGGTGGAAGCTGTGTCAATGTTGCTAGTGAGTCCATGGTGAAAAAGCTTGGTTTGAAAATTCAGAAACATCCTAGGCCTTATCGACTGCAATGGCTTAATGAAGAAGGCGACATGAGGGTATCTACTCAGGTTTCTATACCCTTGTCCATTGGGAGGTATGAAGATGACATTCTCTGTGATGTGATACCCATGGAAGCCAGCCACATATTACTTGGAAGGCCTTGGCAGTTTGATAGGCGTGTCATTCACGATGGCTTCACCAATAAACATTCTTTTGAGTTCAACGACAAACGAACTGTCTTGGTGCCTCTGACCCCTAAGGAAGTGCACAAAGATCAGCTTCAGCTTCAGAAAAAGAAAGAGATTGATCTCAAACCAGATAAGCAACACAACTTCTATGCTAAAGCTAGTGAAATCAAAAGATCTCTTTGCTCTCATCAATCGGTTCTCTTATTTATTTTTAAAGAATCTCTTTTGTCTCTAATTGATTGTACACCGGTGTATCCGAGTGAGATGTCAGCTCTTTTACAGGAATACCATGATGTATTTCCAGAAGATAATCCCATAGGTTTGCCACCTATTCGAGGGATTGAGCATCAGATTGATTTTGTACCAGGAGCTACTCTTCCCAACAGACCAGCATACAGAACTAATCCTGTGGAAACCAAGGAGCTACAAAGACAGGTTGAGGAACTGATGCAGAAAGGTCATATCCGTGAGAGTATGAGCCCATGTGCTGTGCCTGTGCTCCTTGTGCCTAAGAAAGATGGGAGCTGGCGCATGTGTGTTGATTGTAGAGCCATCAACAATATAACAGTGAAGTATCGCCACCCTATTCCTAGATTAGATGATATGCTTGATGAATTGCATGGTTCTAGTGTCTTTTCTAAGATAGATTTGAAGAGTGGATATCATCAAATAAGAATGAAAGAGGGAGATGAGTGGAAAACAGCCTTTAAGACTAAGCATGGGTTGTATGAGTGGTTAGTCATGCCTTTTGGATTAACCAATGCTCCTAGCACTTTTATGAGATTGATGAACCATGTGCTTAGATCTTTCATAGGCTTGTTTGTGGTAGTATACTTTGATGATATCCTTGTTTATAGTAAGAACCTAGAAGAGCATATAGATCATCTTAAGTCTGTTCTTGATGTGTTGAGAAAAGAAAAACTCTTTGCTAACCTTAAGAAATGCACTTTTTGTACGGATAACTTGGTCTTCCTAGGCTTTGTTGTGAGTGCAGATGGAGTAAAAGTGGATCAGGAGAAGGTGAGAGCAATTCAAGAATGGCCAATTCCTAAGACCATAAGTGAAGTGAGGAGCTTCCACGGGCTTGCCGGTTTCTACAGGCGGTTTGTTAAAGACTTTAGCACTATAGCAGCTCCCTTGACTGAAGTGATAAAGAAAGAAGTCGGATTCAAGTGGGGAGAAGCACAAGAGACTGCCTTCCAATGCCTTAAAGAGAAGCTTACTCACGCCCCTCTTCTTATACTTCCAGATTTTAATAAAACCTTTGAGATTGAATGTGATGCTTCTGGTATTGGAGTGGGTGCTGTTTTGATGCAGGAAAAGAGACCCATAGCTTACTTCAGTGAGAAGCTTGGAGGCGCCACTCTCAACTATGCAACCTATGATAAGGAGCTGTATGCCTTGGTGAGAGCTTTGCAGACTTGGCAGCGCTACTTGTGGCCCAAGGAGTTTGTGATACACACTGATCATGAGTCCCTTAAGTATTTGAAAGGACAAAACAAGCTCAGCAAGAGACACGCAAGATGGGTAGAATTCATAGAAACCTTTCCTTATGTCATCAAGTACAAACAAGGTAAAGAAAATATAGTTGCTGATGCACTATCTCGAAGGTATGTTCTCTTAAACACTCTTGATGCCAAGTTGTTAGGTTTCGAGCAGATTAAAGGTATGTATGAATCTGATCCAGATTTTAAAGAAGCTTATAACTCTTGTGAGAAATTTGCTGCTGGACATTACTTTAGACATGATGGATTCCTCTTTTATGATAATAGACTGTGTGTGCCTAATTGCTCTTTGAGAGATTTGTTTGTTAGGGAATCTCATGGAGGGAGTCTCATGGGTCACTTTGGTATTGCAAAGACTCTTAAAACTTTGCAGGATCATTTCTTTTGGCCTCGGATGAAAAGTGATGTGGAGAAACTATGTGAGAGATGTGCAACTTGCAAGCAAGCTAAGTCTAAGATTCAGTCTCACGGTTTGTACACTCCTCTCCCTATTCCTTATCATCCTTGGAATGACATATCTATGGATTTCATTGTTGGATTGCCTAGAACTAGGACTGGGAAGGATTCTATCTTTGTTGTTGTTGACAGGTTCTCAAAAATGGCACATTTTATAGCATGTCACAAAACTGATGATGCATTACATGTAGCTAATCTGTTCTTTAAGGAGATTGTGCGTTTACATGGCATGCCTAGGACCATAGTTTCTGATAGAGATACTAAGTTTCTTAGTTATTTTTGGAAAACTCTTTGGTCTAAACTAGGCACTAAGTTGTTGTTCTCCACTACTTGTCATCCGCAAACTGATGGACAGACTGAGGTAGTTAATAGAACTCTAGGAACACTCTTGCGTGCATTCATTAAGAAGAATCTGAAATCTTGGGAAGACTATCTGCCACATTGTGAATTTGCATATAATCATGCTGTGCATTCTGCTTCTAAGTTTTCACCCTTTGAAATTGTTTATGGGTTCAATCCCACCTCTCCTTTGGATTTAATTCCTTTACCTGAGTGTGAAAGGGTCAGTTTGGATGGCAACAAGAAGGCAGAGATGGTGAAGCAACTCCACGAGCAAGCTAGGCTCAACATTGAAGAGAAAACTAAGCAGTATGTCAAGCATGCCAACAAAGGAAGGCGTGAGATGGTCTTTAAGGAGGGTGACAAAGTTTGGGTTCATTTGAGAAAAGAAAGGTTTCCTAATGAGAGGAAGTCAAAGCTTATGCCGAGAATTGATGGACCTTTTGAGATCACAAAGAAGATCAGCAACAATGCCTACAAGATTGATCTCCAAGGTAAGTATGATGTGAGTAATAGCTTCAATGTTACTGACTTGATCCCTTTTATTGCAGATGAACCTGATTTGAGGTCAAATCCTTTTCAAGAGGGAGGGGATGATATGATCATGGACCAGCCAGCTTATGGAGATAGAGATGGAGAGTTTAGAGATGAACCGGCTGAAGAAGATGATGTCTTAGCCATTCCTAAAGGTCCCATAACTCGAGCCAGAGCCAGGAAACTCAAAGAAGCTATTGGAGGACTAATCAGGAAGTCTTTTGATCAAGAAGAATGTCTTGGAGGAAGCTTGATACTTCAAGATACACTTATCACCATTCAAGCCATCTTACCATCAAGCTGAGTATCATCTAGGCTAGCAAGCTATGTGTGCTCTTTTCCTAACATTGTTTTTGTCCCATTGGGTTTTGCAATGATAGGTTTTTAACGAGGCCATAGTCTTGCTATCATATCACCTAGTTGATACTTTCGGATCAAACCACATGAAGAACCTTATGTTATCTTTTATTTCTAAGTACTTATGTCTTTTATTTTCGAAAACTCTATCTAAGTTATGTCTTTGTTTCTACATTAATTGGAGGAGCCTGTTCCTTTAATTTCGAAATGCTTGGAGCTTGTTCCAAGCCTTTCACTATATATATGTGTGTGACGGCAACCCTAGCATCTATCAAGTTTTCTTTCACTTAAACCTTTGTGTTTTCTTCTCCCTTGCTTTCACAAGTTAAGAGAGTGTCTGGTGTGTAATATCCAGTCTGTTGGTGTGTAATATCCAACGCCCAAGGGCTTTAGAAAGGTGTGTCATATCCGATCTAAGCCTAGGAGTATCAAGAAGCCTCTCCGCAGCCTCTTGTGTCACCATTCGATCCACAACCTTGATAAAATTGAGTCTTTGATTCGTTTATGCAAGGATCTATCCATACCATCCAGAGAAGAGTCCTAGGATCTCATTAGATGCGCTCAGAAAGGCGCTCTGGTACAAGTCAAAATTCAGAAAATGGATATCCCTCGACAAACCGCGGACGATCCAGGACGCCCTTCACAAGGCAACGGACTACATCATGATCGAGGAAGAAACGAAAGTCTTATCGCAAAAACATAAGGCGGCGAGACCATCCTCGAAAGATGTAGATCCAAAAACGAAGAAGAAGAACCCTCGTAACGACAAGTATGTCCATCACGAGGGGGAAGATCTCCAAGGAGTGCATAATTACGCGATAGGCTCGGACCAGGGCCGAACCACGGGTAATACGTGGACTCGCAATCAAGGATATGATGAAAACACCTTCTGCGAGTTCCACCAGTCCCGAGGACACTCCATGACTAACTGCAAAGTCTTGGGAGCAAGGCTGGCTGCGAAGCTACTAGCCAGAGAGCTCTCGGAAGTGACCAGCGCGAAAGATCTCATCCTCGAGACCGATCGCCCTCCGAAGCCGGACATAAATTTTCCCACGGAGAAATCTCCTCAAAGAAACCAATCTGGGGATAAGCGCGGCAGGAGGCCAGACGAAAAAGGGAACGATATCAATCGTCGTAGAGTCAACATGATCATCGGAGGATCGCAATTCTGCAACGATACGGTTTCGGCCATCAAGGCTTACCAGCGGAAGGCGGAGTCGAGCGCAAACTGGCCTACATGGTCGCCTACCCGAGATGATCAGAACTGCTCAATCACCTTCACAAAGGAGGAAGCCAGCGGGATCGATCAACCTCACTGCGATCAGCTCGTCATAGACCTCGTCATACGAGATCTGGAAGTCGGAAGAGTACTCATTGACACGGGAAGCACGATCAATGTAATCTTCCGCGACACTCTCAATCGGATGAGCATCGAACTCGGAGAAGTAACTCCAACTCTGAAACCGCTCACAGGCTTTTCAGGCGAAGTATCGATGACCCTCGGGTCGATTCAGCTACCAGTCATGGCCAAGGAGATCACAAAAATCGTCAAATTTGCGGTAGTCGATCATCCTGCCATCTACAACGTGATCATGTGAACCCCATGGCTCAACGCTATGCAAGCTGTTCCATCAACGTACCACCTGGGTGTCAAATTCCCGACCCCAAACGGAGTCGCAGCTATCTGTGGATGTCAGAAACAGTCGCGACTGTGCTTCCTCGCGGAGCACACGTTAAGGTAGATGACGACCTCTGCAACGGCAAATCGCAAACGCACAAAGATTGATAAATCTTCGACCAAAAACGTTTCAAGAAAAGACGAGTTAACATCGTCTGCTGACGCAAACGCTTCGGGTGTCGAAACTCAACATGAGTCCGAAGCCGACATTACAACTCAACCGGAACATCCGGAAGGGAACACTGACCCAACCACGATCATCACGATCAAGGCGGTCAGCACGGCGACAACCGTCGAGTGAAAACGCTCGCAGCATAAAACAAAACTACGAGATGGCTTGATCCTCGAAAGAGGTACGTAGGCAGCTCGTCGAAAGACGAGTTCAGATATCCCCCTCTCTAAAAAGGGGGGGGGGAGTGGGAGCGTATACTCGTATACTCCCACATAGGAAAAGATGCGTTATTGTAATCAAGTTCTTTAGAGATTTCGAAAATTTTTACGATCAGTATGCGTCGCTCCTTTTTAAGACACTTGCAAAAGTCTCAGAACACACCTAGAAAATCTACAAACGTTAATACTCTTGTCAGCAGCCTCGTACGGCCCAAAATCGCAAAACAATTCCACCACAGCACCGAAAATATACGTATAGTCTTCGAAATAACTGCGAGACGTCGCCAAGTTAAAAATGGAGATGATATGAACAAATTGTCCGAACGCGACCACTACAAATCTTACACTCCGTTCGTCGATTGGCCCCGACGAACACATCAGCCGTCTTAAGCAAACGTAACTTGATCACTCTTTTGATCTTTGAACGTCCAACACACGGACGGAAGCGCGCTACAAAAAAATCCAAAATTTTGGTCTAACACTTCCAGTTGGCTTAAAAATTGTCTCTGGAAAGATGCTCGATTCGTACCATACAAGTCGTATAAGTCGAGAACCTATCGCGGAATTTAAATCGGTACGAATCAGGTAGAAATCGCAACAGGAAAACCGATAGCCGGCTAGTCACCGCACAAACCTTAAAATCGAGAGTAAACCTAGGTCTTGCCCTAAACCCATCGCATTGGTGTCAGACATCTCAAAGACATGATATCTAAACGATACGAGATCCTAAAACATGTCTCTTCGTTCATATCTCAACGTTCCCGAAAGATCGTAAATAATTTTTACGAAAACTCACGTCTCGAACAAACCAACAGATTGAACGCCTCAACGAAGTTAAATATGAGATGACAACTCATGTTTACTTCAAACCCACTCGAAACAAAGTAACTCAAACAAACATCCATTATATAAACCGCATAGCGGTAGGGGTTCAAAGCCACCAACGGCCAGTCCCGATAAAAACGGCCAAAACAGGCCCATACAAAGTTCGAAGGCCACACTCGGCCAGACATATATGAACAAAGGACACACTCGGCTGCTAAATACTAGATAAGGGAAAAACTTCTTCCCGTCAAAACACTCACAGATCAAAGTTAAAATTCCCGGACAAGAAAGCTCTGAATGCATCCGCAGGATAGTTCACTTCCTCATCGTCACCGGCAAAATCTGTCGTGGTTTCTACGGTATCAGGAGAAACCGGGATGGGATCCCAGAATCCCTGAATCTTCCCATCGATCGGAGGAATGAGCGTCTCAGCGTGAGCATGATCATTCATGCCACCCTTCATTAACCCCATCTCCCTCTCGAAAACGTAGTCATCCGCCTGGGTCTTCCAAAGGCTCCCGATAGAGCCGCGACACTCAGGGAAGTCGCCCAGCGAGTTGAAAGCGTCCTTAAGATTCCCGTACTAAACCTGGAATTGAGAAGCGCGAGTCTTCATCACCTCGACAATTTCCCTCTTGCCCTTCCGTTCCACCCTACGAACAGCCCTGGCATGATCACGAGCGAGTTGAGCATCTCGCGCCAACATCTCGTCTCGCATGCGAGCAAGATCCTTTTCCGCCTTCTCCGCTTTAAATCGGTAGATCATGGCCTCTCTATTGCTCGCCTCAATGGCCGATCCAAGCAATTTCAAGCCCTATAAAACCGATTGACACGTTATAAGCAAAAAAATAATAATAATAACAATCGTCAAAATTCTTAAAGTTTATACCCCGTTGATGATACGAGATCCTTCCGCGACGACTTTCGGCCTCCCCGACTCGCTCGTGGCCGGAGGAGCATCGAAGCCCGACGGAAGACCAGCGAAGAAATCATCGAAGTCCAGAATAGGGACCTCGCTCGTACCGCTTCCATCACCGAAAGCAAGGTCCGGATCCCATCCTGGAAGCATGCAATCGTCCACCAAAAACTCCAGGTCACCGAGGTCAATATCTTTCCCCTTCGAAAAGTTCAGCCCCGTCGCAATCGTGGGAGCGGCGACGGGACCTTGGTCGTCAGGCTCGGAATCACTCCTTGTTTCTCCGCCCAAAGCAGGACTAGGATGCACAAACCTCAGCGCCTTTCGAACTCTCTTCGGCGTAAAGGAAGTCCAGAAAAAAGGACTGTTCCTGAGCAGATCCCTCACCGCAATAATGTCCTCAGGAAACGGGGCAAGAGGGTTGATGAAGGGACGATCGTTCGGCAACCTCCGGAACAATGGGATACAACTCTCCTCAACAGACGCGGCGTCTACACGAACGAAGAAGAAAAACTTCTTCCACGAGTTGAAGTTAGAAGTAAACCCCTTTACCACTGACATGAAGTTCCGAGGAACCAGCCTGTACGTGTCCGTATCCTTGATGATCTGTAACCGAAGAAGCGCTTCGAAGTGATCGACGGTGAGGGAGAGACCATGCTCGTAGCTCAGGATCAGGACTCCAATGAGGTGCTGGATGCCAAGAGGATTCAGTTGGCTTATCGCCACCCCGAAACGATCCAACACATGGACGATAATCTCGGGGATCGGGAACCACAAACGGCAGCGCACTACGAATGCTTCGTAACAAGTAAAGTAACCCTCCGGGGGACTACTAGCGCGTTCTCCTTGACGAGGAACCCTGAATTCCACCGCGTCCAAAATATGGTAGAACGACCGCATAACCTCGAGGAATTCACTAGTACTCCTACTTGGTGCACCTACCTCCACCGGGCGATGGTTCATGACCGGGAACGATTTTTCTTTGGGAGGCGTGATCGAACCGTAACACGCCACCCACCATGCCTCGTTCTCGGTCGGGTCTACCGAATGAGGAACGAATTCCATCTTCGGCACTCGAAGCTCTTCAGAAACGTTCGCGGGCAAGGACCCTTTCTTCGAACTCCTCTTCTTACTCGACATCTTGTGTTTTTTCTTTTTTTTATCAAGAAGGAAATGATAGAGAGAAAGAGAAAGAAGAAAGAACTTTTCAAGAAACCTCTCTATGAGAATAAGTAAGTGAAGAAATTACCTCATGTGGGAACCACACGCCAAGTAAATCAGAACACGATAAGGACAACGAAGAAGTATAAAAATCGTAAGAAGAGAGCAAAGAGAAGTCTTATTCCGAATTTGCATATGAGCGTTTACAACAAGGTATAAGCCTGGGCTCGAGAGCTGTCGGCGAGATTCCTAGTTCTAGCAACCTTAAGACGGCTAAACCTAATTGAGTCGCAGCTCGAAATAACAAAAACGGAAAGTTGCCTAATTGCTCTAAGTGCTAAGTTTTCTCTGAAAAAGTTCTCCTCCTTATGCCTCTCGCCTAGGACCCGTTATATACTGGCTCCAAGGTCGGTTTACGCCTTTCCTCTTCTGCCCTTAAGCCGCCATAGCATAAAAATGGAGATATTCTATTTTTTCCAATCTTCGTAATTATCTTCAAAATTTCGTATTTATCCGTGGAAACTTGACATTTATCTTCCCTTGCGGACCAAGCGTAAACCAACATGCGGTTTACGGGCTGTTGGTTAAGAAATCGTAAGTTGGGCCTCGAGTCGTGTCTTAGGTCCCTTTGGGCCATCTTTCGACTCGAACTCGAAGCGTTTATTACGGCTTCTTTCGATAAATAATGAACTTTCCGCAGTTTTTACGGTAAAGTTTGATTGATAACTTAGAAATGGCGGGGAACGTGAGATGGGTTCGCTACGGTATTCGGGAGATAGCATCGAAGGGTAGACGAGAATGCATGGACTGATGTCGTATCGACATTTCGGAAGAGCTCGGTCGCTACGTAGCGACCGAACTTTGGTTCGAGCTCGGTCGCTACGTAGCGACCGAGCGTAATGGGCGTTTGGTCGCTACATAGCGATCCTTCTCGAGTTCTTGTCCGATGATTCGAGTCTCTTCCGTAAAGGTTTTCGTAAAGAAAAATCTATTTCGAAAAAGTATTTGTCGAAGAAGTTTCCTACGTTTTTCTTCTTCGGGGATTTGGACGTTAACTTCGTTGTAACCGTTTTCGACCCCAACAGTTAGCCCCCCAGCTCGTTAGAGTCGAGACTCTTGCGGGCGGTTTAACGATTTTGGCGAAGTTAGTCGTATTGAACGAAGTTTACTTCAAATCCCACGGAAGAGAATTCTCGAGAAAACTTTTATTTAAAAAATATAAAATTCTGAGTCCCCATTTCTATAAGTAGTGAGCTCTTGTCATTTATTTGCTTCACACATTTCCTTCTCCAAGCCTTCAAAACTCTCTAGCTCCAAATCCCTTATTTTTAACATGTCTTCTTCCCATGGTGACAAGCGAAGTTCTGATGTGGAGATGGGCGAGGCTATGTCTCTGGCGCCGATTCCGATTTCTCCGATCGAAGCGCCGGCTTGTGTTGACGATCATCTCTCCTTTCGAGAGAAATTAGTTCGTCGCCAAGCCGAGAAAGAAAAGGTACGAGCTGGCGCCGAGTTACCGTCCTCTCCTGCACTGGCTGTTGCTCCGGATCATGGGACCGAGGGCGCAACTCCGCGAGATACGGGAACTCTCGCAGGCTCGGCTGTTACGGATGCTTTGGCTTTACCTGCTGGATCGTCCACGACTCCGATTCTCGTCGAAGATAAGGGGAGGGCCGCTGACTCTATGCCGTCTCCTCCTGCCAGGAAGGAGATCGTTCTAGCGCTGCACGCTCCTAGTGTTGCTCCGGTTACTCAGCCTAAGGGCCGGAAGAGGAAGTTTACCAAGGGCGATGACGGGAAATCTTCGCAGCAAGGAGGCTCGAGCATAGCGTCGGGGCTTCGCGGAAAGGTTTGTCGCTCACTCACTTTCTTGATCGTTGTATTTTTTCCAAAATACAAAGAATCTCTAACTTTCTTTTCGTTTCGCAGTTCGTGTCGTTGATCGATGGGATGATCAGCGAGTGCAGTTTTGAGACCAGTCGTCTTGCTGGGGAGTTGTTGGAACTTCAGGGTAGATGGACCGAAACCGAGGCCATGCTGACGGCCGTCAAGGGTTCTCACTCCGTGAAAGTGTCGAAACTTGAGATCACGATAGGGGAGCTCGAGAAGGACCTCGGGAAGACAGCGAGTTCGTTGCTCAAGGAGAAGAAGGCCAGGAAGGCCAAATCTTCGGAGGTCCGTCGTCTTCAGCATCAGATTGAGAATGATGCAGGATTAGTGAGGCGTGGGATCCAGGAGGCCAAGGACGCTCTTAGTTCTGAGTTCGAAGCTTGCTTGGCGAAGATCTCCGCCTTTCTAGGCTCTCTCGAGTGCATTCGGAACAGGGATTTAGCTTTGGCGACGATCGAGGGCGGGATGGCCGTGGTTCAGTTGTTTCGAAGTGAGACCCTTCCGACCTTAGATGCCGAAGAGGCCCAACTGTCCGGCTGCAAGGGAGATTTGGCAGTCGTGGATGGATATTTCGATCTCATCCTAGCTGATCTGAAATCGGCGTGCCTCCTTCTGGTGTGTTTAGAAGGCCCTGAGGGGAAGGATCCAGTACTCGGGGGTGACGCGGCTCCAGGTTTAGATGAAGTGACGGGTGAAGAGGGAGCGTGAGCTCTAAGGATGACTTTGGTTAGATCTCTTGCGGGAGAGATTTTTTTTTTATGTTTTGATGTTTCGGCCTTAAATGGCCTTATTTCGTGTTTCGGGACTGGTCGTGTGCGGCTTTGAATCCCCGCCACTCTGCGGCTTTTATGACAAGATGGTCGAGTTGCGTTTTTCATAAGCTTACGTATGGTGTGGAAGAAGGGTTGAGTTGTCGTCTCATATCCTTTTTCGATGTGAAATGTTTTGTTCGAGATCTGTTTCGGGAGTTTTTCCGAGAGGTATCGACTTCGCGGGATATCTGAAGATGTCGAACGTAAACATAGAGGCATGGTTTTGGGATCTCGTATCTTTTGGATATCATTCCTTGAGATGTTAGAGACCAGTGCGATGGGTTTAGGGCAAGACCTAGGTTTACTTTCGGTTTAAGATTTTGTGCGGTGACTAGCCGGCTATCGTTTTATCTGTCGCGATTTTAACCTGATTCGTACCGATTTAAAGTCCGCGATAGGTTCTCGGCCTATATGACTTGTTAGATACGAATCGGGCATCTCTCCGGAGACAATTTTTAAGCCAACCGGAAGTGCTGGACCAAAATTTCGGGTTTCTTTTATAGCGCTATTATCCTTGTGTCAGATGTACGAGAGTCATCTTTGTAAGATGGCTATGTCTGTTTAGGACGTTCGAGAGTTCGATGTGATCAGCATCGAACTTGGCGGCGAATGCCGTTGTTTAGAGTTTTTGCGCGAGATATGTGTTAAAATGTTCATCATTTTTTGACGGAGTGTCTGTTTTCGTCGTTCGGAAGAAGTAATCCTTGAAGCATCTCTTGCGACGTCTCGCGATGCCAATGGCTGCTTCTTCCTAACGGCTGATTAATTTTCGAATTTCGAAAATGTTTTGCGGGTAAAAGGTGACTTTGCTTGGTCGAAATATGTCGGAAACATCGAAGGCGTAGTCGGATGTTTTTGAGTTTGAGAGTATACGAGTATACGTATCCACTCCCCCCCTCCTTTTTTTTTGATGAGGGGGGACAGCTGAATTTGCCTTTTGACAAACTGCCTACGTACTCCTTGTGGAGATCAAGCCGTCTCGTAGTTCGGTGCTTGCGAATTGGTCAGTGATAGTATTTTTTGAGATGCATCGCGTTCCAGGTCCTTGGAATTTTTATGCCTTGCATGTTGGCAATTTCGTAGGAGCCTGGTCGGACGATTTTTTCGATTTTATAGGGTCCTTCCCAGTTTGCTCCGAGTTTTCCCGCGTTTCGTTCAGCGGTATTTTGGAAGACTTTGCGAAGGACTAGATCTCCCCGATTAAATCTGTGATTCCGTACGTTGGAATTGTAGTACTTCGCGGCTGCGTGTTGGTAATTTTGGATCCGGATGAGCGCTCGATCCCAGCGTTCGTCAATGAGATCGAGGTCGTCGAGGAGCATTGCGTTGTTGAGCTCCTCTCGTTCGGGAAGCAATCTTCTCCGAACACCGGGGAAATCTACTTCTGCGGGAATCATGCATTTCATTTCGTACACCAGAGCGAAAGGGGTTTCTCCTGTTGCTCGTCTCAGTGTGGTACGGTGGGACCAGAGGACTCCCTCGAGTTCGTCGGCCCACCTGCCTTTTTTGGCCTCTAAGCGTTTCTTTAGTCCGTCGAGAATGGTTTTATTAATCGTTTCAGCTTGTCCGTTACACTGCGGATATATGGGCGTCGATTTGTTAAGCCGTATCTTCCATTTTTCGCAGAACGCCTCGAACCGGGTGGAGATAAATTGAGATCCGTTATCGGTTACGATTTTGTAAGGAACTCCATGCCTGCAGATGACGTTTTTCCATACGAAACTTTCGACTTGGACATCTTTTATACTTGCGTACGAATCTGCCTCTACCCATTTTGAAAAGAAATCGGTGAGGACTAAAAGGAAACGCTTTCGATTTAAATTATGAAGGGGACCGACAATGTCCATGGCCCAGCACATAAAAGGATAGGGCGATGTGATGGAGGAGAGGACTTCGGCTGGTTGTCGGATGGTTGGAGCATGCCTCTGGTATTTTTCACATTTTCGTGCGAACTTCTCGCAATCTCCGATCATCGTTGGCCAGTAGTATCCATGGCGTTTGATTTTCACTGCCAGTGATCTTCCGCCGGAATGATTGCCACAGGACCCCGAATGTACTTCTTTCATCACTTTTTTCGCTTCTTCCCCTTCCAGGCACGTCATGAGTGGTCCGGAGAATCTCCATTTGTAAATTTTTCCGTCTACTGTTACGTAGCGCGCGGCCTATGTTCGGACTTTCCGGGCTGCCCATTTCTCGGTGGGTAGGCGTCCGTCGATAATGTAGTCTTGAATCTTCTGCAGCCATGGGGTATCGCAGCCGTAATCGGATTGCTCCGATTGCGGTTGTATTGCAACTTCTTCTTGTTCGTCGTCTTGACCTTCTATGAGGTTGACGACGATTGGCGGTCCGATGCTCGGGTGTTCGATGAACTCGACCGGAATTACCCTTTTGAGTCCTGGATCAGAACTTGATGCTAAGGCCGCGAGAGCATCTGCCTGGACGTTTTCGGAACGGGGAATTCGCGTGAGGGCAAAACAGTCAAACTTTTGAGCTAGTTTTCGGACCAGTTTAAGGTACGCATCCATCTGTTCGTCCCTGGCTTCATACTCTCCGCTGTACTGACTTGCCACTAACTGGGAATCGCAGTAAGCGTGGATGTTTCGTATCTTCAAGCCGTGAGCCAAACGCAGTCCTGCGACGAGTGCTTCGTATTCGGATTCGTTGTTTGAGGCGTGGAATTCCAGCCTAAACGATTGCTCTAAGATCTCGTTCGTTGGAGATGTGAGGCGAATTCCGATGCCTGATCCCTGCTTGGACGAGGATCCGTCGACGTGAAGGAGCCAAGTGGAATTTGGCTCCTCGTTGGTTATGGTCTCTGTCGGTAATTCGACCAAGAAGTCCGCAAGCACTTGTGACTTTGCGCTTGTTCTTGGTCGGTACTCGATATCGTATTCGCTAAGTTCTACCGCCCATTTGGCTAATCGGCCCGATTGACTCGGGCTATGCAGGATCGTTCGTATGGGAAAAGTCATGAGGACGACGATCGCGTGGGATTGGAAATATGGTCTTAGTTTTCGGGCCGATGTTACAACCGCGCATGCTAATTTTTCCATCAGCGGGTATCTAGATTCGGCATCCAGCAAGGTTTTGCTGATATAGAAAATATGTTTCTGTTCGCCGCGTTCTTTCCTGATTAGCATGCCGCTCACAGCTGTTGCTGATACAGCGATGTACAAGAACAAAGGTTCCCCCTCCACTGGTTTTGCGAGGACTATGGGGGAAGCCAAATACCGCTTCAGCTGTTGGAAAGCGTTTTCGCATTCTTCCGACCATTCGAATTTTTTATTTCCCCGTAAGACATCGTAGAAAGGCAGGCACTTGTCTATCGATCGCGAAATAAAACGGTTAAGTGCCGCGACTCTACCGGTCAACCTCTGGACTTCCCGCTTATTCTTCGGCGAAGCCATCTCGATCAGTGCGTTGATCTGTTTTGGATTAGCCTCGATGCCATGGAATGTGACTAGGTAGCCGAGGAATTCCCCTGATGCCACGGCGAATCTGCATTTTGTCGGGTTGAGCTTCATGTTATGCGAATTTAACTGGGCGAAACATTCCTCGAGATGTGATACGTGATCCTTTACTTGGAGGGATTTGACGAGTATGTCGTCGATATAAACTTCCATCATTTTACCGAGTTGTTGAGAGAACATACGGTTCACGAGTCGTTGGTAAGTTGCGCCAGCGTTTTTGAGGCCGAAGGGCATTACCCTGTAGCAATAGGTTCCGCGATCGGTAATGAACGCAGTTTTTTCGCGATCGTCTGGGTTCATCATAATCTGGTTGTAACCTGAGAAGGCGTCCATGAAAGACAGAAGTTCATTTCCTGCTGTTGCTTCTACCAATCGATCGATGTGTGGCAGGGGGAAACTATCTTTTGGACAGGCCTTGTTTAGGTCGGTAAAATCCACGCAAACTCGCCATTTTTCGTTTTTCTTTTTGACTACTACGGGGTTGGCGAGCAAGTCTGGATACCTCACTTCTGTTATTGACCCGACTTTAAGCAATTTTTCGACCTCGTCGTTGACCGCGGAAGCTCGTTCAGGTCCTAGCTTCCGCCTTTTTTGTTTGACGGGCTTGAAAGTCGGATCGATATTTAATTCGTGACACGTTATGTCAATGTCAATCCCCGGCATATCATCTGCGGCCCATGCAAAAGTATTGAGGTTCTTTTTTAGACAGGTTACGAGCTCTGTCCTCAAAGGCTCGCGGAGATTGGCTCCGATTTCGACGCATCGTTCGGGAGATGCTTCGTCGAGACAGACCGTGACCACAGGCTCGCAAGTTGGTTCGCGATTTTCCTCTAGGGCCGCGATGTTACGAGACTGCCAGTAGAGTTCAGCCGAATCTTGACTTCGCGAACCTTGGTCGGAGACCTTTTTCTCCGTTTTTCTAGGAACGGTCTCGAGGTCTAGTCTTTTTCGTTTTTGTTCTGCGGCGTAACACACCTGTGATACTCTTGGGTTTCCCCATATTACCTCGATTCCGTTGAGGGTTGGAAACTTGAGGCAAAGATGGTACGTGGATGGGATGGCACGCATGGCGTTCCCATGATAACGTTGTAAGATGCAGGACGGTCAACAACTAGAAACTCTGTGACTCTTGTCACGGTTCCGGCTTTGACTGCGAGATTAATCGATCCGTAGGCCATGGTCGTTTCTCCCGCAAGTCCCAGTAGTGGGCTAGGGTATTTCACGATTTCGAATTGATTGATGCCCATTTTCTCGACAGTATCTTTGAAGATGATATCGGCCGAACTTCCGGTGTCGATTAGCACCCTTGCGACGTCGATATCTCGGATCGTCAGTTCGATAAAAAGGAGATCATTTCGAGGTTTGGCTCGATCGGCTGTTGCTCCCCCCTTGAACGAGATGACGTTCGCGCACGTTGAGTCTTGCATATCGTTCCTGATCGTTGAATGATTTTTGCGGGTTAGATTGATCCGTACCCCCCTCTTTCTAGCGCCAAACTGTGGGAACCAAAATTCGCACTGTCGATTTCCGTTTAAATAAGGAAACTAGGAAAACCCTAATTTCCCAGAGGTCCCGGATATCTGCTAATACCACACGCCAAGCAAATCAGAACAGTAGCGACCGAGCTCTTCTGAAACGTCGATACGACAGTAGTCCATGCATTCTCGTCTACCCTTCGATGCTATCTCCCGAAGACCGTAGCGAACCCATTTCACGTTCCCCGCCATTCTAAGTTATCGATCAAACTTACCGTAAAAACCGCGGAAAGTTCGTTCTTTATCAAAAGAAATCGTAATAAACGCTTCGAGTCAGAAGACGGCCCAAAAGGACCTAAGACATGACTCGGGGCCCGACTTACGATTTCTTAACCAACAGCCCGTGAGCCGCATAGCGGTTTACGCTTGGTTCGTAAGGAAAGATAAATGTCAAGTTTCCGCGGATAAATACGAAATTTTGGAAGATAATTACGAAGATCGGAAAAAATGGAATATCTCCATTTTTACGCTATGGCGGCTTAAGGGCATAAGAGGTAAAGCGTAAACCGACCTTCGAGCTGCGACTCAATTAGGTTTTTGCCGTCTTAGGGTTTTAGAACTAGGAATCTCGCCGACAGCTCTCGTAGCCCAGACACTTACCTTGTTGTAAACGCTCGAACGCATATTCGGAATAAGAACTATCTTGCTCTCTTTTTCGATTTCTTATTTTATTACTGTTCTCGTTTCGTGTTCTGATTGCTTGGCGTGTGGTATTAGCAGATATCCGGGACCTCTGGAAAATTAGGGTTCTCGTACTTTCCTAATTTAAACGGAAATCGACAGTGCGAATTTCGGTTCCCCCAAATATTTCAATTTCTGTTTCTTAATTTTTAACATTTGTTAATTTAAAAATATTATTTTTTGATAAGAAAATTAATATTTTTATTTTAAAATATGTTGTTATCTTTAACCAATTTATATTATATTAATTTATAAACAATGATCTAATTAAATAAATAAATATATAATTGTTAGTATAAAGTGATGTTATTAAACCAAATTCTTGGAATTACCAAAACTTTCAAAATCTCAAAATAAATCAAAAGCACAAGAATGTTAAATCAAACTCAACTTTACATATTATATTAATCAAATTAAATAAAAATATTGATATATGTACAATTATATTATGAAATTCCTCTCATAATAACTGAATAAATATTCAAACATACCAACAATGTTCACAAACAAAACATTTAATATGTAATGTAGAAGACAAGAACATTTCATATCTATTGTTATTTTCATTTTTAAATGCTTTTTTTTTACAGCAAACATTCACAGACTCATGTAGACTCTCTAAACCAAGGCGGCAACTCGGCATCCATGTGTACGACGAAAGACAGTTGGTTCCGAGCACTGCGTGCCAAGCGATCCGCCTTTATGTTTTCCGTCCTAGGTACATGAACGATATCTGAGTTGGTGAAGCTTCTTCTCAAAAGCATTATGTCTTCCAGGTAGCTTTCAAATGCTGGTCATTCCTCTGGTTCCGAAACCATCATCACCAATTGAGAACAATCCGTTGCAAACGTCACTCGAAACTGTCTTAAATTCTTCATACATTCCATTGCCCAAATTAATGCCTCCATCTCCGCATGAAGAGGGGAGAGACATGCCCTTACATTCCTTGCCCCTAACAAACCGTCAAAACCCGGTAGCGTGCTGAACCAGCCTTGCCCTGAAAATAAGTCCTTATCTTTCCAAGAACCGTCTGTGAAACACCATCTTCCTGTAGAACCTGAGTTAGGTCTTATCTGTACTGCATGTACCAACCTAGGATTATTGATAACCTGTGCCTCAGCCCAAAGTCTTGATTATAATTCGGCTAAGTTAAGTGTTTCCCTCGGATCAATATCAAGATTACTGAAAACTTTATTATTCCGGCCCTTCCAGATGTACCATAATATCCATGCAAACTGATGGTCTTCTATTTTTGGGTTAAATCTCCAAAATAGATGGTCCATGTTAGCAAAAAGAGAGCTCATAGGAAAAAGATTTGGATTCGATGGAATCTTGGATAGTGCCCACACTTGACGTGTCGGGGGGCATTCAAAAAACACATGATTTATTGATTTCTCCGGATCTCCACACCGTGCACAACATGTATCTCCTTGTATTCCTCTCGCTTTTAGATTTTTTGTTACCGCTATACAACCTGTCAACGGCTGCCATAAGAAATGTTTTAACTTTGGAGGACATTTCACTTTCCAGAAAAATGCCTTAAGTATATCCACATTTGGTCCATAAACTTCTGGTGGTTTTTCCATATCAGGATAGATCCTTTCTGCTTGATACCCTGATTGTACCGTGTATTTCCCATTATTAGTGAAATGACATCCAATCATATCTTCCATCTGATTTCTACTCAAATGAATACTTTCAATCATTTTTGCATCTTGGGGTCCCACCAATGTCTTAATGGCCTGTAAATTCCATGTTCGGGATTCCCGATTAGTGAGGGAATCCACTGTGAGGTCCGGGTAACTATTATGAAATTTTTTGTTAGCTGGTCTCGGGCGAGTGGATAGGATCCAAGGATCATTCCATACTGAAATAGATGACCCTGTTCCAACCCTTTTGATTAGTCTTTTACAAATCAGAGATCTAGCAGAAGTAATACTCCTCCAGTCATATGACGGAGAATATGAGCGAATCGGTTCCAGGGGTGAAGCATTCCTGAAGTACCGTCTTTTGAAAACTCGAGAGAAAAGAGTATCTGGCTTATCGATCAGCCGCCACAATTGCTTTCCAAGCATCGCCGTATTAAAATCAGTCAAATCCTTGAATCCTAGCCCACCATTATCCTTATGTACACATAATTTATCCAATGATTTCAAATGCATGCCTCTTGTGCTTCCTCCTGGACTCCACCAAAACTGAGCTACTGCACTTGTTAGTTTCTTAACTGTAGCTTTCGGTAACCGATACACAGACATCAAATGGTTTGGCAGGGCCGTGATCACCGATTTAATAATCACCTCTTTTCCCCCCCTTTGGTGAAAAATCGAAATGTCCAACCATTCACCCTGTTATTTAGACGATCTAAGCTATAGTCAATCTATGATTTTAACTTTAAAATAAATATTGCTATTTTACTATAAATAGTATTTGTTTATTATAAAATCATAATTTGTTATTTTAAAATAGTCTTAACTTTCAAACATTAATAGTTATAACAAAGAGAAATCATTTTGCAGATATTTTGATTTTTTTTAAACGATAAATCCATTCCTAATAAAAAACATTTAGAAAAACAAAAATAAATAAATATTAAAATTTTCAACTTAAATAAAAAATAAACTATCGTACATCTGAATAATAAAAATAAAAATGAAAATACCACAAGACAAATCATGTTAACAAACAAATATAGAACAAATTTATTGTTATTGATTATATACCTCTTTTATTATTTTAATACTAAAATTAATTTAATAGTTTTAAAAAATAAATATGCCAGGACATATTACGTTTACAAACAAACATAAATTATTTTTTTATTTTTATAAAACTATTTTTAATATTTTAGTAAAATGATGAGTCTAATTATTTTATATGTATATATACTACTAATTATAAAAATTAACAAATTAGAAAGAAAGATGTAGATAAGAACAAAACAAATACATGGAATTATCTTTTCTTTTTTTAAACTCGTTTTCTATTTATTGTTTTGAGATAATTTTTATAAAATTAATTTGTAATCAATTAAAAATTAATTATATAATTATTTATTAAAGATATTGAAAAATTAATCAGTCTAATTAAAATTTGTTTATTAAAACTAATGAATCACCTAAAATCATGGAAAACATGACAAATAAGTAAATTCACTTCTTAGATAATAGTATAGATTCAAATTTTTGGTAAAAAGGAAAAAAAAGTAAAAATTTCTAAAATTAACAATTCACGTATTGAAAGATCCAATACATTTTTTTCTTCTTCTGAACGGTGATCCAATAAATAATACATATATTGTAAGTGTTTAGACATTTTTATTTTTGTTTTATTACTTTGAGATATTTCTTTAGATATCATTGCTCTAACATGATAGATGTCGGATCAAAAACTCATATATTTTTGATTCATGAAAGTAGACAAACAGTATTTATTTTATTTTTATTTTCTTATTTTCAGATATTTCCTTATTTTCAGATATTTCCTTAGATATTTGCTTTAGAGTTTCTCTATAATATATGATAGGTGTCAGATCAAAAACGAATATATTTTGATTCATGAAAGTAGGCAAAGAAGTAAATCCTTTGGAGGAAAATAAGCCGTGTGCCTTTGTGATTCTCTAAAGCTTAGCAGAATTAGAATAAAAATGTTCTATTAGTTTCCTACAGAAAAAGGAATAAGGCTTTTAAGCTTCAATCAAACAAGCTTATAGCTGAAGACACTAAGAACTTGTCTTCAAATTAATAAAGCAAGAAAATGACGAAACTTGTTCGTCCTTTATTGTACATCTAAAAGACTGAAAATTATGCCCATAATGTTTTCTTTTGCCTTTTATATTCATTTTTCATTTTTCATTATACATATCCTTATTTCTTTTGGCGCATGGCATAGCTTGTCAAAATCTATTACAAATTTTATTCTATTCGATCCACAGTTGAAACTAGTGATTTGAAATATATTCCGGGTTTATGTTATAACTTTCTCAACTGTAATATTAATTCTGATATTCCAAACTAGCTCGCTCGTTTTTATCAATGGTTTTATTTGTTATGTACAGTAAATGAGCCAGGAATTATATAGTTGTAATTAACTTAAAGTTTATCTTTGGTTGTTAAGAGGGATCAAACAAAACTACCTAGTTTCACAAACTGGCTACTAAAAATTTACACGAATCTTCATTTCACTTTGTAGGGATGGGCATTCGGGTATCCATTCGGGTTTGTTTCGGATCTGCTCGGGTTTTGGATTTTCAGGGTCAAAGATTTCAGCCTCATTCGGGTATTTCTAAATTTCGGTTCGGGTTCAGTTCGGATCTTTGCGGGTTCGGATAACTCATTTAAATAATTTTTAAAATTTTAAAATTCATTATATACTTTAAATTTCTCAAAATAAAAAAATAAAATAATATGTTGCATATAAATTTGAATAACATATGTCAAAATACAAAAACTTAATGGTTTGGTTTGAATATTTTAATAGAGAATCAATAGATATTTCAAGTATTTTTGGTGTTTTGAGTATATTTTAGTTATTTTAAACATTTACTTTTGACTATTTGTATATATTTTCAAGTATTTTAAAGACAACTTAAAAATATCTTATATATTTTGGATGATTTTTTAATATACATTAAATCTAAAAATAATTAATATATTTAGGTATATAAATCTATTTCGGATACCCGAAATACTTTGGTTCGGTTTCGATTCTCTAGATACCAAAATTTTGAACTCGTTCGGATATTTTATCAATTTTGGTTCGGATTCACTACTACTTTTTCGGATCGGATTCGGTCGGTTCTTCGGATTTGGTTTTTTTGTCCAGCACTATCACTTTGTAATCACCCTGGATATAGAAAATTAATTTGAATATCCAAAAAGACGACTTTTATCGTGGACTGTGTCTTTATTTGAAGATTACTCGGTGCCCTTCTATAGGCACAGAATACTCCCAAATTAATCAAAAACTATTTACATGAATCTTCATTACACATCAAACTTTATTTAAACCTCAGAACAACGATTATTACAAGAATGTGTTAGTTTAGTCATATGTACACACATGTTTATAGTAATTATTATGGCTTTTGTGTAAGAAAAATATTGGAAAATAAAATTATTGTTGCTTTTATGGGTATAAATTTTTTAATTACTAAATTCACCAATTAACTAAATAGTTTATGAGAAAGGATGAAAATACCAACAAATTCTTAAACCCTAGCTTCGTAACCTATGTCTATGCATGGTATTAATTAAGTTTGTTTCTCAACACACGAAAGCGTGACATTAGCTTGAATACTGGCTGGCTCTACATGCCATGTTCGTTGGTTGGACTTTGGAAGAACCCAGGGGCGAATCGAGGGAAAACATTTAATGGGTGCATAATGTAGGTAAACCGTATTAGGGCCGGTCCTGGACAAAGCCTAACGAAACATTGGCCGTAAACCCCCAAAAATTTTGAAAAAAATTACAAAGAAAAAAGCTCCCAAAATTTTTTTTTAGCCCCTAAATTTACCAAAAAAAAATTTTAGCTGGAATTTTTTAAAAACCGCCTACAACCCCCTAAATCTCAGGGCCGGCCCTGCACATATTAGTAAAAAATTGTAAAAAGGGTGCATTGAACTCCCCAAATACAAGAATTATTGGGTATAATCATTTACAAATTAACTAATATAGTTATAATTTATATATGTAACATTAAAATTATCAAAATTTTATGGGTGCGCTTGCACTCACAAGCACCAATAAAGATTACATTCAATCCACCTTTATATTTGTTTCTATAATAGCATTTAGAGGTAAAATCACCCTAGCCGTACTCTATTTCTTCCTCAAAAATAGAGATTGATATTTTCACCTCTATATTTAGAGGAAGAAATAGCATTCCTCTATAATAGAGCCATACTTTTTTATTTACAAAATGATCCAATAACTTTTTACTTTAACAATTATAACAAAAATAAATATTTTTAGTGAAATGTACTGTTTATATAAACATATAATCATATTTTTTATTTACATAATAGTTTCTATAAAAATATTCAGTGTAAATAATATCATAATTTATCTTGATATATTCTTTTTTAATTTTAAAAATAGTATATATTAGAGACAAATCTATATATATTATAGAGTTCCTTTATTTTAGAAGAAAAAATAGAGAAATACATTGGAGATAGTAGAGGAAACCAGCAGTTCCAACGAAGCACAAGCAAGAAAAGAAAAACATTATGAATACGTACACTGATATAACTTTACACATGCATAGATTTATTTAATTCAAATAACCGTGTAGATATGCATGGGACCTGTTGAGTATGTATCGAGTTTGTTATCTTGGTAAGAATTTAGTTCTTTCATACATATATATTTTTGGCGGCATTTGATAGATTAGACACATACAAGTCTACATAGTAATAATTGAACTATTTTTTTATTTAAACATGAACTAGATCACGAACCGCGCGGATTTTTATTTTCATTTATTTTTATATAAATATTTTGTTTTCAATTCTAATAAAAACATATAATATATCCCAATTTAGAATTGAAAACAAAATATTTATAATAGAATTGAGATCTAAAATATTTTTGTTTTTATTTATTTTTATATAAATATTTTATTTTCAATTCTAAATTAGGATATATTATAAGTTTACTGTATATTTATATGAAAACAAATTGGGATATATTATAAGTTTTCAATTCTAAATTGGGAAAAATATACAATAAACTTATTATGTTTTTAAATACAAAAAATCATAAGTGTCTATCAATTTTTAAAACATAATAAGTTTACTGTATATTTTTTTCATTGAATATATTGTTTTAAACTTTCACATGTATTTGTATCTTCTTCTATATATATATTTTCGGATTACTATTTTATTATTTAAATCGTAACTATATATATAAAGATTATTAAATATTGTTTTATTGTCATATTCAAAGATATTGTAACATTTCACAAATTTAGAAAGTTTTTAAAAAATTAAACTTTTCGCTTCATAGATTTATATTATCAAGTAAATAATTAAACATTTAGTTTTTGTTTAATTTTTAAAATAAACAATATAGTTTAAAATTTGTTTTCATTGGTTTAAGGTAGTAAAGATTAATCATTGTTAGATAATATGATTTTTGTTATTTAAAAAAAAAATCTTTATAATTTTAAAAGTTAACATCGACAAATATTTAAATATTTAGCATATAGAGGTATAGTATTACAACATTAAATTATATCTATTTAATTTATACTATCTATAAATCCAATGGAATTGATAGCCCAATAAAAATTTATGGTAGGCCCAAAATTTAAATGATAAGATTAAATATTAAATTTAACATGACTTTCTAGAAATAGGTCTATTAGGTCCATTTTTTAAAAAATCACACATGAATCAAGGTTGTGATTTCTGTTTTAATATATAAGATATAAGATATTAAGAATTGGTTGTTATAGTTACCTATATTGTAGATATTGATATATTCATTGTAAATCTGGCATCAAGTATATTAGATCGATGATATTGTTTAGGTTGTTATGGAAAATAAAAAAATTTTACGTGATTCTGTTTCGAAAATATATGAAACAAATTGAGAAGGTCAGGGCAACAATAAATATGTGAGCTTGATCTCCAAGCTTTAAAATAAATGCTTAGAATATCCTATATGTTAGTACACTCACGAAAATTATATATTCTTTGAAAGTAGATATTGCTTTGATTAGTTATAACAGAATAGGAATTAATCTTTATTTAATTTGAATTGTTAACAGAATAGATGTAGACTAGGTGATAACCCGCGCTTTGCGCGGAATGAGATTATTATTTTTGGTATTTATAAGATAAAAAGACATAAAGTCTGTTATGTGGACATCGGTTTGATTGTATGTTGGATTTTGTTGTATTTTACTCTATTGAAATATAAGAACCATTCGAAAGTCTTATTTATTTTGGTTTGGAGAATTCACAAAAGTGCTGGAGGTTAACGATGAAAAATATTGTAGAAGAAGTCTTATAAATAAAAAGCTCAATTTTATTAAGACACATAAAGATAAAACTGATAATACGATTTAAATCTATTGCCATAAACTAAGTTTTTGAAATATATGCAAATCACCTATTCATAATTAACTCAATCACGCATATTAGCAAAATAGGCAACCGTCGTATAGTAAACTTGAAATAACCGAACTGAAGCGTGGTTTATCTTCGTTGATTTCAATAGACGTTCCACTTCGGAACCGACCGGTTCGATTCGGTAAACCCACAATCAGAAGTTCCAACTTGGAACTAATAACAGTCGCGTATGAATATATCTTTTTTTTTTGGTTTTTACGTGGCTCTCTTAGCCATTCATCTACAACAAACTGCACAAGTGAAGAAAAAAAAAGAAGAATCTTCTAGTTTAGCTTAAAAGCTGTGTGTTTATCCTATAGATTCTGTACCGATTATCAACTCTGTTGCAGAATCTCCATGATCTCATAAGACTTCGACCCTTTTTGCCTTCGCATGCACCGCCTCCATTAATTTGTACGTGATAATAAAGAATAAACAGTATGCTTAAAAGAACGTATGGTAGGTAAGAGTGTGCTGGCCAGCCATGCAAACGTAAAATTATTATCATTGGCAATGTAAAAATGTTATCATTTGTGTTCGTGAGCTTGACAAAAGAAAGGGGAGAAGAGTTCGTGAGCTGCAGTAGTTTATAATAACGATAATTCTAAGCTTGACGAAACAATGGGAGAAGAGTTCTCTTTTTGACAGTAATAATCAACAGCTACACACAAAATGCAAAAGAAGTCGCCTCACAAAGCCGATCTAATGAACCGAAACTTATAGGTTCTCTTCTCCTCTTCAAGACTTCAACAATGCACTAACGGATGCGTTGGATTTCTCACGGGTTCGGTCGAGAGACACAGTTCTTTTCATCTTAGTTTGTGTGACGCTTGTCCACGACTAAAGTCCCCATCTCAAGAACCTTGCCGAGAATAACCTAGATGGATCGTCGTGTAGGCCATGCGAAGAAGGAAGAGGAGACTTCTATGTTCATTAGACTAACAGATGTATTTGATTTCTCTATTTTGTCTTAAAACACAGTTCTTTTCATCTCAGTTTGCAATTTATAATCTTTTTTGTCTATAAAAATTGTCATCACCTGATGTCTGATGAGATATGTTGAAACCTTGAAGGTGTGAAGAAGATTACAAACTGTTTAGAAAGTGTTTCAATCCTCAGGCTAGTTTATAATCAAAAGCTCGTTAAGAAGATCACACAAAAAAAAAAATACCAAGATGCTGCAAAAGATGAAAAAATAAGGAAATAAATATGTGAGAGTGTCTCTCTAAACGACACGTGTCAATATTGGTGTGAACACATTAATTGCAATGCTCCTCTTTTAATATATAAGAGATATCTATTGTTGCAACTGAATGTAGATATTCTAAATTTCTTATAGCCGTTAACAATGGACCAACTTCATCTTCTCCAAATGCATCAATGTCTTCAGTAAATTATTAACATAGTTTCAGAGCTTACAATCCAATAATCTTTAGTAAATGGTAAGACAACTAAATGAACGTAATTGTATCAAGCGACCATTATTTTAATATTGTCTTCTGCTTTCATTGACTTCAAAAACATAAATGGACGTTAACAATGGACCAACTTCATCTTCTCCACACTAATCAATGTGTTCAGTAAATTATTAACATATGTTCAGAGCTTACAATCAAAATATCTTTAGTAAATATTGTCTGCAAACACAACACTACAAAAACACAATGATTAAACAAATAATCTGGGAACACGTCTGTTCATGTCAAACTTTACATGAAAACCACAAACTCTAGTGAGTTATAGAGAGTTATATCTAAGCGCATAGAGATTTATAGATTTATATGTCTCTCGAAAAGATTTTTTAATAATGTCTTTTATTTAATATAAAGATTACTAATGATTGAAAATGTAATGTGACCAACTCTAGTAGATAGTCCATTTTTTAAAAAAAATCACACATGAATGAGAAATCATAACTTCTGTTTTAATATATAAGATGATGTTTTTTTTTATCAAACTGAAGCATACAAACTAATCTTTAAAAGAAGGTGCATCAGGTGGATGAACCTTTTCTCCTTATATTTAAATAAGAGTTAAAATATTATTTCATATTTACGTGGCCAGAAGATGAAATGTAATGAAATACCTTCAAATCTGAATTACTTTAGTTTTTCAAAGTCTGTCTACGACTTAAAACATTATTTCATGTTCATGATATTGAACGTCAAATTGGTATATATCAGTATACAAATATTAAACCATATCTGTATATTTAAATCATAAAGTAGGAAGAGTGGGCCTGTTGTCTACTGGCTTCCACTATCAAATTTTGATAATATTAGTTCAAATCGAACGAATAAAAGTTCAATACATGGAAACACATGTATATAGGCATGGATATTTACGAACATAATAAATACATGGGTATCAGAAATGTAAATCAGGAATTCTAAAAACATTAAACTCGATCAAGTCTAATTTGTGTTATCTTTCCTTGTTACCTTTTTTTTTGAACACCTATTTCCTAGTTACCTAATTATCAAATTATCACTGTTATAAAGCTAATTTTTTATCACCATTGATATTAACTAAAATAACTCATTTGTTCACAATAATATCCAATATCAATTTATTGTAATCTTATATTCATTAATCTGACATTGCTAAAACCACTCATTTGATTAGTGTTCTCTTATCCACTACTGGTTTCAATTTACCCACAGTTATAATTATTTATAAAATGAACACAAGAACAAATTTCAGTGGTAACTATAAAACAATTTTATTAATACTATAAGATAATTAACATCATAACATATATAAAGTGTAACCAAACTAATACTTCATACTTTACTATATCATGGCATGTTTTTTGTTGATAAATCTCGAAATAACTTAAACTTTGGTATTCCAGGAAATGTCAGTTTCACTTAGTCGGTCTGTAAATTTTTGAAGAATGTGGATACGAATTTAAATAATTGTAGTTTATTCATTTTAATTAATAAAAATATATTTATAATGGTATTTGCTTCTATCAGTTTCACTCTTTAAATTTTTGTTTTTTAGTTTAATTGGTCGGATTTTCTCAAATTTATACATATTATATCTATGTAATTTGTACATAATAAATAAATAAATAAATAAATATATATATATATATATATATATATATATATATATTTGTGGTCCATCTTTGTGGTCGTCGACAGATTTTCAAAAATGGTTCACTTTATTCCTTGCAAACGTACGACTGATGCGGTTCAAAGTTGCCACCCTGTTTTTTCGCGAGATCTATCGTCTTCACGGGTTACCTTTGTCTATAGTCTCAGATAGAGACTCCAGGTTTTTGGGTCACTTTTGGAAATCATTGTGGAAACTACTCGATACAAGCCTTGATATGAGTTCTGCTTACCATCCTCAAACCGACGGTCAAACCGAAGTTACTAATCGTTCACTTGGTAACCTATTGCGCAGCTTGGTAGGAACTTCTATCAAGATGTGAGATTCTAAACTACCTCAAGCAGAATTCGCACATAATCATGCTGTTAATCGAAGCTCCAAATTCAGCCCTTTTCAAATCATTTATAGTATGGTTCCTCGCGCCCCGCCGGACCTAGCCACACTACCTGATCGCGTTCGTCTGCATGGTGGTGCCGAAGAATTCGTGGAGCAAATTCTTGAGACTCATGTCCACGCTAAAACAAATTTGGAAGCTGCAGTTACAAAGTATAAAGCCGCTGCTGATTCACATCGTCGGCGCCTTGTATTTGATGTAGGCGACTTAGTTTGGGCATTCTGACTTGTGACCGCATGCTGCTCACGCGTATAAAAAATTAAAGGCCAAGAAGATAGGACCATTGGAAGTGTTGGAGCCAATCAACGATAACGCTTACCGCCTCCGCCTCCCACCAGATGTCATAACTTCAAACGTTTTTATTGTTAAATATCTATCCCGTTACCTGCCACCAGATCAGCCCAACGATTCGCGGTCGAATCCTCTTCACCCCCGGGGACCTGATGCAGCAGCATCTTAGACGTTTAACGGAAAATTTCCTATTTCATTGTGTCATGTTTTCCATTAGCTTTATGTTTCCTTTTATGATTAGGTTTTTAAGTGTTATGACGGTTTAGAGAGTCCTATATAAGGAGTTTTCTTCTAGCTTTGTAAGACACGCTTTTGATAATAAATAAACTAGCTTTGAGCTTTATACCTTGAAAGATATTTGATTCAATTCATCTTGTTCGAGAAGCCTTGAGAGAGATTCGATTAAATTCATCTTCTTCAAGAAGCAGGTCTCTAGAGTTTTCAATCGAAAACCCTAGATCAAGCTGATATCTTGTTCGTACCCTCCATCAAATCATATCCCCGTTGAGTTCGCGGTAAACCCACCACAAAGTCCATACTTATATCCGTCCATGGTTGCGTTGGGATAGGTAATGGAAGATACAAACCGGCGTTGGATGCTTGACCTTTTGATGTTTGACAAGTAATGCATCGTTCCACAAATCTCTCAACGTCACGGCGAAGTGCATGCCAAAAATAAGAAGTTGAAACGAGATGCAAGGTGCGATCTCGACCAATATGACCTTCCTTGTGTAGCTCAGAAATAAGTTGCAGGCGAAGACTGCAATCCGGAATACAAAGTTTATTGTCACGAAACAAGAAACCATCATGTATCGAATATGGTGGAGCAGGGCCTGTCGTCGCAGCCGTCCATATCGGCTCAAAAAATGGATCCGTCGGGTAGAGGTCAATGAAGGAGCTGAACCCCGGAACAGAGACGTGGAGGACGGACAGCAGAGAACACCGGCGACTAAGGGCATCGGCGACATGATTGCTTGCACCGGAAGTGTGACGGATAACAAAAGAAAATTGTTGTAAGTATGCTATCCACGAAGCGTGGCGCGAAGAAACCTTATCCTGCGTGCTGAGGTGTTTGAGAGCGTCATGATCTGTATACAAAACGAATTCCTTGTGGAACAAGTAATGTCTCCAATGCTTGATAGCTTGAACTATAGCATAGAATTCGATATCGTACGTACTGTATCGAAAACGTGCGCCTGAGATTTTCTCGCTGAAAAATGCAATAGGTCGATTCTTATGACTTAAGACGGCACTGATACCCGTCTTGGAAGCATCACAATGAAGTTCGAACACGGCGGAGAAGTCTGGAAGGGCGAGAATGGGAGCCGTACTAAGCTTCTCCTTGACGATGTTGAAGGCTGTTGCGGCTTCTGGCGTTCACAAGAAAGCGCCTTCGCGTATGCAGTTGGTCATAGGTGCCATAATAGCGCTGAATTGCGGGACAAAATGGCGATAGAAGGATGCTAAACCATGAAAACTACGTGCTTCCGAAAGTGTACTAGGCTCTGGCCATGATCGAATGGTTGAGACTTTGCTCGGGTCGACAACAAGACCTTCTGCTGAGACGATGTAGCCGAGGAAGTGTACCTCCGACGAACCAAATGAACACTTTTTTGAAGTTGTGAAAAGTTTATCACGCCTTAGCACAGAGAGGACTTCTCGGAGGTGTAGCATATGATCGGCGAGTGTAAGGCTGAAGATGAGGATGTCATCGAAATAAACCACAACAAACTTTCCGATAAACGGTCGGAGAGCCTGATTCATGACTCTCATGAAAGTGCTAGGGGCATTAGATAACCCGAAAGGCATTACCATCCACTCAAATAGACCCTCTCGTGTTTTGAAAGAAGTTTTCCATTCATCTTCTGGACGAATGCGAATCTGATGGTACCCGCTTTTCCAATCCAATTTGGAGAAGATTCGTGTCGTTCCTATCTGATCCAGAAGATCGTCCAGGCGTGGTATAGGAAAGCGATAACGTACAGTGATTTTGTTTACTGCTCGGCTATCGACACACATGCGCCAGGACCGTCTTTCTTCGGAATTAAGAGTGTCAGAATGGCGCAAGGACTCATACTCTCACGTAAAAACCCTTTGGTAACTAACTCCTCCACTTGGCGTCGTAGTTCTTCATGTACTGTGGGGCTCATACGATAATGGCGCGGTTAGGTAAGCTTACGTCTGGGACGAAATCTATCTGATGTTGTATATCTCGCATAGGTGGTAATCCTGGAGGCAAGTCTGGTGGAAAGACATCGGGGAATTCTTGAAGAAGTGCTGTGAATTCCGGTCCTGTTTTCTGTGGCATTAGTGAAGTTGATGGAATCATGGTGAGAATAAAGATGATGTCTTCGTTTCTCAATGCTGCCTCGAAGGGTTTCTTATGTAATAATAAGAGGGATGAAGCCGGAGAAGGCGGAGGAGCCGGCGATGGGAGAGGTGGTGGAGATGGTTAAAGAGTGAAGCTCCGGTTGTTGTGTTTAAAGGTATAGGTATTAAGGAACCCATCATGTAGAACACGACGTTCAAATTCCCATGGCCGTCCAAGAAGCAAGTGGCACGCATCCATTGGGACAATATCGCAATATATATTTCATCATGATACGCATTACCTATCGAGAAGGCGACCAAGGCGCGGCGTGTCACGAGTATGTCGTGAGTATGCTCTAACCACGCGAGTTTATAAGGAGTGGGATGCAGCTCTTCTTTGAGAGATAACTTTTTAACGGCATCTGCAGCAATTACGTTCTCGCTGCTACCAGAGTCTATAATAAGTTTACAAAATTTGCCTTCGATAGTACATCGGGAATGAAAAAGGTTGTTGCGTTGCGGGAAGTCTTCGTTAACACGAGGGGCGAGGCAGGAGCGTCATAACATTAGCGAAACTCCAGTCTCTGCTATTAATTCTTCATGATCGTCATCTAGAACATCGTCATCATCTTCAAGTTCGACGTCGCGACCAGACGAGTCAAGTAAAAGGCCTCGTTTGTTGCGGGTTGGGCAATTTGCTTGGCGATGACCGAGTTCTCCGCAAGCAAAGCAACGTAAATTTCCAGTACGAGCTGGACGTGTTGTTGTATCAACTGGAACGATGGCTGTTTCGGTTGGGGTAGCGAGTGTTGGTGGAGTAGTTGTTGATGGAGTCGGGGTCGTTCGCTGCTGTCGAGTCAAGTTCCAAGGTGTGGAACCTGTCTTGCTCTGTGCTTCGACTATTAAGGCCTGTTGATGAGCTTCAGATAATGTGAGCGGGTTAAACAAATTCAATGTGTATTGAATCTGTTGACGCAAGCCACCGATGAAGCGGGCAACGAGTTGCATGTATGAATCATGAATATCGATCCTGTTTAGTAACAAGAAGAACTCAGTTGCATATTCTTCCACTGTGCAGCTTCCTTGACGAAGGTGTTGTAAACGTTGAAACATTAGCTGATCATAGTTATATGGTAAGAACATCTTGCGTATGTGTTTCTTCAATTTTTCCCATGACTCAATTTTAGGTTTGCCTAAACGAAGTCTGGATGCTTTAAGTTGAGTCCACCAAGCGGTTGATCTGCTTCGAAACCGCATTGCTAGGACAGAGACGCATTGGTCAAGCGGAACATGCTTAAATTCCAAGATTTCGTCCACTGTGGCGATCCAGTCAAGGAGATCTTCCGCGACCTGGCTACCATGGAAATCTGGTATTTCGAATTTAAAGCTCTGATCCCATCGCTCGTTAAGTTGAGCTGGTTGAGCTCTTTGTCGATTTTCTCCAAGAACTGCGAATGGGTGTGCATCGTCATCGTGATCAGACTGTTCATCGTCTTGTTCTTCTACTGGTGCGGCGGCATTACGTTGAACTAACAGACCTTGCATTGCTTGAGTAAGTTGAGCAATTTGTGTCTGCATCTCTTCCATGGTGCGTTGTGTAATCTCGGCTTGGGTTTCTTTCTTGGCGCGGGGCATGGTGACGAACGGAGGTTGTTTGTGCGGTTTGCGGGTGGTGATGGTTTTGCTCTGATACCAACCTGATGGAGGGTACGAACAAGATATCAGCTCGATTAGGGTTTTCGATTGAAAACTCTAGAGACCTGCTTCTTGAAGAAGATGAATTTAATCGAATCTCTTTCAAGGCTTCTCGAACAAGATGAATTGAATCAAATCTCTTTCAAGGTATAAAGCTCAAAGCTAGTTTATTAATTATCAAAAACATGTCTTACAAAGCTAGAAGAGAACTCCTTATATAGGACTCTCTAAACCGTCATAACACTTAAGAACCTAATCATAAAAGGAAACATAAAGCCAATGGAAAACATGACATAATGAAATAGGAAAGTTGCCGTTAAAAGACGCTGCTGCATCAGAACGAAAGATCAGTTTATACAAATACAAATCAGAAACATACTAAGAGCTTTCTCTTTAATAAGTGAATAACAAAGACGGCACCAACGGCAAAAATATGTCTATATATAAATTCAAGAACAAGGACAGGAACAAAAGGTTCTTCAACATAAAACAACCCATATCTGCTAAATTCAGCAATAAAACTCCCTACGAAATATTAGATTAAAAGACAAGAAAAGAAGAAGAAAATTCATTAAATTATATCCATGCTTTAGAGTCTGCAAGCTGAATTTAGCATATGTTCCGATCCGTCTTGACAACCACAACACCCTCTCTCTTTATTCACCTATACAGAATTAAAAAGAAGTCGTAATTATTACATGTAAAACCGTTTATATTAAAGTATGTATGTTTCTTTTTCTAAAACGTTTATATAGGTAATTCCATTTTCTAAGCCCTAAATCATTCTTGCTTTTGTAGTTGGTCCCCTCCAACACCATAGTTGTCTCTGCCACCTTTGAAGAGTCACCTTCCTCTTTCATCTCTACTTTTTCTCCAAGTAATGATTCAATCCTTGATCATGACTTGCGAATTTTATTTTTCTTTATATTATTTTAAAACCACGCAATTGATTAGTATTTTGATGGTAATAAAGAACCGTGTGATAAATGTTCATCTTCTCTACCTGAAATTGTTTCTCCCAAACGTCGGTGTCCAAAAATCGGCGGTTGTTTCATTAGCCACCGGAAAAGTGCTTGATATCGGGACGAGACATAGACCGTGTGCTCTTAGTTCTTGATTACCGTTTCCATCCTGGTTTTAAGATTTACCAGATATCAGCATGAACCCATATTAAATTAGTACTTAATACATTAATAAACCTAGACTATATATTGAAGACTCCAAAGCTGGGTACAAATCTGACACAAGATAGAGTATTTTATTAAACCTGCTGTTGTTGATGGATCGGGGCACCTTGTTTCATGTATGGAGTACTTAGAACCTGTATTTAAAACATTAATTATTATGCTCAAAATGCAATTCATTCCTAGGGTTTCTTGATATTTTTTTAAATATTAAACAGAAAAACCGTTAGAAACATACAGTGACTTGATCGTGAAGGAACTTGATGTACTCTATAGCTTCTTGGAGAACCGATGCAGTATCTGTCTGAAAATTAATCCACAGAAAGAAAAAAAGAAGGTCTAAATAAACCTGACCAAGAAGATGAAAATAAAAACTTTGGTTTGTGTATATTATAATCAAATAAATCGAATCTAAATCATTCACCTTTCCGAAAGGTGAAACCAGCTGTTGCAATGAAGTAATCTGGTCCCTTAGGTTCTCTTTTCTCACCTGTTACATTTACAATCAATTTTATCCACCAAGAAATTTAATTAAAATAAAAGGTTACAAACAAATCGTAATTTATGATTATCTACCTTAAAATTTGGCAAGGGTGAAGGCGTGGTAACTCTCTGTTTCTTCGACGCAGGTTCATTGTACTTTCCTCTCTTCAAAGACTCACTCTGGCCTCTTGTCTTCTGATTATTCAAACAAAAAGAAAATTTAATCAATTGGCCGCAAAAATAATATATAAGAATTTTTTTACATATATGTACATATTATTTATTACCTTGGTTTTATCGTCACCGCGAGGGGGTATTATCAGTGGAGTGGTTACATAACTGTTCTGCGTCGTGTTATTTAAGTTAGTGGTTAATGAAGAATTCCAAAAGGGTAGAGAGTTTGTGTTGGCAGAGAAGCTGTTAATATTAGGATTTATGTTATTATTAGCCCAAGAGGCGTGAAGGTTGTTTAATGAGCAGCTAGTGGTGGAAACGAAGCTGTACGGGTTGGGTTCGGGATCATAAAAGGTTCGTAACAAGCTCGAGGAAGAAGAAGTTGATGAAGATGAAGAGCAAGCTGGATTAAGAAGATAAGGTGAAGCAGTTGTCGATAAGAATCCTTGGCCATGATCTTGTGAGCTCCTTAAGAAGCTTGAGTTTAAGTCTTCCTGTCTGAAAAATACAAAAGCAATAATCAAAAATGATATCATAAATTACTGAAGATTTCAATATCATCAACAAATTAAGAATTGAATCAAAATTAAGGTTAGGGTTTTTTCTTGAGAAGTTTACAAAATTGTGTGGTTCCAATCTGAAGAAGAGTTCGAGGAAAACCCTAGACCCATCATTTGCAGCGTCGAGTCGATCGTCACGGTGCTTCCTCCACTGTCGGAATCGGCCTCTCGCTGCCCAGAAATGATGTTGTTGTCTTTACAAGTATTCCTAGATTTGATATTATTCTCTTGACAGCCAAAATCATCGGAAGTGATCGTAGCTCCGAAACAAGGCGACAAGAAATGATCCGAAGGAGACATAACGCTTCTCGGCGAGCTCCACCAAGCACCGCCTCCGCTACCGCAAATTGCTGCCGTTGCTTGAAACTCATCACCCATGTATGTAAACAGAATCAGAAAGCTTTACTATATGCTCACCTCTAGATCGTTATTAGACAAAGGTCAAGAGTTTGTGTATTATGTGATATGAAGGGCGTGAATGTGAAACGCTGGTATATTTTTTATGAGGGTGTGTATGTTTGTTTATATAGGCAAGTACGGACAAGTGTGTGGAAATTACCAGAAATTAGTTGACATTTGAAACAGTTTTAGAGGAAAAAAAAATACTACTGTATATCATCATAACATTCCCAAGTGATTTTTTAAGTAATCTTGAATTTTTAACTAATTCCTAAGGCTGTATATTTTATTTGAAAGGAAGATGTAATAATCATAGAATGTTCCTAATCCCTCAGTCTTTTTTTTTTTTATTATTCTAAGACCAACTGTCTTCGTGAGACTCGTTTCTTTGCTGCTTACCTTTTCTAGGAGGCGATACTTCGAGCATGATTAACCCGGGTTCTTAGGATGAGGTTCTTAACGGAAGTTAAGAAACTGTTTCTTAACTTCCGATAAGAACTCCACTCTAAAAATTCCGGGTTAATCATGGTCTTATCTACGTATATCAATTAGTTTTTAGTTTGAGATTAGTAGGTATTGGGTATTACGCAAGATACCAAGAGGGAGATTATATCTGTTTAAGAAATTATATAATATCAAAATTATCTACGATTGGTTGACAACAAAACGCTATAAATCGATATATAATTTACAAAAACAAAGTGGTTGGTTGACAACAAAACGCTATAAATCGATATATAATTTACAAAAACAAAGTGGTCGGAAATAGAGACTTGTCAAAACTCTCTCGGTTTCGTAAAATATTCTCTCCGTTTCGTAAAGAATGTCACTTTAACATTTTCACATAATTAAGAAAATAATTGAAATACATTTAAGTTCTTATTAATTACACTTATTCAACCAATAATATTTGAAATAAATGAAATTATTTGTAAAATCATTGTATTTGTAATTAATATTAAACTGAAAGTTACATTGAAATTTTAAAATGACACGATTTTTATAACAAGAAAAATATGTTAAAGTGACATTTAATATAAAATAGAGAGAGTATTATTTTGATTTAATCATTAAAGAGATGTAAATCAACCATGAATTCTATTAAAATTAAAATCCAGGCACAATTTCATGATGTTATTCAGTCGTTAATTCTAAATAAATCATTAAATATGCTGTAATTTGATTTCATATTTGTAACTCATGATTCAGAATTTAAGAATGTGTCATTTTTAATACTATTCAGTAAACTTTTGTGTAAAATTATTAAACTGAATTACAATCACTAGTTTGAAAAATGGATATAGCCATGTTTTAGTCCCGGCCAGCGTTATTTTTTTTACTTAGTCACGAGAAGGTTAGGAATATAGTTACAAATCAAAGAAACGTGACACAATCCGTGTTTTTCATGGCTAAGGCTCCGAATGTTACGATCCGCACCGCCCCGCACCGTAGTTAACAGTAACAAAAATATCTACATATATCTATACATTTTTATAATTGTTAAAACCGTACCGCAGTTGTGCCGCTTTTCCGTTCAACCCGCTGTTACCATTCGGAGCCTAAGTAAGAAAACATTACAAAAAAATATTTTGTCACGATTTAACCATAATGTTTATGGCTATTTATATAATAGCTACGAATTTGTTACAAATTTTTTTGTGGCTATTTGAAACTCTAAACTCTAAACACAAGCTTCAAAATTGTCTTTTATATTTAACTTTAAATCTTAAATTCAAATTCAAAATTAATTTTAAAAAAATAATCTCAAATCTAAATCTAAACACTATAACTTTAACCCCTAAGTCATAAATCTCAGACCAATATACTCTAACCCCTAATATCCAATATTTTTTTTAAAAAATCATGTTTTAATCCTATTTTTAAAATACCTTAACTTTAAACCTAAACTCCAAATCCTCTTCCCCATAGCTTCAAACCTTATATCATAAATCTAATCTCAAAGGCTATAGTTTCAAATTTCAAACTTAAACCATAAACTCTTTTTCATTATTTTTAAAAATATTAAACCTAACCTTCAAACCGAATACCTAATTAACTTCAACAGTAATATTGGTTTAATGTGGAGAGCTTATGTATCACAAACTTTGAACTTTAAACTAAAATATAATTATTATACACATAAAATTTAGATTAAACTAATATCTAACCCATTTAAAAACCTAGTTTTTCAAATCAAAACCATTTACATATGACTTAAATAAAATCATTTTCAACACTACTTATTTAAAAATTGAAATCTAATAAATTTTATAACTTTATATAATTAATTTAAAATGTAAATAAATAAGTTAATTGCTATATAAAAATAAAACTAGAAGAATAAAAGCCACAGTATTTATATTATACAAATCATATATAAAATCACAATCTTTACAACTATAAACAACTATTTAATGAAAAAAGAAAATTTATCTTTGGCTTATTCTTGAAAACAAATATTATAATTTCTCACCCTTGATTATTGTTGATTAAATGGCCACAAATTGTTCTTTTTGTGTTTATTCTCCTCTCTTCTCATTGGCTGATATTTAGGATAATTATTACGACAATTTGTTTTCTCTTCTTTCTTCCTTTTGTGACAATTTTTGTTTCTTCTTCAACATTTCTCTTCAAGGTCTATACACTATTTTCTCCAAACAACATCGTTCTCAAATATCTCTCCTCGACTCCTCACTCTCTCCTTTTATGTGTGAGCCCTCCTCTGCAACGCCTCATCTCCTCCTTTCTTTCGCGATTCCACATCCTCTGCGAGCGGCTCAAGATATCATACGGAAATTCATCTCTTCCTCTGCCTCACTTTCTAGGTTGCATGGAAATTCTGGAACGGAATCTCTTGAAAATTTGTGAAAATACATTGGAAACATGTTTGTTGCATTTAATAAACACGATGCGTTTCCATTTTAAAAAATTGTGATTCTGCTTTGGAAACACGAAAGTATGACTATTTGTCATTTAGTGTTAGTGATTACTTGTTTATTTCATTTTCTGTATTTCCATCTACTAGTTGACTTGTATTTTAATAATCTATTCTCTCTGCTCCCGAAAATAAGATTTTCTAAAGTGTTCACGCTTATTAAGAATTTAATAAATGTTTATAATTTAATTTTTCTTCTACTTTATTATACACTTTTCAATAACATTTCACCAGCAAAATTTGATCAATTCAAATATTTTCATTTAATGTTTCTTAAAAGTATAAAAAAATACCTTAACCATATAGAAAATCTATCTTTTTGGAACAAGTAAAAAATCTAAAACATCTTACTTTCGGGAACGGAGGGAGTATCATCTTCGATACCTTTATTCATTTCCGTTTGACATGGAATGAAGTTGACTCTACTGTTTTAAGCCATGTCCAACAAGACACCAAAACATCAAATTTAGTGTAATTTCATGTACAACAAAACATCAAAATTGACACCATCCACTAAATTTGATGTAATGTAAATAGTGTTATACATAATTTGGTGTAACATTATTCATCACACCAAATATATAAAATACATATTTTATTATGTTTCTTTTAATAATATAGTTTAATTACTATCAAATTTATAATTAAACATAAGTATATTGTATTATTTGTATTTTAAATTTATTTTCACATAATTAAAAAAAATATTTTTTTATTTATTTTTATTTTCAAAATAAATTATTAAATGACTATTATCATTTATCACTTACAAATAATAAAAATATAAATAATATCTAGATGTGATAAAATTATTATTTATCAATTACAAATAATAAAAATATAAAAATATAAAAATGAAAGCATCGATTAATATATAATATTACTTTTGAAGTAAAGTTTGGTATCATTGTTGGAGATGACAAAATTATCTTTACACCAAACCACCAAATTTGGTATAATTTTAACACCAAATTTGGTGTCATTGTTGGAAATGCTCTTAGCGAAGAATAACATATTTTGGTTTTCTAAAATTTTTATTTAAATTTGTATAAAATGAACAAAAAGACAAAATTTATGTTATTGAGTTTCTTTTCTTAGATAAATCAAGCAAAGAAAAACAAATAAAGCTTACATGTTAATTAATCACACACACATGTATATATGTATATATATATATTAATTTTATATTAATTATATACGTTTCTAAAACATTTGTATTTCTTTTTTTCTTTCTAAATCATGTTTCCACGTTTCAAAACGTTTTGTTTTCATGTATACGTTTCTATTCCATGCAACCTTACTCACTATCCTCTCTGACTCCAGTGCTTCTATCATCTTCTACAATTCGTCGAAAATTTCTCTTCTGCGAGCAACTCAAGACATTCTCTCCTCCTCTACGACTCTAGACCTCTAGTCCTCCTATACGACTCCAGACTTCTAGTCCTAGCTCCTCTATAACTCGCCGACATTGCTCTGCGACTCGCCGACATAGCTCTTTGTGACTCGTCGACATAGCTCTGCGACTATCCGGCATAGCTCTTCAACTTGTCAGAGGTGGCTGCGGAGGCTGGAGAACATGTTAATTAGGTTTGGGTTATTAGATTTAGGTTTTCATTTTAATTTGGTTTATGTTTAATTAAATGTGTTTTAAATTTGTAAGCAGATTAGTTTGTAGATTGATTTTATCTTTAAACCATATTTCTATTAATAAACCAAAATTTTATTAATAAAAATCTATTATTAATATATTTAAATTTATATAGAAATTCTAATTTATAAAATAATTCCAATTTAAAATTATTTTCTGGTTTAAATTTAAGTTTGAAATTAATTTATTTTTAATTAAAATGTAACTAAAAATACATGATTACAACACAATGCAACAAACACGATTAAACATTACTAAATATACATGATTGTTTCTGTTTCATTTCGTGAACATTTATGCCAAGACAAAAAAAAATTGTCCAAAATATGACAATTTAGTTTACGATTGATCAGGGTCAATTTTTATCACGCCGAATATATACACACAGATTTTTGTAATTTTTTGTTACTATATTGATTTATAGAAATAGTCTAAAACACAAAAGTTATCTTGTTTATATCACATTTTTTTACTATTTAGAATAAAATTTCAAATAAATCATAAATACTTTGTAGTTCACCCATATAAATACATAGCAATATCAAATTACAATGAAAACACCCCCCATGATATATATACTTTTTCTTTTGCATTATATAATGAATTTTCTTATGTTATTGTATTAATGATATACTACGAAGGTTATATAATTTGGATAAAGAAAAATAATTCAACATTTATTTCATTATCAATCAGATTTTTGTTTGGTGGGGGGGGTAGGGGTAGTATAAAATAAGATTTGTTCTTGTGGCTTGAGACTAAAGGGATAAATGGTATATGATGATGATCGTCGATCGATGCTACGTTTTAATCTGTGTGACACATCACCGTTTCTGGACCTATGTGTTTGTCACTTTTATACCAAACGGCCCATATTCTTTTCAAGTAGCATTTTCTAAATTCCATTATTATTTTATTCGTCTAATTAACTGTGATAAGTCAATCAATTATTGTACTTTATTAATTAACAAGTCATTGTTTCGTTTTCTCCTCTTTTCTTTTCTTTTTCTTGTTAAAAAGCCCCTTTTCATAAATATTAATACTCCGTATTATTACTGTGTTCCATCTGATACGAGAGCCACACAAATTAAAAATTGATTTTGTTGTTAAATCTGATAATGGTATAATTAATCCATCTGATCATATTCATACTGCTCGAATGAACCTGTGCCACCGTCCGGAAAGAAAAATGGTTTACCGATATTCGATTTGCATCCTAGCAAATCATGCACATACTAATCGTATATCTTCATCCATCTATTTTTAACAAAATATAATATTATTAACTAAAAAATATATTAAAATATAATTGCTGGTCATGAATATAATTGTTTGTCATGACTAATGAAAAATTCACAAAAAGAACCAAAACAATTCAGTTTAAAAAAAAACAATTTCAAAATTTTTTAAATCAACAATATACTTAAAATTCAACATCTCCGGAGAAAAAAAAAATCAAATGAAACTCTTGTTGGATAATGGTTACTGGGGAAAGACCAAGACTTAAGACGTCGCAGTTAATATCATCATATTGAGAAATAGTAATAATTAATTAAAAAGCTTAATGGCCCTCTATGCTAGATAACGTATTGACTTAATTAAAGAGTTTCTATTAAATACTTAAAAGGTCGCGATTAATACGGAGACAATTAGGTCAGATCCGTGCAACTATGAAGACTTCGTTAACCAAATCAATCTATACTACTATTAGGAATGAATTTGCTTACTTGTCATATTTTCAATAATTTTAGGATAACTTATTAATATAATTAATATTATTATTTAAAATTTTATTTATAAATATATTTATATATATATCATGATATTTAAGATAATTAATAAAAATTAACATAATCTACTGATGTATATACTATATTTTATACATTATTTTTAAAAATATATTTAATATGTATACAAATATCATTAGGAAGCAAAAGACTCTACAAATTATAGTTTTTCAAAGTCAAAATTTTTATATCATTTTTTGAATTTTTTTTTCAAATTTTTTTTTTGAAAATTGAAAATTCTTTTTGAAATTATTTAAGTATTTATTTATATATTTATTAGAATCTCAAATCTCACATCCTAAAAACCTATCACACCTCTCAACTCTAAGGTTATAAATGTTTTTTTCCTCTTTGAATAAAAATAAAAATTACTCTCTCCGTTTTGTTTTATATGTTGTTTAAGGTTTTCTCATACATAAGTTAAAAAAAAGTTTTCTCATACATATTTTATTTTCTATTATACCACTAATTAATACATTAGTATTTTGTGTGTGTGTTTTAATTAATTAGCTGAAAAATAGAAACAAAATTGGAAAAACTATCAAATATTTGCATTGAAATATAAAATATAACTTTTAATAAAATAAATTTTAAAGTCTACGATGATAATTAAAATGGAAAGGAAGAAGTATTAAATTAGATTTTCAGGTTTAGAATGTGTCACATCCAGGAACCATCATATGTTTTTGTCAGTCCATCAGATGTTCTTCTAACGGTCTGGACGATCCCATCTATAGACCGTCACTCCTCTAGGCTCTTCTTAACCGACACTTGGATTTCCATTATTATCGGACAGACGCACACATTTGTGCTAGATTAGCAGCATAAATTAAGAAATTGTCAACATCTTATATATTATAACAGAAGTCACAACTTTGATTCATGTGTGATTTTTTTAAAAATAGACCTAATAGACATATTACTAGAAAATTATGTTATATTTAATCTCTAATCTTATCATTATTATAGATCTAACTAACTCATTTTATAGATTATAAAAACTAAATAATATGTCTATAACACAATATTACTACATTATAGGAATTAAATAACTATTAATCATTTCCAAGCAAAAAAAAAAATGATCGGAAAACTCTGTTATCAATTTTTACTTCCATATCATGTACCATCGTATTTGAAAGAGACTGCAAGGAGCAAAAATATTTCTCGAGACTTCTACACCTAATCATGTAAATTTTTAAAACTAAACTGATTTCACATTGATTTGTCTTTTGTATATAGTTCATTTACAAAATATAATTAAATGTTTAATTGAATTCTTTATAAAATTTATACACGAAGCTTTAAGTTTAGTTTTTGTTAACTTTCTTATTTTGTGAAATGTTTGATTATCTTTGGAGATGATAATATTTTAATATTTCCAAATTCTATTTCTATTTATTTATTCAAAAATGAAATACTAATCCAACAAACAAAAAAATATATAAGAAGAAATAAACACATGTGAAAGTTTGAAACAATCTATTTGATGGAGAACAAGTATACTCTAATATTATTATGTTTGAACAACCTTAATATATTCGATAATATAAATCTGTGAAGCTAAAAGTTTAATTTTTTAATAACTTGTGAAAGTTTAAAACAACCAATTCAATAAAAAAATATACGTTAAAATTATTATGTTTTAAAATGTGATAAAAACACCTTATATATATTATAATATATACCAATTTAGAATTAAAAACAAAATGTTTATATAAAAATAAATGAAAACAAACATCCGCGCAGATCGAGATCTAGTTTGTTTTCTTAATATTAATACCAAAACAAATTAGCTTATTTTTCAACTTAACAATTCATTAGATTCTAAAACATAACCAATTAGTCATTTAGGTTCTATAAGAAAAAATTAACATCTCTAGATCTAGCATTGCGAGGCAAACGAGATAACATTTATACTAAACTAAAAGCACTAAATCTTTCTTTATTGAAAAATAACCCTTGTAGTTCGGTAGGAATAGCAAGCCGATTTTCGAGTAACACTTATACATGTCATCTAAATCCATATAATCTATCTCAAATTTCGACCCAGGATTTGTATAGCTTTTTCAAGATGAACTTAGTTTAAAAAAAAAATAAAAAAGCAATAAGACGAACTTAGTTGACGATTAATATATATGAGATTCATGCACTCGTTTCAAGACGAACTTAGTTGACGATGAATAGACCACTGCTCCAAGTTACGTATGTAATATTGCTATATACTCAGATAATGATAAGACACTATATGTATAGATGCAATATGAAGAACATGTATGAAAATTGAAGTAGGTGATGGAAAACGACAAGTAGTCAAAAAGAAGGACCCACACGGCAAATATGAGTGGATACTTTGTTTGGCGCAGATAGTCGGATAAGTGTCAGCGACTCATTATTCTTTTCTTCAAACCTCAGATCATGATACTAACAAAATTTTCAACTTTTCCTGAGAATTTTTACTAATATTTATATTTATTTTTTATGAACATTATTTATTTTATTATTTTCGGAACCAAAGTTTATTTGTTAATTGTTTATTAGTTTCATATATTTCAAATAAGTTCAAACATACATTTAATAGAAAATTAGCTAGAAATCGTCCCCATAAAAAAACAGTTAATTTTATTTATTTATCTCAGTTAAAACAAACTAGATTTTGACCCGCGCTTAGAAAACGCGAATTTATTTTTGAAATTAAATAAATTATTTTAATTTTTATTTATCTATATAAAATAGTGTATAGGTTTGAGAACATTTATTCGGAAACGCAAACCGAACTTTACCAAACTGAAAAACCAAAACAAAAATTGAACTGAATTTCATAAAGAACCGAGTAGATCATATATCTCTAGAATCAAAAAAATTGAAACCGAATCAAAAACCAAATGAGTACTTGAATTTTTAAAATACAAATTACGTACTTACAAATATTAATTATATATAGTTTCTAATAAAAAATATCTTAAAATACTATTTATAAATTGAGTTACCCGAAAAACTGAATTACCCAAATATTTTTATACAAAATATTAAAAATTATCTGATATTTTATTTGAACAATTTAAATTGCCCGATTTTTTTTTTTGTTTGCATATTAGCAAGTTCTCAACTTTGCTATTAAACCCAAAAAAAAACGAAATAACACAACTGACCGGACGTTTTAAATTTTTGAATGGTTTCTAAATTTCTTGAACCAAAACACCAATAACCAAAATACTCAACCAAAAACCGTATGTTGAAGAATAAAAATAAAATAAATAATGTTCAGTTTGTTGCTTATAACCTAGCCATTCTATCTCTTTTTATATCATTCTGCTGGGTATAATTACAGTTAATTTTATTTATTTATCTCAATTAAAACAAATTATTTGAATGTACCAAACAAAAAATCCTAACAAAATCCTCGTTTTGGAGCAAGCACAATGTTATTTTAGAAATACTTAAACATATCAAATTTAGTAAAAGATGTAACTGTAATTTGTAACATTTCAAAAGAAAACATACCCAGCAGAATGATATAAAAAGAGATAGAATGGCTAGGTTATACGCAACAAACTGAACTAATGCACAGTCTGTGAAAAGAAAAACTGAGAAAAATTTTAATTACTATAAATAGACCAAAATATTTAGTCATAAATTGTGGCAAAATTTTGTAATGATTAAAACTTGTAAACTTACAGAGTCATATACGAACCATTATTGATAACCTAATTTTTATCTCGTATATTTATAACTATTTAATATATATAATTATTTATAATACTTCAATTTTAATTTATACAAAATATGTACTTTATTTTAGTGATGAGATGAAGTCTCTGAATATTAATATTAAAACTCAAATAGCTCAAAGCGTATTTCTCTCCAGAAATGAAAGTTCTGGATCTCATATATGCAGGATGTCATGCTGACGCAAGGATGAAATACAGAAGATTGCGAAATAATAAACTTTCGTACGATTAAAATTTACAAACGACGATGATACGATCGGAAAATAATTATGGCTGTGGGGGTAGTGAACTCCATAAGTAGATAAAATGAACAGTCTCCTCATAAGAAAAGAGAAGAAGAAATAGTTTTTTTTTTGGAAAAAAATTAGTCAGTTACACTAAGTATATTCTAATACAGTAATATGGTTGGAAACCATCCAAAGTATTAGAATACGTTAATAATTACACCATGTATATGTTAATACACATGGGCGAATCTAGAACATTTATCTAATGGGTGCACAACTGTTAATAGAAAACAAATTGCTAATGAGAAAGTTCGAACCTAGGAATGAATTGGTGCACAGGCTTCTGTTTACCACCTAAGCTAATTAATTTCTAACGGTTTTACACACAAAATTTAGGTTTTTAAAATAATCGTGGGTGCACTTGCCCCCATACCTTATAAGGTGGCTTCGCTACAGTTAATACATGCCACATATACAAAGTTAAATTTAATATGGTAGCAACATCATAATCGAGTTTAATTGATTTTAAACTTAGTTATTGGGATCATTCTGTAATTTTATAAACCTAAACCCTAATAACAAACCCCGACCCGACATAACTATTCTTTCCCCAAATCAATTTAGTTAGGGTTCTAAAGTAAAAATTAAGGATTTCGAAAAGAGATACTGAAAGAGATTTGAGAGAACAGAGAGAGATTCAATTTCTTCATAATATAGACATAGAGAGAGTCAATTCCAGGGCCACGATGAGGTAACAGAGACATAGAAAGAGAATCGATTTCAGACTTGAGAGACAGAGACAGATTGTTGAATCGAAGAACATGATGAAGTAATCAACTGTGAACCCTTAATTGTTTACTTGGATTTAATCAAAGTTAGAGTGTCAATCGAAGAAAGAGGCTCTCTCTGTCTCTCAAATCTCTCTCAATCTCATTCTTTTCGAAACCCCTATTTTTTTTTTCCTTTAGAACCCTAAATAAATCGATTGGGGAAAGAATAGTTATGTCGGGTCGGTTTATGGGTTTGGGTCGGGTTTTATTAATAGAGGTGCATGTTTATAAATTTACAGAATGATCCCAATAACTAAATCTAAATTCAATTAAACCCGATTATGATGTTGCCACCATATTAAATTTAAGTTCATATATGTGACATGTATTAACCTAAACATGATGTAGTTATTGACATATTCTAATACGTACTTTGGATGGTTTTCACCATATAAGAGTATACTTTGTATAGCTGACAAACTATTTCCTTTTCTTTTAGTAAAAAGGATAAGTTATTTTACCAGTTTTCAATTTTGGATAGAGGTACATAGGTAATAAAAACACGTATGCATAAATTTAACTCCTAGTAACAGCAATAAAGGAAAAAATGCAGCGGACACGATATCGACAGATCGATATCCCAAACGCACTTGCACCTTAATTGAAGAGAGAGATTACATGAGAGAGCTAATTGACGCCGTTGATTGAAAGTTGTAAATGAAAGACTGAAATTGGTCGTTTCGGCGTATTCCCAATCACGTCTCTTGAAGATAAACTAACTAACCCAATAAATTTCTAAACTGGAAAAACAACTAACGCATAGACATACCGAGAGCATAGGCTAAACTAATAATTTTATTAAAGAAGATAGAGAATGAGTTTCCACAGCCAAGAACCTGATACTGAGAGACAGAGACCACTAAGGTGATGTGGATGCAGTCTCGGGATGCTACAGAAGCTACCTAAGCTCGTGCGACTACTCTGAGAGAGGAAAACTTCTCACAAGCCCTTGTGGCTGAGAACCAACCACATGACCTCCCAAATCTTAACAGTAAGTGCACTGGTTGAGAGCAAGAAGCCAAAATTCAAACACCTTTTCAATAGGCACATACCTCACAAGAGACGCGAGGAAGAGACGCTACAGCAGATACATGGAGTACAAATCTCGTTAGGGCTCCACACGCCACCACAATCGATGTCGAAACTCTAAATCCGCAAAAAAAAATGAACTTGGTTGAACGATTTGAGAAAGCTAGATAAAGGGTTGACACCTATCCAAATCCCACTCCTCATCTCCGCTCCTGTACCACCAAATGAGTGGAAAATATGCAGCAACAAACCAGACAGCACCGTCAACCCCGACGACAGCCTCTTGCACAAATCAGCTCTTTTGTGCATGAGTTGTCGTCGATTAAAGAGAGAACAAAGGCGGCGAGACAAACCCATAGCTCGAGCAAAACAGACAGGAGAAAGAAAAGGCCGATGAAGTAAAGAAAGAAAGAATATAGTACCCTACGATTCCGGTCGAAGGGATTACTGACGTCAGAAAAAAACTGAAGAGGCGATAAAATTTTTTTTATTATAAGAAGAAAAAATAATTAATAACGAAGGTCAAAAGAACAACAAAGATTAATACAATACAATTGTTTTCAATTCCAATGCTTTTAATATTATAACTAGATTAAGATCCGCGCCTTGCGCGAGATAAACATTATATATAAAAATTATTTTATGTATTATATGTTCTTACATATTATGAAATAATAAATATATATTGAATAATTAAAAGTCTGTAACTATTACATATATAATTAAATTGGTGCGAACGTATAAATCAATTTTATTAATCCAAACTTTTTTTAAAAAAAAATTGATAGGATATGTAATTAAATTTAAATGATATTAACATACATAGTATATTTTTAATATTAATGTCTATTTTATTTTTTTATTTTTTTTTAAATGATGCTTTCTACTCATATGTTTTTTTATCATGTGTATTTTTAATGGCAAAAACTTTAAATTACTGATAGAAAAACTTTTATTGTGGGATTAATAATTTTAGTAATTGATAAAAATTTATCAATGTTAGTTCAAAACTTTTATCAAAAAAAATTATTCAAAGTAAATTTTGAAACTAAAATATTTATTTATTCAATATGGTTTATAGTTTAATTTAGAATGATATATATACATATATATTTTAAATCTTAATGATTAATTAAATTAGACTTTTACTTATATAATTTTGTAATCATTTGTATTTTGTCATAACAAAAATTTTAAACCATGGATCGCAAAATTTGAATGTGAGACTTTTAACAGTTTTAGTAATTTATAGTCATTTTTTAAAATTCAAAATATAAAATATACAGAAAAATGTAAATTTTTATAATATGGTTATTGTGTTTTTAAAAATATTATTTTAATAGTTTTAAATTAAACAAATTTGATAGAAGATACATTTTTTTATCAAATTTTTATTATTCAAAATCATTAATTGTCATATATATTCTACCCACATTAGACAATTCCGTAATCTTTATTTAATGAAATAATAAATGATATTAATAATTAATTTATGGTTAGTTTAATAAAAAAACTTATTATATAATGAGATGGACCAACCTATTTCTCTAATAATTCTAAGAATCATTCTAGTGATGACATGTGGCTACAAAAAAAAGTTGTAATGTTTCACAAATAATATATAGGAGATTTTTACTAGTTCCCGTTTTCTTTTGCCATTCCAATTTTATGATGGATGTCGCATGTGTGCAGTATTTTTTTAATAGAAAATTTAGTTTCATATCAATACACCAAGAACCCAAGGCAATCTCCGAACAGATCATCAAAGATTCATGTACTTCTCGTAAACTAAATTATCACTAGTTTACCTGTCTGGATTTGAGTTTTGGCCCAAATAGTTTACATAGTGTACCGTAATAAATGATAGGTTCACTTTCTGGCATTAATCACATGGTATTCCAAATTCAGATAAGGCAGTGTAGTACACTTTCAGACCAGTCCACTTTATAGTAATAAATGTGTTCTTGTCGGGACCGACCGGATCAACCGATAGAGCATATAAAAAAGTTCATTTATTTAGTGTTAAGTCCTAAGTATGACAATTATAATCTCTAATGCGTGTACAGTTGTACACTACATCTTATATTTATTTTGAAAACCCGAATTTATTTGGGATTGTAATAATGTCAGAGTAAACCCACAACATTTTATTTGTAGATACATTGCAAATTATATAAAATAAACATTGAATACAATAAAAAAATTCTACAAATTAAGAATGTTAAGATTATAATATTTATTAATTTATATATTATTTTCAAGCTTATATATTTTGAAATATGTTGTTATGTAAATATAAGAACAAAATTGATTTTTAGAATATATACAGAGAATGAATTATATAGATAATGGTTATTTTATTCGATTATTTGGTGTCTTAAATGTAGCATTTTTTCGTATGTAAGGAAAAAATAACATCAAAATATTCTAAAGAATTTAAAAAGTTAAAAATATAATCACTGTAAAGAAATAATAAACAATAAAATATTTATATAAATACATATATTGAATATTAAATTATGTTTATATTGTGACCATATAATTACATAAAAATAAAAATTGTTATCTTATTATTTTATTATATTATATTTTATTTTATAGTGGACTAATTTCTGTAAAAGTTATTAATTTATAAAAAAATTTACTGTAATATCTTTTGGTCCTTAAACTTTTTTTAGTGTAAATATTAAAATTTGTATCAATTTTTTGTTTTTTAACAGAACATACAAAGTGAACTTTTGATTGTTTGCTGAGAAAAGATTTACAAATTTGTAATTATCTTTAAATTAAGAAAAAAGTAAATAGTAATAAACTCCAAATATTTCATTTGACACGCTAAATGCACATAAGCACAATCAAAACATATATGTATTTGGTTATGTGGCTATCGATCCGTGGTTGACCAATGCATTCTTATAAGTTTCACTTTTAGGTAAAGTTGACGTTGACTAAGTTTATATCTTTTGTATTTTAATTTTCTACATAAAGGGTCAACGCAGAACTCAAGATCAATACAACTCTTCAAATATCGTGACACGAACACGACGAGCCGCCCCACGCTTCTACTCTCCAGTTTTGTCCGTTTTCGTTTGTATTATGAAAATCATCGTTAATAGATATGAAATAAAAGGCAATAGCATTTTGAAATATAATAGAGAAACAAAAGTTATCAAGTGGATGGTATTTTGAAGTCTCTAAATAGTTCGACTTTATTTAATAAAAGTGATTTATAATTTAAATGAAGTATTATCATGGTTGATTCTTGACTTGAAAAAGAACTATAGGCAAAAAAAAATCTTACTTTTGTCAAAGTTTACAAGAAATACTTGAAAGATCAAAATGATTTACTTCGTTTATGATTTTGATGGATTTGATGAACTGATCTCACCAAAAAAAAACTAAACTAGATCGTAAATCGCGTTTATACATTTTAACCAAATCTGCGCATGTGTAAGTAAAATCCTAAGAAAGGCAATTCGTATGCCCCAAACTCTTTTGCTGTCAAAAAGCCCCAAATTATTTTATATATGATTAAAATATAATAACAGATTAATATCTCATTTTCTTCGACTTTAACTTTTTTTTTTATCGTCATTCTTCGACTTTAACTATTAAAAATAAAAAAAGTTATGATTTCTTTCATCCATTTTTTTTATTTAGACCGTTTTTAGAAAATTTATAAAATATATGCTTTTTCTCAAACATTTTAAAATAAATCATTATTTAACATTAATCTAATACTTATTTATTCCTAAAAATTATAAAATTCCATATATTTCAAATATATATACACGAGGTTTAATTGTAGCCATAATGTAAATAACAAATTATTGAACCAAACCTAGCTATCAAAATACAAAGAAACCAAACTTTGCAAATTATTTTGCACGTCTTCGATCTTCATTATTTACTGGGAAATTTGATCTAATGACACAAAAAATAATAATTCATCAAATGTACATAACAACGTAGGTGTTAAGATACACCCTATAGTATGTATTAATCACATTTTCACCCCTATGTATGCGTGTGTGTTGTGCTAAATTTTGTTCATTTGTAAATTATACATATGTTACCCCTTATAATTTTAATTGCTTTTAGTTTTTGGTAAAAAAATTATTCAGTTTTAAGTTTCACATAATATATATATTTTTTTTTTGACAGCAAACAATCACAGACTCATGTAGACTCTGTAAACCAAATTGGTAACTCTGCATCCATGTGTACAACGAAAGACGATTGTTGACGGGCACCGCGTGCTAAGCTATCCGCCTTTAGGTTCGCCGTCCTGGATACATGAATGATTTCCGAGTTGAGAAAGCTTCTTCTTAAAAGCTTAATGTCTTCACATAATAAAAACATAGATTTTTTTCTAAACGTAATATGTTTTGAATTTTTTTAAATAAACATATATATTTTTAAATTATATATTATATTCTATAAATTAGGTTTTAAATCTATACTATATGACAAATTTATATAGTTTAGTTCAAGTTCAAAATTTAAATGGGACATTATCTTGTTTTGTTTTATTCTATTTAGGATATGACTGGTTTCCTCGCTACCACCTGCAAACGCAACTTTTGCGTTTGGTACCGATTGTTGGCATTTTGCAACAATCACTCATACAGTTCTAAACCGATTCAAATTGCTTTAAACCTCATAAATTCAAAAGGTGGTTCCAGTTAGCGTTTGCGGACGGTTGTAGGAGGATACATTTTTTTAAAACAATACAAATACAAAAATAAAATATTCAATATAAATTTTAAATTGAAATTATAAAAATAGTAAAATATATCTATTATAAAATTAATATTATAAAATTTTATAATAAAAATATTTTCTATAATTTTTAAAAATTTAAAACTATAACTGTCTAAATATATTTTTATATTTATTATAATATTATGATTTTTGATATTTTTATAATTATATACAATGTAAATATTGTTAATATATTATTTAACCGCTGGTGCGTTTGGTAGTTAACCAGTCATAAGTATCCCGCAAACGCACAAATTTCTAACCGCAGAACGAGTCGTACAAATCTCTTAAAACCTCTAGAAACCACAACCACCCGCATCCGCAAACTCTCGCAACCGCAACCGCAACCGCAACCGCAACCGCAACCGCAGCCGCTGCGTTTGAACTAGTCAGACCCTTGATAAACATAGAATAGAGATACTTTTACTCCCTCCGTGCTGTGTTGTTGATGTTAGGCGATTGTTGTATTCTATGTCAAATAAATAATGCAGCATAATATAACAACATTATATCCTCACAGCTGATAAAATGTCACGCGCACTCAGGACGAAAGTCGTCAGTTTTGATACCAAATTGTCGGGGTTATTAGAAAAGTGGGTCGCAGAAAAGTTATTAATTTGGGCTTTGGGTCCGTGATAGTTTTTATTGGGCATTTGGGTCGCGACACTTTGCTACCCTATAGGAGTTATGCTACAAAGACTTCTCAACCCCTCCTCTAGCTGATAAATAACGACATTGCCACTCTCTTCTTTACACGTGAGAAAGACCAGCGCGAACCCCAAGACAGACTCGCCAGTTAATTCTCATCCGCAAACCACCACGGTCATTAAACAGCTTTCTTCTCCTCTCACTCTTTCTCTCTCCATCAAATTATTCGTTTGACCTAAAAGTAGAAAAGAAAAGTTTTTTTTGTTCTTAGCTCTCGTGACGAGTGAGAACAGCTTTCAGGTCCGATTTGTGTGTAGCAGGCCCTGTTCTTAGCTCTAGTGACGAGTGAGAGCAGCTTTCAGCTCCGATGGTATCACAATCGAACGCCGCAGGATCTTCCGGTCGTCTCCGTCGACCAAACACACCGAAAGCAAAACCCGTCTCCCGATCTAAGAAGACGAAGCGGTACCCAGGTTCGTTTTGATGTTCTTACTTTACAGTTTACTTTTAAAATGCTATTCAGACATTAGTTTGCGACTCACTCTGTCCTCGCCTTAAATTTTGCATGTCATCACCGGAATGCAGTTGCTTTTTCTAAACATTAGTTTGCGACTCCGTTTTACTAAATACGCAATCATCTCGTTTTGTAGTTTCCGACTCCGACGACGATACAACGCCCTCCTCCATGGATTCCACGGCACCGACATCTCCACCGGTGGATGCCGTTGATGTCGGCTCATCCACAAAATTCCCTAGAAGGCTGTTTGCTCCGGGATTTTTCCCCCACGCAATTGCGGCTGAACATGTACTCCAAAGCCAATGTCATTGCCTCTGTAGCGTCTGCTCTAAAAGGTTCTTCGGCCATGGACCGATTACTCTGCTCTCAGTTTAGCAAACTCTTTCGGCTACCTGTTGCTCGATGCCCGAACTCAACCAAGCTCATTGGCAGCCTTCTCTGCCGGCAGCTTATTACGATTCGAAAATATGAACTTTGGTTCACTTTCGGTAATCATCCTCTTCGTTTCTCCGTAGATAAATTTAAGGAAATATCTGGCTTGAACTACGGCGTATTCGATGTTGAAGACTCAGAAACTGAGGTTAATGAACCAGGTAGTATGTGGAAGCAACTCTTTGATACAACGGTAGGTGAAATAACTGTGGTTCAGGTGCTTAAGATGCTAGAGAACCCATATCTTGCGGATTGGAAACGAGTTCCTTTGGCTCTGATAGCGTTGGTGGACGGGGTTTTGTGTTGTACTAATAAAACACTCAAGCTCACCCCTAAGTATGTCGAAATGCTCAGCAACCTGGAGTCTTTCATGAATTATCCATGGGGGAGGACCTCGTTTTTACACACCATATCTCGTTTTTTGCCTCCCCCGGTTAGTGTCGAAACCCCTGACCCGCTGCACGCACTACGGATCCGGTTATCTGAAAAGAAAACCGCATGCTATGGCTTTCCACTAGCTCTCCAGTTGCTCGCTTTTGAAGCGGTTCCTCAGCTGTTGGCCAGAATTCCCGATGCGGATAACACATACGATTTTTTGGATAACCCTTCGTGTTGTGGAAACACCGTGGTTATCCTCAACACAAACGACATTGTCGCTGTCGAAGGAGAGCCAGATGTAAGTTCCTTCTCTTCTATATTATTTACAAGAGCTTATTTTTGTAACATTCTTTAATTGACCCCTGTTATCTGCCTTTGTAGGTTATTGTAGATTTCAGCCTCGTCCCCGAAGCTGAGCGACATTTCTGGTTGGATGAGGTTGAGGACCCGAAAGTAACTCGTTTAGTCGACCACATCTGTTCTGGCCATACATTTAGAACTGAAGATTTCGAAGGTGGAGACAGGTCATTTGGTAAAGACAATGCAATTCCGGAAGGCAAACCTCAAGGTGTACCCCTTATACAGCGTACTCTACGACCACGTAAACGTGCTGCTGTTGTTATTGAAGACCTAACGACACCCGAACACAATGAACCCGACGTTCCGCCTGAATCAGGAAGGTCTCCAAACGAAGATTTGAAATCGTGGATTCTAGAGCAGTTTCAAAACTTTAAGAATGGGAAATACGAGCGCTTAGACCAGTTTGAGAAAACATTATGTGATCACTTCGGTGTTCCCCTACCTAACATCCACAACAAAGGCAAGAGGAAGGTGGGAGAAGATGATCATGGATACTCCGGTTCTCCGAAAAGTGTCGAGAACCAGTATAAAAAGCAGCGGCCAAATCGGAAGTCAAGAAAAATAAATTCAACGGTTCCTAAGCCTGGACAGGAAATGCATTCGTATCCACTTCGCTCTGCAGACGGCTTAGAGGTACACCCAATTAAACAAGTTTGAAATTTAACATATTCTGATGTTTTCAGATAATGTATATGTAATTTAGAAGCCAGTTTTGTAAGTTAGTTATTTTTTTCTTATCTTGAGTTATAATAACATGAATTTTAAGACTTTGTGTTTATACATTATATACCTTCATGTCGCATTGACAATTTGACATTAGGCTAGATTATATTATTTGTATCTCAACTAGGAAATATCAACATTTGTGTGTTACCCAAAATTCAGGGAACCATAGGAAACACGCAACCTGGCTTCAGCAGGGAGACTCGCGAGAACAACGAGAATTCAACTCTTCTTACTCCACAATTCGATCAGAACGCAACCGATCAGGTTTTATAGGTTTCTGTTTGTGACAACGTGGTTTTAAATTTATTGTATCAATGTTAATGGATGTGTACGTTTTCAACAAGGACAATTCGATCAGAACGCAACCTATCAAGTTAAGTGATTTATAATTTATTTTTCAGAACCTTGTTTTAAACTTAGTGTACCATTTTTAAAGAAGGTGTACGGTTTTCATACATGAGCCACGTACACCAAATGCTGTGCCAGATGAATCGCAGACTCCAAACCCCCTCACAACGCTGACTATTTATAGGGGTCTTTTTTTTGCTCGGCCACAGTCCTATGTGTCACCAGCCAAGGTGAGTCAACCTGCTGTGAATTAGTCTTTTCTTTGGTAACATAGCAGCGTAGAAATTTCTCGATTTTTATATTGGGTTGTTCACACTGCTTGCAGAAAGATGACACCTACATTGGTGAAAAAGCTGTGGATGTCAAGTGGGATGAAGCAAATCCTCATGCATACAGCGCAGTGAAAGAAGTACATGCGGGTGAGCGTCCATCATCAGATCCGAATCCGGAATCTGCCCCAGATTTTGCATCCACCAGAAGTGAAGATAATGTTGGACCTGTTTCCACAAACCTGAGTGGTCAAAAAACGCAAGCACCCGTTATAGAGGGCGGTGTACCTGATTCGATGGCCGTTCAAAATCCGACATCCCCGATTGAGGAGGACGAGAATTATGAAAGCTGCAAAGAAAACATCTCATTTGATTCCCAGTTGCAAGGAAAACACCCTCGAGCTGTAGAAGATATGCCTGGTTCTGAGACGGATGATGACGACAATTATGTGGAGAGTGGTGGTAAACGTGTGCCCAAAAAATCCCAGAAGATTCGCTGAGTATACACCCCAGATACAAGGCTGAAAGGGTTGTTCATGAGCGAGAAGAAAGCTGAGTATAGGCCCCTACCGAAGACAAACCGTGCTATTTTTAAGAAATTCAGCGATATTCTCAGTGAAAACGTCGAGCAGTAAGTGTGGGATATCATTTACTGTAATATACATATAGACATCTTGTTTCCGCTGATTGAAAATGTCGTTCTCCTTGTTTAAATTTGCAGGCAGTTCGCAATCAAAACCAATCACATTGTCACGAGTTCTTTCTTCCTTGACATAGCTACACCCGGGAACTAGTTGTCTGACGATGGACTATATCTTTTTTCACCTCCCACAATTAAAAAATTGTCAACTTTAATTTATTTTTGTAAAATCTTAAAACATCACATGCATGTCATAATGCAAATGTTGTGGAGGCGTCGTGGAAGTGTTCTGCAGAAAGACCGGAGGGTAATGTGTGATCCGTACTTTACAAAGATCATTACCTCAAAGTGGTCTGCTTTCAGTGAAGCCAAGGATAAGTTACATTTTGATTGGGGCACAAACATAGCATCTTATGTCATATGAATGTGTAGGGACAAAAACCTTAAGTTGCAACTTGGTCGCGATATCGACGTGGTGTACGCTCCAATGTTCTGGCAGGATAAGCATTGGGTTGGTCTTTCTATTAACTTGCAGACTTCTAACGTCACCATCTTTGATTCTTTCATCACTGCGAATCCGACTGAAACACATGTCGACGCACACATGACTCCTATTCTGAAGTCCTTACCATATATACTTGAACAGTATGTCGGGTTCACAGACTATCTAATCAAAGAAGGAGAGCGAACTTACGCGTGGAATCGGTTTCCATGCATCTATCACAACAATAGGGGTGGGGACTGTGGGCCGTGCGCTGCCAAGTTCATGGAGATGCATTCTAATGGTGATGGGAAGGAAGAGATGAGTAGAATAACTGACAAAGTTGTGGATAAATTTCGTGAGCAGTATGCAATGGATTGCTACGAGGAATTTGTTGGCGTTTTTCAGGTTGCGAATGAGGCAGGAATGAAGTAGCATCCACTTTATCTTAACTATCCGTTTTCAATGAAACTTGTCTTTCTATATATTTGTATGAACTTCCTATCTGCGTTTTTGTTAAAAGTGTGCAAGATTTTATCATTGTGAATCTATTTTACTTATTCGAACACAAAAAAATATTAACTATCTCGTATTTATCCAAATTGAAATTAATATACTGCATACCATTATGCGTACACTTAAATAAATATCCTGCATACCATATAAATTATTTGAACCTTTTACTCGCAACCAAAACGGAACATTTTCAGTGCTAAATATACAGCGTTATATCGGTTCAAATGTTTATTTAATAGATAAGCATACAGTTAAACAAGAAAATCCTTAACACCGTACACTTAAACAATTAAACCGTACACCATGCTTTAAAAGCTAGTAGAACTCGTTGGAGTAACGGTTCTTAAGAAAGTACTTCAGGTCTTCGATCTCTTCAGCGTTTTTCTTCTCGTCTTCTTCTAAACGACTAAGACGATCTTCAATGGAATATAAGCTTCGAATTTTGAGTTCGTGGTCATCAACCTTCCGCGTTAGGTTTTTCGTTTCCTCTTCAATAGCCTCATCCCATTCTTTCTTTCTGTGCAAGCCATCATTCTGGAAACCACATGTTGATATTAAAAATTCAAAGAATGAAAAGGAATATGTTATAAGTTTGTTACCTCAAAGTGTTTGCAAACGAAGTACTTCTTTCCAATGTCTGTTCCTGCCTTACAGACATGTATGACAATCTGGCCACCGCATGGACAACGTAGCGGAATTCCATTGTCAGAGTCGGCAACGAAGAACAGCATGTCATTATACCTCTTATGTTTTTTATCGTCTTCGTAGCTGGGATCTGTCATTGTAAAAATTTGTGATGAAGATTTACAATGGAGGAGCGGTTTTAAATAGGAAAGTAGTGTGGATGTAAGTTTTAATGTTCAATATGACATTCCAACCCACAAACATTGATTCGTCACCAACCAAACAACCTTCATTTATTTCACCACCAAACCTCTTTAAATCTTAGAGTCTGTTGCGAAAATATTATTTAAATATTTTGTGTCCTTACAGATCTTAAACTAAAGTTGGGCCGTTTGTTTTGATTCAAAGAAAATATAGCCGTTTGGAGAGAAACATATTTTGAACTTTAATTCAAAATAAATGTAGTTTCTTGGAAAAAAATAGCCGTTAAGGGTAAAAAAGAGCCGTTATAGGGAAAATTTCCCTATATAAGAAGATTGAACTGAGATGTTTAGTATTATCTCCAAAGAGAGCTCTTCTTTCTTCAAATTACATTGATACTATATTTTGAGGCGGATTTTATGATGACGGATCCTTACTATGCAGATATCAAGCAGTGGAAAAGGGATTCCGATAGGCGTGAGTTGGTTCTCTATGCTCACCATTGCATACCCAAAATCTGTGCGTGTGGTGCTCCTATAAGATTGTCCACCGACGAGAAAGGAAAGAGCTACTTCGAATGCACAGAGTTTGAGGTGAGTAAATAAATTGTATATATGAATTAAATATTTTGAGTTTAGATATGAAGTTTATTCTCTTATATCTTTCAGGATGATGGGTTCCACATTCGTCATGGCTGTTTTAATGCCTTCGAAGAAGAGTTGGAAGAGTTAAACGAGAAAGTTGCTGAGGAGGCCAAGAGCCGAAAGAAGATGGTTGATGAGATGAAGAAAATGCGTGAAGATATCAAACTGCTTAAGGAATTATGTATGGAGGGGGATGAGGTGAGAAATGATGTTTATAATCGTATATAAATTCAAAATTTTCAGTTTATATATAAAGTTCACTATCTTATATCCTTCAGAATGATGGGTTTCACAATCGGCATCGCTGTTTTGATGCTATAAAAGAGAGACTGCAGGAGGTAAAGGAAGAAGTTTCTAAAGAGGCCAGGATCCGAAAGAAGATGGAATATGAGTTGAAGAAAATGCTAGAAGATATTAAACTGCTTAAGGAATTGTGTGGATGTTGAATTACTTAAATAACTCTAACTAGTATTGTTTAATTAAATAACTCTAAATGCATCTAAATGATTATTAATGTTGTTGTTTTCAATTAATGTTGTTCTTTTTAATTATTAACGTTGTATTTTATAATGTTCTATTAAATGGTCGCATTTCGTTGGCTCTCACTCTTGTACACTTTCACGAAACGCCTCCGAATTACCCCTTTAGTGTTCCCAATGGTTGCTTATCCTATCAACCGGCTCGTTTAAATACACCGTCGGGGAATGCAACATCCTCATCTATTTATAAAATTCTGTCCTGCCGTAGGCGAAATGAAGCAAGGAGAATCTTCTGTGAGAGAGAATACAATATAATGTTTCTAGCAGGAGGTCTGGTAGACAAACACGACGAACCTACATTGGTAAAGATGTATCGAGAAGGCTTACGAGAAAACATACGGTCGGAGATTGGAACAACAGTCTTCTCGACACTAGAAGAAATCATGCATGCAGCTTTGGAAATTGATGAAAGTGATACGCCATCTGACACAAATTGCTCTTCCACAGAATCAGACGACTCGGTTTCAGATGACTCCGTATCTGATGATTCGGGAAAATGCCCCAAGAAGAAGGCTAGAACGGAAAAGGATCGTAACGACGACATAGACGACTAAGACCATGATGGTGAACAAGAAACAGAGACTGATGCTGAGTACGAAAGTGAGTGGTCTCCTCCAAATCCGGTAGAAGGGAGTGATGACGAGTCCGACAGTAAGGTTGATCTTGAAGACTATCAGGAATATATAGAGGAACACCACAAGCCCGATTCTGAGTCAAGTAAAGATTCCAAATGATGTTTATGCTCGATAAACCAAATTTCTTTAAGTTAATTTTTGTAAACGCTATGTTTGCACACCAATACATCGTTTTCCTAGGAATATACGGTGTACACAGTATAAGATCGTACACCGCTTTTAAATCGTATCGTTTGCCTTCTACTAATTATTATTATGGAATAAAAAACTTGTTGCACTTACTTTAAGATATAGAACTGAATGAACTAAGTTTTCACTCTTTTAATTAATAAAATGTGATATAGAACTGAATGAACTAAGTTTTCACTCTTTTAATTAATAAAATGTGATATAGAACTGAATGAACTAAGTTTAAGGCGGAGTGTACAACTATATCCAGGAATATAAGGTGTACACAGTACAAGATCGTACACCACTCCTATATCTTATCGTTTTCCCTCTATCAATTAATAGCATGGGAAATAGAACTGGATGAACATAATTTATGATATAGTGTACAGTTATACTCCGGAATATACGATGTACACCGTATACCGTCGTACACCCTTTTATATCTTGTCATGTTAACTATACAAATTAGTAATACGGGATAGAAAACTGGTTAAACTTAATTTAAGATAAAGTGTACAGTTGTACTACGGAATATACAATGTACACCGTATACCATCGTACACCCTTTTATATCTTGTCATATTAACTATACAAATTAGTAATACGGGATAGAAAACTGGTTAAACTTGTGTAATCGATGAGATGAAGAAAATGCTAGAAGACATGTGTAATCGATGCTTGAACAATGATAACGAGCGGTTCATAGTAAAGAGGCATTTGTTCATGTCAACAGTCGTCCCCTTGTTTTATAGTTGCAAGTGTTCACCATTCTTGGACCAGGATTGGGCTCTTTGGTACATTGAGCACATCAAGGCAGCAGACATGTGTAATCGATGCTTTTGGATTAAAGAGGTTGCTCTGTTTCTACGGGATTTTTGGTGTTGCACTGGTTTTGTCAAACAACCGTCAAAGAAACCGTTTGTAAAGAAGAAAACCGGTTAGTGGCGGTTACTGCCGATACGAGACCAATGGGAAATCGACATCTCTTGGTTTGTGTCGGTTGCTTATAATTACACTCCTTATAAATAAGGAAATTGTGAGCACAATTCATAGCAGACGAAAAATCATTCTCTTACTATAATGTCCCAATTTCCGATTCTCGCTCTCCCTTCAGAGGTCCAACCATTAGTGGTTCAACGCGTTGCAAATAACTCCTTCGCAGATCTCTATAGACTCCAATCTACTTGCAAGTCAATGCTTGCTTTGGCAGACCAGCGTGGGGTGTATGGTTCCTTTGATTTATTTAAGTACCCTTGGCATGTTGGCAGGCGCAATTTGTTGTTAAGAAGATGCTACACGGAGGGAAACCCAAGTTGTATTTATATTAAGGGTGTGGAGTACATCTACGGGTTAGACCGTGAAAAAGAAGGACTTGGATTGTTAAAGAGAGCAGCGGATGCAGGATACGAGCGTGCGTTGTATACCTATGCAATGACTCGTAAAATATTCTGGGAGGATGAAGAGTACTTTTCTCGCTTCACAAGAAAATCCGTTGGTAGAATAGGAATGGTGGTTAGAGATGAAGATTTGGTTTGGTTGAACAATGATAACGAGCGGTTCATAGCAAAGAGGAATTTGTTTATGTCAACAGTCGTCCCCTTGTTTTATAGTTGCCCGTGTTCACCATGCTTGGACCAGGATTGGGTACTCTGGTACATTGAGTGCGGCAAGGCTGGAGACATGTGTAATCGCTTCTTTTGGATTAAAGAGGTTGTTCTGTTTCTACGGGATTTTCGGTGTTGCACTGGTTTTCCAGATTTCGACACATGGCAGTAATAGTGCATGGTTGTATTACCTAAACACTATATCAATAAATATAATCTTTTATGATATTTAATATGGTGTCTTACCCTTATCACTCTATCAATAAATATACTATTTTTGAAACTGAATGTGGTGTACAGTATATATTTTTTAAAGAAATGATGTATTCAAACAAATTCAAATTCATATCGGTGACATTGTACAAAATTAAAATTCGTTCTGACATTGACGGGACTGATTAATACTTTATTTTCAATTAAAAGAGAATTTGTATTAATTCTGACATCCCCGAGAAAAAGTTCTACTAAACAATCATTTTGCTTAATCGTTTAGGTTACTTTGAATCGAGGCATGTTACCTAAACACTATATCAATAAATATAATCTTTTATGATATTTAATATTGTGTATTGCCCTTATCACTCTAGGAATAAATATATTATTTTTGAAATTCAATGTGGTGTACAGCATATATTTTCAAATGCAATGATATATTCAAACAAATGCAAATTTGTTTCGGTGACATTGTACAAAATTCAAACTCGTTCTGACATTGACGGGGCTGATTAATACTTTATTTTCAATTGAAGGAGATTTTGTATTAATTCTGACATCCCCGAGAAAAAGTTCTACTAAAACAATCATTTTGCTTAATCGTTTAGGTTACCTTGAATCGAGAAGTGGAAAAGTCGCCTCGGCATTATCTACTGTGTAGGGGATATTAATGCTAATTTCATATTACTTACTTCGTTTTATTGTGTTAAAACGGATCTGACCCTCAAACCATTTCATCACCGCAAAAAATTCCTTAACTCAAAATGGTTTTTGAAATCAAACAAGGATCGATGACCGTTGATGAATACGAGGATTTCTTCCTCGGTCTTGAGATCATGAATAAAAAAAAACGAGCAGGATTTGATTAAAATCGCTCATGAAGGATTGAAGAAAGATATCTGTGAGGGTTTGGAATCTGAAGAGTTTGCAACTCTTCAAGCACTCTTTCTAGAAGCAGCCGCAGTGGAAAGGAAACTGGAGATGGAAAATTCTCCAGAAGAAAAACCTCGCAGACGTAAGAAGAGGAAGAACAGCTTATTGGACCCGGAAGATGAACTCCCCTGGGACAAACCGCAACCTGAAGAGGAGGAAGAGAGTGAAGACGAAGAGTCTGACGATGACTGGTCGTATGAAGGAGATACGAGGGTGGAAGTTGAGTACGATGACATGGGTTTTTCCACACCAGGTTCTGTCTCCGCCGTCTCAGGTACCGTAACCGACGAATCGGAATCTTTAACAGCCACGAACAGCACTGCCGATGGTGACTCCGTCGCTGACTCTAGCGTCTCCGTCGCTGACAGCGTCGCGGACAACAGTGCGGCCGGATTAGGTTTCATTTCTGGCTCCAATTTAACCGGAGTGGGCTCCGTCTCTGGCAACGTCGCTGACTCGAGCCCCTCCGCTGCTGGATCCAGCCGCATCTCAAACTCCGTCGCATTCTCTGGCGCCGGTAAATGCTCAGCAACCTCAGTCGTCTCCAATCTCTAGTTTTAATATGTTTGCTTCAGTTTAAGTCATTTGCAAGTATGATGTGAATGTAGGTTTTTGGGAATCTTATTTGCTGTAAGGGGATTGTTATCGTTTTCCAACTAAGATTGTACACCGCTTTTGTATCTTATCGCGTGCCCTCTACTAATTATTCATATGGGATATAGAACTGGTTGAACTTAATTTAAGATATAGTGTACGCTTATACTCCGGAGGGTGATGATCTCTCGGTCATACACCCATTGATATGTTGTCATTTTCACTCTCCGAATTAGTAAAATGGGATATACAACTAAATGAACTAAGTTTAAGAGAGAGTGTACAACTATATCCAGGAATATACGGTGTACACGGTATAAGATCGTACACCACTTTTAAATCGTATCGTTTGCCTTCTACTAATTATTATTATGGAATAAAAAACTTGTTGATGATCTCTCGGTCATACACCCACTCATATCTTGTCATTTTCACTCTTTTAATTAATAAAAAGTGATATAGAACTGAATGAACTAAGTTTAAGGCGGAGTGTACAGCTATATCCAGGAATATAAGGTGTACACATTACAAGATCGTACACCACTCCTATATCTTATCGTTTACCCTCTATCAATTAATAGCATGAGAAATAGAACTGGATGAACATAATTTATGATATAGTGTACAGTTATACTCCAGAATATACGATGTACACCGTATACCGTCGTACACCCTTTTATATCTTGTCATGTTAACTATAAAAATTAGTAATACGGGATAGAAAACTGGTTGAACTTAATTTAAGATAAAGTGTACAGTTGTACTCCGGAATATACGGTGTACACCGTATACCGTCGAACACCGTTTTATATCTGGTCATGTTCACTATACGAATTAGTAATACGAGATAGAAAATTGGTTGAACTTAATTTAAGATAAAGTGTACAATTGTACGGTGTACACAGTATAAGATCGTACACCGCTTTTAAATCGTATCGTTTGCCTTCTACTAATTATTATTATGGAATAAAAAACTTGTTGCACTTACTTTAAGATATAGTGCACAATTTATACTCCGGAGGGTGATGATCTCTCGGTTATACACCCACTCATATCTTTGTTCTTGAGGGTTTTAAAACAAAGCAATATGAGGTATTCAGCTTTTAGAAAACAAATGAAAGTTAATTTAAGGATAGTACCCAATTAACTTAAACGTTCACCATTACAGGGTAAATGAACAACATAGGCATCTATTACAGCATACTACAAACGGTTAAACAAATCCAATACAGCTTGCAGTTTTGGCAGCAACGTTCCAACCCGACATAATAGATCCTGCAGTTGTCGCCATCAAGGCATTCTGTTTTCATGATTACATCATCATCCGGAAATAAGAAAGTTTCACCGTATGAGTTAAGCCACGTCGCATAGAAGTGGGGCACTAGGTACTGCATCGAGCGTCCCAAATCTAAAACCTCTTCCGACCGAAGGTCAACGTGATGGGCTGCGAACAACTGAAACACTTGGCTGGCTTCCTTGTCTCTGCCAAGACATACTTTGAAAATGGCTTGAGCGAAGGTAGATAATGGATGGTTAGGCACATTTGGTTCCAAAATTTTAATACTCTCCTCAAGTCCCAATATTGTTGCTGCTTGTAGACCATCATAGCAAATAGCCCTTGTGTTGCCCGCATTGAGGGACTTGCGGAAGAACACTCGAAACCTACCACGATTGCTGATTTGACTGCTACAAAAGCTGACCATTTCTGTAACATCGCAAATCTTTAGGACGGAAGGTTCATGAACAAGTGCGTAACCCCGTTTCCCAGCCCGCAAGAAATCACCCAGGTAGTAAAATGATTGCTCTCCAATCAACTGTAGGATTTTGATGATAATTTCGTAGTGAAGATTTGGGAGTAATTCACCTGCCATACTATTATAGAGAATGAGAAGGTTTTTTTGGTGTATTAAGTTGATATAAGACTGATACTATTAAATAGAAGAATTCCACTAAGAAGGCAATGAGTTAAATGTTAAAGTTAATGTTCCACCAACCTTTGAAACCTTTTTCACAGCGCGAGATTTAAAATATCTGTACAAGGTTGTTAGGTTAAAACTATTGGTGGAACATTTACTTCATAATTAAAATCACATGCATGGTTTCAATTATCAACCTCACTGGCAAGCACATTTACTCCTGCCTCACAACATAGTATGGCGGACGGAGTAGGACAGGTAGTTTACATGAAACATGTTTATCACAAAATCTTGATTATTATGTTTGAAGTACTACCTCGGCAATAACTGATCATTTTTAATTTACTGGTAATTATATGCATCTGTGTTTTCTTGAACTGTTGTTTAATATTATTTAAGCTACAATTTTATCGTCTTGATTATATATGTACAAGTATAAGGTGTACACCGTTTATGGTCGTACACCTCTACCGTATCTTGTCGGTTGACCTGCAAGAATCAGTAATCAGAGAATTATAACTGTTTGAACTTAATATCTAATATAGTGTACAATTATACTTGAAAGTTAATGGCATCCTATAGGCATGACATAACCACTAAACCAACAGTACACTTGAAGAGATTTAGTTTCCCAAGAAGGCAACCAAAAAGTTTGATTAATTTATTCAAAAGTAAAAGAAACATGGAAGTTTGATTAATACACCTTTGGTTGTAAACCCCATTCAAGTCATTTGATCTGTAAAAATTTGGTAATTAGGGATATAGAACTATATAAACCTCATTGAAACCACAAACCACATACCCAAAATACGATGATATCCAAAACAATGGGTTCGACCAATTCCCAAAACACAATCATATCATAATTTCAAAAAAGGGTTCCTCCGAGTTCCATGGAATCGTGTTCCTCGTTAGATTGATCAAGGCACCGGTTCCTTGCATGTAGTCTTCTTGTGATCTTCCTTAAAACACCTGGAACACTTGTTCGGCTTCTTCTTTTTCCTCGGGCCTTCCTATAAACGAAAAAAGTAGTTAGAAATGAAAGCGTTCAATGGATTTCAATAAGTATTAAGGCAAGGTATAAACAAAGGTTTTACTGCATAATCGGAGGCTCCAAGTTTTCTTTTAATGCCTGGCCTTCCCTTAGTTCTTTTCGTCTTTGGTGGATAAAGGTTGACCTTAAGTATATCTGCGGGAATATTGATATCCTCTGGATTTGGAACCGGTAGTATGATACCCTTGACTGTTTCAGACCAAGTATCTTTGACATGGTATTGTGAAACAAACAAGGCGTACTCGATGTTCCGAAAAGAAGCAGTGGCAATAGCGTGTCGGCATGGCAACCCAAGCATCTGGAATTCAAGGCAGGAGCAAGTTCGTTTCTCTAAATCAACAACAAAGCCGTATTTGGTTGGCTTGTGTGTAACTTCAACCTGCCAAGTAGAACAGGGCAAAACAAGAAGGCCAGTTGACAACACTAACTGTTCGACCACTATTTCATCAATTATATTTGAAATATTTCCCTGCATTTTACTAATATCGTAGCGCCTGCACTCGAACCATCTAGTCAACATCCGTCTTATAAACTCCAGCAGTGGCATTATAGGGCTATCACGCGCTGGCAGCAGCGCCTTATTCAACGATTCAGCTATATTTGAAGTCATCAAGTTAAACCTAGTTCCTTCGAAATGTGAACGTGTCCATAAATTTTTGTCGATTTTCTCCAAGTAATCCCAACATCTCCAATCCGTGAGCTTTATAAGGTCATAGATCTTTTAAAATTCAGAAACTTTGAAAGCTTCTGCTGCCCTGGCCACCATATGCTTCTGATCCAGTCCTTTGTACTTATCGCCCACGTTACGCTTAAGGTGTTCAAGACATATACCATGGTGTGCAGATGGATACCATTTATCTTTAGCTGCAAATATAGCGCCGCATCTGTCGGAAATTATTGTTAATTCACAACTATCTTCTACAATTGTTGACAACCTTTCGAAGAACCACTTCCAAGAATCTAAGTTCTCGCTATCCCTTACTGTGAAAGCAATAGGGAATACGCGGCAGTCTGCGTCTTGCCCGCTAGCACTAAGCAATACCCCTTTGTATTTCCCAAACATGTGGGTGCCGTCCACCACAAGGACCTTACGCAAATGCTGCCACCCATCGATACAAGGGTTCAGTGACATGAATGCATACAGGAACCTCGATTTTCCTTCTTTATCAAGTTCGGTTTTAATATCTGTGATTATTCCAGGATTTGCTAATTTCAGTACGTGCAAGTACTGTGGTAACATCTTGTAAGACATTTCCTCTGTTCCTTGGGCAGACGCAATTGCTAGTTCCTTAGCTTTCCAAGCTTTCCAGTACGTGCATATATAGTTGAATTTCGTTCTCAATACTTCCGGCAGTTCCATAGCACGAGGTCCACAGTGATGTCTTTCGTATTTCGAGCGCAGAAGAGCAGCAAGAACTCTAGATGTTCCATGTTTTTTGTACTGCCCTCGCACATCAGATGTGCATTGATGTCCCAAACTTGCCTTCTTTACAAAATACGTAGGAGAATCACCCACTTGCTTAGCACATACCCTCCAAGTACACTGTTTATCAACGCATTTAGCCATGACGTAGCGTTTGCAATGCCTAAACTTGAACCTGCACACCTCCGCGAGTGCATAGATCAACATCGTCAACTTAAACTGCGCTTTGTCCTTAAACTGCCTTCCAACAAATATATCCGAGTCCTCCTTGCTGAAGTCAATTTCCTGCGGCTGGAACCCATTTCCTTCCATATCATTAAACACATGAACTACATCATTATATCCATACATTTCCGAAACTTGTATCCCTTTCATGAAAGCCTCTCCACCCTGAACTTGTGAACTTATTCTTACAGGAGGATCCACAAACAGGTCCTCATCTTCGATCACACGACTGTGTGTGTTGTGCTTTTCTGGTGGATTAGCCTGACCAAGATCAACACTTGCACCTGTATCTGTTTCATCCGCCTGTGTACAACTAACAGTTACAGAGGTGGAGGAAAAATGTTTTCTTGGGATGCATGCTTCGCCACCCTCAAATTCTGTAGTTTGGGTGAAAGGAGGACTAACAAACTCATCATCAGCTTCGATTACTAGGTTGTGTTTGTTGTATTGTTTTTGTGGTGTAACAAGAACAATATGATCACTTTCGCCGGAAGGTGTTTCATCATTGTGAGGACATGAAAGGGTTCCTGTCTTCGTTACTCCTCCACCATGAACTTGTGTAGCGTCGGTAAGAGTAGGATCAAAATACTCATCATCATCTTCGATCACGTGGCTGCGTTTTTCATTTCGTTGTGGTGTTGTAACCAAAACAACATTGCCAACATCAGTGTTCCCGGTTGCAAAGGTCAGTGCACACCTTACAGTTTCAGAGGACGATTTGGTGAAACGACGATCAACAGAATCATCGTCGTGGTTTTGTTGGTTTCTATCTTTTGGTGGAGTTACATTAACAACATCGACGCTTCCGCAGATATCAGAATCTTTGGTGTACGAAAAGTCAACGATTCGTGAGGTACATACGAAATCCCTTAGGTTGTTTGTGTTGTCTTCGTAATGTTTCATATTGCAACACTGTTTGCCTGACGAAGATCCACCTGTAGCCCTTGACTCTTGGCCTCTTCCAGACCCTTGACCTCTAACTTTGGTGACCACAGACTGCTCATAACCGTTACGACCAGACCGTCCACCACGACCTCCTTTTGGTGGACATCCATCAAAATCATCATCTTCGTCTCTCTCACAATCATTTCCAACAAACTCATGCCAGCCATTATAATCATAGTCCTCGTCATCTTCATCTTCATCTTCATTTCCAACGTCATCTTTATCTTCATTTCCACCGTCACTTTCATCTTCATCTTCATCTTCAGCATCATCATCATCTTCATCTTCATATTCATCTTCATTATCATCATAGTCCTCGTCATCTTCATCTTCATCTTCATCTTCATCTTCTTTTGCAAGGTGATCTCTTTTGTTTTCTTCCGACACTGCTTCAACGTTAGCCCGCTTTTTTACTTCCATTCTCCACAACTGTTCCTTCTCCACAACTCTTTTCATTCTCTTGTAGCGTACAATTTTGTTGATGCATATTATCCAGATTAACCCCACAAATGGCATCTTCAGCTGCTTTAACATGAGCCCGCTTTTTACTTCCATTCTCCACTACTTTTCCTAGTGCACAGCTCTTTTGCTTCTCTTGTTGTAGCATATTACCCGAAGCCGGATTAACCCCATCTACAGCCGCTCCACTATCTTTATCCTTCGAACCTTGCACCCCTTCAGCCGTCTGTGAGTTCAATCCAAAAGATGCTTCAACTGCTTCTACTTGCCTAATTAAAAACTCATCATCATCCATTCCGAGTGATGCATCCATTTGCGACAAGATATCTCGTTCGGACCTTAAAAATATCAATTTTTCCCCAACAATCTCTCTAAATGTCACGAAAACATTACAAGACTTGTCTGTCCTATGAAGAGCCTTGAATATTTTATAATCAGTGTCGGTTGCTATCTCCACTGGTGCGGCCCCTTTACCAACCATTTCACTCTCTCCATCAATTAGCCAATAACACATTTCGACCTCTAGGTCTCTTCCCAACAAACCATAAGAAGCAAGAATACTATCTTTCAAACCGTTAACGCCCTTGCTTTGCGAGAAGTCGACTGCTCTACCCATTCTCTCATTATATATCTTGAAATCCCAACCACCATTATCATACATTATCCACCGACCAGCCATAACAACAACGTGTGACCGTGAGTTTCCTACACCCCAACGAACAATTACAAATAAAATTATAGGAACAAAAACGCAAAGATTCGGCAATGTCGAAGGGAGATAGTGTACCTTCGGTGGTGTTGCTACTGCTCGCCTGAGATTTACCACGAAAACTTTCACCGGAGCCACGCACACCGCTATTAGTTTCCAACATTTTCAGATCTGGTGGATGCATTTCTCCGAACAGAACTCAGATAGAATACATCTCAGCTCTTCTACTAGGGTTTCTTTGTATTATCCACCAGACCATATTATGTCTCACTATTATCAATTAACCTTATCCACTAATTATTTTATTAATTTTATCACCAAAGATTGTACGGCTAGTTAAATGGCGCGAAAAAATAGCGGTAAAAATACCCGGATTTACCTAGGTAAAAAAGCATTTCACCTTCGCCGACGGGATGAAAAAAAAAATTAAACCACCGAGTCGGACCGCCGAGTTTCGCACGTGCGGGAAAGTCTTTGGGTCGCGTGGAGATGTCGGTGTGGGTTAAGTTATATGGGTTGCAAAGTATAAGTTATTGGGTCGAAAGGCTAAAAAGGTCATAAATTATTTATCTCTCCTATAGGTAAGCAAATGCCCAATAAAAACTTGGGCCGACCCATTCTCATAATTAAAAACAATATGCGACGCTCGTATATAATGGACCCCCAAATTGTCACATCAAGAATCATATTTATTATCTGGTTACTTTCTTAATTTTTTCTGTATTATAAACATATTTTTGATTTACCCCTTCTTTATTCTAATATGTATGTTGGACTCCCTGTTCGGAACTATCCGTGCGGCGACCCCGGACCTAGCGAATTGTTAAAAAATCGGGATAAGCTCGGACTATATGCGGAGAGTAATTTTTAGTAAGTTTTTAATTTGAAGTATACAAAAGAAACATTAAAAACCAAGTTAGATTATATATCATTATTGTTGTTTCTTAAAGCACACATCTAATACAAAAAAAAAATAACCCACTCACAAGAATCACCAAAAAATATAGTTTTTATCATGAAAAGAAACAAAAAATATTAAGTATTGTATCTTCTAATCCTTTTCTTCTTGAAAGATCAGCAAAATATATAATCTTGCTCTTGTAGTGGTCTTGCAGATGTGCAAAAAGTTAGAATTTGGTATTTGGAAACCTGAAATGAAAGAGACAAAGACAAGTTAAATCATGCAAACAGCAAGTTCAATACAACTTAATTCACTAGTTAAAAGCAGCAAGTTCAAGACAAGGTAACTCTAACTTCACGAACCCACCAAAACTAATTAAAAAAAAACAATTGCAAGTCATAAGATAAACAGAGAGAAGAGATATGATTTTTTTGGTACCTTAGTTTACTAAGCTATTTGTAAGTCACGAAAGACCGGATCCTCTTGGTATACATCCGATTCGAACTCCATGTCCATCATGTCTTCTTCTTCAGATTCAAAGTCATCATCATAGAGTTCTCTTATCCTTGGAGCTTGGGTAGTAAGCACAAAACTGACATCATTATCCAACTCTTCAACACGGCCCATAAGCCAATCTCCGATAGTATCTTCATTACTATCATCTAGGATCACATCAACATTGCTTTCTCTAATCTTTTTCTGCTTATCAAAAAGCCATGCATTAAACTGGACATATACTAGACTGTTGAGGCGGTTTACATCTAATATGTTTCTCTTCTTAGTGTGGATCTGCAACATGAGTTGAGCCATTTATTGTACACACTACTAGACACATGAAACAAAAATCAAATAAGCAGTAGACCAACCCCTTCGAAACTGCTCTAATTTCTTTCACAGCCAGAAGAACTAGAGGTCAAGGCAAGGATTCTAGTAGGCAGTTTCTGCAAGGTTGGCACATCACATCCGTATGTTGCCCACCAATTCCCTGTCATAAAAAAATTAAATAAGTTAAACTATGAAATGGACAATTAATCAAGTAAAAAACATTTTAAGCCAAAACATACCCGGATCAAACTTTTCATCCTTCTTTTCACATCCTTTTAGTGCTAACATTCTACCAAAAGGACCACTTTTATTCTTGTAAAGACGAATCTCATGATTAACAACCAAGTCTTGTTTCTCAAATTCTCCATGATAGAAAGTTTCCACACACTTGATGAATCCTTCTGAAACTTCTATGTCATACTGGATAGTGGGGTCTTTGTAGAAATAATAAGGGTTGAGGAAGTAAGCAGTCATATGCAAAGGAGAATTCAGCCTTCCTTTCATTTTTTCATCAATGATCCTGAATATAGGTTGATAGTTCTTCTCCAAATGGTCAGTAGCTTCTTTAATAGACTTCTTAGTTTCCAAAAGCTCACCATAAACAAACCCAGAAGATGGTATCTTCTCTCCATCAGCCAACCGAAGAACCTTCACCATAGGGGTGAATACTTTCAAAATAACCATGAAACTACTCCAAAATGCATAACTCATCACAGTATCAGATGCAGTCTTACCCTTTACAGACTTGGAATGCTTACAATCATGCCACTGATCACTGTTAAACATGCTCTTCAGTTGCCCCTTCTTCTCATAAAGACTTTGTAGCGTGAGGAAAAATGTTGCAAACCTTGTTGCTCCTGGCCTCACAATATCCCTCTTTGTATATGTTCTCATCATTCACAATGTTGTATGATGAGCATAAACAAATATGGTGACAGCCTTTGCTTGTTCAATCACTTTAGCAAACCCGTGCAACTTAGAAATCCCTTCAAGCATCAAATCCATAGTGTGAGCAGCACATCCAGTCCAAAAGACTCTTGGCCTCTTCTCTTTAAGCAAATTTGCAGCAGCTACTTTGTTGGTTGCATTATCCGTGACCACTTGCACAACCTTCTCAGCCTCTAAATCTTCTATACACTTGTCAATGTAGTTGAAGATATACTCGCCCGTGTGAGAATCTTTGGAAGCATCCTTTGACGACAGAAAACAAGTCCCTCCTCTTGAGTTAACACACAAATTCATGATGCTTCTTCTCTTCATATCAGTCCATGAATTTGTCATCACCGAGCAACCTTCTCTGTCCCATTCTTCTTCTAATGCCTTCAACTTCTCTTTTGTTCTCTGTTTCTCTTCATTCAGCAATGGTTCTTTAACTGATACTGAGTAGGAGGTATCCACCCTGGCCCAAACTGTCCTAAAGCTTCACATAACAGCCTAAAAGACTCATTGTCAATCGCATTGAATGGAATATTTGACTGATAAATCCATCGAGCACAATATTGATGTACAACATGTGTCTTTTCTTTTGATATAGCATCATGGATGTTCTGTTGACGTGTCTGAGAAGCCAAAGAAGCTTCAGGGTTGATGACAGTTGCAAACTTGATCAAGAGGACCTTGGAAGTGAGGAGCTTTAAGAGGTCCAAGCTCTTTTTCTAGTTCCTCAACATTGCTATTCTTGTTTATGTTAACCTCTGCCCTTATAGCTTCCTCATGCTTCCTCTTCTTATTTTTCTTCTCCTTTGCTTCCATTATTGAATTCTTACATTTCTCTTGATCTTCCTTTGATGACATGGGACATGCTGAGACATTACCATTCAAGTGACCAATGTGCTCTTTCATTCCGTAGACGCCACCAGAAAACTCTTTGCCACATAATCTACATCTCACTTTTTCTGGAACTCGTGGATCACATAGCAGACCATACTCCCAACCTACATCATTTGAGTTTCGTTTCAGAGGTGGAGGTGGAGGTGTATCTGTTGATGGATTGTTCATTCTTTCTTAAGCTGAAACATCAATAAACAATTTTACAATAAAACAAAATCATTATACTTTGGTCATTGTGGTTACTAAAATAAAAATATCACTATGACACAAAATATATAAAGAGAACACCATTTCTTTAACATGGCTTTACACGACAATTCTTTTTTTTGTCAACTTAACACGACAAAAGATGGCTTCACACAAATTTTTTTAAAACTTCCAGAGTCAAGCAAACAAATAAAATAGAAAAATCAGTACTTGACCACTTCCATTCAAGTAAACCGTACAAATTATTAACTCAACTCTCGGCAAAGTCAAGCTCCATTAACATTTAAAAAATCATTTGTACTGAACTATAAAATCTGAAAGTCAACAGTTCGAAAAAAACTTCAATAACTAAAGAAGTGAATGGTTTAGAGTTTATTACTCTGAATCCAGTACAAGAAGAATTTGCAAGGTGGATGATCTTGATTCACGGTGAACTGCTTTGGATTCACTAGATTGAGGAAGAGCAAATTGATACTAGGGTTAATAGAAATCCCCAATTCTACTGTCGCGAAAGATAGATAATGGTTTTAACTTTTAACTTCTTTTTTTATTACTAATGAGTTTTTTAGTGGGCCAAATTGTGTACAAAAATAATATGGTAATTTTTTTAGCCCAAAACGTATTACCTATTCTACGTCCGCATAATGTTAAAATACGGACTAGGCATGCATAAGTCAGTCAAACGTAGAATGCAACTATATTTGTTCAACTCGCCACGATGAACCTACGTTTAGCGATTACGCGGCTAGGCAGCCGCGTTTTCGAACAGGGGTTGACCGTTTGGTTATCAAGGTAAGAAGACATGTAATGCTAACATAAACATAATGTTTCCTTCTTTTCTGTACCAAATTGATCATTTGTCATCTGCTACACCTACCAAATAGAATCCTTATTGTCAAAATCCAAATATTGAACCAAAACAAACATATTAATAACAAACTGAACCAAATATTCAATTGAAATTCTGTTTTTAATTAGCATTTAAATCGGTTTGACAAATACAAAAAGAATATATTCAAATCAATATTTTCATAAGAATCGTGATTAATAAATGTTATATTCTTTGTATATAGAAAATATAAGAACTTTTTGTAATTTTTTATATTATAAATCAGTAACAAATTACTAAATTGCACTATATTTTACATGACCACACTATATAACACTATGTATATATTTTACACACTATATAACACTATGTATATAACAAAATCACGCCATGTTTTTAAAATATGAAAAAATAAGCATCATATGTATAATAAACCAATCACGCAATATCTTTAAATTTTAATGCTAATATAATTATAATTTATACTTGTTATTGAATTTTAATAAAAGAAAAAATGCATGTCTTTCTCAATTTAGAATTTAATTAAAAAAATTATTATATATTGTACGCAAACTATAGAATTAAGAATGTTTCTTTTTATGTGTCGAGGGTGTTTTGTATTTTATTATTTCAAATAATGAATTAATTAGTGTATCAAAATGTTGTTAGAATATATTGGTATGTATTAACAACCGATAACACCAGTAAGTTACATATAAGAACATAAACCAATTTATATTAACAATATTGATCAAAACATATGAACAATACACTATATGAGGGTAAAATCTTATTTAAAAATATATTAGAAAATCAAAGGTAAACACATATAAGAATTAGAATAAATGTTCGGCAAGACAGACAAAAATATTATTAAGTAACGGATGAGTTACATAAAATATCAATAATATATGATTTCAATTTGGAAAATCTACGAGGTCACTGTAAGAAAAACAATGCAATAAAACATCAATACAGATTCATCCATAATAATTAGATAATTGTGTTCCGAAAACAATAAAATAAAAGTTGAGCCAATTCTTATGAAATCTCGAATGTATTTACTTCTTTTAGTTGTGTGAATACCCAACAGAAATAAGAGTAACAACACTATATAAAAATATTTAAAAAGATAACCAATTTAAAATATGGAAAATTGCCAAAACAGAACATAAAAACAACACAGTTGTCCCTATGGTATAAAACCACATTTGTCCATTTATTCTCCCTTTTATCCTTTCCATTTCTGAATTTAATAAAATAAATAGTTTTATGAATCCAAAAAAATATTAAAAATATAAACAATTAATAAAACACCTATATACACAAACACATATTTTGTTTTGGTTAAAAAACTTGATAAATAAAATTTTAAAATTACGTTCCACTAAAAGTGGAATTCGTCTTCTACGAAAATGAGTTAGTAGAAAACGAATTCCAGAATAAACAAGTCTATCTACTTTTTTTAGAAGAAACAATCTTAAAATTATTAAAATTCTAAATATGGGGAATGTGAATTCTACTAATTGTAAAGATCGCTACTTTTCTTTTGAATGCAGTTTCTACTTTTACGAAGTATTCTAAAATTTCGGGTATGCGAAATCTAAACTTAACACGAACGTCTACAAAAAGTAGAAATTGTATTCAGAATTTTTGTCATGGTTCTACACAGTGTAGAAAGTGCATTCTACGGATAAAAAACCAGTTTTTTCCGAAAATTAAGGAAGTTTCGGTTAAGAAAATATTCTAAAAATATTATAATTACCTAAAACGTGTCGTTGTCGATTTTCTTTGTCAAAATATAAAAAAAAACGATTTTGGCTTTTCTTCTTCATCAATCTGTGATTTCTCCATAGTTTATCTTGTAATTTTCACAAGCTCTTGTTCTATAATGCATATCTATACAATATGTGGTGTTTGAGAATTTAGTGCAAGCACGGGATGGGTATTTTCGGCTGATGATAAAGGGGGTAGGCTACTGTTATTGAATCAAGTTCTATCTTAGAGTATTTTAAAAGAACAGTTTTGGAGGATTTTAGAAACCAAATGCAATTGGGTTAGGGGATATTTTTATATGTGTCGTGTGTTCTTTTTTTAAAAAATATATTTTTACATTTTTTTCCTTCCTAAAACATTATGGAATTACCTTCTTTTTTTTTTTTATCTTTTTCCTTTAAACTTTTTAAAAATGGTTTTAATTTATGTTTAATTTGATTAAAAAAATGTTAGTTTTGGGATTATGAAAAATATTATACTATAGAGATAACTTAGTGATGGTTTTATACCATAGGGACAACTATGTTTTTTTGTTCCGTTTTGGCAATTTTCCGTTTAAAATATGACCAACAAAAATGAAACAAATATTCACACTGTCACTCCGATCAAACTCTAATATACAATTAATTAGACCTAACTTATATTACTGGAATCGATATATGAACTCGTTTCATGTCTTTCTTCCACCCTACTTTACTAGAAATCTAGTACAAAAAAATAATTTTCTCACAGTAACATGTGAAAGGGTGATTGCACTGAGCTGAAATTAGGTAAACTTAAAAACCTACATCTCTTATATTTAGAAATTAGCTTTTTCCATAATTTCTTTATTAATACACATCTTTTTTTTTGTCTAATAATATTATACTAAAAGGCCAATGACCCAGGTTTAGTACAAGTGGAGGTTTCTGGTTGTTGTATTTTATTGGATTTAAAAATCTGAACTAAATCTAGTGTTATTGGTTCTATAATTTTCAAATTTGTATTAAAATCATGAGTTTTTGGTTTAATGATTCATAAATTCTATATCAAATCAAGTGTTATTCAATCGTATGGATTTACTAATAAATTTGATTTTATATGAATTTGAATGGATTTTTTTGGATTTTTTTGTTAAAAATACAAAGACTCAAATCCGAAGGAAAATCTCCGTATTTGTAAATACTAATCCAATTTTTTAAAAATCTGCGTATTTTAGTTGGATTTATAAATACTACATATATCTCTAAATCAATCAAAATATATAAACCAATAGAATTTGATAAACAACCAATACAGTAAGCCCAACCAAAACCCAACAGTAATACGAAACACGTGTCAAAAAACCTAGCCTTCAGCGTGTCTACTACGTGTCGTCCCTTAACTTTGTTGAGGAGAAAGCCACCGCTTAGTTTGCTGGAGATCTCGCCGACCATCTTCTCCGCCGAACAAGCAGGAAGAAAAAACATTAACGATGGCAAGGATTATCTAGATTAATTCCCTTGCATGCCCTTTCCTCCATTCTGCCGTTAACACCGTTGAGATGTTGTGTCGTTCTCCAGATGTGAAGAGAAGCAATGAAGCTTCAGGAAATTCCGGACAAAGAATTTGCTGAAACGCTACTCTAAGCGAGGAGCTTCAACTCTACTGAGTCTGCAAAAATTCTCAAGGCTTAATCAGTCAACTCGAAAATCTAATGTGATTTCAGATACTTTGCCCATATTTATTAAAGAAGGCAAAGATTGACTCTTGTCAAGATTAGATCTCAATAATAACTAGAGAGAGACAAACGAACTCTCGATATTGAACGGGATTTAAATCCCTGTGAGAGGAAAGAATGATTAAAACCAAAAGGATCTGCGTAAAGCGGAAGTTATTATCCACAACTGGAAGAAATTTTCGCTACCGGAATCTACAATCGGACAAGCCGAAGAGAAATCCAACCTAAATCGGATTGGAGCAAAAAACAAAAAGAGGGGTGGTGACCGATGGCCAGAAAGATTGTTCACCGGCCAACGAGCACGATTTCAGTTTGGATAAAAACTTAGAGTGAAGATGGAGAATTTAGTATTAGACACATCAATCATTAGTAGTCTTTACTTTCGCAGACTTCAAGCAAATCTATTTATATAAAGTTCAGTTTGAATTCCTCCGAGGCCATCCACATAGACAGACACGTCATCAATTAGAGTATTTTGAGGACGACACGTGTCTTTTTTAATGAAACACAGCGTTTCTTCTTTTTTCTATCGTCTCAGACATTTGTGTTATGCGTTTCTCATCGATAGCGATGACTTTCCAGTTCCGTAAGAGGGCGTTGTGATTTCTACGTCTTTAATCTTATTGTCTTTAATCTCATTAAATCAGACGCCCACTATGATAGCTTCAGTTGCGTTGTTCAGTCGACGATTTCCTGTATAAATAGGTTCGTATTTCACTTTTGCGAATCGTGGTGAAGATTCCGCCGGCAGTCGAAAGCTCCTGGAAAGATGTCTCCGGCGGAGGCTGGGGTTTCGCAATGGCCACCTCAAGTTCTTCCTCACTCTTATCTAGGTTTCATAGAAAGATTCATCAGTTTACAATTGATAGTTCAATCAGAATCATAGTGAGATGGTTTTGTATTTGATTACTCGAGTATTAATCAGAATCCGGGAAGCTGATCACATGCGGCTCGACGGACGATCTAGGTCAAAGTTATGTCACATCAGGGAAGCACTGTGTAAGCTTTTCACTAACCTTTCTTCGTATGATTGTGTTCTAATTTGATATTGTTCTATGATTATGAGTTTCAGTCGAGTTACTCTTTCATAGGAGACTCCCGAGCCGTTTCCTCTGCGTCCGGAGGTTTGTGTACAGAAAACTGGATGGGATCATTGTGTGGCGGTAACAGGTGACTTTCTTGATGTTTAGTTAGCTTTGACCACAATTTCGTAAAAGTTTGTTAATTTGATTTGTTTGGTTTGGATATAGAGAGCCATGAAGTTTATACATGGGGATGGAAGGAATGTATACCCACAGGAAGAGTGTTTGGACAAGTGGAAGGAGATTCGTGTGAAATGAACACCTCCTTCTCCGCAGAACAAGGTAAATCTCTTTTGCATGTTAAAATATCTTATGTAATGACTGGTCTTATATCTCATGTTCCAAGTGCTTCCAAAAGTTTCAACGCAGGTTTTCATCTTCCACATGTGCATCATGTAATGATGTAACACTGTTGGGATTGTAAGGTAGTCCATGTTGAACACATTTCCATTCACTCTCTCTAAGTAATTTAAAACCAATCTCATTCCCATACGTCATAACAAGTTATTGGGTGAAAATGGCATTCTCTGATGCGTACGACTCTGCTATGTTTGTGGGTATTAATGGTGAGATGAACAAACTGACAAGCCTTTCTGCTGCTGCAGTTTCTCAAGCAATGGTTGCAGATACTAATTCCCTTTCTTCTCTCTTTGCTGCTTTATTAGAGACCTTAGTCCATGTACTTAAACCTATTTGACATATATAAGATGCAGGGATGGCAAACCACATAACCTTAACCTTCCATGCCAAGCTCTCTAAGTTCAGACTTTTCATCAAACATAAATCATTCACCCTAGCCCTGATATTAGATCAGAACCAACGCCAATTCCTACTTTTGGTGGACATGTAAGCGTACTCACTTACAACTGACGTGCTCTTCCTCTTAACATGTCAAACTGATCTTCACACAAACTCATTCGCAGGTCGGTAATGATAACTCGGGCAATGATATGCTAGGTTCTGGAGCTGTTTAAAAAACTTACACCACTGATGGTGTAAAGTGTGAACAGTTGTGTCGCTGTGAACATCGTTGGCGTCGGTACTTTTGCTATTATTACATAGTATAAGTTAGTGAAAACTATGTAATGGTTAATCTTCAAGAGTATAGGAGTTTTGAACACTGTTGTGGACTTTAGCTGATGCTCTACTACCACTTTTTAAAAAGAATCCTCTAGACACAAGTATTCTACCTCTTTCGGTCATGCTAATTATTGCTTCTGATTCTTTTTCCTTCTCGATTTTTTGTACACAGCAAGGCAACTACGTTTGCTCCTTTTTAGAAATGTCCATGGGATCTCTGATTTTCTACACATATATATATCTGATCCTTCAGTGCTTATAAGTGCTTTTATTAAAAAAAAAAAACTTTTGTACGTTGCCAGGCAAACTACGTACTTTTCTTAAAAGTGTCAATGTGATTTCAGATTTTCTACTCTCTTATATATATCGAATCCTATAAGTGCTACTGGATATTTTAATAATATTCGTACACTGCAAGGCAAACTACATTTGCTCTTATAAGTGCAAATTAAACTTCATCAGAAATACCATTAGTCATTGAGTGGTTACGTAAGAATAGACCCAAGCTTCATAACCCCGTCAAAATTTCCGTAACAATTAAGGGGGTGATTGGTAGTTGCCGTACGTGCTGTCCACAGCCCTATTTATTTCTACAGCACCAAATTCAGAGCAATCAAGTTTTATTTTTTTTTGAAACCGCAACTCTTGAAATAACCTACAGCTGTACAAGTGCTCTGCAGAGCCAAATATTCAAAACAACTTTTTAGTGCTTCCATAAAATTCTACAGCAATAAAATTTAAAACCACATCAAAAAGTCTACATATTTTTTTCTACCACAAATTTTTTAAAGCTACAGCCATTACCAATCGGACCCTAAATTAAAAACATTTTCCTGGATCAAGACCCATCTCTTTCTCTAGCTGTGGTGAAAAAAACCTTGCTGAAATAGGTGAATATGTAAGTGATCAATCAAAAAAGATTTACTGTTGGCTGAGGAAGAAGTTCTTTGCGTAACAACAAATCTTTTGATACAAAACATAGAAAAAACACATCAAAATAGAAAAAAATGTTTTTTTTTTGGAAAAACTATAGAAATAGAAGCAATTGTTAAACATTAAATTTAACCAAGATAAAACTTCTTTCTGCAGGCCACCCCTAAGATAGACAAACAATTTGTAAAATATGACAACGGCAATAATAGTAGAAATCAAACTAGATACTCAAAACAAAACATATCAATATATTTACACCGACAAAATAAAAAACAGCTCATTAAATTTTAACATTATAATATGAAATTTAATTAACCGTACCGAAAAATCAAACATCAAACAATTTTAACCATAACAGTTGATAAACATAATAAGAAAAATCAAAGAAACAACATTTAAAATGATACAGAGTAAAAATTTAATAATAAACATAAATTTAAAAAAATATTTAATGTTTCATAGTGTTTTGTAATTTAAAAATCTACGTGTCTTATTGATATCATTAAACTAAAATAAAAATTAAGAGAAATTAAATAATTATGTTTTTAATAAATAATATAATTAGACAAGTTTATAATTGCCAATATGGATTTTAAAATACATAGATAAGTTTTTTGAAAAAAAGATTATGAATCTTATTGGGATTTTTGGTTAAAAGTAAATTTATATTATTATTTGATTATTCGTCTGCCCGTAAGGCGGGTTTACCCTAGTCTTATACTATAAAGAAGAGATTATCTTCTTCCCCTTTTGCCACGTCATAAAATAGAGGAAGGAGGAGTCAACACCTGTCCTTTTAATGTAAAACTAAATCAACCATCATTGAATAGCTATATTCATTTCTCACATAAGATGCAAAATTGTTTAAACTAAATAGATTTTGATTTAACATGTGATGATTATTGTAATAGGAGGGACATGAGGGATAAGGATGGAGACAGTGTGGATATTGGCAAAGAGAAGTGCTCATGTGGTGATTGGTGCCAAGAGTGTGTGTTCCCAGCAACTAAAACCATTATTATCTCACAAGAGCTTACACACATTATATTGCACGCCAACTTCAAGTGACGTTTACAGAGACAAACACATAAATCTAAGTGTAAGTGAATCTATTAGACAGGTTACTACTGATAAAGGTGAAGCTAGGGAAAGCAAGTGGAGGTTTCATTATTTTGAAATTTAAGATGACTTGGATTCTGGTGATTGTGATAACTTTTAGCTCCTTAATTATTTGAGTTTGTACATGGTCAATTTTCAATTTCAGTCGTTAGTGTGTATAGTTTTATCACCTCTTATGTGACTTGAAACTTGGTCGCCTGAGAACAAAGACAGTCTTCTTCCAAGCTTTCGGATATTTTTACACCATTGTGCATTTGCTTATTGTTTCCAAACTGATGATGGGTAGATTCAATCATTTGTCTTCTTTACTTGAATTTCTAGGGAATGTGGAAGGGCTGAAATTAGAGGGTAAATATGAATGTCTTCATGTCAGGGTTGTATTTCATGTACTTAATGTTTTTGGAATGCGTATTTTTCTAAAACTTGATAGAAGATGAATTTATTTGTCAAATTTAAGAATGATAGAGATGGCCCTCATGTTAAAATCTAGAAAGTACAGAGTATAAGGGCATCTCCAACCCTACTCCAAAACCCACTCCAAACTCTATTTTGCAGTAAAATCATCTTCAACCCCACTCCAAAACCCATTCCAAAATGGAGTAATAGATATGATTACTCTAAATATGAAGTAAACCAACTCATTACTCCAAAATGGAGTTGAAATTTTTTATTTATAAAATGGTCTTCCATATTTAAATATTTTCGTTTTTAATAAAATATTATTATAAATAAATATATAAATATTATCTTACTATATATATTATAAAAATTATTGTTAATATTTCTTAATTATATAAATATCCATCTAATGAACTATTTTATGCAACAAAATATATATAATATAAAACATAAAAGACCATACATATAAAAAATAAAAGATAAGCACCATACAAAAGATATATGATATAAAACATAAAAGATCATACATATGAAAATGGATTATTTTGCAAATAGTATAAATGAAAGATGATATTACTAATTTTTTATTAACATAAAACATAATATATTAAAAATATTCTATTTTGAAGTAGAAAATGGAGTAATACATTGAAGCAAAACTCAACTCCATTTTGGAATTACTCTATTTTGGAGTAGAAAATTGAATATTACATTGGAGATGCTCTAGGACCATAGAAATGGATCGCATGGAAGCCAAAGTTATGACGGGATCCTCATGACTAATCCTCATGATAATTATGTTGTCCATCATCACTGTCGGATAACAAGTTGTCCCTCCTTCTGATGTGAATGAATCCATACAGATTCTCTAATAACCAGATAATGAAAAACCAATGATCAAAGAAACAGAGAATATAATTTAGAGATTTTTTGAATTTTAATTAAAACAATAATTTAAGTTGATTAAAAACAATAAGTAAAGTTTACTTTTATCATAATTTTTAAAAATAGTAGATTTCAAAGAGAATGTAAAAAATAAACAGCAAATCTTAATAATACCAGTATTAAAAAATGTAAAATAATTACATAATAAAAATGAAATTTCTTTATTAGCTAGATAAACATATAGTTTTTAATAAAAATAACAATGATATATATATATATATATTTTAAAATTATTTTCAAGCTGAAAATAAACTAATATTATTTTTTTCTAACTTTCCGTCCGTAGGGCGGCTTTACTCTAATCTACTATTATAAAATAGAGTTTTCTCACTCCTGAAGACTCCACGTCGGATGCCAGCTAGGAAACTCAACTCATCTGGGCGTGACACCTGTCCTCTCTAACCAAAACTCATCGTTTCATTTAAGTAAGGCAGAAAAAAAATTGGGCTTCCTGGCTTCATCTCCTTCACGCCGCTAGGGTTCGCGTTCTTCCATAAGCGATCATTCAATTGTCTCCTTCCTTCCTCAAATACTACGAATCCAGACCTATAAATAAGGGTTCTCGGCCTGTCAGATTCATCAGCTTCTCCTTCTCGCATCACTAAAATCTTTAGAAACCCTCACACCAGGAATGGCTGTCCCAACGATTTTGCTCGCCGACTTCAAAGCTGGACGCCATTCCAACACCATCAGAGTCCGAATGTTTAGATTCTGGGAAGTCCGAAAGCTTAAGAAAGGCGGCGAACTCATGAGCTAAGTGTTTCATGGGTGTCACATGCTCCTCAGGTAATTTCGGTGTCATATAACTCTTTTTTTTTTGTTGAGAAAATGTCATATAACTCTTTCTTCCTGCTTTCACTGCTTTTTTTAATTCATATCGGAAAGTTAAATTCCTTTTGTTTTTGTCCTATCAGGGTCAACAATGATTCAAGGTTCTGATCTGATATGTTGCTACTAATTGATTTCTCCAGTAAATTAATCTGATATGTTATCATTTGAATCGTTTTTTCTTCTCATGGATCTTATTTTTTATAAAAACTTCGATGTCCATTAAAATACTTTGGATTAGAAGTTTTCTGCGCTTTTTTGGTTTCCTACGAACTGACAATTTGTCTTGATTTTTTTGTGCAGAGCTTTTGTAAACTGGGAAAACACTGAAATAGTTCGAGAAAAATAGTTGCAGAGCTAAGGGTCTGACCTTCCACCTCAAAAGACCATGTAATCTCACTCCATAGCCTTTCTTCCTCTCAATAGGTAAGATAGGAATCTATGTACATGATAAAAAATTGTACAAGCTTACTGGATTTTTTCATTACCCACAAAGTGTAGATGTTAGATAGTTTCCACAACCTCTACTCATATCTTGGTGAAAAAACTTATTCATACATCCATATATAAGTGTTGAGTACATGAATAGTTTTCCAGATTGAGATACATAAGCAATTCACATATACATTTTAGTTTTGTTCATGATCTCTGTTATGTTCTTGATAAACATATACACAGATGATAATGCTCGTGAAAAATGTAGATTAGTATCTATTTAAAATCTCAGAATAGTTTAAGCAAACATATATAAATATAATTTTGATAGTGATACAAAGAGTTACTTCATGCTTACAAATCTTTGTTTTCTTTTGTTTTTCTGTTTCTCTATATTCCATTTTTTTTGTCAGCCCTCTATATTCTATGTAATAATAAGTTTTAAATCTCTGAGACCATATTGTCTGCATCCAAGAGTTTTATTGCCAAATATATATCATATTTAATTTAAAGCTTGGTGATGCATACTTTTGTTTACGATATCCCTTGATCTCCAAATCAGGCCTTTAGATAAGATAATTATTGGTATTTATTTTACACCACACAGTGATCTATTTTATAATAAGATTAGAGGAACATGATGATTCTGGCTACTTTTTTGGGATCTTTAAGACCAAGCGCCTAAAATGCTCCAATTTTGTTTTCAGGACTACAACTGTTTGTCTCAGTGCTTTTGATGTTCAGGCCAGTCAACTTCACCAGAACTTATTTAGGGTACGTGTGGAGCCTACGGTCATTGTTGCTACCAGAATTAGTCCCACGTTTGGTGGAGGTCAAAACCATCTCTCTACTATCTATGTTTGTAATGTTTGCTTATAGAAATATTCTGATACTAAATACACTAAAATTTGCAGATGATTCAAGTCTATATTTTTTGGAACTTGCAAATAAATAGATGTTGACTTGACCAACTGCTGGTTTGGGTGAGTCTGGAGGTAGCTGCTCCACAAGTACTACTAAATATGGTGGTGTAAAGAAAATTGAGTCTGTTATGGTGTCCGAGCTAAATGCATATGCTCTCAAAGCTTCTAGCAGTGTGACATATTGTAATGCATGTTGACAGGGCGGAAATAACCACCCTAGTGGTGATGCTACGCGTGGTGCTATATGTGTGTCTGCATCTGCTCAGATGGTCAGAAGTTAACAGAAACTGACATAGCTATCGGCAGTGGTGAAGTCCCGGTGAAACCACAACGCCTATACTGAATCAAACCACAACAGCTTCTCAAACAACTCTGGCGAAAGCTTAGCTGCATAAGTTACCCATATGAATAGTTTCTTGCATTTTCTGAAACTTCGTTTGCATGGTCTTTTTCAAAACATTGTTTGGTCTCGATTTCATGTTTCCACCTTATTTATCGATAATATTTCAATATTGGACCGGATGCACGTACTAACATCAGTTTCTTATAGTTCATTGATATGAATAGATCATTGATCATTTGTTTTCGTTTTTACCTGATGAAGTACATATTTACTGTGTAGGTCAGAATTTTCTTTGACAATTTTTACTAAAATTTGAATGAAAATTACTTTTAACATGATCTTCTATATTCTTTTTAATGAATTTCAGCAAGTTTAGTTTTGAAATGTAAAAAAAAATTAATTTAATTAAAGATAGTTAAATATAAATATTTTCTTTGTAAAAAACAAAAACAAAGTAAAATAAAACCTCTAATATTATTGTGCGTTGGAAGTCCGCACTTTACGCCACACACGTACGTGGTCCATGTCTATACGTGATTGCTGAAATTCATTTGGCCTGGTGTGAGTTTAAATCAGGCGAAACCAAAAAATTACAGATTGCCAAAATGTTCATATATATCATAACCAAACAAACTGAAACTACACCAAAACCGTAACAAAAACAAAATAGATACCAGAATATCTAAAATATAGCTTATATATTTAAAAATATTAGCTATACAGTATTTAGTTTTAAATAACAAAATATCCTTAAAACACTATAATAAACCATTATTTGAATATTTTTTATTTGATGTTTTAATCCAAACAACATGAATTACGAAATATTTAATCCAAAAATCCAAATTATCTACCGTTTTAATCAAATTATTCAAAATTACTTAAAAAATCAGAACTGAACCGAATTGGATCCAATTTTTTAAAAATCATATTTAGTAAGTTCTCAACTTTGTTACTCAAACAAAACCAAAAACCAAAATAACAGAAGTTAAATTGAACCGAATTTTATAAATATTTAAACAGTCAATTAAGTTCCATAACCGAGAAATAACAAACATAAATACCAAAATAAAAAAATAACACCCATAAATAGCCGAGTGAATGACCAAATATATGATCAAATAACACTTATCGGGTGTATTTATATGTGCACTATAAAAACTATATATTAATACTTGATAAATTAATAAGCACTTTAATTAATAAATTTCTTTGGTCCCAAGTTGGACCAGTTCAAGATATCATACAAATCGATAAAATAATAAGATAATAATTTTTTAGAAGATCTGATGTAAATATATGGTCATACTACAATCATAAATTATAAAATTACATATATATATTATATAAGTACAAACAAAATACTGGATTGTTTGTTTTATATTTAAAATAGAATTATTTCTACTTTTTTAATACTTCAATATATTTTGATAATATTTAGTAAAATTATAGCGAAAACCACATTTAAATTATATGAAATATAGTTTCTATACACTAAATAATATAATAAAAGCAATATGAAAGTCGAATTTAAAATTTGTAAATAATATGCATAGAATAAAATCAAATATTTTCATATTTTATACAAAAATATTTTCTAAAATATAAAAATCTAAAAAATGAAAATTTTCATAAACTAATAACACTATAAATTAATAAAATATTATGGTCCCAAATTATAGAACTTTTATTGTAAATTGTAACATATCTAATTCCTCAACGTCCAAACATTCTTAAAAACCATAAACGTTATTATAAACTTCTCTTACAAATGTTAATATAAAACACACACAACGAAAATATACAAAATAATACATGTATATACATAACACGTAAAGCATATCCCGCGCGTAGCGCGGGCCTTTCCTAGTGAATGAATAAAAAAGAAAGAATAAAGAAGGTTCATATAAAAAAACAAAAGAATAAACAGGGCCAATGAATTTTTGTCTCTATGGTCGGACTTGTAACCCAATTGGGCATATAATAATAAATAATAATAAAGAAATTTCATTACGTTTCTAAAACAATAAATAACCAGATGGGTGAAATTGTTAGAAAATTGTTTGAAAATAATAAAGACCCACGCTTTTGCGCGGGTGAAATTGTTAGAAAATAATAAATTTACTGTATCTCTTATTCATAATTTTCATCGGATATTAGAAAGTTTATAATATGTTATGTTGAACTAAGAATATAATAGATTTAAGAATAATTGCATAGAACAATATTTTAGTATCAAAATGGTGGATTATAAAAAGAGATGGACCAGAACCTGATAGCAGAAGTAACTAAAAAACTCAAAAATTTAAGAGGAGATGAAATCAATATGTGAATAAGCTTACGTCTGGTCTTTACTAATTTGACCATGCTTCATTACCGGTAGGATTAGTGTTGTATTCATAATCCTGGCAACAGTTACTGAATTACAAATCTAGTGGAAAAATCCATAATTCAAATCATCGAAAATGAAAGAACAGCCATTTGGACCGGGTGATTGTGGTCGAGTGATAAGAAGACGGGACTGAGACGTCAACACGTTTTAGGTTCGATCCACCTGCTACGCGAAACTAAGTCACAATTATGCCGGTCACCTAACACGAATATGTGCCTATGTTTTAGGGCCCATTTGAATACCTGGAGAGAAGGTCTATCCGTGGACTGCACCTCCTTTTAGAGATTAGTCTGGGCCTCTCCATGGGCCTGAAATATCTCCAGGTTAATCAAAAAAAAAAAAACAGCCATTTGCATGCATATTGCCATGATAAAACCGTGGAAAGAGGAAAGAAAATAAGAACATGAAATATACATACATCAATTCACTGCTGGTTCAAACCACCCTCGTCATGAATGAAAATGTATCCTTTTGTTTCATACTCAAGAAGAAAATTCAAAACAAATTTAAATAATATTTGCTACTAAACTGACATCAAACAAACTATTCTCAAAATATAGACCAAGATGAACAATGCCAATAGCAACCCATCTAAATCTGAATACCTGAGACTCCACCTTGTTACCTACAAACGGTAACAAATACACAACTCAGTCTGCAGCTCGCGGCTCAGGCTGCACTGCAATTATTAGCTCAAAACTGTACATGGAGCTCGGCGGTTAAGCCTCACGGCTCAGACTAAACCGCTACCGGTAACTTGCTAAAAAAAATTTTAAATGTAGAAGTTGTTACAAATTTTTCTAGTTTTTTCTTATATAGATAAAAAAATCATTTTTGTTGTGAATCAAGAAAAAAAGGGAATTGGTTAAGCTTATCATTCCATAGGTCACGGTACAATATATAGGGATACAACATTCAGGTTTCAGAATCCTCTAGAACATGGGCTTATGGGCCTAATAGACATCCACATAATACTTCATAACACTCCCACTTGGATGTACATTTATAAAATTATATTTTCTAAAGCGCATAAGACTGCCTCATTAAAAACCTTATCAGAAAAACCCTGTGGGAAACCGTGGTGAAGGGAAAAAGAGTGCAGTGCGCATCTACTCCCCCTAATGAAAACATAACTTGGGATATCTGATAGGACAAAATCCAATGTGATGATACTCCTAACTTTACTTCTCTTGGTAGATTTGATACTCCTAACTAAAACTTGAATATCTTGGTGACCGTAGGACAAAATTACTTCAAACCACTTGGAAATCGAAGCTAACATCCATACGATATTAGGTATTCTAAGACAGCTTGTACATGTCCCACAAAAACAGTCATATCTCGAGTTCTATTATGGAGAATGACTTGATTCAAATTGGAGATAAAAATAGACTCAAATATCTTTCTCTGGACACCAATTTCATATTTTAATTCCATCTATAAGGTCTGCTTTGATTCATAAATATTTGACCTTCGTTTCTGTCTAGCGAATGAAATGTGTCCATACCTTGATTCTTGTTCAAGTATGATTGATCTTTGATCATTATCTTCTGCTTCTTTTAGTCTCAAAATACATTGGAAGATTGATAGATCTTCATTACTTAAGTGTTAACATTTCTCTTTAGGTATCTATCATTTACATGTTCTTTGTTGCCTCATTAAAATCTTGACATCGAAAACCCAATGGGACAAAAACCATGATAAGGAAAAAGAGTAAAACTACGAACATCATCATATTTCTCCCCCTGGAAGCATCATCTTAGAGAGATGTTTTCTCATCATATATATCTTCCTTTTAAGAATTGATATAAGCATATCCTTAGTAATAAACTCGTTTGATTGTCAGACAATCTCTTAGACCATTGGACTTCTTATCCATAACATTATTTTCACACAAAAGATCATATTATCTTGGTCTATTTGGACTCCTTGTCCAAATTTCCTTTTATAGACAATCTTCTAAACCTTCACATTATGCATATTTATACATAAGAGTTATTCTTTTGCTTCTTGTAGAAGGTACAAGTATGACTATCATTCTTGTAATACAAAATCACATCTTTCAATCCTTACAGAGATCAGTAAATTTCCAATATTATGGTACTTCATGATCAAGAATTATTTATTTATATTTTCAATATACTCGCGCGGTAATATTCTCGAGAACTAGCACTTACTGCTTCTAGTAGTCCAAATCCTTATGGGGTTTACTTCTTCTTACAGTTTATATTCTTTTGGATCTTTTACATAAATTTCATTGTTCCAGTGACTCTCAGTTCTTTTTCTTTGTTGCCAGACTAAAGAAACTTGAAAGTTGATGTTTCCACCACATGATGTGTTTCTTATAGCAATTTCAGGTCTTTGTGAGAAGTCTTGTGCAACTACTCTTTTGCATCTCATAACTTTTCATCATCTTATTCATTCTTTCACATAATGACCTATTTATGTGCCACAGGTTTTACACCATTAGGTGTATGGACTATTTGTCCAAATACTCTCTCTTTCCAAGAGATTTAATATCTTGCATCTATTGCTTATTTCCATCTTGGCCAATCATTTCTTTGTGTACAATTTTCAATAGATGGTTCATGATCCTCATTCTCATCAACTGCTACATTGCATGCATATATATTTACGACGTCGATTTGATATCAGTTCCATATATTTCCAGACATGACATAGCTATTTCAGATTTCTTTATTCTCAGGTACCTGAATCTTTTTTTTTTCTTATCATGTTTTCTATCTCTTCTCAAGATCTTTAATATTTCATTACTCGATTTTGCCATTCTCATTCATGCTCTTTTTCTTTTCAGAGGATTTTTATATTTGGAACTTATAGGTCTATCACGATTCAGGCAATTTTTAGACCCATTAGCAGTTTAATATTGTCCTTCTAGGACATCCATTTAAACATGAGCATTTACAGCTGATACTTGTGACTAAATCACTTCCTTAAGGTCAGTAAATGAGTCTGACAACTCATATGCTGATCTTTTTAATAGAATTATCTCCATCATTCAGTTTTGGACTTTTTCACGCTCTATAGTACGAGGATCAATGATAATTCATTCAACTCATTCATTCTCCAGCTGTTTATTTTTCTCCCCCTAATGTTGGGTAGACTAACTTTGAGTCTTTAATTAAATCATATAACCAATGAAGATCATATCTCAACATATTTATAACCACTTTTGAGGTCTCATCTTTTTCGGTGTGGTGGAGCAACTACAACGTATCCAAATTTTCTAGATGAGATCTTTGGTTCCTGACCCATAACCAATTTAATGGGGAGAGTTCTTAATTACTTTTAGCATTATGCGAATCAATGTTGCTGGATCTTACATATGAACATTAGCTACAACATGTTCATCATGTATCTCAACTTGCATAAAATAATTATCAAAGGCTTGTGACTTCACCAGTATTACCAATAAATCTCGCAAACATTAGGTTGCGGATCTGTGACAAGGATACACACGACCTTCTTGCCGATGCATTAATTATAAACATATGGTGGATGATCAGTCCACCAGTGGGTGATCAAGCCAGCAAACATCTGCTTACATAATAGAATTCCAAATCTTTTGACTAGTGAAAACTGTATTCTTATATTGTCTTATAAGCAAGCATCATATAGCAGATCATTCGTAAGAATCTTCGGGTTCTTCAACGAATGTCTATATGATTATCTTTCGCATCATTACTAAACCGGGATGGCATAACCGGCTTGCCAAACATTACACGTTCAGTAAACTTCTAGTTTACTATTACATTTATCTCCATTTTCTAATTATTGTGTAGTACAATACAATAGTGCCTTGGGTAATACTTGTGATTGAAGGTATTCAACATTTCCATTTACTTATTGTCTCAACATTATTAGATGTAAAAACTCTCAGTTTTATTTTATAAATGACTCTTCAAATCTATTTCCAGTGTGAACATATTTCTGAAAGTTCCACTTACTAGGGATGTGAAATTCTCTAATTCTCCCCCTCGAGATGATAGCACTACATTTTTGTCTATCTCGAATTGAATCTCAACTAAAAATCAACAACATTCCCAACTTTAGGTCATGTGTTGTATCTTAGATCTTTTTGATCTTTGAGACTTGAGAAAGTATAAGTTTCGTTCCCATAGACATACATGTATCTGCTCTTCTAAAGTTTCCAATAATCTTGATATTACAAGGACATTGTATTCACACTAGTCTTTTTTTATATATAAGATAAGAGCAATATCTTTTATTTTCCACCATATATCTTTATTTTCCCAAATTCAAGTGAGAATATGAGTTCTAAAACAAAACTCTTCGGTGTTGTTTTCTTTTTTACTTTTTTCATCCACATTGATAGATCATTGTTTTTTTCCGGTGTCAAAAAAATAGTTAATTTTTTTTTTAATCTCAATAGCTCTTACTTATTTTTGGTCAACCTAGTGAGACGAATTATAAGTTAATAGTACTTGCTTAACTTTTGTTCATAGTACCGGGAAGACAAAAATAGTTGCATGAAAATTAGAGTATGTTTTCTCTAACATCTCTGTATCAGTATTCATTTACAGATTTAAAATATTGTAATCTTAGATTAGTATCATAATGAGCTTGATCACATTTTTGTATCATATGGTGGATCTCTTATGGTCTTCCGTATTAAAACCTTAAATATATATGTATTATCGTAAATATTTTACTATTTTATAAATAAAGACTACTACAATAACTATCTTATTTACTAGCTTTTACTACCATGCTATTAAATCATTAATTAATGACTATAAATCGATGCTAATCAAATCATGATAGGTAAATAGGACTTATCTTAATAAAGAAAATTTGGAACTGAGATTGGAAATCTGACGTGAAGATGATCTTTAAAAAACTTTGCGTTTTCCATCTAGTTAGCATCTGAAAAGAACGCATATAATCCTGAATCATTTAAAATTTTGCTCATGCAAAGCATGGCGGCTGTTACATTAGTAAGCAATACTAAAATTAAATATATAACGAAACCAGAACTCAGACCAACGGTTTAATTCTAAAACCAGAGCAAACGAAAAATAATATCAAATCAGATTAACGAGAGCTGAGAACATGTAACGTTCCAAGTATTACAGAGTGACCATGTCAGTTTCACAAACTATTCGATACATAAACCAACAATCTATCAAATAAAGTTTAAATCAAACGTATTAAATAGATATATCTGTAAGTGTTGATGAATACAAACTCAATTAGCCTAATAGCATAATTAGGAAAATAATATATCTCGAGTAAACCGACTTCGTTTACTTAAAAAAAAAATCTACTAATCTCTCTTAGTCACCAAGTCTCTAATTCATATTTCTGATTTATAATCTCCAAGTGAATTTAGAATACATTAGTTGTAATCAATAAGAATATCAATAAGAATATCAAAACTTTGAGAATAAAAATAATAACTCTTAATCGTCTTTTTATTTTGTGCAAATCTACAGTTCAGGAACGCGCAACTAATTTATAATTAAACAATCAGTTGAGCTACCACTTTCAAAATTAATCATGATTACATAAACCAACTCAAACAAGAAAGATGTCAAGTTAACCAACTAAGAGCATGTCGTGATCAATAAATATTTACTATGATATGGTTTTAAGTTATTAAATTAAGTAAGAAACAAAAAAAAAAGGAGTAATCATGTAGCTTATCTCGATGATTGTAGTGATTGAAGCTCGTTACTCCATGTAAAATCAGATCGGTGGAGTAAGCTCTTATGTTCATCGGGTTTGTTAGAGACCAATTAAGCTACTACAGCTACAAAATAACATCACTGATCAGTTCAGTTAAATCAATAAAGAATTTGGATACATAAACCCACAAAAACTATTCAAGTAATTGACATGTATAAAAAAAAAATCATGAAATCATGCGATTACAAAAATCAATATAGTTTCCTATATGTTTGTGTAAAAGAACGTAGACATAAGATATACACAGCAATAAATGATCAATTAGAAACATGAATAGTATAGTAAACTAAATCATTAATAATGGCCTAACAAGATAATCACTCGGTTATCAAACATGCTTGATATTGCAACTCAATAAAATATTAATCACTAAACTATAAAGCAGAATCTAAACGTAGATCTCAGTTTGTTATGCATCGAATCTTCACTTTACATAAATTGATTCACCAGTACAGAAAATCAACTTCTTAACGATACACCAAAAACAATCAACAAAATATTAATAAGAAAGAAAATTGATTATGTAAACTTAACTGTTTCATATTTGAACGAGGCATGGTCGTCGATAGGAGACATCAAACACATTAGTGGTCGGAGGTGCTGACGGATACACGATTCAACGTACGACTTTAGTTTATGGATCTCAATCCTTTTTTTTTTTTTTTTCTGACGGTTAGGTTTGGAGTTTCGTGCTGTGAATCAAGAAAAAGAGAGAATTAGTTAATCTTATTACTCCTCCATAGGTCACGATACAATATATAAAGATACAAAGTTTCAGAATCCTCTACAACATGAGCTTATGGATCTAATGGGCATCCACATAATAGTTCATAACAATTTTCTCCAACTTATACTCTTGATAATTAAGTAGCTTAGAGTTGTTGTAGATAATTATTTATGTTTTCAGTTTTTAAAACATAATATTGATTTGATTGTGTTAATTCTCTCAAAATCACAAATAGCGGTTATCTTAATAATTATCTCAACTAATTGTGTTATGGTGTTTTACCATGAATAAGATCTCTATATGTGATATTTCATGATTTTATTGGTTTTAACATATCATTTTACTTCATTCAGGTCATTATAGGTTGTATTTAATATCTATATTACATTTATATTAAATGGTCCTTTGCATATGACAGAGACTAGAGTGCACAATTGTGAATTTGAAGCTGAATTTTAGGAGAAATCTGCAAATGATTAAGTTTGTGGTCAAAGCCAAAAGTCTATAAATGATGGAGGACCAAATGTAAAAATAATTTAAGTTTGGCCATTGTTTCTCTTCGATCGAGCTGCGCTTCAATCCGCTACGGCGAGGCTTGATTCTATGCCGAAAATAGCTTTGCTGGACACCTAGGAGGAGTTTTTTGTGGCCATGGATTCTGGTGAGAGCCTTCTGATTCTGGTGTTAGAAGCAAATTGCGAGGAAGCAGCGGAAGAGAGCTGCAAATTGTGACTTAGATTAATGCTTAGACTGCTGGTGTTGTACACTGCAAAAAAACATCATGTGAATTTTTTCAGTGTATCTATCCAATGGGTAGCAAATGGGAATAATGACACATGATTCTAGCGAATTGGGAATTTAGAAAATTTGTTAGCAAGTTCATGTCTTCACACTGGAAAAAAAGTTCCCAGAATTGTATGTGTCACCAAAATTATATTACATTGACTCAGTCCAATCACCAATAGCATTCTTAGTAATTTATCTAGATATAAGAAAGTATAGATTAAAGGAGGTTAAGAAGCTATGTCATGCTGAAATGTAAACAAAATGACATATATGTAAATAAATTACTAATTTAAAGTTTTTTTTTTTATTTTGCTTCTCCTTTAATAATAAAAGGATGCTAAAAATTGTTTCGTGTTATAAACCAAGTGGTGATCGATCCATATCAGGTCCAAACCATCCGGCCCATCAGCTATCCATCCGGATCATTCGCTAATGACTTAGGCGAATGAGAGTTTACATTTATCTATACTTGATGTTTATCTTTTTGCATATGTGTTTAGGATAAGTATTATTTCATATTTCTATTAGGAATATGATTTCCTTTTCTCTTATGACGGTCTAAATAAGACGATCTAATACTTGTATAAATATAGACCTCTGGTCATGAGTAATGATAAGCTTACACAACATCTCTTTTATAACTCGTTATCAGCACGATAGCCTCTAACCCTAAGCCCCCACGAAATTCCTTAAACTCAGCTGAATATCACAAAACCTTAATTCCGGCAGAACTTCAAAGAGATCGTTCTCCCAAACCGTGAGGACCCAGACGACGAGCAATATATCAAATTGAATCTCTCGCCGAGACGAATCAGACGCTGCAAACCGCTTGTTGATCCGATCATTGACGCGCCGTCACGCTCTGCTACATTAGCTCTTTCTAGACGTGATCAAGTAAACCAGACGTTCTCCTTCTTCCCTGCTCGTAATCCGACCAAGCAAGCAGCCCGTCCGCGACCCGACTCGAAGAACGATCAGCTCGCGGCCTCCTTCTCTCTTTGGTGGTCCAAATCTACACTCCATAAGTTTCTAAAGGTAAAACTCGAAACTTAAAAGAACCTACACTGAATTTGGTTGATAAAGATCTGAACCATTAAAATTTGAAGAACCCTAATCTAGGATAATAGAAACCCTAACATATGGAACTAAGTTTTGGTTAGATTGTTTTCCTGTTTAGTTGATAGATCAATGGCTGTTAGGGTTGCTAGAACATTGATTGATCAGTAAGGGCATTGAAACCCTAAATCTAAACTATATGATCCGTTTCCTTTATGATGTTTTGAAAATCTGAAATATCAAAAACCTAAATTGATCCGACTGTTTTGATTGATTGATTTTGATGTATCTGAGGTTTAGGTTGCTAGATTAAAACCTTGAATTATCTTTGATGATTGTTTGAGTAAATAGAACTGTTTAGAATCGAATTTGATCTTAAAATTGTTAAATTGCTGAAAACTCTAATTTTCCTTTTTGCATAAATCGATTGATAAACAAGTTTCCATATTGTGATTAATTGTTTGAATATCGAATGAACTGATTAGGAAAATTGCTAGTTTTGATTAAAACCATAATCCGTCCAGAATTGTGAATTTCCTTTCTGCTAAAAGTAGAAAAATTCATTTTTCCTGAAATTTCCTTTTCTACTTGCTGGAAAATTTCCTTTTACTGTTAAGATTGCTAGAGAATTGCTAAAATTGACTGATTGATCTGATTTAATTCTTTTGTAAAGCTTGATATTGATAAAATCAAACCGAAAAAAAAATGGGCCTTGAAACCCTAATATGATCTGATGATACTTGCATTATTATTCTGATTGCTTGACCATAATAAATGTTTTAAGAAAAGTAAAACATAAGAATTATTGACCTGGTCTCACATTGATTAAAACTCGGCCTGAATATGATTGATGCTTTGATTGCATTCAGATATAAAATCCGACCTCTAGGGTTGTTGCATCACAATTTTATAAGGCCGTGTGGCCTAAAGCATCATATAGACCTCACATACTTGTTTTTCTCGCACCATGGTCGCGTAGTTAATTGTTTGGCCGAGAGACTTGTGAAACCGTATGCATTGATTATATTGACTCGGTTGCATCTTGAACTGATTAATAATATGTTTCAGATGTCGAAATTTTGAGCCTTTGGATTATGCTGCCCTAAATCTCTCTGGAGATAATTATCTAGAATGGGTAATGAACACTTCAGTTGCCCTGAAGTCTAGAGGACTCGGGAAATGTATCATTGATGGCAATAATGCAATTGAAAGTGAAAAGCATAAAGCCATAACAATTATACGCTATCATCTCACTGAGGATCTGAGAGATCAGTACTTAAATATTGAGGATCCTTGTGACCTTTGGACAAAACTAAATTCAAGATACTCAATGGCATTATGTCGAAAAGCCATGAATGAATGGAAGATTCTCAGGTTCCAAGATTTTGAATCCGTGGACGAATATAATTCTGCTCTGATGAAAATCGCTTATAGTCTTGAACTATGTGGTGAAGTGGTAACAAATGAGGATTTACTATATAAAACCTATTCCACATTCCATCCAAAGGATCTGTTGTTATCACATAAGGCTAAGGGTTTCACCACCTATAATGACCTATTGTCATGCCTATTGGCAACTGAGCAAACACTACAAGAAAACAGCGGCATACTGAGGGAAAAAATCGTCGGTATGTCGTCGGAATAAGGCTATTCCTAGGGGTGTCAATTCGGGCTGGCCCGGCCCGGTCCGGCCCAAACCCGCTAAGCCCGTAAATATTTGAGCCCGGCCCGGCCCGGCCCGGCCCGAAAATAATTTGGGCCTAGAATTCAAAGCCCGGCCCGGCCCTTATAGGGCTACAGGGCTTTTCGGGCTTTTGTGGGCTTTTCGAAAAATAATTTGTCATTGTCATTTCCATCGTTTTAATACATGTGAATTTTCATTAAAAAAAAGAGTTTCATTTTTAAAAAATAAAAAAGTATAAAGTGAGTTTAAAATTTTCTTGTCTATCACAAATTTTTTATTTTTTCGTATGTTTTAAAAACATTTTATACACAAACCAAATTTAATAAGATTTAAATAATCAAATATCAATTAAAACAAAAAATATAAGAGAACAAAATTTATGATAAACATGGTCAAACGTTTTATACTTTATATTTTGAAAATAAAAACATGTTGTACATGAAAGAAGAATGTACTTTTGTAAAATTTAAAATGTAACACTTGTAATGATGAAACAATAAAGTGCATTAAAAAATTTTATATTTGCTTTATTAGAGTTTAGATAAAAATATTAAAATAATATATCAATACTAATAATAGTTTCGATTACAAGAAAGAAGGATAATATTTACGCTAAAATATAAATTTCGGGTTTTCGGGCCGGCCCTAGCCCAAACGGACTTAAGCCCAAAATACCCAAAGCCCAAATGGGCTTAGCCCGAAAGGCCCAATTTTTTTTGGGCTTATAAAGCTAAGCCCAAACCCGGTAATTTTTAGGGCTGGACGGGCTCGGGCTGCGGGCTTTGGCCCTAATTGACATGTCTAGCTATTCCGACGACATACCGACGAAAAAAGTCGTCGGAAATAACTCCTCAGAAATTCATTTTTCCTCGGAAATCCCTCGGAAATTTCCGACGGAATTCCGAGGAACTGAATTTCCGAGGAAACTCCGAGGACCACTAGATTGTCGGAAAGTTCCTCGGAATATCCCGAGGGAGGACTTCCTCGGTATATTCCGAGGAAATTTCCGATGGTCCAATCCTCGGAAGTTCCGACGAAATCTTCCTCGGAATTTGCATCGGGAATTTCCGAGGAACGTAGTCCCTCGGAAAATTCCGAGGAACATTCCCTCGGATTTTTTTTTTAAATTCCGATGACTTATTCCGAGGAAAAGGTCGTCGGAAATTTCCGAGGGTGCTTTTCCTCGGAATTTCGAAAAAATTAATTTTTTAAAAAAAATTATTATTTTTTTTTAAATTAAAATTTGTGAAATTTAAATTCGAAAATATAAAATTAAAATTAAAACTGAAAACATATTAGATAATTCAAAGTTCTACAAATAAAAATAAAACATTCCGAGTTTTTGGTAAAAAAAAAAAAAACTACGGGTCTTGAATGTTCGGGAACACCTCGTTCGGCTACATCCTCTTCATCATCTCCATCATCTGCTCGTTCAGCCTCTTCTGTGTCTCATAGCCCGCCTGTTGAGCTGCCATCTGGGTCTCCAACGCAGATATCCGATCATCCAAAATACTGTCTTCCACTCTCGCCAAACGGACTGAAACCATCAGTACATAATCCAAGGTAGACATTTCTTCTCTCATACGCAAAGTCGGGATACTTTGATTGGAAATGCTTCCACGCTTTTGCATCTGAAGGATGTCTGATCTCACCATCTGTTGAGTGCTCCGCATGCCATCTCATTGGTTGCGCTGTGCGTTCAGACAGATACAACCTCTGCAACCTTTCCATCAAAGGCAAATACCACATCCTTTTATATGGCACTGGAACTCTTCCACTCGTATCTTTATAACGAGGCTTTCCACAAAATTTGCATGTAACCCGCTGTTCATCCACCCTCCAATAAATCATGCAGTTGTCGCTGCATACATCTATTACCTGATACGATAAACCAAGACCAGCTACGAGTTTCTGAACCTCGTAGTATGAACCAGGAGCTACATTATCCTCGGGTAGAATACCTTTTACAAAATCAGCAATCGCATCCACACAGTCTTCAGCCAAATTATAATTTGTTTTAATGCCCATCAATCTTGTAGCAGATGATAAAGTTGAATGACCATCTCTGCAACCTTCGTACAATGGTTGCTTTCCAGCATCCAACATATCATAAAATCTCCTAGCTTGTGCATTGGGTAAATCTTCCCCTCTAAAATGATCATTTACCATCTGCTCAGTACCTACACCATAATCTACATCCGTTCTAATTGGTTCTTCTAATCTAACCGCTGGCTGAGGTTCGCTAGTACTACCATGTTCATAATCAGTTTCCCCATGATAATACTAAATTTTGTAACTTCGTGTAAACCCACTCAAATATAGATGAGTCCAAACATCCCGCTCTTTAATAACCTTTCTATTTTTACAATTAGAGCAAGGACATCTTAACATACCTGTTTTTGCTTCCGGTTGTCGGTGAACTAACCCCATGAATTCGGTTATACCTCGTTGGTATTCTTCCGTAAGCAATCTCGTGTTCGGATCCAAATGAGGTCGATCGATCCAAGAACGAAAATAATTTGAAGAAGACATGTTTTTTATGAATCAAATTCGTGTGTAAAGAGAGTAAGAGGCTAGGGAGGATGAAGATATGGAGTAAATGAAGAGGAAGAGGGGTGCTTGTATTTATAGTTGAAATCCTGCCGACAGACCGAGGAAATTCCGACGGAATTCCGACGGAAACGGTTAGTTCGTCGGAATTTCCTCGGAATTTTTAAAATCCCCCAACGGCTCTCTAACGGTTATAATATATCCTCAGAATTCATCGCTTTTTTCTGAGGAATACGTTTTTCCTCGGTATTCCATAAGAATATTCCGACGGATTTGTATTTCCTCGGCATTCCGTCGGTATATACCGAGGAAATTCCGAGGAAACACAAATTTTGTGTTTCCTCGGGATATTCCGAGGATTTCATTTTCCGTCGGAATGTCCGTCAGAATACCGCTGTTTTCTTGTAGTGAAAGAGAGCAGAAAGTTATAGATACCATTAGGAGATTTGAAAAACTTCAGAAAAGATACATTGAGCAACGAAACAGTGAGATGAGACCTCCTGAAGCCAATGAGGCTAAAAATGATAAGGAGGAATCCAAGGAAGCCGTGTGGAAATATATGGATTGTGAGGCCGGCTTATACATTGACTAAAGAAACGAGATTTCGACATTATGATTTTATGTTTTATGTTTTGCTTTGATTTGCTTGTCATTTACAATTTTATAGCAATAATAAGAGTTGTTTTTAGTTATCATGTTTGATTTGCTTGATGATTTCTTGATTGATAAATGACAATGAAAACTTAATAAAAGGATAGTCAGTCTATTATAGACCACGACATTGCCTAAAGGGGCACGAATTTATTCACCCAATAAGAGACCCATTGAGTTATAAAGACTTGAGCATGAATGGTTTTCACATTGAACCAATGGGCAAAGGAAACAAAAGTTCCTTTCAGATTATAAGAAAATCGCCTAAGGCCTTATAAGAAAGTGGTCAAGACTATACCTACATACTCTACTGATCTAGACTATGCCAAGGATCAGTATGATAAAGGCAAAAGCCATGGTAACCTGTATACCCACGAAATTTTATACACTTTTTGGCATGACTGGATTAGCCATCCAGGTCTTTAAAAATTGATGCACATATTGCAAAAGGCACAAAGAGTTATCCCATAAAATATCACGTTATGTAACATGTACACAAGGGAAACTCATTAGGCTCTATTGTCCCAAGTACCACGTGATTATAGTATGTCCATGAGGGGGAGTGAGGACAAACTGTGATCCATGAACATACTACAAATCCGTGTGACATGGCCTATGACCATAGTAAGACTTGGCCGAATTCTTTATACTACAAAGGCCACTACCTAATGCTTGGGGACACAAGGATTTACATGTGTAAGGTTAATATGCATCAGGCCATATAAGTGAGCATAGATAATCCCATCTCAGAATGAATACGGGTCATAAACCAGACATATACCATCCTAAGAGATTTTGAATAAACCACCATATACATATGTGCCGTCTAGGATGGACCCTCAGAAGAGGAGAAAAAGATTGGAAATATATGTTGGATAGGAACATGTCTTTCTCCCACGATTTTTTAAGAGACCTTGTGCCAAATATGGGTGATCAAATTATGGCCAGGTAAACGGATTGATGAATCCGACTATCCAACATCAGGGGGAGAAAGAAATAAGCTGGTAAAAGAGAATAAGAGAAATAGAATGGTATTTACCATCATTGTCTTGGCAAGATCCTCGGACTAGAAAATATGATTTAAGACGTCCAAAGAATGTGATCAAATGATACAAAAGCTAGCAGAACTAGATGCCAGACACATTGACCCGAAAAGAAAAGAATGACTAAGTCATACCAGCTTAGCACCACGAATTTGATGTCCTAAGAGACACAATCAAGTTGCTACAATGTCTATACAAGATAGACCAATAAGTTCCAAAAGATAAGAAACCTCAGAAAGAAATGAAAGGTGCATAGAATGATACAAATCCGAGTTCAAAGGAAACCAGTCCAGATAGAGAGATAAGGCTGGCCAGCTAAACATCTAAGGTACCAAACCATGTAGTTTGGGACGCCAAACTGCAAGGTAGTAAAGGTCCTGGATAATAAGATCTCAAATCTATTAAATCATGTCTGGAACACTATGGAACTACATAAGAGTGTTAACACCAATGATGTATTTACATATAAGAGAGCTCATAAAAGAAAGTAGCACTTGAGTTTAATGATATAAAGCGAAGATCATGAACCCACGTAAGAGTACTCATAAAGAATAAAGATCAGATTAAAAGAAAACGTGAGGTTTAAAGAGTTTAAAGAAGAGATGGGCGTATTGGCCAAATATATAGAAACGCCATCTGGTGATATAGACCAGTGGATAAATGGGTCTTGTGAGGGAAAGAAAATCGTGAGATGTGGAACGTGACCAAGTAGTCAAGAGGTCGTTCACATTACTACTTACAGCATTCAAAGAATGGCTTGTTACACAAGGATACTCATAGAGACTAAAGGAACATATTATAAGGAAATATGCTTCTATGTGGTAGACGCTACTACACAAACTCGAAATTGATAAAGTCTGGAAACAAAAGAAATAATGATGTAGTAAGCAGTATATTGATCACTGGATAAAGAAAATAAAGGTACCAGAAAGATGAGAAAAGAAGTTCTCAAAGAACAGCATTGTTCCTAAGTTGTTCATGGACTGAAGCAAAAGCAGCTGCATTGAATATGATAAGACTAAGTAAAACTTAGTGAAGAAGTTCGATAAAGAACAATCCAAATCAGTCCATATATTCTTATAAAAGAAATCCCTTGTGTTTATAATAAATCAGCACTGCAAGTAGGTCATGAGATGCCATCAAAGAAAGTGTGGACTGCGATGTTTTTCAAGTAATAAGATTATAGTATGGGACTGCAATGTAAGCACAAGCCATTATGTTTATATCAGTGAATAAAAGGAAACCATAATGGTCCAAGAGAGTGACCAGAAGTATGTCTGGTCGAGGTCAAATGGATATGGCATTTCTGAAGGCAAGAAAGATCGATAACCATGTATAAAGGTCCTTGAGTGTATTTGACTACAGATCCATAGTTTGATGAGATTATAAAACTCATTGCAGCAATGATTATTAATGATATGACCTTAGACACTCATGGGGTATGGACGAGTATAGACAAGGTCTATAACTCAACATGGATCGACCAATGAAGAAAGATCGGCTATAATGGATAAGCCATTAGCACATACGTGTGATGTATGTCCGAATGGACGAAGGCATGTCCGTGAGAAGCCAAGTGATTCGTATGTGTTTGGGTCGATGACTCAATATATATTAAAGTGTCCACGGTATGGCAAAGCCATGTGACTAGAGGATCCGTGGGACATGAGAGGACTTGCGAGTAAAGTTTGATCGCAGATTAGAGGTCCATCCGAGTACTGGTCGAGTGCCATCCGTCCGACCAGGACATAGAGTGGTCAGCTGCAAAGATGCACGTCTTGACCATGTCTTGATGAAGTTCCAGAAGATATGAGAGTTACAAGATAACTCAAGTTACAATTCGGCAAGAGCTATTCCTACATCAACGTTCAAGAAGCTCAAAGGACTACAAGTTCAGTCATATGATATGTCAGCCGACTTCTTCACCATGTCTACACCAACCACACGTCCATGAAATTTATCTATCAGTTTGGGACGTGCCAATTAAAGGACCAGTTCAAGACTTGGCGCCCATGAAGCTAAACTATCAAATTGTCCATGCGCCAACTTGAAGAACATACACGGGGGTACAAGTCAGGGGGAGTTCATGTGTTGTACTCTTTTTCCTTATCCATGGTTTTGTCCCACTGGGTTTTCCTGAAAAAGTTTTAATGAGGCAACATTAAGCATGTTACAAGCCCTGAACCGGATGTGTCGATCAAGGGTGAGTGTTATAAACCAAGTGGTGATCGATCCATATCAGGCCCAAACCGTCCGGCCCATCAGCTATCCATCCGGCACATTCGCTAATGACTTAGGCGAATGAGAGCTTACATTTATCTATACTTGATGTTTATCCTTTTCCATATGTATTTAGGATAAATACTATTTCCTATTCCTATTAGGAATATGATTTTTTTTTCTCTTATGACGGTCTAAATAAGACGGTCTAATACTTGTATAAATATAGACCTCTGGTCATGAGTAATGATAAGCTTACATAGCATCTCTTTTATAACATTTCGTTCAATTTCTAGTTACATTTTAATAATCCTGAATTTATTAATTTTCTAGTGGTGCTGGTGGTTTTATGGTTATCGTTTTTCTTCTTGTGGTTTTCGATGGTAGTGCATACGCAGTTAGATGTGGCATTCTCTCACTTTGATGGATCTGAGCATTGGCGTGGGTTGGTCGTTTTTGTGCCCATAAAGCATGTGTGATTCTGGCAGCGATGTGGCACGTGCTGCTATCATTTTCATTCCCGAAGAAGAGTTGTGTTTTGTTCTAAAATGTGGCACCGGTGAGTTGGCTTTGTTCTGGATTAGAAGTTTAACGGTCCTTTCCGGATCCAAAGGTCGACGGTGTGCTCTTCTTGTGGGAGATACGACAACGCCAAAGTTTTATCGGTTTGTGATCTGTTTTGCAGCTTTCAAATGGTGAAGATGATAAGACACATACATCTATGTTTGGTTTATTCTCAAGCTTGTTTATCCTCTTTTACGTTAGGACACTATTATGCTTCAATTAAGATATAGTTGTGTGTTCTTCTTTCATTATATCCAAAAAAAACCTCGATTTTGAAGTTTTCAAAACTTTATATTCGAGGTTTAAAAGTGTTCTTCTTCAAAAGCAAAACTTCAAACTCAACTTCAAAACTAATTTATTTTATAATATGGTCCTTATATTTGTCATAACTAATTTGAATTCATAAAACTTTTGTAAATATACACATACATAAACATATTACAACAATATTAATTAATAAAATATTATATTAAAGTATAAAATTTTAAACAAAATATATTAATTAATATTAAACTTCAAGCAAAATATTATATTACTCCATAAAGTGATTTTCGTAATGCATATATCACTACAAGAAAATGAGTGTATTGTAACGAATATTTCCGTCACAATATAAAATCTTTCGTCACAATATTGACATTGTGACGTATTTGTAACCATATGTATACGGTTGCAATACGAACGTCACAAAAAAATTTTGGTAACAAAAATGTAACAATGTTGCGACGTATCGAGACAGTAACAATTGCGACACAAGTTGTGACGATACATAAAAGTGACAAAACAATCACAATTACCGACTAATAATCAAGTCACAAAACTGTCATATTATGTTACCATTATACCGTCTCAGTTTCGTCACTTGGTGTGACCAAACAGTGGTCACTAATCGTCACAACTGAAGACTAATTGGCCGTCACTAAATGGTATAATTTGCTACTGATTTCTGGTCACAAATGAGTCTTAATTTGATACTAATATATTATCTCGTATTTCTCACAATTTTTACTAATTTAGTCACGACTTTACTGAATTAAATATATATCCACATATTTTTTTTATTTATATTATGTCGTTTGTATTACATTGTGATTTTAATATTTATTTACCAAAAAGAAATAATCTGAAAAAGAACAACTTATTAAAAATAAAATTTTCATAACATGAAACACTCGTAAATATAATGTAAACTTGAACAACAATTAAGAATGAAAAAGAAAAAAAAATAGCATAAAGGAATTAAAAGCATATAAAATAGCAACAAACTAAGATAGCACCAAATCAAACTAGTCTCTGCCGAAGCAGAAAGTCTTTATAGCTTCAAATCGTTTCTTGAAGAGCGCATTATGTCGAGATGGGTGGATCATTCCAACATCACGTTGTACTGGAACATGTGCAACTTCTTCCCTATTATACTGGTTCAGAGTTTACACCATGTCTTTAGGAAACAGCAGAGTGAGAACCATTAGGTTGGGTATTTGATCATCTCCCATATGAACGTCCACCTATTCTTATTGGTGGTCGAGTCCTCTACAAAGGAAACCAAAAATAAACTGATCAATGTACATATCTTATTCCTCGCTAAATGACAAGAACACAAAACAATCCAACTTTCTTTTTAATAATTAATAGTTCTCTAAAGTGCTCCAGAAGTGGCCAATAATAAAATATGTGTATAAATAATCCATCAAATTTTGTTTAAGAGCACGATTCCAAAGAACTATAAATAATTAAATTGTAGAGATTATCAAAGCTCTATAAGAAAGTGGCCAAACACAAGTTTCAAAGCAAACATTGATAAAACGCTTCTAGTTTTCAACCTATATGGCTCCGATATTATATTCGCAAACAAGTCATCCATAAATAAAAGGGATTATGGGTGATGAGAAACAAAGCTTTACAACACCAGATCCAGCAAGAGGAAAAGCTTTCAGAGATATGGTTCCTCTGAGAGAGTACTTTTAGGGTTATAATTTTGACGGCAAGTTATGAAGTTTTTATATATCGAGAAAACCTGTAGGGTTTATGATGACTTAGTGGATATATATAGTCAATAAGAAGCCTTAAATGTTTTTCGAACCTTTTGACAAGTTTTAGGGCGGTGTATCTTAAAATTTCAGAACACCGCCTCTAGCGCCCAATTGTTTTTGAAATAATACTTAGGAAATACCCTAAGATAGCAATAAAAAAGTTTATGTCACCAATATAGATTCTAAGAATCAAAATGACCAAAATGTTTCATTAAAGAGATAAATATACACTTATACTCCTAGGGTTAACTAATCCAAACCTTAGGGTTTAGAGTCAAGGGGTGGAGATTTGGGATTGGGGTTTAAAATTTTATAAAATAGAAAATAAATATTAAAAATTTGAAAATAAAAATTTTTAAAATAGTTTCAAAAGGTATTTTCGAATTACAAAAATAAAATTTGAAAAAAAATATAAAAATAAAGTTCAAAAAAAAAAATTTATAAAAAAGTTCGAATTTGAAAACATATAATCTAAAACTATAAAAAAAATTATTATTTTTTTTATTTTAATTTTTTTTTTATTTTTTTTAATTTTTTATATATCTAGGGTATTATTGTCTTTTTACCTATTAAATGAAACATTTTGGTCATTTTCCTCCTTGTGATCTATTTCTGTGACAAAAACTTGAAAATGATCTAAGATTTGCCCATAATACTTTATTTGAACTTAAAGTTTTGTATGTATTTCTGTTATAAAATAAGTAACTAACTATACTAAAACAACATACTAAAAATTGACAATAAATAGATACAAATAAATTAATCAAATTCTTCATAAATTAGTTCGATATCAGGATTTTTGCTTTTAACATCCGAGTTGCAACAACTATGGGCGCATGGTTTTGAGACATACGATGTTTCGCGCAAAGAAAACTTTCAGATGCGGGCAGTACTTATGTGGACAATAAGTGACTTTCCAGCAGATGGTATGTTATCTGGATGGACAACACATGGGAAGCTATCATGTCCATATTGTCAAGATGACACAGATGCTTTCCAACTAAAGAACGGAAGGAAAACGTGTTGGTTTGACTGTCACAGACGATTTCTACCACCTGATCATCCATACCGCAAGAGTAAGACTTCGTTTACGAAGAACAAGCAGGTGTTTGATGGTCCACCTGAGGAAGTTAGTGGGAAAGATTTGTTGAAGCAGTTTAGGTATTTTGATGCAGAAAGGACGCCAGATGTAGGTGGACATGAAAACATTCGAGTCAATGCGGTTGGAGAGCTACATAACTGGCACAAAAAGAGTATTTTCTGGGATCTGCCATATTGGGAGAGTCATCTATTGCGACATAATTTAGATGTCATGCATATTGAGAAGAACTTCTTCGATAATCTGATGAACACAGTCCTTAACATCCAAGGTAAAACGAAGGATAATTTGAAGTCAAGGTTGGATTTAGTCGATATTTGTGATCGTTCTGAACTTCACGTTGATGAGAACGGTACGGCCCCTTTTCCCATTTATCGGCTAGATGGTGCTAGAAAAAAAGAGTTCTTTGATTGGATTACAGATAAAGTGAAATTTCCTGACGGATATGCATCAAATTTGGGGAACTGCGTTGATAGAAGCGAAAGAAAGTTTACTGGCTTGAAGAGTCATGATTGTCATGTAATTATGCAGCGCCTCCTTCCGTTTGCTTTTTCAGCATTATTGCCACGTAATGTTCATGAAGCAATTGCAGGTATATTATATTTTTACAATTTAATTTATTTTTATATTTAATAATTATGCTTATAAAAACTTAATGCTTACAAAAATTATGTCTTTTATCTATGTAGGGATTAGTGTTTTCTTCCGCGACTTATGCAGCAGAGTAGTGACTGAAGAGGGTATTAATAATTTGAAGACAAACGCACCAGTCCGCATGTGCAACCTTGAGAAGATATTTCCTCCATCATTCTTTGATGTAATGGAACATCTTGCTATTCATCTCGCAAGAGAATTGGAACTTGGTGGTCCTGTGCAGTACAGATGGATGTATATTTTTGAGCGTTATATGCATCATCTGAAGAAGATAGTCAAAAATCAAAGCAGGGTGGAAGGATCTATAGTGGCACAGGTGATCAATGAAGAAACTGCAATCTTTGCTGAAAATTATTTTCCACCAGAAGTGCATACAAAACACCGAAGACCTGCTCGGCATGATGATAGAGGGGAGAGAGCAACATATCATGTTACTGTCCCAAGCATGTTCAAGGAAATAGGACGACTTAGTGGAAAATTCACGAAGCGGAGACTTACGGACACTGAGTACGCTCATTTGCAAACATATTTGCTCACCAACTGTGAAGATGTTCTACCATATGAGAGGTAAAAATATTTATTCATTTATTGTTAGATTAATATTCAATAATTTTATTTCATATTGATAATATTTTTGTATATAGTGTATATATGGCGGAGTTGCGTATGACTCACATGCATGCAACAGAAGATGAGCTTCGACAACTTAGAGATAACGGATTTGCTGCGTGGCTTCGTAGTTATGTGAGTCATATATCATATTACCCTATGCAAATGATTAGTTTAAATTTAATATATATAAACTAATTAATTTTGCAATCATATATGTTTTTAATTTATAGGTGAATGATGGTTTGGCCAAAGGTCTTGTGTTCGATGATTGGATACGCGAATTTGTGCAGGGACCAAACTATGTCGTCAAATCATATCCTAAATTTGTACGCGAGGATATGCATTCACAAGGAAAGGTCATTCTAAGACAACATATGATGCTGGTGTTTCATCTTCTTCTGGTGACGATGTCTACTACGGTAACATAAAAGAAATATTGGAAATCCAATTTCCTGGAATGGTTGGATTGCGTTGTGTAGTATTCTATTGTGATTGGTATGACACCACCCCAGATAGAGGAGTGAAGATTGATGCGTTTGGTGTTACATCAGTTCATTCGCGGCGGAAACTTCAATATTATGATCCCTTCATTCTTGGTTCGCAAGCTGATCAGGTATGTCAATTTATTCATAATTTTTTAGCAATATAATTAATTAATGTTATATATTTTACTAATACTTGTATAATTGATATGTATAGGTGTGCTACATCAGTTACCCTCGGGTGACGTACAGAGACGATCCATGGGTTACTGTAACGCAAATCAACCCAAGAGGACGAGTGGATGGAACTTCTGATGATGATGAACCATTGCAACCAGAGTCTACCAGCAACGCCCAGGCAGTTGAAGATTTGGAAAATGTTCAACTCGTTGAGAATTTGACTGTGTTTGGACATGATGCTGTCGTACATTCAGAGCCGGAAGCCGAGGTTGGGGAGTTTGATGAAGATTCAGAAGATTCTGATTAGTTTTTTTTTTTTTTTTTTTTTAATGGTCCGTCGGAAATCCGTCGCAATATACCGACGACATAGCGACGACAATGGGTTTCATTGAAAATTGGAAAGGTCGTCGGTATTTCGTCGGAAAATACCGACGACATGTGTTTCTATAAAGTTTCAATCATAAAAATCTATAAATTTAGATGCCAAAACTATGAAAATAACACATAATAAGTGTTTAGTATAGTATTAGATCGCAACCGTTCAAATATAACAACTCATTAAAATATTTATGTATGCATATCATTGTTTTCATAACATCTCATCTTAACATTATATACTTATACAATCATATTTATATAAGCTTACACTACAAAAAATGTTGTTGTGTAAAATCGTGTTATAAAACATTTTTATTGTTAAATCTTTATGCAAAAACTATATATATTATCAAAGATTTGGATTTTGCATTTACAAACTTGAAATCAACACCCTAAACACTAAGTCGTCGGAATTCCGTCGGAATATACCGACGGAATGTGTCCGTCGGAAAATACTGACGGACACATTCCGTCGGAATATACCGACGGAATGTGTCCGTCGGAAAATACTGACGGACACATTCCGTCGGAATTTCAATTTGCCCGGGAGAACCAAACCGCTTGAAAATTTTCGCGAATCAGCATTTGGTATATTTTAATTATACCGACGGAATACCGACGAACCCGTGTCCGTCGGAATCCTCAGATATAAAAACCCTCCTTCTTCCTTCTTCGTTAACTCCGCGGCCCCCCTCTCACAAAACGCAAACAATCCGGCGATTTCTCCCCCTCTCCGGCGATTCCGGCCTTTCTCCACCTCTCTTCACCGGCGAATCCTCTCCTCACCCTCATATCTCTTCCCCAAACCCCAAATCATGTAAGAATCATCCCAAACCTTCTTTTTTATCAATTGTTTAGGGTTTTGGTAGTTGATTTCGGATTTTAGGTTGTTTGATTGAAAATTTTAGGATTAAATGGATAGTTTAGGATATATAAGTTAGGATTGTTGTTTTAGTTTTTTTTGGAACAGTTTTTGATTTTTAAAAACGTTTTTTGATTTTTAAAAACGTTTTTTGATTTTTTAAAACGTTTTTTATTTATTTTTAAAAACGTTTTTTGATTTTTAAAAACGTTTTTTGATTTTTTAAAACGTTTTTTTTTATTTTTAAAAACGTTTTTTGATTTTTTAAAACGTTTTTTATTTTATTTTTAAAAACGTTTTTCAAGTTTCCAGTAATGAAATATATATAATAAAACGTTTTTAAAATTTTTTAAAAATATTTAACAACATTTTTCTATATTTATAAATTTTTTATAATTTTGTATACATATATATATATATATATATGTAAATCATCTATAATAAAAATTTTAAAATTTTTTATAATTTTTTATAAGTTTCCACTAATAAACTATGTATAATAAAACACTTTTTAAAAAAAAATAGAAATATTTAACAACATTTTTCTTCATTTATAAATTTTTAACAACATTTTTCTATATTTATAAATTTTTTATAATTTTGTATACATATATACATATATATATAAAAGGTTTAATAGTTTTTTTTAAAACGTTTATAAAACCTTTTGTAAATATATAAATGAAAACATTAAAAATAGAAATGATTTGAAAATATGTTTGATGGGTTAATTTTTTTTTTTAGGGCCGAGGATGAAGCCCGCCCCGCAGCCCGTCTTCGACGTAGTTCGGTGAGCAGTTCCCGTGCATCGGGATCGTCTCATGACTCGGTTCCCGCATATATTCCCGCTCCAGCTCCCTCAGCCCCTCACGCTGCCCCTCACGCTGCTGCTCCACAGGATCCGGGGGTCATGCCGGTTCATCTATTGGTTCAACAACCAGGTCGAGAGCATCTCCCGTTTCTCCAACCCAACCCACGACGAGGCCATAGCACTTGGTTAGTATTTTGTTTATTTGTACCGTTATATTTTTCCCTTTAATTAACTTGCTAACTTGTATTTTTTTAAAGGTTCACCAAGTCGAAAAATGGCATTAGCCGGAGCATCAACCAGATGATGTACTCCATGCTCCGTTTTGGATATCCAAAGTGGAGTGTGATCCCTACCGACGAACGAGAGTTGTGGTTTCGTCAATTCGCGGTATAGTAACTCTTCATTTTTTTAAAGTTTGAACATTTTTTTAAATATATTTACTTATTAAATTGTGTTTGTTTTGTAGCAAGAGTTCAACTGGCACTCCGATCATACGGAAACAGTCCGTAAGAAATTCAACGAAAAGGCCATGGACTCTTACACAAAGCAGATAAACTCGTGGAAGACAGTTTGGCAGAAGAACAAGAAGCCACGGTTCATCAACGGGTCGGTGTGGGAGCAGTTGATAGCTCATTGGGAGAAGGAAGAAACTGCAGAGACGTCTTCTAGGAACTCCAGGAACCGGAAGAGCGATCGTGACGGGAAAGGTATGTATGTGCACAACCTCGGCGCTTGCTCTATGTCTACTAAGGAGGATGAACTTGTAAGTTTTTTATTATTATTTATCTTTATATTTTTTAAATAAATATTTTATATATTTCTTGGCTAATACTGGCGGTTTTTTTAGATCGAAGCAAATGACGGTAATCCCGTTGATCGTCTACAACTCATTAAGGTGGCTCACACTAACAAGACGACGGGTCAAATTCAGGACCCCGTGATCAAAGGTGTAGTTGATTTGGTGGAAGCTGAAATAGTTTCCCAATCTCAGCCTCTCTCTGATGACGGCGAGTCCACGGGAGCTTCAACCAACCTGTCTCTATTGCAAATAAATGAGATGGTTGAAAATGTAATTTTTTTTATTAATATATTTTTTTTATAATGTCGATTACTTACTTGTCCCTATTTACTTACTTTAAATATTTTTGTAGGCGGTTCCTAATAGGAAAGGAGGCCGTTTAGTTGGGTTGGCCCGTCGTGCTTCTTCGTATCCGGCATCTTCTTCACAAGCTCCGTATGTCGATCCCATGATTCTCGAGGAGCTACATGACAAAGATGAACGGATTGGGGCATTGGAAGATCAGAACACCACTATCCTTTCGGAGAATGCCACTATCCGTTCGGAGAATGGCACTATCCTTGCTGAGTTGGCATCCCAGAAGAAGTTCAACACCGAGATTATGCATAAGCTAGATCGTTTGATGTCTTCGAGTTCATCTTAGTTTATTTCGGCTTTTTAAAACTTTCGGAATGTTTTTTTTTTTATTTCGGTTTGTATGAATTTTAAACTTTATGAATGTTTTTTTCCTATTTTGGTTTTTATGAATTTCAATTTTATAATATTATTAGTTTTAAATTTCTGATTTTTTAAATTTATTAATATCAAAAAATATACAAAAATGCAAAATTAATTTAAAAAAATAAATGGGTATATACCGACGGACAGTGGTCGTCGGAATATACCGACGGACATATATCCGTCGGAATTTACCGACGAACCTTGTTCGTCGGAATCCACCGAGGAACACTCTACGTCGGAAGTGTCCGAGGAACGTTCTCCGTCGGTACGTAGTTTTTCCGATGAACTCTGGTCTCGTGTATCTGCATCGTAATATCGTCGGAAGTTCGTCAGAATGACGTTTCTCGGTATTCGTCAGAAAGTCGTCGGAAGTTCTGACGAAATTCCGACGAATTTTTTTTTTCCGACGAAACGATACCGACGGACGGGTTCGTCGGAAATTCGTCGGAACTGGTCAATTCCGACGAATTTCCGACGATTTCGGCCATCAGAATCCCCATGTTTTCTTGTACTGTTGTTTGCATGAAGTTGATCTTGAATGTTTGTCTTGCTTTTCTTGTTGGCATGAAGTTGTTTGACGTCTTCACACAATACATAAATTTCATAAATAATACGATACATGGCATACATTATATTCCAAGAAACAGAAACAAACAAGAAAATGGTAAAACTGGACAATAAAGGTAAGCAAGTGGCAACATTTAGTAGTCATCACTTACATAAACTCTCACCGTTAATTTTGTAGAGTAAAGAGGTATACAATCTCGGTCTTTATGGTAAGAGAATGATATAATAAACAAGAACATAGATTAGAACCATGTTGTATTGATAGAGAAGCGGTGGCTTTGTGGATGAAGAAGAGAGAAACACAAACGAAGAGAAAAAGATCGTGGGAGGAGGAGGAGGAGAAGAACGTGGAGAAAATATTCTCAAATACATTTTGAGAGATTTATGGTAGATTTAGTTTAGATTTAGGAAACTTCTTTAACCGAATATGGAAGCTTCCATATTTTCACGATTTGCCTAGAATATGTACACTACCTAAGCAGAACACCATATAGTACGTGAGAAATGTATTCTTCCTGTAGGCGTCATATAAGGTAAAAGGCAGAACAAGTTACGTAACGTAATATAACTGACCTATATATCATTGAGTTGTGGCTATATATCGTTATCGAGCTGTAGGTATACCGAAGACATCTTTCTTGATTATAACGTAACCGATTCTATCTTTGCTAGAATATACAAGAAATGTTAGTTTACGGTATATACCCTTGATATATCTATGTTTAAAACTTAGAATCGGACATATAACCTAGGTAGATTACCAGAATGAGTATTCTAACTGTAGCTAGAAGATAAAATAAAATATGATTCCAATATTTTTTTTTAAAAGTTTAAACATATATATTCTCATACTTATGTTTCCAACAGTTTTCATATTTTTTTTTACATTTTTAAAATTCAATTTACTATTTTTCCCATTAAAGAAGGGTAAAACATGTCGAGAATTGCCAAAAGTATGAGAAGTCTTATTATGACAAACAAAAGTTCAAAATGTCTCATTTTTCCAATTCTTCCTTTTTTTTCCTACCACCATTAATTTCTTACTTTAAAAGTTAATAACAATCAATAGAATTCTATACACAAGTAATGAAAATCTATGTAAAAGTATTTGATAAAATTTGTTAAATCTAGTTAACTTGTAAAATTCTCTCAACTATTAAAATCATCAAATTCCACAGAAATTCATGTTCCAATAACCCCCCTTAGTTTATGCAAGGTAGGGTAGGTGTGAATCGGTCAAAGTTAAACCGAGAGTATCCACTGAAAAAACATTTGTTTTAAAAAAGGATTACTTTCAAAAAATAATAAAAAAAAGAAAAAAAAAATTATATATATATATAATTTTAAGTATAAACATATATTTATATTATTAATAATATAAAATATAATTATTATTAATAATACCTGTGAATCATGAAGTCATCCACAAATTTAAGCGAGACAAGTGCGGAAGTAATATTTTCTTCATGTGGATCAACTGGGTCAAATTTTTGAATCAAGAAATGATTCAACTAGCAGCGGGGGGGGGGGGGGGGGGGGGGGGGGGTTTGACCCTCTTCCCAATCCTACTTCCAGCCCTTAACTTTTACGGCCGACTCTCTTGGTACCACAATACTTATCTGATTCTAGGGCACCATAGATGAAGAAATATCAAAGAATATCAAAGAACCGTTGCTTAATCGATATTGTTTGCTTGTTTTTCAGTTCTCTCTTTTGCCAAGGTAACAAAAGTATTAGGGTAAGCACTTTTCTTATATAGTCTACCACTTCATCTTTAGATAAATGCATCGCTTAAAAGATATGACAGGCTAAAAGATGGTCCGCTCCTGAAGGTCCTGAAGGGAGGAGATGAAGAAAAAAACTGGATGCCTTTAAATCCTCTTCAACAATTCAAGGGCCATTGAGTGTTTTTGAACGATTGATTAGTTGTTAGCCTAGATGTTTTGTTATAAATCATCTTTTAGTTCTAGAACAGCATTAATGTTTTGACAAAACTCCCACTTATTACAAGATTGCCTATGACTTTATATGTAGTATTTATAGTGTTTGCCATTGTTTTAGGCAAAACACCACCTTTACACACCATCAGAGGCCACCATAATACTTAGGGTTTTTATTAGTACCTTTTGGAGAGAAGATCAAGAATTCCTTCATAGATTTTGTATTGAAATTCCAGTTTTTCTACTTTATTCTATTTATGCATTATATTCAGATTTTTGTTGTGATTTGCTTGATCATGTTTGAGTAGTTTTCTTTGTTATATTAAGGGTTTATTGGGTTTAAGATGAATAATGGAACATAGAACTGCTATGGTGAATCTATTGGATATGTCATCGAATGGAACTTACTTCTTGTGTTCTAGAATAGCTAATTAGAACCATGAATTTAGGATATTCACAACTGCGAAAGTAGGTTTATTATCTGATAATAATTCTGCTGAGCTAGGTTGTTACATACATGCGAGAGCTTCTCTAGACATCTAGTGAACATATCGATTAAGTCATTAATGCTTTTCTAGGAAGTATCAATCGACACTATGTAGTATCGATCGACACTCACTCCTTGTTTGCATGCGAGAGCTGGAATAAAGACTTAACCATCTGATTAGACTCTTAGCGAGAGCTGGATATCTTACTATTGTATTTGAGTTCTAGGACGGTTTATAACACATCCTTAGCATCTATACGTCATAATTGTGATTGCCTGAAACCTGAATCTATCTATTTTATCTTATATTCTCACAACCAACTGCTTACCTATTAATGATATTTGTTGCTTTAATAATTACTTGCCTTGTTTAATCTTGTTTTCTATAGTGTATTGTGTTGCCCACGCTCTCTGTGGATTCGAACTCTAAATACTAAAACCGAACCTCTTATTTAAGAAAGAAAGATGCTCTAGAGTAATTTGAGCGATATCAATGAAGTATTGTTTCTTAATCTACAAATTGATATCTTGGCTTATATATTTTAAAGCAAACTTTGGGTGGTATTTGATATATGGTGTTTTATACATCTTGTATATATGCTTTTAAATTGGTTTTCAAGTCTTTATCGAGTCTTTCTAGTCTTTTTGGAGTCATTACAGGTCTGGAGTTGCATTGGATGAGAGATGGACCAGCTGGAACAAAAGAGGCAGAAAACAATGCAATTTGGTGGTTTTCACGCAAAACAGTCTTGATGACTGTTCCGGATAGCGGAGCAATCCGAGTGACTGTTCCGAGTGAGTGTTCCAGCGGCAGAGATTTTTAAGGAAACTACAATCATTACGGGATTTGCCCTAATTATCCCTATTTTCTCTCCCAGCCGTCTGTGGCTTGGATATATCATATTTTCTGTTTCTCTTTACCATTCTATGCTATTCTAGACAGAAGAAAACCATTGGAGACTTTTGTGCTTTTGGATTGTAAAGGGAGAAGGCTCCATCTCTCTCACCATAGAGAAGATTATCCTGAACCCTCTTACTATCTCTTTTATTTACATGAAGTCTTATTCAGAATTGATTTCTGTGTTCTCTCTTGTTATGACTGAGTAGTTGATCTAGCTAGCCTAGGGTGTTAGGGTGTTAGATCGTGAGCTAAACACAGATAAATATCCATTGATTGTCTTCATTCATAACTGCTCTTATTGCTTGCATTAAACTGGCCAGTTATTATTAGATCCTAGGTTTAACCTATTCATTAACTGTGTAATAGGTTGCTAGATCTGTTATGAATGAGCATAGCATCCCTAATCAGCGAAAGTAGATATTAGGGTGTTTTGTGAACCGATTGGACTTGATCTTAATGTTCATCATCACGCCTTGATCCAAGCGAGAGCTTAGGTATTGAGGCTGATCACTGAAAGGTGAAACACCACGACAGTGGGTTGATCTAGTATTGTGTTCCTAGTTCTAGACTAGTTCATTAATCAAATTTGAATAATTGTTTGGCTCATGATTGTAAGCGCCCGTTAAACCCTAGGTTAGTTTCTCATTAATCTGAAACTTAAAACCAATCTGTTACTTGCTTTTTACGTTACCACAAACTTTAAAACCCCCATATTGTTTTAGCTTGATTCTGATCCCATAAAGATAAAGTGTAAGATTTGGTCTCTGTGGATTCGATCCTAAAGTGCTACATCGACATACCATTCGATTGTGGTAGTGTGCACATTAGGTTATTTGGTGTGCGTATACACGTAATATCAAATTGGCGCCGTTGCCGGGGACCATCTTTTTACCTTTATTTTTCGGTTATTCATTTCGTCTAAGACCTCTAACTTGCTCTATCCTTTTTGTTGCAGCTAATTTTTCAGGTGCATTACCAGTAGACATACTCGGAGAAACGCACAAGGAGAGTTAGTTACATTTACCAACCAGGAGCTAGCAAGGTTAGAAAGAACAAATCGTCAATAGCCAAGGCAAACCGACACCACTATGGGTGACCACGCCAATCAGGATGATCTCACTGCGGCTATGGCACTCATGCAGCAGCAGATGCAACAAATGCAGCAGACCATCCAAGCTCAGCAGGATGCTGCTGAACAGGCTGCTCTCGCGCGGCAGGAGCAACAAGCGCAGAATGTTCCAATCGGGCAGAGAAACATTCCTTGCAATATCCCTACTACGCGCTCTGCCATTGTTCCTCCACTCTGCACCAGGCAGGACTTCGAGATCAAGCCTGCTTTGGTCGGTCTAGTACAGAGAAAGGTGTTCTCTGGTCTCTCTACAGAAATTCCAATGGAGCATATTGAGAGCTTCGAAAAAGTCTGCAGTTTCACTCGCGTGAATGGTGTTCCACCAGACTACATCACGTGCATGTTATTCCCATTCTCTCTTGATGAAAAAGCTGCACGGTGGTTGAACTCTCTCCATACCGGCTCTCTCACTTCATGGGAACAGGTCCGATCAGCGTTCCTCAGCCATTTCTACTCTAAGGCGAGAACAGCTGCATTGAGGAACAAGATCACCTCCTTCAGACAGCTCACTGATGAGCCTTTCTGCGACACATGGGAGCGCTTCAATGACTATCGCAGAGAATGTCCTCACCATGGATTTGATGATGATTACCTCCTGGACATTTTCTATGATGGAGTGGACTGGAAATACCAAGGTGCTCTAAACTCTGCGAGCAATGGAGACTTCATGACTCAAACCACTGATGGAGCGTTTAAGCTGATTGAGAACATGGCTGCTAGCTCAGCTAATAAGAAAGAGGAGAGTGATTGCTCCAAGAAAGGGAACAGTTCTGACACCCAGAAAATAGATGAGCTGACTGCCAAGGTTGATCAGCTACTGAAAAACAACCAAGGGCACGTCTTCAACATGGAGCAAGCTACGGCCGGGCATATTCAGAACCAGAACAAGCGACAACCGCAGAGCAATCAGCAAGCTGTTCCAGCTAACGGGAACAGTCAACCAGATGAGCTGAAGGGTCTGGGTATGATGATGCAACAGCTGTTGCAGGGTCAGCAGGTTCAGGCCAAGGCGTTGAATCAGGTAACCACGGAAATAGACACCAAGATGGGCAACATGTTCACTGAGCTGAATAACAAGTATGACAATCTTGCGATCCATATAAGACAGATCGATGTTCAGCTTGCTCAAACAGTTGAGAGTGTCAAGAGGCAACAAGAGACGCTCCCTGAAAGAACTGATAAAAATCCTAGGACTGAGCACTGTAATGCAATAGAGCAGCCGTTCGCTGAGACTGCTCCAGGCGCAGAAGAGAGAGCTGAGCAGTCTGCTAGCTCTGGAGTGACTGCTCCTAGCGAACCTGCTGAGACTCCACCATCTCGAGTCTATGTTCCCAAGGTTCCCTATCCAATTCCACCTAGACATCTGATGGATCCCATTAGTGAAGAGCAGCTGATAGGTTTTAACAAGATGGTGAGAAGGCTTCCTAAAGAACTTGCATTTGAAGATGCTCTGCAGATTCGTCCAGTGCTCAAGTTTTTTAGAAACTGTAGAGAGACTCAAGAGGAGATCAAGGTCCTCTATGCCAAAGCTCTGTCTACACCAGCACTGAAGGTATTGCCTAAGGTTGATGATCCTGGAAAGTTTGTTTTCCCATGTTCCATCGCAGGAACAACCTTCAAGGATGCTCTTTGTGACTCTGGTTCTTGTGTGAATCTCGTCTCAAAGGCTATTGTAGACGATTTGGGTATTGCTGATGTTGAGCGCTCTCAGCTGACCCTGACCTTTGCAAACTCTTCTAGAGCAGTCCCATATGGAACCATCCGCAGCCTTCATGTTCAAGTAGGGGAATGCATTGTTCCTGCTGAGTTTCAAGTTGTTGAGATGAACAAGGATCATGAGATGCCTTTGATATTTGGAAGGACATTCATGGCTACTGTTGGAGCAACCATCGATATGCCCAACAAGAGAGTCTGCTTCTCCAACATCAACAAGAAAGTTTTCTACAAGGCTGTACCCACCAGATCTTCCTCATCACACGCCTCTCGCATCTCAGTGTTTGATGTAGAAAAGCTGAAGGTTGTTCCAGAGAAGGAGCATGGTGATAAGGGTGAGAGCAGGCTGTTATCTGATGAAGATCCTAACACTGATCCTACTAAATTCAGAGAGAATTCAAGGGTGAAACAGAAAGTTCAGAAGAAAAGGGTCAAGGGTGATCCTATGATGACTTTGATACCTCGCTTGTGTGATGAGAAATCCATTGAGTATGAGGTAAAGTGCAAGGGTACCTTTAAACCTTTCTCTAAAGTCAGAGTAATGCTCACACATGAGCTGAAAGAGAAAGGAGAAGCTGCTGTGAAAGGGTTGCTGAGCAGAGTTTTGAAGTTGAACATGTCTGATTGTGGAGCTTGTTTAGGAACAAGTCCTCCTGCTCAACCCGACTGATCCCAGTCACCAAGTCAAGCTAGAGACTTAAACCAAGCGCTTGGTGGGAGGCAACCCACTGGTACGTGTAAATATAACTTGGTTTTGTTTTTGTTTCCTTATTTTCGTTTTAGTTTATTGAGTCTCAGGTCAAAAAGCAAAAAAAAAATCTGAGATACTTCAAAAATTCTGGGTTGCAGAAACGGAACAACCTACCCCCTGAAAAGAGCGGTTGTTCCAGGCGATCATCTGACGATAGAACACCCAGAATTTTCATGGAGCGCCTGCTCCACTCAGGTAAGTATCTCAACCCAAAAAAAAAAATATATTTATTCTTGTTTTCTCCTTATCTCTGATTTATTTTCACACCAGAGATGTTGTGAAGTAAGTCTGGGGGAGGGTTTTCGTTGTTTACTAACTCGTTTCTTTCTTTTGTTTTTCTTTTGGGTAAATTTGAATCAGTTTTTATTGAGTCAGTCAAAACTTTGTGGGAATTAGGACCTTATTCTGTGTTGATCACTGACCACCTTGTGCTTTAGTTATCTTATTCAGTGACCTTAGCAGTGGCGAAAGACACACATGTGGACCTGGAACACCCTGACATATCTCACTTGATTCTCCAGAAGTTCTCATCCGATCATGTTACACTGGGTAGACTTAACTCCACCTTACTTGAACCTAATCTTAACTGAAATTCTTCTTGTTATGGGCATTAGATCAGGGAAACGAGAACACACTCAGGACTTCTTATCCTTTTTATCTATCTTGCTGATCCTGAGTGGCTAGCTCATCTTTAGCTAGTTCCCACCCTGCACCTTAGCCTTTATTCCACCTTCATGCATTTGTTTTTCAGTGTCATATGTGCAGATATGTGCAAAAAGGTCAGAGAGGAAAGGATCAACGCAGCCTCCTACTCGTTACTGCTCCAGAAATTATGGCAGAAAGGAGAACAAGCAGATTAAGGGAGCAACCGCTCCATAACCAATGAACTGCACAAGAGCAGGGGTGGAGAACCAGGATGGTTGTGAAATCAGAACCACCAGTGGCACTCAGAACCATCATGTATGACCTCCTTCTTTGTCACATCACCATATCAGTCTTCAAAAAAAAAAAAAAAAAAAAAACCAAAATAAGGTGATGGAGAAGGGGATGAGATCAAAGAAATATGAGCCACTGGAAAGATCGAGCAAAGGAGTGGGTACCAAAAGGAAAGTGGAACGCAGAACAATCAGTTGCCTATTCCGTCATCAGAACAGCCGCACGAGATAGAGCAAAAACGAGTAGAGGCTGTGGACATCAATAGATCTATCCTCTCTTGTCATTTTGTGTGATATCCTGCATCCTCTTCAATGAAATGGTAGCCCCTAAACACTTTTAACTCCACCATTAAATAGCCTGTTCCACACCTTGACCGTCTACCCTGAATGATTCCTGTGATGAGAAGCTCACGCTACTCTTAAATGAATGTAGGGAGTTCTGTCTCGATAGTGTTGCTTTTTCAGGTTTGAGATGAAGAGTATGGAGCCGATTTTTGAACAGCAGTCAGTGGGGTTCCGGTAAGGGTGTGTTGTCCTAGTTTTACTGCTTGTATGGTTCAGATATTCGTGGTTAAAGTATGGTTGCTGAGAATAGGAGAGTTCCCACACTTTCAAACCTTTCTCCCTGTTCTTGATACTTGACATTGTTTGAGGACAAACAAGGATATAAGTCTGGGGGAATTGATATATGGTGTTTTATACATCTTGTATATATGCTTTTAAATTGGTTTTCAAGTCTTTATCGAGTCTTTCTAGTCTTTTTGGAGTCATTACAGGTCTGGAGTTGCATTGGATGAGAGATGGACCAGCTGGAACAAAAGAGGCAGAAAACAATGCAATTTGGTGGTTTTCACGCAGAACAGTCTTGATGACTGTTCCGGATAGCGGAGCAATCCGAGTGACTGTTCCGAGTGAGAGTTCCAGCGGCAGAGATTTTTAAGGAAACTACAATCATTACGGGATTTGCCCTAATTATCCCTATTTTCTCTCCCAGCCGCCTGTGGCTTGGATATATCATATTTTCTGTTTCTCTTTACCATTCTACGCTATTCTAGACAGAAGAAAACCATTGGAGACTTTTGTGCTTTTGGATTGTAAAGGGAGAAGGCTCCATCTCTCTCACCATAGAGAAGATTATCCTGAACCCTCTTACTATCTCTTTTATTTACATGAAGTCTTATTCAGAATTGATTTCTGTGTTCTCTCTTGTTATGACTGAGTAGTTGATCTAGCTAGCCTAGGGTGTTAGGGTGTTAGATCGTGAGCTAAACACAGATAAGTATCCATTGATTGTCTTCATTCATAACTGCTCTTATTGCTTGCATTACACTGGCCAGTTATTGTTAGATCCTAGGTTTAACCTATTCATTAACCGTGTAATAGGTTGCTAGATCTGTTATGAATGAGCATAGCATCCCTAATCAGCGAAAGTAGATATTAGGGTGTTTTGTGAACCGATTGGACTTGATCTTAATGTTCATCATCACGCCTTGATCCAAGCGAGAGCTTAGGTATTGAGGCTGATCACTGAAAGGTGAAACACCACGACAGTGGGTTGATCTAGTATTGTGTTCCTAGTTCTAGACTAGTTCATTAATCAAACTTGAATAATTGTTTGGCTCATGATTGTAAGCGCCCGTTAAACCCTAGGTTAGTTTCTCATTAATCTGAAACTTAAAACCAATCTGTTACTTGTTTTTTACGTTACCACAAACTTTAAAACCCCCATATTGTTTTAGCTTGATTCTGATCCCATAAAGATAAAGTGTAAGATTTGGTCTCTGTGGATTCGATCCTAAAGTGCTACATCGACATACCATTCGATTGTGGTAGTGTGCACATTAGGTTATTTGGTGTGCGTATACACGTAATATCAGTATTTAAACAAAAAACTTTGTTCTTAGTAGGCCTGGGCGTTCGGGTCTTCGAGTCGGGTTCGGGCCGGTTCCTTTCGGATCCGGGTCTTTTCGAGTCCTAAATATTTAGACCCAATAGGTACTTAGAAATTTTTGGTTCGGGTTCGGGTCGGTTCTTCTCGGGTCCGGGTCGGTTCGGGTCTATAATTAAAATACCCATAAAATACCCGTAATTTTTCGGGTCCATATCGGGTCCGGGTCGGGTTCGGGTATTTAGGATCTGAAAATGACATGATATACCCAATTCCATCAACTTTAGTTGAATATTTTTCATATATATATCTAAAATTTTACAAAACAACTTAAATGAAACTATTAATAATTAAAATAAAACATTTTAAAACTCTAAATTTTACATTTTAAAGCTTTATATTACTTTAAAAATGTTAAAAAATAATAACAAATGTTGTTAACAAAAGATATTTCAACTAAATCATAAAATAATATATATAAAATAGAACACAAAAACATCATAGTTTTAGATATACATGTTTTTAAGTCTGGTACAAATCGGTTCTTATCGGGTCGGGTCTATTCGGGTCGGTTTTTTCGGATCCGGATCTATTCGGGTCGGTTCCTTTTCGGTTCCGGTTCTTTCGGGTAAAAAAAATTTAGACCCAAAAGGTACTTGTAAATTTTCGGTCCGGTTCCGGGTCGGGTATATTTGGGTCGGTTCCGGTTCGGGTTTTCGGGTCCAGGTTAAAATGCTCAGGCCTAGTTCTTAGGTTTGGATTGGTTTGTGTCTTATTTTTATTTGTAATGTGTTCTCATGAACTAGTTTGAGAACAATAGTATATGTCATTTTGGTATTTTATTATTCAAATTATTCTTTGTCATAAAATAGTTTAATTTGATTAGAAAATAACCGATTTAAATAATCGGTTTCGGCCAATAACATATTAAGCAAGTTTTTTTTTGGGCAACCATGTTAAGCAATTTCATGTTTCTTATTTATATTAAAATTTGATCGAAACAATCTTGTTAACCTTTTCCTACGCAACAAATTTAGGTAAGAAAAAAATTTGGTTTCTTTGCCCAGCCTAATCTAAAATTGGAAAATTTGCCGAAATGGAACAAAAAAACATCATGATTGTCCCATTAGTATAATACCATCCTTAAATTGTCCCTTTAGTATAATTTTTTCATAATCTTTAAACTAACCCTTGATTAATCAAATTAAACACAATTTAAAAGTTTAATTGAGTTTTAAAAATTTTAATAAAAAGGAAAAAAAAACGTTTCAAAAATTGTAAAATTGAAAATTTTAGTTTTTTTATTAATAAATTTAATAAAACTAAAAAGTTTACAGAAATTTTAAACTTTTTATAAAAATAAAACTTTGTAAAACCTTTTTTATAAAGTTTATTTAATGTTTTTTATTAAAAACTTTTTATAAAGTTTTATTTTTATTTTTATAAAGTTTATTTTTATTAAAAACGTTTTACAAAGTTTTATTTCTATTTTTTTACATATGTTTTAAAACGTTAAAATTAAAAAGTTTAATTTTTTAATCAAAAAAATTAATAAAAAGGGAAAAACGTTTTAAAAAAAATTAATAAAAAATTTAATAAAAAAGGAAAGTGCATACACATTTTAGGGAAGTTAGAATATTACAAAAAAAAATTTTGATATTTTTGACAAGGTAAATCGACCTGTAAATGTTTAAGGGAAGTTAAAATATTAAGAATATTTTTAGAATATTTTTTTAACTGAAAATTTTCTAAATGCAATTTCTGGCACACATTTATATTTACTCTGACAAAGAAACAAGTGACAGTGACATCTTCGTAGCCAGGTAGTTTGCTCTAGCTTTAACAATTTATTCTTGAGACAAATACGGCTGTTTTTGTAGCTTTGGTAATGGTGACTTAGCCTCTTCCACTAATTCCATCAAATATGGTGGTGTTAATAAAATAGAAACAGTAACAGTGGCAGAGCTCAGCGCCTATGTGGTCAACTCTAAACCTCATGTCCATTGCCTATATCTTTCCTAATGCTTATTGTTTTCACATTCATTCATTGTAGACGCCTATTAATACGTTCTACTTCAGGTTGTAGAGTTCTTTATTCCTTAAAAGGGGGCTTTTATTCCTTACCAACATATCATACCTAAAACCTTAGCAACATAAACTATTTGTAGGTACCGTGTGGAGATGACCATCTCGGATGCGACAGACTCGGCTGTGTTTGTGGTGTTTAATGCAGAAATGACTAAGTTAGCAAATGTGTGTGTGGCAGGAAGCGGGAGAGCGCATGAACTATGCAGCTGATGGTAATATTTCTCTTTTTCCTGGGGTTGACTTGAAGCTCCGGTTCAATTCTTATAGTCTTTTTGTGGGTCAAATCAATGTTATTTATCATGAGGTTTGAAGCTTTTGATGATGTGTGTGACATTGTAAGTAATATGAAGCCGGTTTTGTCATTAATTATGCTATTCTCATTCTCTTTTGTGGGGTTTTAGGGTATATAAAAGAGAAAGTAGCATTTTGTGACTGGACTTAGTATATACACAGCTCCTGTTGAGATATGTGAAAAGCTTGCTATTCCTGAAGCTAAATGGCAATGAGCTATTGGTGAATTGTGCGGTTTGATTCATATCGAAGAGGCTCTGTTCTAACACCGCATGGATATATATATGTTTTAGCTTTGTCTCAACATTGATCGAGTGAAAGAAGACACTGAATGGATGTCAAAGGTAACTCTTTTTCGTTGAGCTTTTATTGAGCTATTATTGTTCTTCTTGTGATACTTTGTATTAGTTTTACTTCTGTTAGACGAGTGTGTCTAATGCCGTAAAGCATATTAAAATGGTGTTTGTTAGCTTATAACGTCTGTTTTGTTCAATCTGTTTACATACATAAGTGCTTATTTTATTTTAGATGTGTTCATTCAGTACCAAAATATTAAAGGATGCTGGTGTCAAAGTGTTTTTTATACATTTTATTGTTATGCTTTGCCATTGCTTTGCACAGGTAAGTTTGAAAAGGGGAAGAGATATATGGTATGCCGTCACTGGAACAACGACATGGCTGAACTGGAAAAGTGCTGGAAGAAAATAAGGTGGTCTTTATATGAATACTACTTGGTCCAAGAAGAACAATATGAACGCAATTTGTAGCTAATTAATCATGCCCTCATAAATTTACAGTACGAATGAATTCCTTGAGAGATGTCCAAAATATTTTTATTATAAACAGAGAAATTCAACCGTTTTGTTATGGGACACCACCGCCGTACTCCTCCCCCATGCAACATGACTCTTGCATTTCCTTACCTTTTTCAAGTTTTCTAAAGTTAGTTAAAAAATTTTATTCAACTAAAATATTTATCAAAAAAACATATCATCCAAACTTTTATAAAAATGTATAAAAAAGTACCAACGCATTTAAAAACAAATATATAAGAATGAAAAATAATTCATAATTTATGTATTGAATTTCAACTGTAGTGACAAGTGTTTTTATTTACTTACTTTTATAATAAAAATATAAAAAACACTAAAAATATAAAATAATTACATTTTGAAAAAGAATTAAAGCTTTTTATTAATTTATTAAACCTTTGATTTCTAATAAAAACAACAGAAACAATAGTAAAAATTAAAATCATTTTTAGTTTAGAGTAAACTGCATATTCTTACACGTATATGAAAATACAATATATCTTTTAATTGACCTTCACTTGCTTAACAAAGAATGATATAAAAAAGATAAGTTAATAACAACATCAATTACAATAATTGATGTTAAAAAAAATATTTTGTATCATTCATTAATAAGTGTTTCAAATTGATGTCATTTTTTTCTGATACTATTTATGTGTTGTAATATGATCTCTTTTTTTTGTAGTATATCATACACATTTTTTGCAAATGCAAACCTAAAACACAAACCACAAAATCATAAAAAATAATAATCTAGATCACAAGTAAAGTAAATTCCGCCCGTAGGGCAGGCCGGTCCTAGTATATATATATATATGCTTAACATTTAAAATGATATAAAACTAATAAATCAAGCAACAAACATTTCATAGAGAAATGGTTTTGTCTCTGCTGAGAATGGCTTGTTTATATATTAGGTTGGAAGACGTTACTTAATGACCTAGATTTCACAATATGCTAAGAAATATAATAGTATCTAATTAATTATCCTATTTATAAGTTAAGATTGTTTATAAAATATCTTGTTAGCAAAGATATATTTGAATAATAATAAAAGAAAATATATAGAGAGTATCTTACCTCTTAAGATTAACTAGATTTTAACCCGTGCATCCGCACATATAATTGTTTACTTATAAAGACCAAATTAAGATTGATCATGATTTTTTAATTGTGTTTACATTGTGTTAGTATATTGCTTTGAAATATTTAGACAATAAAATGATATGGATTTTTTTATTAATTGGACTGGCTTGTTGGAACGGTTCAACCGTGATTCCTTTGTTTAGTCGGGTACATGTTGTTCCTAAAATAATTTTGTGTTGAACAATTAAAATTAGCCAAGAACCGATAAAATCGTTAGAAGTTAGAACTGATGATTCAATTCTATTGAAAAAGTCGATTACAAATTCAGTTATATTTCAATAATTTTCCTTTTAGCGGTAGTACATCAAATATAGTTTTTTGTCATTCAGTGTGCATTAATTTAGTTAAATTTGTTATTAGAGTGTATATAATGATAGATAATACGAAGAAGAAAAGTTTTGTATACATAATTCTAAAAGTATAATTTTTTTTTTTTTTTTTTGCATAAAGATGTAAGATTAAAATGAAGAAGAAATGTGGATAAATGGATAGTGATTATACAAAGAAAACAAAATTCTTAAGTATCATTTAATTTTCAAATATTCTAATACTATAAATTGTAGAAATAGTAAAGTACATATATAATTTTATATATATATATATATATATATATTTAAATGATTTTACCATATATATATAAATATTTATAAAATATTATTATTAAAACTTATTTGAACTTTTTGACCCAAATTGAACTATAATTTATATGTTTCATAGGTTCATCACCCGACCCGGTTTTTAAAACATTGATGGTATATTATAAAAATCATTTGTCATTTGATAAAACTTTTACAAAATAATATATCTTATAATTTTTTTTTTATTTATAAATCATGTTATTTAATATGCTTGTAAAGATTACTATATCTATTTTAAAAACGCACATGTTTCCTAGCAAAATGATATGCTATGAATTAGTTAACATATGAAGTTCTTAAAACAAATGTAATAGGTATATATTCTATTATATTTTTATTATTAATTAGTATATTATTTAATATATTTTATTAAAGTAAAAAAGAATATGTATATATCATATAAAGTTTGAAGTAAGAAAAAATCCGTTAAACGTTTAGGAAAATTATTAGTAGTATAATTTATAGTGTTAGGGTATTCAAGTTTTAGTGTATTCTCAAAATTATGAGGATATTAACTAATATTATTTAGCTAATAATATATTTTTCATTGGATATAATTTAAAAACGAATATTCAAAGATATTGTTAGGAAGATGATACTGAATATAGTTATGAATTTATGATTTTCGACAGTAAATTAATTATTGTTTGGCAAGATCATTTTAAATAGGAAAGTAGTTAGTTATGGTATAATTCGTTTAGATATTATTATTATCAAAATTTAGAAACTAATAAAAGCATATTTGTGTTAAATTAATAGTTAGTACCTCAGTGGTAGATTGTAAATATTTAAGAAAATTTAGGGTCAATTTAAATTTGTATGTCTGTTTTATTAGTTTAGATTGACAAATCTTGCTATATATATTTAAATATTAAATGCATGATATTAGAGAAAAAGATATCACGTCAGTTGATTGCAATTGATTTTTGGGAAATTTTATGTTTACCACTTATATGGTACCACTTTTCATCTTTACCACCATTAAATAGACATTTTTAAAAATATCTTTTTCATTAAGTGGCAAAACACTATTATACCCTTGTTATCTATATATATAATAAATCATTATTTAAATAAATAAATAAAAAAATTATTTTTCGAATTATACTTTTTCAAATTCGAACATTTTTATGAATTTTTTTTTTTGAATTTTTTTTGAATTTTTTTTTCAAAATTCCTTTTTGAAAATCGAAAATTATGTTTGAATCTATTTTTTAATTTTTTTTTTAAGTATTTATTTATATATTTATCAGAATCCTAAATTTCACATTCTAAAAACCCTACCCCACCCACCCCTCAACTGTAAACCCTAAGTATAGATTAGTTAACTCTAGGGGTATAAGTGTCTTTTACTTTTCATTAAAAGTGAGGGTAAAAATGATTAGTGTAAACATGAAAAATGGTATTATGAATATGGTATTTGTGGCAATTTTCCATTAAATTTTTATAAGACAAATCTCACTATACAAATTAAAATATTAAATAATATATAATAAGGAAAGAATAAATATAATAAGTTGTTGTAAGATCTTTTTGATTAACAAATCCCACTGTAGATAATTAATTTGAATTAGAAAATGATCAAATAAATATGTTACACATATCATATTCTAATTTTATAATACATACTTATAAAATAGCATACTATCTATATGATAAATATGTATAAAATTAATGCTAAACTTTATTTTTAAAAATGATTAAATAATTTGGCATAAAAATATATAGTTCATATAAACTTGAATTATATATACTTTATTATGTGATAAAATTTAATAAAGTTATATCTTATAGTTGACATAAAACTATATAGTTTATATTAATCTAAAATTTATAAAATAAACATCTTATAATATGATAAAATTGTATAAAATCATATTTTAGTACAAAAATGTTTGTTAATAATGTTATAAAAGTAATGATAAGATTGTATATAATAATAATCTAGTGGTTTAACTACTTTATAGTATTTGACTAATATATTGGGTTGTCTGCGAAAGCGATTAGATTTATTGGACTTTTCTTTATTTATTTATTTTTAAAACAAAGTTTTTGTCTAATCATATGTCACGTAGGCAAGTTTGAAGAGGGTTAATGATTAATAACATATCACCATTCTAAAATAGTTGAATTACCATTGTGAATAGTGAGCCAATCAAATTATAACTTTTAATTTTATTGTGTTTTAAATAATAGTATGATAATCTATCTAATTCAACCACTTATTATTTAAGTTAAGACGAGACAATGAAAACTACATAATATGAAGATTTTAATAATATAATAATTAATAAAAAGGTATATACCCTATAGCGGATATTAAGGACAATGTTAATCATTCTTTACGTAATACAGCTGGATTTGGTACCATACGAGAAGCACCAAACATAGTAAAGCGCAGCGCAGCTTCATGTTAAAGCGTAATTTTATGTCAATGATTACGTTAGAATATGATGATTAAACAAAATAAAGCAAAAGTTTTTCGGTATATTTAAAATTACACTATATATAGTAGGGTCGGTCCGCGCTACGAGCGAAATATGATATATAATTTGTTTAAAATATACTTTTTGAAAGCTTTTCTTTGTTTGTATTAGATTTATTGATTGTGTTAATGTTTTTAGTTTTGAAAAAATTATTCACGATAACTTGATTGATGTTGGACCAAATGAAAGAGTAGTTTCTTCTGGTTTGAGTAGTTTGAGCGAGATTAATTAAATTTACCAATACGGGTTTTCTTAATTTGTTAATATTTAGTGTATTTATTTATGTTCTAAAAAATACCGTTTAAATTTGAAAAGCATTATGAATTAACATAGTAATAAGAATGGGTGGGCTTGTGAGTATGTCCTAATTGTTGGTCTTTATAAATTAGTAGTCATAGGCCTGGGACATATTATCCGAGATCCGGATTCGATCCGAGATCCGCTCCGGATCCGCTCCGAAAATAGGATATCCGGGGTGCCCGGATCCGAATCCGGATAGTAAAATCTTGGATCCGTGCAAACCGAATCCGGATCCGGATATCTTAATTTTTAGGTCCGGATATCCGGATCCGGATCCGTATTTTTAAAATACATTAAATTTTTATATTTTATTAATATTTATATTTGATATATTAATATTTATACATGAATTAATCTTATAATATTATATTTTAGTTTTTACAATATTATAAACATATATAAATATATTTATAAATATTTAATTTATGTATTATATTAAAAAAAATTGTATTTTTTGTTAAAAAAATTATTTTTATTTATTTTGACGGATCCGGATCCGGATATCCGGAAACCACGAATCCGGATCCGGATATTAAATCCACGGATCCGGATCCGGATACCCTAAATTTCCCGGATATCCGGATCCGTCCCAGGGCTAAGTAGTCATATACAATAGTAGATGTGAAAGAAGACTTAGATCATTTTAATTGTTTGGACTTGTCTACACCGGTCAAGCGAGTATTAGATATAAGTTTGCAATTTAGTGGTTTTGTAGTATTTAAAATTAAACGAAGTATCATAAAAAATGAAATTGGTTCTGAAACATGAAGCGGGATTTCTATATTTGAGTCATTTTTTTTTTGTGATTTTTGTGATATTTGTGGTATGCATTCATATTATATTTTCTTAAAATGTTAATATTTCATGGATGCTTCCCAGAAATTCCACGTGGGGTTTGTTATTTATTTTTTTTAATCCAAATGTAGTATTTCGTGCAAGTGTGTATGTCATGTTATTTTGTTTGTAAATGTAATAATTGGGAATTCAATTGATGTTGGAGGCGTAGATTATGAGATTTGTTTTCCGGCAAACTGTTTTAAATCTACTAAGGTTGTAGGTTATACCATTCATTTTATTTTAACTATTTTAGTTGTAGTGAATAAGGAAAATATATAATAGCTTGACTGTATAAAAACATCTCGCCTAAGTAATTAGTTGGTGTCTTATTATTATATTGTCTTCTGTATTTAATAGTAATATTCTATTTTGATAGAATTGCCATAAATTTATTATGAAACTTAAGAAATAAAATTTAATACATGTGTTATTATAAAATTTATCGGGCTGCTATAATTTTGTTTACAATCATTTAACGAATCACTATGTGTTATAATATTTCTGTTCTTTTTGTTGTTCGTGTGTTTAAATGTTTTTATTATTTGTTTAGTTGATATTTATCTCGAGATTAAGTGGTAACTTGTTGTACATTATGGTCAGACATTAGATGTTTGGTTTGTGGTATTTGATGTTTATATATTATATATTATGATTATATTATGGGCTCATGCTGTTCGGTGCCGACGTATGTTGCGGTATTCACTCTATGATTTAAACTTGCATTGCAAGAAACTACGGTATAACCAAAGTTCGAGTGACTAAGGTTTTTTGACATTTAAGTGAATATCCGTTAATATTAAAATATAGGAACTGAGAACATTCAAAGTTCAACAAAAGCGGAAATTGTAAAGTAAATTTAGAAACTAAGACTTGAGACGCTTCAGGGTGGGTTGATTGCTATGATCAGATTATCATTTCCAAGAACATCTGCATCTGCTTGTAATAATAATAATCAGTGCACCTATCTTCAATTCCTTTGAGCATGCATATTCTTGGGGGCATGATAAGGATCATGTTTGTTCGATAAGACTGCCTCTTCACGTTAGGGACATCGCAGCGTACGTTTCAGTTTTCCCCAACATCTGTCACTGCTAACATGTCTGTTTTCCAATTGAGGAGATCCATACATGCCATGCTTTCTTCAACGTTCCCATGTGATCATTAGAAGAATAGCATAGAGATATGTACCAAACAGATGATTGTTTTGGCTGAGAGCTTGAGATGTCTGAGGCCTTTTTGTAGGCTGATCCAATGCAAAGTACTGAGAGCATCTGAGCGTAATGAGAGGACTCCTTGTGAGTAGGCGAAGCTTGGCATGTTTGCAGACGTTGTTGTAAGTGTGTTGTGTGAAAACCCGGGGAGGAGAATGGACACATGCTATAACATCTGAGATTGAAAACTGAGAAGCTTTTTTGAGTTTCTTCAAGTAAACGTAGTTGCGTCTTGGCTTGCTGGCGAGACATGGGGAGGTTCTGAGCGGAACGTCATTATTGTAGATGTTTTTTTTATTCTGGATGGTGATGATAACTGTGGTATAGAACACTGTTTATATAGCTGGTGTAAGATAGGGTCTCCATTAAAGCGTAGTCATGGCTTTTCAGCTACTGTGAATGGTTATGAGCATTGATTGGGCTAATGGCTAAATATGCATTCCAACGTGGTTGTGTACGTTATATTAATATGTTTCATAATTATATTTTTAGTTATTGGCTAGTATTTCAGAGTGAGAGTTTTTTTTAATAAATATAATATTGGATGGAGTTTTTTTGTAGTTTTGAGTGGTCGAAGAAGGCATATAGAGAAGTTAAATTTAATGGTTTAGTAAGATGTTCTATGTTTATAGTTTCTTATATATGATTTGTCTTCCTCAGATTATGTGGAGGTAGTAACTGTTGCTTTTTGCGTATTGCGTTTTTGCTCTACTAATTTTATGATGATCTTTTTGATATATATATATATATATATATATTTGTATATATATGTATATATATATTTGTATATATATGTATATATATATATATATATATATATATATATATATATATATATATATATATGTATATATATTAAAACGTCTTAAATGTTTGCATGGCTTCTCAGGTTTAGAACGTATCTACTTAAATTATATTCCATTAAGTGTAATGGTATCCGTTTCGTGTGTTTGAGAGGTATTATTGTATTATGTAGTTTAATTATTGATAATTATTTTTTATGGTTAACGTTTTCGTATATTATAAGTGTAGTGATTATGGTATCATATATTCTGTATATATAAATCGATGTTGTTGATCTATATTGGTTTGGTCATAACATTACTATGTATTAATGTATAATTAAGTTTCCATAATACAAACCGTCGCAATATTTTACAATCTAAATACAGTTCATTTTAAATTATTTTTTTACTGAAACTAGGGTCGGTCCGCCCTACGGGCGGGATATTAGTTAATTTGATATTCACTAAATGTTCGAGTTGAAATTTGTTTTAAGATTCAAAAATTTGGTTATTTGTTATGTGTTACTTATTAGTATGCGGTGGTATAGTTGTTTTTCGATTATTCTTGCTTTGGTATTGTATCAAATTAACTAATTGTCCAACTCATAATTATAGATGTACAAATGTGGATTTGTGATAAAGTTTAATGACAATACTGTTTTTTCTTTTTAATTTTTATTCATAGTGGAGTGTGCATGTGTCAGAAAGAGACATATAACAACTTTTATGTTTTTGCGTATGGATTTTAAATATATATTATTTTGTATAATGCATACTTTCTCTACAACATTTGCTTGTAAACTAAAAAAACTGTTTTCTATATTTTTAAAAGAGAAAATATTTAGTCTATAATATAACATGGACATATGTATTGACTATATATAGAAGTTGGGTGTTATTTTAAAATGACATATGTATAGAGGTTTTTCAACCATTACTTCACTGGCACAAAACATTTATAACTGTAAATATCTTCTTTTAAAAGCAAAACTAATAAAAACGTGTACAACAAATGTATTTTGATATATATTATATGCATCAAGTTATAAAGGTTGGAAACATTGCAAAACTGTTTGGAGCAAAGTTTTTAACTCCACGATCTTCATCTTGACGTCAGTTCAGTGTCGGCCCTGGCCACAAGCAGAAGAAGCATGGGCTTCCAGCCGACACGATAATAAGTATTTTCGCGGCCACATATTTATAAAAAGTGACTTCAGCCTAGTGGTTCTAAGAGAAATTACCAGTGCTAGAGGTACTGGGTTCGATTACCCCTGACTGCATTCATTTATTTTGGCTCCAAATATAAAATGAGACACGTGTCACTCCCATAACGCACGACTTGATGATGTGGCTTCACGGGAGAGAGGCGAACTTTATATATATAGATAATGATTTTTATTATGTATAAATTGCTATACATGATTTTTTGTATATTTGTAAGTTGTTTTAATTATTTTACAGATATCTAATATGCAGTGTTTTGTATATATGGTAATTGTTTCTCAGTGTTTTGTATATATGGTAATTGTTTCTCTTTTTCGATATGATGTAACGTGATATGCATAGTGTGTCCTAATGGTGTTTTTCAAAAATATATTTATTTTATTTATATTAGGTAAATCAAGAACAAAGATAATTATTATTAGAAACAACCAAAAAACTGAAAACTTGCAACAGAAAATGATAACTCGAAATGAGAACTGAACTTGAAAGGAAATCAGAAACGATAGTTTTGCATGGCCCAATCGCACAACAGGCAGTCGAAGCCCATGATCCCACCGAGTAATTGATAAGGTGCGTTTAGAGAACTGGACACGTGTCAGACTCTGGAAGAATGACTTTCTGACGTGGTGTTGAGCTGACGCAACAGGAGAGAGGCAAACATTTTTTTATATATAAATAGATTCTCTCAAATAAAGAAACGAAAAATGACAACTGACAAAATTGATTACATTGTAGACCCCATAGTTTATATAAAGTTCCAAAATTTTCGTAATTCTTTCCATATTTTACAAATTTTCTCCCACATTTCAGTTTTCACAAAACAGCTCAACCCCAAAGAGAAGAAGTAAACACATATTTTGTTCACGTTTGAGAGAGAGAAGATTTAAGTTTTGAATCTCATACACCCCAAAAAATTCCTCTTATCTCTGGCGTTGAATATCCATCTTCCTCTTCTCTATCTTCTCCATAATAGATCCTATGATAACAAACATAAGAACATGAAAATATTAATAAGACGCGTTCAAGATCTCCAAACATGTCAAAAACGGATTAACATAATAACGATAACATTTTGAGGAACCTTAAGCTACACACTGACTTACCAGGTGGATAGCAAACAGGAGGATCTTCAAAGAGAGAGCGAGAGATTTGTTTATGAGCAACACCGATATCGAAAAGAACAAGTCCAGAAGAAGAATCATTCACTGCAATGCCTTTGACTGGTAACCAAAGAAAAAGCTCTTCTTGTGTCAAACCTTGAAGCCCAACAAGGCCACCATAGCTAAGATTTGCTTTAATCACACTATCAAAGTATACTCTATTTTCGAACCGAGCAAAACAAGGATTTTGTAACTGAACTTTGAGCTCCCCTGTCTTTACGTCTAGACTGTAACTCTCCACGTTGTCTGGAAATAAACCACCTGGTAAACCACGAGCTTCGAGGAGGTTTCGGATTGAGGATTGTGAAGATGGAGTGATGAATGGGAGTAGAAGAAGAGCAAGAAGAAGAAACAGAGACATTTTCTTGCTTTTTTTTGGTTGGATTGTGAGATTTGCGTTTTGAAAGGTTTAAATGTTTGGTGTTGTGTTTTTGTCAAGAGAGTGGAGAAATGAGTTGTCATTTTTATCTTATGAGCTGGTTAGCAATGAGTGGTGATTATTCAAAAATACATAATATTAATAATATATATATATATATATATATAATATTAAAAGATGAATAATATCATTAGGGGTTGTACTAACTATTTGAAATCATAGTCTTTTCCCGTAGGCCATGTTGAACTAATTGACGTGGTAACATCCGCAAATCACGGTTTGTTTCCTGGAAACATTATAATGGATTTTCTTCAAAACATAAATTAGTGGATTTTAAGTACCACTCATGGTTAAGCGTAACACACACACATTAGTCATACTTTTATGTTGATTGTTGTTGTTGATTATCACAAAAACTACAAGGAAACTAAACTTATCACCAAATGTCACCATCTGATTTTGATTATGAAGTATCTTCTCTGCTACTGAATTTTCGGAAAGAATTGTTTCTTCTTTTTGAAAGGTTTTTATTTAAGTCAGTCTTACATTTAGACATTATTCTTTGTCTTGTCTAAGAATTGTACAAGTAAATTGGCTGTGGGACCAAACATTCTTATCCGAACTAAAAATACGGGTTGAAATAATGCAATTTGAATGATAAAATTCCATAACAAATCGTCAAATATAATTCGAGTACTTCAAAAACCTTTGTCCAAATTGGGAAAAAACCCTCGCGGCTCTTTCTCTCCCAAAACAAAAGAGCGCCGTCTTTATTAAACAACTTTGATATCTCTCTGGCGTCCGGCCGCGCGTGCGAGCGCGTTCCGGCGCCAGAGGAACCATCTCTCTCCATATTCCTCTGTTTTTCTCTTTGCTTCACCACTGCCTCTGTCTTGCTTGAGTTCTCTGGAGAGTTCACCGGCTTAGACTTCGCTCGCGGGGAGGTTCGAATCCGGTTCGTTTTCTGCTGGTTTTGGAGACTCTGCACGGAAGTGGAGAGGTTCGCGGTTGGTGGAGTCGGCGTTTAGGGTTTGCTAGGGGGTGTTTTGTCTTTGACCCGCTAGATGAGAAAGCGGCGCATGGAGGAAGAGACAAGACTCTTGGTTCAGATCCGGGCAGTGGATTCACAGATCTACGTCGTCTGGTGTACCCTGGAGTGAAGTCGACTGGTGGTTGGTGGGTTTGTCTTGGTGTCTCGGCGAATCGCCTCCTCCTTCTCGGAATCAGGAGAGTCTCGGAGTTATTTGCTTGCTCGAGTTCGTGCTTAGCCGTCGACGCCAGCGTGTGTTGGGTCTTTCGGTGGTGGCGTGTGGAGGCTTGTGATGTTGCGGATCGAAGCTGTCGTCTATGGCAGCTCGTGCAATGTCATGGGATCCTTTTCTTCTGGTCTTAGCTTCCTAGTATCTGTTCGGACATCGCCTCCGAAGCTTTGTCGACAAGCTTCTGGGGTTTCGAGCTCGTGTTTATTGGTGTAGCTGTCTCCGGTACCACATGTCTCAGCTTTTGGACAGTCTTCGATTACCTGTTTGATCGGAAAACGGTAATAAAGAAGAGATGGGTCTTAACAAAGACGTCTTATTTATGGTCGGAGAAAACATTCAGTCGGTTACAAGGGAAACAAAGAGAGTGCGACAGAAAAGAAGCCGGTGGCCCGATGAGCTACCGTAAAAGTACAACTAACGGCGAGATGAAGCAAAGGTGAAAACCCTAATCTAGCCGCCAAGTGTTAGTCAGTCATTTCGGATCCTTCTCTCGTTGTCTCCACTTTCCCTTATATAGACGTCCTGATGCTTCGTCCTTGACCTAATTTACGCCATCTTTGTGGGCCTCCTCTGCTGGGCCGAGAAGCCCGTAGGCATCCGAGCGGCCGCTGAGCCGAATATACTTTAGTCGATGACGATAGACTAAAAGTACTCAAGAGTCAAGCCGAGAGACCTGACTCTTGAGCCGACCGATCGAGCCGTCGCTCTACCTAATCCGGGCCAGGCCTTTCTATTCCTCGGGCCTTGTGGGATGGTCGAATCCATCCTCTACAGTAAGTCCCCCCCAGTCCATCAGTGAGCGAAGTGCTTTCTGGCTCGTGATGGATTCTAAGGTTTGAAGGTTTGAGGGAATAGAGGGCATGTCGGAAGGTTGGAGCGGTTGGCCGATGAGTCGCACAGCGTCGTTCCCTCGGAGGCGAGCAGTAGAGGCCTTATCGCTTTTTTTTTTTTTGATCGTTGTGTCGCTGGAAAGGTTCTGGAACATTTCCGCTTGAGGCCGATCAGCCGCGGATAATCGATCCCGACTGACATATCTTGATTAACTGTTGGTTTATTCTGATTTTAAGATGACCGACGTTTGATTTAGACGTGAAGCTAAACCGTCGCGAGGGTCCGCTGGACAGTTGGGAGAGTTTCGAGGCCCAAATGGGCCCGTTTGAATTTAATGACGACGCCTCGAGTTTCCCCCCCTTCTCTTCCTTTCATAACATGTCGAGAAGCGGAATCGTCGCGAGGGTCCGCTGGGTTTTTAGGGTGGATTTCGAGGCCCGTTCAGGCCCGAATAGACCTAATGATGGCGCCTCGAGTTTCCCCCCCCCCTCTCTTTTCCTTATAAATACGCAGATCCCCTCTCATTTCTTCAAGTTTTTCTCCGCGATCAAAGGTACTTTCTCTCTCTTTCCTTTATCTTTTTAAGCGTTGTTAGATTCATTTGAAGCATTCTTCACTGTTCTGTTCCGCGATGTCGTCGGGTCAGAGGCTATCGAAGCAGCAGAAGGGAAAGGCAGTCGCAGCGACGTCGAGTCCGACAAGGAATCCCGACGGGGATCGTGTCGGAGATCTGGAGGCGATTTATCGCGCGGCGATGATGGACACGGCGAATCTATCTCGTTCTCAGCGACTTCTGGTTGCGGATGCTGCGAGACTCGCGAGAGAAGGAAGCCAGAACGTCGTTGCGAGGGATGCAATGGAATGTTCGAGAGACGGGCAAAGCGGGGCGATGCCTGTTGACTCGGTCACCCTGAGAGCTTGACCTGCAGAGGGTGGTCCCTCGGAAGACGATGATTCTGAGGCCGAGTTCTTCCCGACTACCTTTTACCCCGACAGAATTTTTGAAGAGCTTCCTCAACTCCATCCCGACTTATTGCGTCCTGCCTTCTTGGCCGGTCAGGACTGGGAGGGCGTAGAGAAGACGAAGTCGACTCCTGGAAGTGTGAAGAGGGTTCTTCGGGCTGCGGGTGCCGTAGGCGTGACCTTCCTTGTGCCTATGGAAGCGCAGAGACCCTGGTCTCCTCCGATAGGGTACCAGACGGTGTACGAATCCTATTTTCAGGAAGACACTCGTTGCTGGTTCCCCATCCCGTGACTGATCACAGCATACGCCAGACGTCGAGATCTCGCGATCAGTCAGCTGCTGAATGGCTCGCTGCGACTAGTGGTCACTTTGTCGGTTTTGGCGGAGCAGATCGATATGCCGATGAGCGTTAGGTTGTTCGAGGAGATGACCTTGATAACCGATATGAAGGATGGCACCTACTCGGTGAAGATGCGACCGAACTGCAATGTGTGTGCCGGTCATCCGAATAAGACGCAGAACTGGCAGCGCTCCTACTTCTTCCTTAAGTCTGACAGCTCGGCCTTCGAGGAGCCTCCCCAAGATGATTATCGAGTTCTTTGGAACCGTTCTTGCGGTAGAATATTCTGTCGCGAACCATAAGCGATTTGTCAATTCTAACCAACCATTTTTTTTTGCTTTGTATGCAGTCGGCCATCCTACCTCCCCAGTTTATCCCGAATATTTCTTGAGGAGTGTTCGTGCCGTCGCTCTGCTTCGAATCTATCGTTGGTCCGAGATCTCCGTCGAGAAGATCCGTGAGCTTAAAGATCGAATCGATCGAAGTACGTTCTCTTGCAGCTCTAGACTGTGCTCTTTTAGTCGCAAGTTTTATTTGTCGCGTCCTGACCCTTCTACCTTATGTTTTCAGGAGAGTGGAGATCCGATCTTCCGACCATTCTTCCCATTCGCGCTAAGCGACTAGACATCTTCCCGAGAGACATCCAAAAACAAGTTACCGAGGCAAAGAGGATGGGTACTCTTCCTGATCTGAGCGCAATAATAGCGGCCCAGCTGGGGCTGACTAGCGGGGAAGGACCCTCGATGGCGGTTCCTCGTGCTGACGAGGTTTTCCCTTCCGATGCCAGAAGTGCGGGGAAGGGCAAGAAAAGAAAAAGAGGCGATGGCTCGGGAGTCGAGAGGAGTACTGAGGAGACGAGTGACGTCCCTCCTTCCGGTGAACCCCGGAAGAAGAAAAAGAAGAGAAGGACAAAGAAGAAGTCCGCCGGCGAGCAGTTGGAGAATGCTGACGAGCCGATCGAGCAAGAGGAGGAGGATGCTCGAGAAGAAGAACTTCAGCCCGAAGAGGGAGCTTCTGAGGCTGAAGCCTCGGAGGGACGGAATGACGAGGAGGGAGTAAGTGAAGGAGAGGAACGCGAGACTTCTCTTAATGCCGCCCGCTCGGGTGATTCCGAGGAAGATAGCGAAGGGTCACCACTCCTGATAATGAGGGGAAATGACGAAGACGATGATGAGACGCGGTCTCCTGTTCTGACGTCTCCTCGCGAGAGAACTCCAGTTCATGGGAGGTAACTGCGGGGTCGATCCCCTTCATGTCGGAAGTCTTCCAGGCGAACGTCGAGGCGTTGTCTTTGATGAAAGAGATGATCCTTGAACATACGTCGTCGGACAGGTAGACGCCAACTCGGATGATTTTTGTCGGGTCGGATTCATCAATTGCGACTTCGCGAACTTCCTCCTTCTGGGGGTATATCTTGTTGAGTGGTTTACTGATGGAGTTGACAAGGGAAGCTTGTTGCTGCATCTTTACAGTTGCGATCAGTAGTTCTCTCGTGGCTTGTTGATCTCCCCGAATCGTCTGAGTTTTTCCGTCTTTTCCGGGAAATTTGACGCATTGATTATAATCGAGTTCTTTGGAACCGTTCTTGCGGTAGAATATTCTGTCGCGAACCGTAAGCGATTTGTCGATTCTAACCAACCATTTTTTTGTTTTGTATGCAGTCGGCCATCCTACCTCCCCAGTTTATACCGAAGATTTCTTGAGGAGTGTTCGTGCCGTCGCTCTGCTTCGAATCTATCGTTGGTCCGAGATCTCCGTCGAGAAGATCCGTGAGCTTAAAGATCGAATCGCTCGAAGTACGTTCTCTCGCAGCTCTAGACTGTGCTCTTTTAGTCGCAAGTTTTATTTGTCGCGTCCTGACCCTTCTGCCTTATGTTTTCAGGAGAGTGGAGATCCGATCTTCCGACCGTTCTTCCCATTTGCGCTAAGCGACTAGACATCTTCCCGAGAGACATCCAAAAACAAGTTACCGAGGCAAAGAGGATGGGTACTCTTAATAGCGGCCCAGCTGGGGCTAACTAGCGGGGAAGGACCCTCGATGGCGGTTCCTCGTGCTGACGAGGTTTTCCCTTCCGATGCCAGAAGTGCGGGGAAGAGGCGATGGCTCGGGAGTCGAGTGGAGTACTGAGGAGACGAGTGACGTCCCTCCTTCCGGTGAACCCCGGAAGAAGAAAAAGAAGAGAAGGACAAAGAAGAAGTCCGCCGGCGAGCAGTTGGAGAATGCTGACGAGCCGATCGAGCAAGAGGAGGAGGATGCTCGAGAAGAAGAACTTCAGCCCGAAGAGGGGGCTTCTGAGGCTGAAGCCTCGGAGGGACGGAATGACGAGGAGGGAGTAAGTGAAGGAGAGGAACGCGAGACTTCTCTTAATGCCGCCCGCTCGGGTGATTCCGAGGAAGATAGCGAAGGGTCACCACTCCTGATAAGGAGGGGAAATGACGAAGACGATGATGAGAGGCGGTCTCCTGTTCTAAAGTCTCCTCGCGAGAGAAGTCCAGTTCCCGTCGGGGGAGGGGCCGTCCAGACCGGTACTTCTTCCCGCGGCGCCGCTATCCTAAGGAGGGCACCCGGATTCAGCTTTCCCGACAAGGTCTACTTCCACTACGAGGGACCGGCTCCCTTAGTGTACGTTCCAGAGAAATGTGGAGAGTTTCTCTGTCAATTAAGAGGGAGGGCGAAACCTCTTCCTGCTGTGAAAGACCTTATCTTCGGGGGTGAATACGAAGAAGCTGCGAGGGCCAAACTGCTGGTAAACGGCTTGGTCCTCCTTTTTTTTAAATTCCTTGACTCCTAACTTCTCACGATTTCCATTGTGTCGCGTGTTCAGGGTGATAGCACGACGAATGTCGTGATTGATAAATACGACACGGCCCTTAAAGGAGCCTTGGACGAGCTCGAGCTGGCCAAGAAAGAGTTTGCTGAGAAGGAAGAGGTTTCTGCTCGTCAACTGAACGAGTCAAGGGCCAATCTGCAGAAGCTCAACGGGATGATGACCCGCACCGTTGCTCGACGCGATGAGTTTAAAGCCGCGCTGGAATCATCTCGAAGAATCATCCGCGAGCTTGAACAGAAGAATGCTGATCTCGAGAGCGAGAGGGCTTCGCTCGCTGCCACGCACGAGCGAGAGATGAAACGTCTGAGGGACTCCAGAATCTTGGAGGTTACGAGAGAAAGGGGGAGAGATGAGGCGGAAATGACCGCCAAGGCTGATCGTTGCTTCGCCAAGATTCGTTCTCGAGAGGAGCGTCGGGGTCCATACGACGAGGCTTGGTTACTCTACAGCCAAGCCTTTGGGACTAGGAAGTGCCTCGAGGCCTTGAAAGGAGCCGGGAACGACATACCGCAAGCCTCTATTGATATGTTCGTCGAGTACGAGAGAAAGTACGAACAAGAGGCTGAGAAGCTGAAGGTTGGCGAGATCCCCGAAAGCGATTTTAGACTCTCTCCCCTCGCGTTGAAAGTCTCAGTTCGTGGATGCTCGGATTCTGGCGGGTCTCGACCCGTATGGTTCCAACGCTGGCTTAATTGACCCAGAGACTGCGGTGAATCTGCATGTCTCGTCTACTCATCTGGTCGGAGAAAGGCGCGAGGACCCGACGCTTCCTATTGAAAACCCTTCAACTGTTCTTGAGGAAGGAGTGCCTGGTCGAGGAGCTCGAGCCGATGGAGATAATGTTCCTGTCCTCGTGCTTTCGGACACTTCAGTCGAGGGTCGCGATTCGCCGCCTCCAGAAGAGTCTCGTCGGGACGGCGAGGAAAACACTGGCGAGGTGTCGGAGGATGTTGCGGTGCAAGTCTCTCCGATTGCCCGCGAATCGAGCGTCAGGGCTTCGGAGCTTTCCGCCCTTAATGATCGCGAGAGTGATCGGGAAGCTTAGTTTTCTTTGTTTGTTGTTTTCTTTTGAGTCCCAAAGGACTTGTGTTGTCGCCTTTTAGACTTTTGCCTTTCGAGGCTTCTACTTTGTTTTTCCTCTGTTATTTCCAACTCTTCGAATCGTATTAACTGTTTATCTTTTATTGTGCTTGTCTATCAAATGCATGATTTCTCAAGATTTGAAGTGACTGTTTGTTTAGTATAAACGTTATTCGAGATATCGAATCGTTGTAGTGTTAAGCTCGTTATGACTTTGTCTCGGTCAATTTCTTTGACTCGCGATCGTTCGTCAATTGAGTTTAATTATGAGTTCTCGACGTTGACGGTTCCAAATCGACCCTAACGTAATTTTCAAGCGTTCGGTGGGCCAAACCTTACTTAGTAAATTACAGGGTGAGTTGGAGTCATTGTCTCGGTCGTGTTGGTTTAAATCGCAACACGGTTGACTCCCGTGAATACGTGTCTGATCAGGACATATCCAACCTGGGATGCGAGTACCGATACGCTTGTTCGAGAAGCCGGGGCATGCTCGTGTCGGCATCGCTTAAGTGATCGTCTGCTTCGGAGATCGATTCCTCGGGGAGGAGGTTTGTTTTTTTTTTTTTTTTTTCTGCTGGACCCCTTTTTCTTTTGGGCTGCCTATGTATCCCTTTGTGGGAATCAAGCCATTCGTAGTTCTTAGATTGCGAGTAAAAGTGGCTTTTGAGGCGCATTTACTCGGTTTTTTTTTTTTTTTTGAGCGAGAGGCGAGTAAAAGTGGCCTTAGTGGCGCATTTACTCGGTATGGCGTTCGTCTTGACTAAGGATTGAAGAGGCGGAGATGTTTGGAGTTCCAAGCTCTCAGTATTGCTTCGCCTGTTGAAGTCTCAAGGCGGTATACTCCTGGTTTGATGACTTCGACTATCTTGTATGGTCCTTCCCAGTTGGCTCCAAGCTTGCCGGCTTTCCATTCCTTAGTGTTTTCGAAGACCTTTCTTAAGATAAGATTGCCCATTTCGAGGGGACGCGATTTGACCTTTTTTTTGTAGTAGCTCTCGATTTGATGCTGGTAATTCTGGATACGGAGTAGTGCTTGTTCGCGCTTTTCCTCGATGTCGTCGAGTGCGTCGAGCAGCATGCTGCGGTTGAGTTCGACGTTTTGTGGCATTCGCGATCGGCGCAAGCTCGTCACATTCACTTCTGCAGGAGCCATTGCCTCGACGCCGTAGGCCATTGAGAAAAGGGTAGCCTTCGTCGCTCCACGAGGAGTTGTTCTGTGGGACCACAGGACACCGTCTAGTTCATCTGCCCAACAACCTTTCTTTAAGTCGAGTTGTTTCTTCAGACCGTCGATGATGGTCTTGTTCGTCGACTCGGCTTGGCCGTTACTTTGCGGGTTTCTCGGGGTCGACATGTTGAGTCGAATTCGCCATCTGTCGTATAATCCCTTGAAATGATGCGAGATGAATTGTGAACCGTTGTCTGTAATGATCTCGTATGGGAGCCCATGTCGGCAGATTATGTTCTTCCAGACGAAGTTTTGCACCTCCCTTTCGGTGATGCTGGCATAGGCTTTGGCTTCAACCCATTTGGTGAAGTAATCTGTGAGGACCAGGATGAACTTCTTTTGGCGAGATGCCGACATCGGACCGATGATGTCCATTCCCCATCGCATGAATGGGTATGGAGCAGTTAGGGTATGAAGGAACTCCGTTGGGCTGTGTAAGGTGGAAGCATGACGCTGGCATTTGTCGCACTTGCGCACGTATGTCTCGCACTCGGCGTTCATGGTTGGCCAGTAGAATCCGAGATTCTTTACTTTTAATGCGAGAGCTCGTCCGCCCGAGTGATTGCTTGCTGCTCCTTCATGTGTTTCGGCCATGACTAGTCTCGTTTCTTCGCCGGAGATACATTTGAGTAGCACCTTCGTCGCGGTCCATCGGTGTAGTTCCCCGTCCATGACAACGTAGTGTGCGCTACGTCGCCTCAGTCGTCGCGCGTCCCATTTCTCGGTGGGCAATAAACTTTCAGCGAGGTAATCGATGAGTTCCTTGCGCCAATCTGTTGGCTGATCATCCTGCGAAGGAGGTTCTGCTTCCTCGATGTCCATCGCTTCGCTAATCGCTACTGCGATCGCAGTCTGTTCCGACTTCGTATCGATGCTCGGTTTCTCGATTTTATGGATTGGGATTGTCCTCTTGACTTGATCGTGTAGCTTGCTTCCTAGAGCAGCGAGGGCGTCGGCACAGACATTTTCTCCGCGAGGAACCTTCGTGAGTTCGAAGAACTCGAAGTCTCGCGTGAGGTCTTGGACGAGTTTGAGGTAGGCGTCCATCCTTTCGTTGTGGACGTCGTAATCGCCGAGGTACTGGCTTACGATAAGTTGAGAGTCGCAGTAAGCGCTGATTCTTTTGGCTTTCACTGCCTTGGCGAGACGGAGCCCTGCGATGAGGGATTCGTACTCAGCTTCGTTGTTTGACGCCGCAAAACCAAAGCTGAATGACTGCCGGATGAGTTCTCCTGTTGGTGATTGCAGTTGCACTCCTGCCCCCGACCCTTTACTCGTGGATGAACCGTCGACGTGTAGGATCCAGTTTAAACTTGGTAGGATGAGGTCTTGCTCCAGCTCTGGTGTTAACTCGATTAAGAAGTCGGCAAGGATGTCATGTTCGCTCAGCTAACTCGATTAAGAAGTCGGCAAGGATGTCATGTTCGCTCAGCTCCATCGTCCATTTAGTCAACCGTCCTGACTGGTTAGTATTCTGCATAACCGTTCGGAGTGGTTGGTTGGACAGTACTTCAATCGTGTGCGACTGAAAGTAGGGTCGCAGTTTCCTGGCCGAGGTGACGACAGCTAATGCCATCTTTTCGAGTGTTGGGTATCTCGTCTCTGGCTCGGTCATTCTTTTACTTGTGTAAAAGATTGGTTTCTGTTCTCCCCGATCTTCTCGAATGAGCACGCTGCTGACGGCGGAGGATGTGACGGCTATGTAGAGAGACAATGTGTCGCCGGCTTCTGGCTTTGATAGTACTGGGGGGGTTGTGAGGTAGTGCTTGAGTTGATTGAACGCCTCCTCGCACTTTTCGTCCCAGACGAACCTCTTATTGCCCCTTAGTAGCTCGTAGAAGGGAAGACACTTATCGGTTGATCGCGAGATGAACCTGTTGAGAGTTGTTATGCGTCCGGTTAGTCATTGTACTTCGCGGCTGTTCTTTGGGCTTGGAAGGTCGAGGATCGCTGAGATCTGCTTGGGGTTAGCCTCGATTCCTCGTTGAGTGACAATGTAGCCGAGGAATTCTCCCGAAGTGACACCGAAGGTACACTTGGCCGGGTTGAGCTTCATCCCGTAGTCGTTTAAGATCTTGAAGCAGTCGCGTAAGTTGTTTAGGTGATCGTCGGCCTTGAGCGATTTGACTAACATGTCGTCGATGTACACTTCCTCGGTGTTGCCAAGCTGATCAGCGAACATTCGGTTGACGAGTCGCTGATAAGTCGCGCTGGCGTTCTTTAGCCCGAAGGGCATCACCTTGTAGCAGTAGGTCCCTCTGTCGGTGATGAATGCCGTCTTCTCGCGATCGTCGGGATGCATCAAGATCTTGTTGTATCCCGAGAAAGCGTCCATGAAGGTTAGGAGTTCGTTACCAGCAGTTGATTCGACGAGACGATCGATATGAGGGAGTGGGTAACTGTCCTTTGGGCACACCTTGTTGAGGTCCGTGAAGTCGACGCATATGCGCCATTTGCCGTTTTTCTTTTTGACGACAACCGGGTTAGCCAACCATTCGGGGTATCGGACTTCGGTTATGAAACCCGCGTCGAGGAGCCTGTCGACTTCTTCGTTTACGGCCTTAGATCGTTCTGGACCGAGTTTTCGTCGCTTCTGTCGGATGGGTTTGAACGTCGGGTCGACGTGCAGTTCATAGGAGGTAACTGCGGGTTGATCCCCTTCATGTCGGAAGTCTTCCAGGCGAACGTCGAGGCGTTGTCTTTGATGAAAGAGATGATCCTTGAACATACGTCGTCGGACAGGTAGACGCCAACTCGGATGATTTTCGTCGGGTCGGATTCATCAATTGCGACTTCGCGAACTTCCACCTTCTGGGGGTATATCTTGTTGAGTGGTTTACTGACGGAGTTGACAAGGGAAGCTTGTTGCTGCATCTTTACAGTTGCGATCAGTAGTTCTCTCGCGGCTTGTTGATCTCCCCGAATCGTCTGAGGGACGCATTGATGATAAGTCGAAGGGACGGCTTTCATGGAATGCAGGCATGGTGTTCCGAGTATGGCATTATAGGGTGCTTTGGCGCGGATGACGGAGAACTTGACGGTGCGGGTTATACCACATGTGTAAACTGGAAGGCGAATTGTCCCGATCATTTGCTCTGAGGCTCCCTTGAAGCCGGTGAGCGTGCGAGAAGAAGGCTTCATATCCCGTAAATCAACTCCCATTTTGTCGAGTGTGTCGCGAAAGATGAGATAGACTGAGCTGCCGGTATCAATAAGGACTTTTGCGACCAGACATTCGCCGATGTCAAGGTCGATGAGGAGAGGATCGTTATGTGGCATGTGGACGCCCTTGGTGTCTAGTGCCGAAAAAGTGATCTGGTGATCATTTTCGACTGGAGAAGGCCACTTCTGAGAGGTGGTTGCTTGACGTTTGAAATCTTTGACGGCTCGAACCGAGTCACCGCAAGGTGGTGATCCGCCTATTATGACACTAATGTGCGGGGCTCGGGTAGCTCGCATTGATTCGAGTTGCTTCCTCAAATCGTCAGTTGTGTTCTCGAATATAAGAGTTTCTGCGGGCTGTTTCTTTTTTTGATTCGAGAAGTCGTCGCAGATCGGACCCTTTCGAATGGTTGAGTTGGATTCGTAGGTCGTCGGCCTTCGAATTGAGCTGGTCGCGAAGGTCGCCAGTTTGACCGACTCTCCGAGTGTTGCATTTGGAGATGGTCGCACGGAGGTCGGCGGTTCCTGTGTTTTCGTTCGTGGCGCTTTTTCGCTTCAATAGAATGCGCAGGTCTTTATCTGTTTTCGAGGGAGCGAGAGACTGCTTATCCTTGCTGTCCAATTTATCGCGCAGATCTGGTTGCACTGTCGGGACGTCGTCATCAGAGGAGTCGCAAGGGCGAGAGAGTATGACTTCCACTCGTCGCCAGCGACGCGGGTGTTCGTCTTCTGACGAATCATTGGCGGGGCCGACGTTGTTGACGGGAGTGCGCTCAGGGCTTGCTCTTTCCTCGCTCGGGGCCGTGTTCTTTTGAGACTTCTGTGCCTTCTTCTCCTTGTTCTTACTCCAGCTTTTGGTGTTTTTCGGTATCGTAGGAGAAGTGGGCATTTGGATTGTCCCATTAGTGATCCCGTCGAAAAACTGCCCGATGAGGACCTTGCATTCCTTCGTGTCATGGGAATCTCTTTTGTGGTAGAGGCACCATTTTTTTGGCTCCTCCGAGTTTGAACTCGCTGGTTCGGATGAGGTTGACTGCTTCGGAGCGGAGTCTCGATCCCAGTGGTTCCAGCCTTTCTCTCGCGTGATGGCTGCTGATTTTGGAGATTCCTCATCACCGACCGAGCTAACGTAGCCTCGCTTCTGAGTGGTATTTCCACCGGAGAAGTGCTGGCGGGGCTCGGGGCGGGTGTCGTTTGTTCGGGAGGGTCGCTGTTTCACTGCTGCTTCTTTTGCGAACTTTGCTCTTGTGTCTTCTTCCATGCAGATAAAGTTGTGCGAGCGAGCGATGGCGTCGGAGACAGATTTTGTCAGATATCGGTAGAGATCCTGGCGGAATGTGGAGTCGACGTGCAAGGTGTTCATCAAAGATTCGACGGCGATATGGTCGGGAATATCAATCTTCGAGACAATAGCTTTGAATTTCTCCATGAAGTCGCGGAGACTTTGGTCGCTGGCGTGAGTGAGGTTCCACAAATCTGACACGGTCGCTTCCTGGTTGGTGAACATGATATAGTTCTTAAGGAAAGCCGTCGAGAGGTCGTGGAAACAGTCGACGGAGTTTTCTCTGAGGCCGGTGAACCAAGTAAGGGCCGGTCCTTCTAGGGTTTCGACGAAGAGTTGGCAAAAGCCGGCGTCTTTGTCTTCGTCGGTCAGGTTTGCGCGTCGCATCGCTATGTTGAAAGACGTGACGTGAGTAGAAGGGTCAGAGAGACCTTTGAAGGTTGGAAGACGGAGTTTCTCCATCTTCTGTAGCCGCACGCCGGTAACCTTTTGCGTGAAGGGTGTACGAAGAGATTCCGCGAGTACATGCTCGATTTGGGGCGCGGACGTCGTCACCTGGTGGATCTTCGAATTGATGTCGAGGACCGACTGTTTCAACGCGGCTAGTTCGCTTGCGGTGTGCGCGTTGATGTCGTTACCGGCGCTTTGGTTATCGTTATCCCGCGTAGGTGCTACGTCGGTGGTTCGTTCTGTGGCGAACATGTGTCGACGATACTGCGCCGTTGAAGCTTCGGCATTTGCAGCGAGAGGAGCAAGGATCTTTGCTATCGCCGTGATTTGGTCAACTGCCGCCTTCTGCGCCGCTTCTTGTAGGGCGAGGCGTGTCAGGATATTTTCCATAGACGCAGGATGGGGAAGTGGAGTTACTGGTGTAGGCGTAGGTGTCACCTCTGGAGCCGGCGTCACCTCGAGAGCTTCGCGTTCTTCGCCTGACGAAGAACTGTCGTTGTTAACGACCATAGTTCTGACGTTACTTTGCTAGTTGCCCCACGGTGGGCGCCAACTGTTTGATCGGAAAACGGTAATAAAGAAGAGATGGGTCTTAACAAAGACGTCTTATTTATGGTCGGAGAAAACGTTCAGTCGGTTACAAGGAAAACGAAGAGAGTGCGACAGAAAGGAAGCCGGTGGCTCGATGAGCTACTGGAAAAGTACAACTAACGGTGAGATGAAGCAAAGGTGAAAACCCTAATCTAGCCGCCAAGTGTTAGTCAGTCATTTCGGATCCTTCTCTCGTTGTCTCCACTTTCCCTTATATAGACGTCCTGATGCTTCGTCCTTGACCTAATTTACGCCATATTGGTGGGCCTCCTCTGCTGGGCCGAGAAGCCCGTAGGCGTCCGAGCGGCCGCTGAGCCAAATATACTTTAGTCGATGACGATCGACTAAAAGTACTCAAGAGTCAAGCCGAGAGACCTGACTCTTGAGCCGACCGATCGAGCCGTCGCTCTACCTAATCCGGGCCAGGCCTTTCTATTCCTCGGGCCTTGTGGGATGGTCGAATCCATCCTCTACATTACCCTTCTTCGATTCTCGCAGAGGGCGTGCGGCATTGGTGGTTGCGGGTTCGTGTGGTCTGTGAACTTGGTGCCTTCGTGGTGGTACTGTGCGGAAGGTTAGCATTTCCCAGGAGCCGTGTCGGTCTTTGTCCTTGGTGTACGTTAAGAGTGAGGCGTATAATACAAATTACTAGCAATGCAAGTCAATAGAAAAATATTGCTATTTTGGAGTACCGATATGGCATTGAAAAAAAGCTTTATATGTTTTTTAAATACAATGCATTCGTAAATCACAGCAAGACCAAGTCAAATTCCCGTTAACACTTGGAAAATAGGAACAGACGAAGACTTAACCGTCATAAAAGTTTTATATGTTCAAAAAATTAAAAATATTAGAATATATATTAAAGCACACTTTTTTTATCAAATATTAAAGCACACTTAATAGAGATTAGGTTAGCCGTTTTCAAAGATAAAAAGAAAATACAAGCTAAAGAACATGAGCTTAGAGTTTTTGGTGAGTAGTGTTTTCTTGTTAGAGAAGCAACTGTTGTTGCAAAAAGTTACCTTGAATAGTTTATAATTTGTCAGTGTTGATATACAACTTTTGTGTACTCACATATATATGATTGAACATCAGCTGTTCAAGTAAATTGATAATTTGTCGGTGTTTCATCCTCGCACAATGCATCTAGTTGTCCTGGCTCGGCTATGGTCTTTCGTTGTAGTTTTTTTATTGCATTGTATTTTAATATTTGTGTTTTCTGTTTTCTTTGTAATCTCGGTAATTCTGTCAAAACAAAAAATTGGTATAAAATTTAATATTTACACCCAAAAAAAAAAATTGTTCAAGTAAATTCAAATAAAGGTATTTGTTGAAGAGGAATCTCGTATCTTTGATCTTTCGTATTATCCCGTTCTAAGTTTTTCATTTGGTCTAAGAGCTGGACAACCTATACGATTTGGAATATCGCCTTTACAAGTTGAAGTCTTGGAAACAACATGTATAATATGAAATAACTAATTGCGGTTCAAAAGCTTATCACGCTAGACGAAAGAGAGTTTGGTCACTGAAAATTTTGGATGAGACATGTCATTCAGGCGATTGATGAAGAAGTATGATTTGTAGTCATTAATGGTTGGACTGAACTTACAATGATCAGCGAGGAAAAGAAGGTGGTTACTAAACTTTGCAATCTTTATTGAATCTTATCATTACAAAAAAACATGTGCATAACGACAAAACTTTACGAAAAATTTTATTATCGTAAATTGAAGAAAAGGTGACGAAGACCTTACGACGAAACATATAATCGTCGTAAAGTCGATGTAATTTTACGAGGAAAATATTTTATCGTAATCACATGTATGTTTACTACAAATTGCCGACTAAGGAGAAAATTTGTCGTATACAACAAACCGTTTACGATGAATTAGTTTACAATTCATTAATGACAAATCTTTATATATTAAAAGAGAAGCATGGTAATAAATGCATTCACACTATAATAGACACGTATCAGCTTCACAATGATTTGACAATAAATATACTAGCGCGTTCACATTATATTCATAAATGTGTTCACACTATGTACTTTGTGTTTTTTTAATATAAAACTCACATACATGGTTCCAATAAAACTCTGGATTTTTTGGTTCCAATAAAAATAGATAACGAATCAAAAGCCAAACTATATTTTTTTATTGTTTACGGATAAAATTGAGCAAAATATTCATAAATTTTATTCGATTCGTTATCCGTTCTGATTTGAACCAAAAAATCTGGATATCCGTAACTCTATGAAACAAATCCCATATATATTAATTGAGAAATATTACAACTTTTTTGTAGCCACGTGTCATCACTATGTTGATTCTTAGAATCATTAGAAAAATAATTTGGTCCATCTAATTATATAATAAGCTTTTTATTAAGTTAACCATAAATTCATTATTAATGTTCTTTATTATTTCTTTAAATAAAAGTTACGGAATTTCCTAATGTGGCTAAAGTATACATGGCAATGAATGATTTTGAATATTTGATAAAAATTAGTGTATCTTCTATCATATTTGCTTAATTTTAAAATATTAAAATAAATTAAACAATCCCAATAACCATATAATAAAAATTTAGATTTTTTTGTATATTTTATATTTTGAATTTTTAAAAACGACTATAAAATACTAAAATTGTTAAAAGTCTCACATTCAAATTTTGTGACCCATAGTTTAAAATGTTTTTATAACAAAATACAAATGATTTCAAAATCATATAAATAAAAAGTCTAATTTAATTAATTATTAAGATTAAAATTATATATATATATATATATATATATATATATATCATTTTAAATTAAACTATAAACCCTATAGAATACATAAATATTTTTGTTTTGAAATTTATTTTGAACAATTTTTTTTATAAAAGCTTTGAACGAAAAATGACAACTTTACTTTTTTTTTTACAATTATAAATTATCAGCAATTTAAAGTTTTAGCTATTAAAGATACAAATGATCAAAAACGCCATATGAGTAGAAAATATCATTTAATAGGTATTAATATTAAAAATATACTATGTATGTTAATATCATTTAAATTTAATTACATATCTATCAAATAAAAAAATATTGTTTAGATTAATAAAATTGATTTATATGTTCGTACCAATTTAATTGTATATGCAATAGTTACTGACTTTTGATTATTCAATATATATTTATTATTTTATAATATGTAAAAATATATAATACATAAAATAACTTTTATATATAATGTTCATTCCACGCTAGGCGCAGATCTTAACCTAGTCAAATACTAAAATACAATATCCAAAAAAGAAGCAAATCACAAATACCAATATTTTTAGGAACATAAATCTAATTTGATCCGTTATATGCATATATATATACATATATGTAAAGAATTATATATATATATATATGTTATATATATTATACTTTATATCAGTTTTACAATATTTTTATGAATTAAATTTATTATATTAGGTACTAGAATTTTAAAAGTTAAATAATGTTTTATTTTTGTAATAAAATGTTATTATTAAATTTTTCAATTATTTTTAAAATTTTATTTTATTTACGTATCAAATCGGATATTCTGTAAAATTCTAAAATATTTCGGATATCCGAGTCCCCGAATATCTAGGTGGCTAAAGATCGAATCGACACGAATGCTTCCAAATACCCAGATATTCGATATATGTCCACCCCTATTTAGTATTTACGGATACAATTTTTTTTTCTTTATATGTAAAAAATGACTAATGTCAAGGCCTTTTTTATTTTAAATTAATTTTAATTTTATCTTTCAGGTATTATTTTGAACAAAAATGTCATTTAATATTAATTAACAATATCTTTATATATTTGTCAACTATTTTTATATATTTTTTCATACACATACATGTGCACCTTGATGTGAGCACCTTGTAACTAAGTATTCACCACAACTGAAGTATCTAATTTTTTTGAAAGTTGAAATATTTTTTCTTAATGCTTCTTTCACTACCGACCAAATTGTAGTGAAATACTAATTTTCTTTTCTTTTTCTTATACCATTATCTGTTTAGAAACTATAATATGAAACTATTGGTTCGACATGACGACTATCTAAAATTCATAACATCAAAATAAAAAAATAATATTAATTTTTGGTTTTTACCCGAAAAAACCAAAAAATCAAACATTTTAACCGAATAAACTAAAATGAATATTAATTTAAAATAATATTTATATTTTAGAAGATTAAAAACCAAAAAAAAACTTAAAACCAAACCAATATCTAGATTAAACAGATTTAATGTCTTTTTATTAAAAATAACGAAATTAATAACCACATTCCGCGCAAGGCGCAGATTATTAACTAGTGTACGAGTAAAAGTGATGTGTTAGGTGGAAACGTGTTTGTAGTGTGCTATACTAACAAATTTGTCTTCAATTAGCTGTTATATGTTGTAAAAGACTTGTAAAACCATTATATGTTCATCAGCTGTTATATTCTTACTTACCAGTAATAAAAAATTCATATATATATGTTATTTCTCTTAATAATAAAACACACAAAAAGAATACAAAAACATGAAAAATAGAAGAAAAATGTTTGGTGATGATAATATTTACGATTTACAAAGTTGGATATATATGCACACAGATTCTGATGAGAGAGTGACAAAATAATTTACAAAGTTGGATATATATGCACACAGATTCATATACCAGGATGGTAGTACATCGTAGGGTGACAGATAAACGGTTTGTAGCTTTAGGGGTTAAAACATTAAAAACCAACTGAGATATTTTCTTTGGATTCAAAAATAGTTAGAGAATTTTTATCATTAAAAATATTTTTGTATTTATCAAATATTTAATTTTTTACATTTTCAAAAAGTGATTCACAATATAAAAACTTGCATGATTAATCTAATAACACTAAATTTCAGTATATTATAATTAGAAACTTTTATTTGATTCTAACTTTTTGTGCCAACAATTATTCATTTATTACATTATTAATATTAATTTGATATATCAATGCAAACCTAAAATTTTATAAGTTGAAACTAGAAGTATTATTTTGACATTCCATAATTTACCAATCAAAACTATAGTTTCATTTAAGGGAAATTGCCAAAAATACGACATTCATAGTACCACTTTTCATATTTACACTAAACACTTTTACTCTCACTTTAATGAAGGGTAAAATACATTTATAACCTTAGGGTTAACTAATCTAGACTTATGGTTTAGAGTTGAGAGGTGGGGTAGGATTCTAAATTTATAACCCTAGGGGTTTTTGGAATTTGAAATTTAGGATTCTAATAAATATATAAATAAATACTTAAAAATTTATATTTAAAAAAAAATAGTTTCAAAAATAATTTTTGATTTTCAAAAAGAAATTTTGAAAAATAATTTTTGATTTTTAAAAAGAAATTTTGAAAAACAAATTCAAAAAAAAAATCAAAAAAAAATTTATAAAAAAAATCGAATTTGAAAAAGTATAATTCGAAAACATAAAAATATATATATTTATTTATTTATTTAAATAATTATTTATTATATATATAGAGAACAAGAGTATAAGAGTCTTTTGTCACTTAATGAAGAAAATATTTTTGAAAATGTTTCTTTAGTGGTGGTAAACATGAATAATGGTAGCAAGAAAGTAGTAAACATAAAAATTCTCCTTCGTTTAATCATATTTTGATTTCTAGATATCTAACTTTTTAGAGTATTTTGGGGAAAACTGCTAAACAAACCTTCAACTTACATTAAACAAAATAAAACAACTCTTAACTTTATTTAAACCATTTTAATCTCTATTTATTTTTTAAAAATGTATATTTTAACATTCATATTGTTGATTCATCTGTTTTAAATAGGCGGAAATCAGCATTAAATCGATTTAAAATTTGACTTTTCTTATATCTAGAACGAAATACTCAGCAACAAAATAAGGTTTATAATGGACAATTTTATAAAGTTAGAGATTAAAAATAAGGTTTATAATGGCTTATTTTGTAAAGTTGGAGAATAAAATGGCTTCGATGAAAGTTCATGTTTTCATTTGTTTTGAAAGGTCAAAGTTTTAATGGTTTTTTCTTTTTAAACCAAAAAAATCTAATCGTTTCTTACTTACTAACGTCTTCAAGATCAAAAGATCCTAGAATTGTTGTTATAACAAATATTAACAAGATTGATCTATCGTAGATGGACAGCTTAAAAAAAAGAAAAAAAAAACAAATATTAACGAGACAACACTACATGAACCCTAAGATCTTTAAACATCTACGTTAATCAGATAATAGAATCATTTGAATGTTTATAGAGTTACATGGATTCATTGTGCCTGAGAGATCTTCTAGAATGGATTGAATCCTGAATGGAAGACGAACAACTCAATCTCTTCTTAGGAACTTTTAGGTTTCTATCGCCTTGCCTATAACGTTAGTTGTTGCTTTTAGGATATCTTTATGATGATCTAAAGATATGTATTTATAGATGGAGAGATGACCTAATTCCTCTTAGGGTTTTCTTTAAATTAATCTCAACCGTCCATCATGGTAGAGATAAATTAGGAATTACTCCTTTATTTCCAATTTCATTGGCCACCAAATATATTAAGAAATAACAATATTCCAATAGAAAACGGATAACTAAAAGACAATATAATAGGGAAAGAAAATATTCCTTACAATTTCCTACTTGGTCGTTATTAAGATTCACTAATGTTTTCTTTATGGAATCATAAGGCCGGCATAATATGCTATATATAACTTTATTTTTCATTTAGTCATCATAAATGTCTTTGACTAATCTAGTAATCAATGAGAGTCATGGTCGCATATCATTCTGCAACATGATCCCTTCCATGTACAATGATCACCTTCATAGTTAGACTATAAACATAAGTAGGAGTATCGTAATGGTGCCTTTAATGTCTTTAAAGAAAGACTCATTCTGTTATCATAAATCTAACCAATAATAATGTGTGCACACACTGGAAACAAAATATATAAAAATTGTAAAAGTCATAAAAGAGCTCAAATAATTGTCATACATAGGCTAATCGTAAACGAACAACATTAAGCGCTATCCTCAAGATCCATACTTTCAGCATGCTTCATGAAAGTCTTTGGAGGTAAAGCTTTTGTAAACCATAAGTCCAGTGTCTATATATTCAATGACAAACTTTTCTCTTTTGACATCTTGCTTCAGTGATAGATATGTGAGGTCCATATGCTTGGCTCCTTTAGATATCCTATCATGCTTAGCGAAAAAGATTGCAGCTTGATTGTCTCAATAAAGAGTGAGAGGCTTGTCAACAAAACTCAAAGCCCCAAACTCTGACACAAAATTCCGCAACCAAGTTCCTTGAATAGAAGCCTCATAACATGCAAAATACTCAACTTCCATAGTGGATGTGTATATCAACTCTGACTTCTGGCTATTCATGAAATGGCACCTCCACCAAGGAGATACACATAGCCGAGAATACAGTGTCTAGAGTCTTTCCATCCACTAAAATCTGAGTCTGAAAATCAACACATCCACAGATGTGTTGATTTTCGATATGTCAACATGTATTTTCTAGTTCCCTTTAAGTATCTCAAAACTTTCTTTGTAGCTTGCCAATGAGCGAGTCCTGGGTTACTCTAAAATCTACCCAGCATGCTAACTGCGTGGCTAATATCAGGTCTGGTACAAACCTGTGCATACATCAAACTTTCCACAAGAGATGCATAAGGGTATTTTTGCATTTCATTACGTTCCATTTCATTCTGCGGATATTGCTTAAGATTAAGTGTGTCACCTTTATGCATAGGAACAATGCTAGAAGAACATATCATCATGCCGAATCTCTCAAGAACTTTATCAATATATGTTTTCTGAGACAATCCCAAAATTCCTAGTGATCTGTCACATAATATCTCATTTCTTATCACATAGGATGCCTCACCCTTATCTTTCATTTAAAAAAAAAAGAATGAAATGAATAAAATAAAAAGAAAAGCTATTGCTCTCTTAATTTGATAAGGAATAATTGTAGTCTATTATTCTTTAAATGTTAAGGAAGGTAAAAGAATCATATGTAACAAATATTCTTTGTAAATGATGTAAATTGTAAAAAATGTTAAAGAATTCACTATTCTCACTCATTGTTTTGATCACTGTTTAGAGCCTTAATTTTTACTTTTGAGATGAGTGATCTAATTGGAATCTAGATTTTATTGGTTTTGACTTCGGTTTGTAATTGAGATTGGTTTACCATGTTTTTTTTTTATAACTACAATTTTTGGAATTTTTAGTGTCATTTTGGTGCTCTTTAGTCACTAAATAATTTATAAGTTTATTTGAGTAGAGAGAAATCAATTTGAATCAAAAAAGGATATTTGTGATACATGGGGGTGATTGGTTGAGCTTTATCTCCCTACTTTAGCTTTATTTATTTTTAAATTACTAAATTTTACCAATCATGTCGTAGCTTTACTTTTAAAAATTAAAGTCTACAATCAAGTTTTTATTTAGTTTTACCAATCATGCTTTACCTTTATTTTTAAAGTTACAGCAAAAAAAATAAAGCAAAACTTTTTCTTATGTATTTTAGGCAAAAACCCTACCTTATTTTTATAGGCTGTAGAATCTGTAAATGAAAAAAAAAATCTATAATATCAAATAAATTATATAATCATAATAAAAACTTTTATAAATATTTTAATTTTGAATTTGAGTGTTTTTAAATTATTAAGATATTTAAATAATATAAATATTATTTACATATCACATTTTAAATTACAATAAATTTTGATAATTTATTAAAAAATATTAATATAAATTATTTTAATTGATATAAAATAATAATTTTATATATACAACACATATTTCATATATTTTAATTTAAAATATCTAGAGCCTACCGCTTACAGCTACAACAAATTTAACTACAGCAAAAGTCTCTGTAGAAAAAAGTCTACAGTAACAACTTTACAACTACAACTGATTTATCTACAGCTAATCATCTACAGGTAAGTTTTTAAAGCCACAGTCGAACCAATCATCACCATGATGAATTAGATGCATCAGTCATTTAACAATGGATGAAAAACTTCCTCCACTGAATTGAGCTATAATTTTGATACATGATAATATATTACATATAATATTTATATTCTCACCTTTTTAAAGGTGATTCAAAATATAAAAATAGTATCTCTATTATAACTAAAATTTCAGAGTATTATAATTCAAAATTTTTATTAGATACTCTCTCCGTTTTTGAATAAGTGTCACTTTGACCTAATTTTTATAAGATGAAATAGGAATTATTATTATTATGAAATTCTACAATTTACCAATGAAAAGCTATAGTTTCATACTTCCATTTCATAAAAAAAATTGATTTCTAGATATATGTAACTTTAAAGAGTATTTTATTTTTGGTAATAAAGTGTAACATCGTGAATCTTCGATCAGCTCGGTGCCCAAAATTCCTGCTCCCTTGCCCGATCGAGAATCTTCGATCACCAATGTCCATGGAAAATCACTCAACAGGAGTCTGGGCGGCTTGGATTCTGCTCCTCATCGGAGCTTCCAATGCCTCGATCCACGACTACAAGAAGGAAAAGTTCATCCCGCAAGCCAATGCTCGATTCTTCCATGGCGGCAGCGAAGGTCTCTACGCTTCCAACTCTCAAGACCTAAACACCTCTTCTTCTTCTCCCGATATATCTCTTAAAGGAAAGTCGTTTATAAGGTCAATCAATCAATCTCTCTCCTCATCACCTTTACAGATAGTGAGTTTTTTTCAAGTATAGCTAACGATTGTATAAGCCTCTCTTCTCTTAGGTTTGCTGACGTAACCTTCGTGAGGACGATGGAATCCGCTAGCAAACAGAACCCAATGCAGTCGACCGCAGGTCTGGTCGAAGCGATACTACTCGAGGTGAAAGACCGTGATCGAATCGGTGGATCTTTTCTCAAGAGCAATGCTATTTGCTGCACTCCTGATCTTGCTGATGCTGGCTCTTGCACTCTCGGCGAAGTTATTATTAAAAGAGATTCTAATGATGATAAGTGGCCGAGACAGATCAAGACTTTCTTTAAAGGGAACAAGACGGAAGCTGCTATGCTTCCGGAGACCGTGGTGATAAACAAAACAGGGATGTACTATCTTTACTTCGTGATATGCGACCCGGGGCTGGACGGGACTGTTATCAGAGGGAGAACGGTTTGGAAGAACCCTGACGGTTATTTGCCGGGAAAAGTGGCTCCTTTGATGAAGTTTTTCGGTTTCATGTCTTTGGCTTATCTCTTGCTCGGCCTCCTTTGGTTTCTGAGGTTTGTTAAGTTCTGGAAGGATATCATTCAGCTGCACTATCATATCACTTTGGTTATCGCTCTGGGGATGTGTGAGATGGCTGTTAGGTACTTTGAGTACGCTAATTTCGACTCCACTGGGATGAGACCGATGGATGTTACTCTGTGGGCGGTGACGTTTTCTTCCATTAAGAAGACGCTTTCGAGGCTTCTTCTTTTGGTTGTCTCTATGGGTTTTGGGGTGGTGAAGCCTACACTTGGTGGGATAACCTCGAGGGTGCTTCTTCTTGGAGTCGTATATTTTGTTGCAACGGAGGCTCTTGAGTTGGTTGAGCATTTGGGAAACATTAATGACTTTTCTGGAAAGACATTGATATATTTGGTGATTCCAGTGGCGATATTGGATGCTTGCTTTATTCTGTGGATTTTCTCATCATTGGCAAGAACCCTTGAGAAACTTCAGGTAAGAGAGACTCAGTATCTATTTAATACAGCTACCTTTTTTTAGCTCTGCTTATCTTTCTAATGTCCAACTGCAGATTAAGAGAAACATGGCTAAGCTTGAGCTTTATAGGAATTTCACCAACTCGCTCGCTGTCTCTATTCTGCTCTCTATTGCTTGGATTGGTTTTGAGGTAACGACTCTTGCGTATTACTTGAAACACTCTAGTACTCAAAAGGGAACATTCTTATTTGTCTCTGTTATCAGCTTTACTTCAACGCAAGTGACCCTTTAAGCGAACTCTGGCGAATGGCGTGGATCATTCCAGCGTTTTGGAATCTACTATCTTATGGCCTATTAGCAGTCATATGCATCCTTTGGGCTCCATCCAACAATCCTACCAGGTTCTACCATTTTTTCTCAATTCTTTTTTACTTCAATCGTGCAAAGATATGAAGACTCTTATTTGGTTTTCACCGAGAGATGTATATTTGCACCTTGCAGGTATTCATACTTAGCAGAAACAGGGGACGAGTTTGAAGAGGAAGGTATATCGTTGACGAGTGGTGGAATTAAGATTACAGGCGATGTTGAAAGGAATGAGCTTCTGTACGGGCTTGCAGACGAGGTTGAGGAGGACAAACGTGAGTAAACTTCAGGTAGTAGCCTATATCTAACGAGTCTTTGCATCCTAGTTTGTAACCTTTATGTAAATCCTTAAACCTTTGTGCCTGAGTAAGTTGTTTTATGACCCTTAAGGACTCTTATTTACTCACATCAAAGTTCTTGTTGTCTTACTTGTTTACTACAAGGACAAAAGTTCCATTGAATATCTTCTGCTATATACAGACTGCTTTTTTTTACAAAGTATTAAAAATTCTATAACTATGCTATTAAACTTGCCAAAACTTTGTCAAGAATCTCACAAAATATTTTTATAAAGTAAACATAAACTTTAACAGATGGTTTATTGACAATATTTTATCAAATTTGATTTAGTAAATATTTGGAACTATATAATGTTGATGACATTGTATAATATGTTGTATGATATATGCTAAATCATTTTAATAATTATGGTCTAAATATTGTAGATCTATATTATTAGTTATAAGATATGGTGTATAACGTTATTTCATTACAACCATAACATTTGGCGAAAAAGTATTTTATTTAAAGTGTATCACATGAAATGAGAAGTAATAATAGAATTCATTTAAATATTTTAAAATATTAGAATAATTAATGGTAAGACCAAAAATAATAAATAATTATATATAAATCCAACAAGCTTTTTATAGTCGATTTTTAGAATACTTTTCTTTTAATAGTATATAGATTATATTTTGATGAACGGTTTAAAAGCGCAGAATTTTTTTAACATTCGATAAAATATAAATATAAATAATTGCTAATTTTAAGTATTTTTGTGTTCTAAAGTTTTAAACTTTCATTACGTTTATAAATATATTTTGTGAAAATGTTTGTTTTAATGGGTTTGTTAACCGAGTTTGTATTTAGTCTCAGTAAAAGTCAAACTTTTAATAATACTTTTCAAAGCCTAATCTCGTATATATTAAAAGAGAAGAATTACAATTTTTTTTTTGTAGTCACGTGTCATCAGCTAATCATTCTTAGAATTCTTAAAAAAATATGTTGGTCCATTAAAATATATAATAAAAAATTTATCAAATTAATCATAAATTAATTATTAATGTTTTTCGTTGTTTCCTTAAATAAAAATAACGGAATTACCAAATATGACTAAAATATATATGACTATTAATGATTTTGAATAATAAAGACTTGATAAAAATTAGTCTATTCTCTATCATTTTTTTTTTTAATTTTAAACTATTAAAATAAATTAAACAACCACATTAACTATATAGTAAAAATTTAGATTTGCTCTATACGTTATATTTTAAAATTTTAAAAACGACTAAAAATGACTAAAGTTAAAAATCTCACATTGAAATTTTTTTGATCCATGCTTTAATTTTTTTGTTATAACAAGATATAAATGATACCAAAATTATATAATAAGAATTCTCATTTAATAAATATTAATATTGTTTAAAATAAATTGTGTACCATATAAAATATATATGTATTTTAGTTTTGAAATTTGCTTTGATTTTTTTTTTTTGATAAAAATTTTGAACATATATTGACAACTTAATATTTAGTTTTAAAACTTTTCATAACATTTTTAAAATTATAAATGATTAAAACTATTAAACATCCCACAAAAACAATTTGTTATCAGTGATTCAAAAAATTTGTTATAAGAAATACAAATTATCAAAAAACAATATGAGTATAAATTATTATCTAACAGATATCAATATTAAAAATGTACTATATATCTATGTTAATATCATTAAAACTTAATTTTATATCATATAAAATAGAAAACAAATCTCTATCGAGCTGTAGTTGTCCAGGGAACGCATTTGATCATATAAAAAGCTCCTATTTAATAGACCTATTTATGCAAGTATTTTTCAATTAAGAAATAATTGCTTCTATTTTAATAAAAAAAATCACTTAAGCGCAATAACTGCGCCAAATGCTATTTGTTTGAATTAATAAAATTTATTTATGTTTCTGCACCAATTTAATTATATACCTAATAGTTACTGAATTTTTTATTATCAATATATATGTATTATTTAATAATATGTAAAAGAACATATATTACGTAAAACTAATTTATATATAATATTTATTCGTTTATAAAAGTTTTTTAATGTAAAAACCCTTCAATTAAGTTTCGTTTGAGTAAAAACCCATAAATTAAAGATTCAACAGAAAAACCCCCAACGTCAGCTCTCTTAATGAATTAGACCCTCTGTTACTTGTCCCGTTAAAGTCAAGCGCTGCGTATTGGGATGGTCATAAAACAGCACGATTTGTTAATAAAACAACATGATGTTTAATTAGATGCATGTAGTTTACCATTCCAACTTTAACTCCTTTAGTGTCGTAAAAATTCCCAGAGTGTCGAGAGCTTAGAATGATGAACTCGAGGGGCTTTGAGTTTCGTTTGGTTCTTGTGAGAATTCGAGACTGAGTTTGAGAGAGGGTGAGTTTGAGTTTGGTGAGAAAGTTGAAATCAAGAAGGTTCCTGTGGGTTTGAAATCGAAAAGTGAAAAGAGTATATTCGGGAGTCGCTGGAAGATGGATAAGTAAGTTTGGTTTATTTATATGTGGAATTCTCTGATTACATTAGTTTGATCATTGTAGAAGCTAGAAAACCGGACTGACATAAACGTTAGAATAAAAGCGATGTTAAGGAAATAAACGAATGTAAAAGACGAATACAAGAACGATAAGAAATCGTATTCGCAAAGAGACATGGAGTCGAGATATGATATCTTTCCTTAACTCAAAATATTCGCTCCGTTAGTGAGATGAGACTGTACGAATATAGAGTCCCAGGATACAACCATGGCAGACGAATCACGCCTCACTCGTGATCGCCCTATCGAACTATAAACTCTACGAAACACTCTCGTATTTATGACTTACGCTAAGGGATTTTCGCTGTTGGTTTGATCTGTAAAAGTTTTTGAAATGAGAAGAGAGACGAGTTGTATTTAAAGAAATGGACGAGGAGCGACTTCCCGTAACTGTTGCATAACGTGCGCTCGTTAGTGGGGATTTGGCAAAGATCTCGGGAAGTTCAAGCTACGAACTTATTCCCCAAGACTCGCTATCTCTCTCTTTCTTATCTCGTTTAAAATATCTCGAGAGGATAAACATCATGACGTTTTTATTTTCTAGACAAACTGCTTGTCGTTTCAAAATAAAATGCATGTTGTTTTTGAGATTTTAAATGGCAAAATGTTGAGCTAAACTTGGTCCAAAAAGAATATTCTTATCGGACCGGAGGCCCTCCACCAAGACCCAAGACCCAAGACCCAAACCCAAACCCAAGCCCAAGCCCACGCCGAGCCGAGCCGAGCCGGCCGGACGACGGCGGCGGCGCGCGCGTGGGGAGCCTTCCTCTCTCTCCAAGCTGTTTAACACATGATATCAAGTGACCATATATAAACAATTCTCTTCCTCTTGTTCCCACCGATGTGGGACAAGTCTCTTTGTCTCATTATTAATGTTTTTTGGGCTGTTAAACACACAGGCCCAAGTCATTTATTTTTACAATTTTCATTAAAGCCTAATGGCTATAAATGGATCCAACAATCCCCCACATGAATAGAAATGATTCTAAACATATGCAGACTATATGCAGACTCGATAGACTCTAAAAAAAACTATAATTATTCTAATCCTGACTAGACTAGACAGACTTATCGAGAGTGTTTGCGAAAAATTCACTGTGTTTGAGTTAGTGACATTTTTAAGCCTTGAACCACTCATAGTTAATATCTGTCGGGTTTACTTTACCAGAAGGTGAACATGATGTCTTGAACCAACCGGTGTTTTATGTAGACCGAGACAACAGGCATAACGCAGCTTCATTTTCTCGTAGAACTTAGTTCTCTATTGTGTTCATTGTGGCCCTGAACTATTACTGGTTTTCATGAGTAAACTTAGAGAATATAGCCTTGCATTCATTCTCCTAGAAACGGCCCCATTTCACACTCATTAGGTGATTGACCATGAAAAGTATTGAGTAATACTCCGCTTTGGAAGCTATGAAATCATTAAAAGCTTATGCTTATCCTTCTCATATTTGTTAGCACTTTTATCATCTTAGGAGCTGGGAAGAGACTACTTTGTCTCAAGTGCTTTGGTTAGATTCAGTTTGATTTTGTTTTCCCTTTGAACCTACGTCTTGGGATCTCCAGTCATGATAGGTAGGGTTGCAGTCAAGCATCCTCATTCGTTATAGGCTTTAAACCCATTCCTTTTGATGATTTAGCAACAACATCTCGTGACAAACCTTTTGTAAATGGATCCGCTAGGTTGTCAGCCGATTTGATGTAGTCTATTGTGATTACGCCAGTTGAGATAAGTTGTCTAATGGTTTTATGTCGTCTTCTGATGTGACGAGATTTACCATTGTAGAGATTACTCTGAGCCCGAGCTATAGCTGATTGACTATCACAATATATGTGCATAGCTGGCACAGGTTTCTCCCACATAGGAATATCTTCCAAAAAATTCCTAAGCCATTCAGCTTCTTCTGCTGCTTTGTCTAAGGCTATGAACTCAGATTCCATGGTGGATCTGGCTAACACTGTTTGTTTGGTAGATTTCCATGATATTTCTGCTCCTCCTAATGTAAAGACATATCCACTTGTGGATTTTGAGTTTTTAGAATCTGATATCCAGTTAGCGTCACTGTATCCTTCTAAAACTTCTGGTTCTTTACCATAGTGAAGCCCAAAATCCTTGGTGTAGTGCAAGTAATTGAGTACTCTCGTTATAGCCTTACAGTGTGTATGTCCTGGATTACTTGTATATCGACTAAGTACGTTTACTGCATGCGCTAGATCTGGTCTCGTACAATTAGTCAAGTACATGAGACTTCCGATCACACGTGCATACTCGTTTTGTGAAACCGCTTCACCTAAATTCTTTGTCAAGTGCATTTGGGGATCTAACGGAGTTTTTGCTGTACTCTGAGAGTAATTTTTAAATCTCTCTAATATTGTTTGAGCATAATGAGATTGGGTTAAGATAATTTCGTTTGAATTTCTTGTGACTTTAACCCCGAGAATTACATCTGCTAATCCCAAGTCTTTCATCTCAAATGTCCCTTTGAGCATGTTTTTTGTTTGATTGATAATGTCTTTATTGCTTTCAATAATGAGCATATCATCTACATATAGACATAGCAAAACATACGCATTTTTGGTAGTTTTGTAGTATATGCATTTGTCACATTCATTTATTTTGAAACCATTTGACATCATTGTATTGTCAAATTTTTGGTGCCATTGTTTAGGAGCTTGCTTAAGTCCATAGAGTGACTTTACAAGTCGGCATACTTTGTCTTCCCGTCCGGGAACGACAAAACCTTCAGGTTGTTTCCTCTTCTAAATCACCATTTAGAAAAACGGTTTTTACATCCATTTGATGGATTTCTAGGTCTCTTAAGGCTGTGATTGCTATCATCAGTCTTATTGATGTTATTCTCGTTACTGGAGAATATATATCAAAATAGTCCAAACTTTCCTTTTGTCGGAATCCTTGAACTACAAGCCTAGATTTGTATTTTCCACCAGGTTTTCGTGTCATTATCCATTTATTTCCTAATGCTTTGCAGCCAGGTGGTAAATATGTTATGTACCATGTATAATTTTGCATGATAGAATCAAATTCACTCCTGACAGCTTCATTCCAAAATGGAGCTTCAGGTGAAGCCATGGCTTTTGTCAAAGTTTTTGGAACATTTTCTACTAAAAAATGCCATTAGGAAATCTTCACCAAAATATTTTTTCTTTCGAGCTCTTTTGCTTCTTCGAGGTTCATCTTTTTCTTCATTTTCTGAAATATCATTTATAGAAATCTCGACGTTTGTCTCAGTTTCTGAAATTTTGTCATTGTCTCTTTCTTCTCGAGTTTGTTTTGAACCTTGTTTTTCCTTATATGGAAAATTATTTTCGAAGAAAGATGCATTTATTGATTCCACTGTATTTTCATGAATGTCTGATATTGCAGATTTATGTACCCGAAATCGATAAGCATTACTGTTATGTGCATATCCGATGAAGATGCAATTCACTGTTTTAGGTCCAATAGTGACATTTTTTGATGGCGGTACCGCAACTTTTGCCAAGAACCCCCACACTTTGAGGTATTTATACGAAGGTAAATTACCTTTCCATAATTCATATGAAGTTTTGCCAGTTACTTTGTGTGGAATTTTGTTGAGGATATAATTAGTGGTAAGCAACGCTTCCCCCCACATGTTCTGGGGTAACCCAGATTCCTGCAACATTGCATTCATCATCTCTTTTAGAGTTTGATTCTTGCGTTCAGCAACTCCATTAGATTATGGTGAGTAAGGAGCTGTAGTTTGATGGATTATTCCATGTTCTTTACATAATGCATTGAACGGACCATCATACTCGCCGCCTCTGTCGCTTCTAACTACTTTAATAGTTGTTTTAAGCTGATTTTCGACCTCGAATTTAAATTTTTCTAAGGTTTCGTCTTTTCTATGTAATAAATATACATAACAATATTTTGTGCAGTCATCTATGAAAGTCACAAAGTACTTTTTCCCACCTCTAGTTTGTATGTATTTTAAATCACATAAATCGGTGTGAATTAAATCTAGAGGTTTATTAGTTCTTTCCATACGAGGTGATGGCGTTTTTGTGAGCTTAGCTTGTACGCATACTTCACATTTTTGTTTACTTGTTTTGCATTTAGGAATTAGATTTAAATTCATTAATCTTTGTATAGATTTGTAGTTTACATGGCCTAATCTTTCATGTCATATATTAAAAGACTCAACCAAATAAGCAACTGGCTCTTTCTTATTCATTGAAACTTTTGGAGTTACAACTTTCGGAAGGACTGTCATTACATTCGACTTGACAAGTCCACCCTTAACATATCCCTTTCCCAAATACATCTCATTCTTCCTAATCACGAGCTTGTCCGCCTCAAAACTTATGGCGAATCTATTCTTGCTGAGCAAGGTTCCCGAGACCAGGTTCTTCCTCATGTCAGGCACATGCTTCACATTCGTCAGAGTTACCTCACGTCCAGATGTCATCTTCAAAATCACATTGCCGCGTCCTTCAATCTTGGAGACTGCAGTGTTTCCCATCCTGAGCTTCTCATGAGTCTGGCTTTTCTGATAGGTGCTGAACATCGCCCTATCTGTGCAAATGTCGGTGGTTGCACCAGTGTCATACCACCATTCCTTGGGGTTGTTGCTTTCAACCATGTTGGCCTCAGTCACCACAACAACGAGATCCTCCTCAGTGAGATTTGTCTGAGCCTTCTCATCCTTTATCTTTTTGCGACACTCAACAGTCTTGTGCCCCACTTTGTGGCAGTAGTGATATTTCCCCTTGAACTTCTCCACATTCGCATTGATCTCAATACATTTGTTATTGAAGTTTTTTCCAGAAGCCTTCATGGCTGCAGCAGTTTTGGAAGGCTTGGCAGGAGAATTAGCGTGTGCCTTTCTTTTGCCTTTGTGCTCAGCCATGTTGACACTGTGCACCTTAGCAGTGACCTTGTCAGCAGTTCGGTTTCTGGATTCCATCTGAAGCCTCATGATGAGCTCCTCGAGCCCCATCTTCTTCTTCTTGTGCTTCAAGTAGTTCTTGAAATCCGCATAGCTTGGAGGAAGCTTTTCAATGAAGCTGAGAGTTGTGAATGTCTTGCAGATGGACATTCCTTCAGCAGCGATTTCATGGCAAATGAGCTGAAGCGCTTCCACCTGATCCATGATGGGTTTTGGATCCACCATTTTGAAGTCGTGGAATTTTGAGACCACATACTTCTGGCAGCCAGCGTCCTCACCTCTGTACTTCTTGTCCAGTGATCTCCATAGTTCTTTCGCCGTGGAGATCTCACACTAGACACGGTACAATGGGTCAATGAGACGACCCAAAATGTAACCTTTGCATATGAAGGCGGAATGCACCCATATGTCAACAGTTGCGAGACTGTGAACATCATCAATCCCGTAAGGAATAAGGGGCTTATCCTCCTGGATGAACTTGTCCAGCTTCATCGTTGTCAGGAAGAACATCATCTTCTTCTGCCATGTTTTGAAGCCTTTGCCATCAAATTTTGTCTGGCATCAGTCCTTGAGTGAACACACTAGGGACAGCCGGAGGAGTTTGAACTGCCACCGGACCACTTGCAGTTGCTGAAACTGAACCCGTCTGATAAAGACCAGCACCGAATAGACTCCGTCGAGTGGTTTCATCAGCAGCATTTCCCGCAGGGAGGATAGTGCTTGTTGTTGCTACAGCGGTTGACGCTGTGATGTTTCCAACGGTTGTCACAGTTGCATCAGTGGCTGAAACGTTGAGTGGAGTTGTTGTGACATCAATGGGGGTGTTGTTATCGTTCGTCATTTTTCTGTAGAGAAAACATGAAGACGGATTAGTACTCCAATCAACAAAGAACATATTATTTTTAAGCAAAAAATAATAGTCTAAAATCGATTTTCATTTTTGATGTTTGAACCAAATCATATCGATATAAGTCTTGAGAAAATCGTTTTGCAATCTCTCTTAAAAGCGTTTGCAGAAATCGTTTTTTATAGACTTAGAATGTTTCACAAACTCGCTTAAGAAAGCGATTATTGAAACGATTCATGTAAATAACGTTTTAAGAATGTATCAAAAACGTTTTGCGAAAATGCTAGAAAGCAATCCGCAAAGCGTAATGAAATAATACAGAAACGTTTCGCGGAAGTGCTATAAAGCAAATCGCAAACACGTTTACAGAATAACGCAGAAACGTTTCGCGGATAAGCGTATAGCAAATCGCAAACATCTTTATGAGATAAGAACAAACATTTCGTGGAAGTGCTAGAAAGAAAATCGCAAACACGGTTCCAAAACTCGTTTTTATTAATCGTTTTTCAACCCGATTAAAGCTTTAAACATAAATCGATTTTGAGTTAAGATTTTAGAAGCCGGAAAACCGGACTGACATAAACGTTAGAATAAAAGCGATGTTAAGGAAATAAACGAATGTAAAAGACGAATACAAGAACGATAAGAAATCGTATTCGCAAAGAGACATGGAGTCGAGATATGATCTCTTTCCTTAACTCAAAATATTCGCTCCGTTAGTGAGACGGGACTGTACGAATATAGAGTCCCAGGATACAACCATGGCAGACAAATCACGCCTCACTCCTGATCGCACTATCGAAATAAACTCTACGAAACACTCTCGTATTTATGACTTACGCTAAGGGATTTTCGCTGTTGGTTTGATCTGTAAAAGTTTTTGAAATGAGAAGAGAGACGAGTTGTATTTAAAGAGATGGACGAGGAGCGACTTCCCGTAACTGTTGCATAACATGCGCTCGTTAGTGGGGATTTGGCAAAGGAGATTTTGCAAAGATCTCGGGAAGTTCAAGCTACGAACTTATTCCCCAAGACTCGCTATCTCTCTTTCTTATCTCGAGAGGATAAACATCATGACGTTTTTATTTTCTAGACAAACTGCTTGTCGTTTCAAAATAAAATGCATGTTGTTTTTGAGATTTTAAATGGCAAAATGTTGAGCTTAACTTGGTTCAAAAAGAATATTCTTATCGAGCCGGAGGCCCTCCACCAAGACCCAAGCCCACGCGAGCCGAGCCGAGCCGGACGGCGGCGGCGGCGCGGGCGTGGGGAGCCTTCCTCTCTCTCCAAGCTGTTTAACACATGATATCAAGTGACCATATATAAACAACTCTCTTCCTCTTGTTCCCACCGATGTGGGACAAGTCTCTTTGTCTCATTATTATTGTTTTTTGGGCTGTTAAACACACAGGCCCAAGTCATTTATTTTCACAATTTTCATTAAAGCCTAATGGCTATAAATGGATCCAATAATCATGTGTTTTGATGTGATTGATAATATTTTTTAAACAGAAGAATTCATATTCGTTTATAGGTTGGAGGAAAATGGGCAGCAGATGGAACATACAATAGTGGTGAAACAAGACGTTGTAGGATTGATTTTGAAGAACCAACTTTTAGAATGCTTTGATTCCAGCTTCCTTGGCTCCATTGTTCAGTTGATGTTTATCCTCTCCATATATGGATTAGAACATCCAGCATCTCCCATAGCTTTGTTGATCTTCTTTGACCGCCACCATGGTTTTCTTTCTTCTTCTTTGTTCATGTCTCCCTCTTGGAAACAATTCTTTCTTGTTCTCTGCCTCAAGCTTTTCTTCTTTTGTGGGCTTCTTCTCTCCATCACCATCTGAAACCACTTCTCACACGGCCTTCTTCTCAGGTTCTCAGCTGCAAGAAGAGTTTCATCATGGCTGGTTTCATTATCTTCTTCTTTGTCAATTTTGAGACTGGTTTCTTCTTGTTCTTGTACTTCTTGTTCTCTCACTCATCTCACGGCCAACTTCTCTTTCTCTTGTTCTCACTTGTACTATGTTTTTGTACTCACTCTCTGTTTTTGTCCAAGCTGTGGTTTTGCTTGTACACTCTCACAAGGTATAAGCATTACGAGTCACCATGGAGAAGAGGAACGAATATTAACTTGAAAACTTGAAGAACCCTAATTTCAGTTTGGGCATCTCACGACTCAGATATAAGGAAGAAGAAAGTCTTGTCGTTTTTTCAACTAAACGGGGGGTTTTCAAATTTTAAATAGGACAAGTAACGGAGGGTCTAGCTCATTAAGAAAAGTAACGTTCGAGGTTTTTATGTTGAATCTTTAATTTAGGGGCTTGTACCCAAAATAAACTTAATTGGGGGTTTTGTATGTTAAAAATCCTTTTATGAATACAGACTTTTATATATATGTGGCTTTCCATGAATAGAGTCTTGAGCAATGTAAACAGCAGGGTTGTGCCTGAGTTTTCCAATGTTAGAAGCGGTAAAAAAAAATTGGCCCCAAAAATAGTATTAAGCTGGTTTGAAATCATGATCTTAACATTTGAAACAGCTTATTCAGCCACTGAACCAACAAAAACTCTCGTCTAATTGGTCCCCAAAATTGCTTAGACCAGCTTGTGGTCTGGCCCGGCCCTGGTAACAGCCGCGAACGATTATTCAAAGTTTAATGTGCGCATAGTTATGTGAATGGATTTTATGCATTTTTGGGAGAACATATATGTTGGTTGTTTTAGAGTTGGAATAATCCGTAAAGATATTAATTGAGAATTCATTATGGGGTATTTAACACGTAAATTATATGGATGAATATTCTCAAAGTTGTTTTATATTTGTTATAGCCAAATTACAATTAAAGATTTTAAATAAATATCATATACAGTCAAACCTCTATAAATTAATAATGTTGGGACTACACCAAAACTATAATTTTTTTTATTAATTTATAGAGATATTAATTTATCGATATACTAATTGAACCAAAAACTCGATTTGTGACTATAAAATTATATTATTTTATAGAGATTTTTAGTGTATATTAATTTATAGAGTATTAATTTAAAGAGGTTATACTGTATTTGATTTAAAAGAAAACTAGATTTTGATCCGTGCTCCAAAAGCGCGGGTTTTTGAGATTATATTATAATATTGAATTAAAAGAAAACTAGATTTTGATCCGTGCTCCAAAAGCGCGGGTTTTTGAGATTATATTATAATATAAAGTCATATTATATTGAAGAAGAGAATTTTTTAAAAATATATATTATATGAGTAGTTTATTTTTATATGTACATTTTATATAACTTTCTCTTAGACCTGGATATTTAATCCGGACCAAAGACCAAACCGAAACCGACTCAAAACATAGGTTTGGTTTGGGTCCGGGTTCAGAGAAAATTACCTAATAGGTATTTTTTTTGGACCCGCGGGTCTTTGTTTGAGTTTGGATCCTACCCGAGACCTAGTCGGAAATATTTTGTGTATATTAAGTATATTAGGGTATTTCAAATATGTTTATGGAATTACATATATTTTTTAAGTTTTGAGTTTGGATTTACAATAGTTTTGGGTTTCAGGTAAAAATTGAATTTTTTTTAAGAAAATTGGGTAATCGGATAAAATTTTGGGTATTTTTTGGTTCATCGGATCAGATTTCGAATAAAATTTTAGATTTTTAAGTATTTAAATATTTTGGATTTTTTGGAGTTTAAACATTTTTCATGTTTTGGGTATTTTTCATATTTTTAGATAATTCGAATCTTTTTGAATCCTAAATACCCTAAATGATATGTCCAGATCTGATATATTTACCATTGAGTTTGTGGAAATATTTGAAATATATACTAAAAGCTTTATTTATACTTATAGGTTATAACCCGTTCTATGACGTGATATTGTAAAAATTATAACGAAAGGAAAAAAAAACACTTTAGCATCATGGTTAGACATGGAACTATGAACCGAGAACCAACAATGAATCAAAACCGAAGCAAAAAAAAACTCAAAACTAAATTGATATTCACAAATAACTAAGTGGTTCCTATATATCTAAAACCGAAAAATAAAAATCAAACCTTTAGAAAACATATTATTTTTTTTGATAAATATAGATTTCAAATATGGTGGTTCCTATGATTGAAGAGATATACAAATTTTAAAAATGTGATTTTATTTTTCAAAATATAGTGGTTTCCATTTCTCTGTTGAAAAATTTAATATTAATCTACTTATGTAAATTATTCTAAATTTAATAACAATATACTTTTAGATAATAATTTTTCAATCATAAAGATATTTAACAAAACTGTGAAATTGTTTTTAGAACTCATTTCTGAAACACTTAAAGAAAGAAACCATAATACTTTTTTATTCAAAGAGACACTTAATCATATATAACATGAATATGTTTGCATGTCACGTAATTGCAATAGGAGGTGGACCTAAGAGGTTATAATATTTCATGTCTAACTATTACATAATACATAATTAAGAATATTATAATATTTTGTAGTTTTCATGTGAATATTATATATTTTAGATGATTCACCATTTTGTAGTGCAATTGTATTGCGGTATTAATTTTTTTGTTTTATAAATTTATATTTGTTTTCCGTTTTAAGTGTTTTATATTTTTTTTTATAAATTTACATTGCAGATGTATCATATATTTGTCAAAATCTATTTATTAGTTATTCTTTTATTGTTTCCATATTAAAAGTGGGATTTATTACGTGTATTTGAGTTATGGTAACTGAATATATTTGATGAAATATTGATTACAAATCGATTTTTTTTATATTGCTAAATGGCCATAATTTTTTTTCAATGCTATTCATGTTTCCAAATAATATAGATATATAGTGCTATTCGTGTTTCCAAACAAATCTAAAATATACTTTAGTTTTAATAATATAGATGTATAAGTTTCTTAGAATTTTGAAATATAAACATTCAATCAATCGGCAATTGTGGATATTAATCGTTATATTATTTATAATTTTGTAAGATAAGTGGTTTCTATATTGAAAATCTACTAATATGAAACTTTAGTGTGTTAAAAATCTACTATATGATGTAACTAGGGCTGTCTACGGGCGGGATGCTAATTTGAAAATAATTTAGATTGTCTTATTTTTTTTATTTTTGTCTACAATTGGTTTTATTTTAAAAATTTATGTTGTAAAGTAATATGAATCATTATTTTTCTGATTGTGATTTTTTATTCAGTTTCACCTTCGTTACCTCTCTAACATGTGATAAATTGGTAAATATGTGGTTGATAGATTTGGTGTTTGTTCTTGTGAGAGTAGATATGCCATAATTAATTTCGTAACATTACTCCAATCATTATTATTATTACAAATGTTACATTTTGATTAGTAATAATATTTAAAGTCTAATCAGTAAAATGCTTCATACGTGTCATCTTAACTCTCAGACTTACTAATAAAATGGTATGGTTCATGCTCAAACTTCTATTACATTGTCCATTCTAATACATCACTATAAGTGTCATACAAACTCCTGAAACAATTATTTTTGAAAAAAACTAAAAATGTATCATTTTGATTAGCAATAATATTTACATTTTAATCAGTAAAATGATTCATAAATGTCATCTTTACTCTCAGACTTTCTAATACATCACTATAAGTGTCAGACAAACTCCTAAAACAGTTATGTTATGAAAAAAAGACTAAGCTAACTAAGTGTTCAAATTATACGCTTTTGGGGTCCACCCTATTATATGATCCAAATTACGATCCAATGTTATATGGATTGTTTTCTATACATCATTGATATTGAAGGTTCTTGACACACAATTGGTGGAAATAGAGAACGCTCATCCCGGTGTATAAAGATGTAAATCATAACAGAAATAAACCATATTCGCATAGTTTAACTTCAAGACATCCAAAAAAATCCTTGAACTTAAATTGCGGATGTATTTCTCGAAATCTTTAAAGAAAATAATACCGAAATGCAAAATCCTTAAACTTAAATTGCCCATAAAAATGGGAATATCCAGAAGACAAATAACCAAATACGTGAAAGCAAATAAAAATGCATAAGCATTGTTAATTCAGAGAGTCCGAAAGCAAATAAAAATTCATAAGCAAATAAAAATGCATAAGCATCAACCTGATCCATTGTCAGGGGGCACGTCATTGTCATCATCATCGCCACCTCCCTGATCCATTCATGTTGTTAGACATACACGTAAACGTAAATAGCGAGGAGACAGTGATCCAGTATAGTACACATAATACTTACATTGTCGTCGCGCACGACCAAGCTCCTCAGCAATACGCGTTATGGTGAACGTCTTGTGATGCTCGGTGAAGTTAAACGCTGTTACCCTCACCTGGAAAGTGTACGACTTTCCTTCCATGTCTGCAATGAACGGAGGTATCCTACAGTCTTCAGGATTCACTCCATCTTCTGCCTATTTATCATGAAAGCAAATGAGAATGGGATGTCAGTTAGTAGGTGTCAGACACGCGGGTGGACAGAGATGTAGCGTACCAACATCTGAACAGCCTCGCTTGCTCGGAGACTATGAAGTTTCATCATCACCCCATCAAACCAAACAAACGTTCCTTCGGCAGTATCGTCAGCTATATCCATCTCCACACGGTAGCTGTTAAAAGAATATAGAGGCGTAGCCAAATTATTAACAGATTTATAAATAACAATTAAATAGAGATTATACTTACCGAAGTGCTCCAACTGCATGTGAATTATTGCATCGCCCACACGTAAATGCGGAGACGGTGCGCTGTAATTTTTACTGCATTTGGAGCAAGCCACATAACACCACCCCTTATCTGTGTCAACTCGAACAACCCTCCCAGTACATAGGAAATCGATTTCCTGCATCATGGATGAGAAGACCATATGTAAAACCATTTAGAGATGACTGGAACCAATCAAGAATGAACAGCAAGTTATCTAACCTGACTTCCAGCGGAGACGATGAAGCTGTTGAGCTCAGCGATTGTCATCTTCTCAACCTTCGCATACGACCGTAGCAGCGGGGCGGCTGATGCGAGCCCAGTGTCCCTGGCAACTAACCTGCGCATATTACAATGGTTAGGCAGTCATGATACGTCAATGCACAATGGTTAGGCAGTCACATTTAACAAACGAAAAACATACTGGTAGAATCGAACTTCCCCTGCTTTCATCTTCTTGTCAAAATACACATGTGTTCCGTACGTCGCATTGAGAAACAAACGACCTGCATAGAGAAATGCGAATATAAGGATCCGGATTATACGAATGCAAGCTGTTACTTATTATAAATGGAATCTCAATACCTCCAACCATCTTTGGGTTAATGCTAGTAGCAACAATGACCTTCGGATCAACACGCATGGCCTCAAGTTGTTTGTGGAAAGCAACAGCTTGAGAACAAATAAGCTTAGAGTGACAGTGTCATTACTGCCAACATACAGAGCATCAGTTGGTAGGATAACATCAATTAGTACTAAAAGTGAAGGATAATTACCTGTCCATTTTTATGGTCACCATGACACGATTCTTCTCCTCCGGAGGGTCAATAACAGTACTCTTGACGCTAAGGATCTCTCCTATGATGTCTACATGCAGTTCAGATCAGGTGTCAGTACAACACATCATGCACAAAGACGAACTACGTAAGAAGTATGTATTAAAGTACCTGGTAACTGAGTGTTTGTATTGGCCAAACCAAGCAGCTCCGACTGGTCACAGAACCGGAATGCTTCCTCAGGCAAGGCAGAGACCGGATCATCTATCTCGTCAAAAGACGTAGACTCATTGAAACGGATCATCAATGAAGAATCAGAAAGTCTGAAGTTCTGAGTACATCTAGCGACATCAAAATCAGCTATGGAATACATTGCACCGGCAGTAAGTCTCTCTTGGTACTGTGGTAGACGGTGAGCGCTGATTGTGGCCTGCATCATGGTTGCCTGCATATAACAACATTTTAAAAATATTAGTAATGAGTCTGTTAAACAACATTTTCAAATTCACATAACCACAAACCACAGGCCCAATCATGCTTCAAACTACTTACTCAAAGTAATCAAATGATATACGGACAAAGCATCAAATGATATTCGGACAAAAGCCACACACTTTAACCACACACGACATGAACACTCTATAGCAAGCACAAATCATGTCTAAACCAAAATGATATACAAAGCCACACACTTTTAGGACATGATTGGGTTCCACCATAAAAGCTAATGATTTGAAAAAAACCAACACACTTTGAACAGAGCAATCAAACCCTTTTGTTAAAAGTTTACTTCAACAAAATACTCCTGAAACCACTTAAAATGTTCTCAAAAATGAAATGGTAAACAAAGCAAAACACATTGAGCAAATGAAATAGTTCCGTAATCAAAAACTAATGACTTTCAAAAAAAACTAAAAAGGTTCATCAAACGCAAGATACTCTATTGTCTACTTTCCAAAAACGTAAATAGAGATGCGGAAAAAAAAAATCCAGTTACTGATTCTGTTTAAATACATGGTCAAATTCACACAAAACACAATCAACTCTAACGATCAAGAAGAGCGGGCTTTCGGAATTCACTTACATTAACATCGACCAAAAGCATATCCACCCACATAAGCTCTCCACCCCTCTTAACGTTCCTAGCCTCCCAGTATCTCAGCAGCCTAGCCTCCACAACCGATGAACACTTCCCGGTTTTCAAATCAGAAAAAAAACACCCTAGACATGGCCATTTAGAGAGATGAGTAAAATATCGATGAGATAAGCAGCAGAGAGATGAAAGGAGCAAGATCTCCATAAGGGTGAATACGAACCTATTTATAACTTGGATCTCGCCTACGGAACGACGCATTGAAGGGCTCGTACTGGGCGTCTGTATTAATGCCATTAATGTCGAGTTCCGTTACAGGAAGAGGGGAAACGATCATCGTCATTATCGCCGCCGTAATCAGACTGGGATGAACGAAGGCGGAATTTAGGTTTAGCGGGGACGCCTTTCAATGTTTTCTGCAGGAAGCAAGGGACGGGCCTGAAGCCCAAATTTATCAAAACATTAAAAAAAGAGCCCGTACGGAATCAAAATGGTGCGCACCGTTTTGATTAATGAGGACAGGTGTCGGTTACAGGGAACTCGAATTTGTGCGCTGGCAGCTGAGGTGGACCCCCTAGGAGAGATTCATAACCTATTATATATATAAAGATATATATAAAGATATTATGGTTCATCATCTTCTATAAGGGAAAATACCTGCTTTTAAAACTCATTATCTGTGACAAAAAAAAAACTCATTATCTTAAACCTACGTACAGAATTTTTCCGTGTCTTCGCTAATTTTAATAGGTCTGGGCATTCGGGGTCCCAATCGGGTTTCGGTTTAGTCCAATCGGGTTTCATTATTTCGGGTTTATCAAAATCAGTCCCATTCGGATTATATGAAAATTTGGTCCGGGACCGGTTCGAGTTATATCGGGTTCGGGTTGGGGTTAGTAAAATCTTCAAACAATCGGTACAACCCGATGTACTTTCGGGTTCGGATCCCAATCGGTTCTTCGGTTTAAATGTACCTGATTTATATATACTTTGCAACAAAAAAATAAGTAAAATCGGTTCTTCGGTTTTAAAATACTTGATTTGTACCTATTTTGTAACCAAAACATAAATAAAATCGGTTCAAAAAAAAGAAAGGAACATCAAATGTGATCATTTAAAATCAAGTGAAAGGTAAACATAGTTATTGATCAAAAGAAAACCAAATCAATGAAAGCATAAAACAAAAACCAAGATCAAATGAAAAATATTATTCAATAAAAACAAAACCAAAATCTAAAAACTTCAACCTTCAACCGCCACCTTCAACCATCAATCTTCGTATAATAGATAATTATTTTAGATGTTCAATATATTTGGAATACATATTAGGAATTGAGATCATGTTAGGTACAAGTTCTTTTTGGAAATTTTGAACGTTTTTGGTTCTATCGGGTATCCATTTAGGTTCGGGTTCGGTTCGGATAATACCCATCACCCAAAATACCATAAAACAAGATCCATTCGGTATTTATGCTGGGTTCGGATCGGTTCGGATTCATTTTTATCAGATCGAGTTCGGTTCGGGTTTTCGGGTTCGGTTTATTTGCCCAGCCCTAAATCTATCTTATTATAAAATAGTGTTTTCTTCTCTCCTAGGCCTCTCGCGCTGACACGTGTCACGGATTAGTAAAAGTCAGCGTTTCATTTATTCTAGATATTGGATGACTTGCGATCGTATGGGCTTTACTCATTATTCTCCTTCCATTAATAGTCTTTGGGTTATAATAATAAGTGCAACTATTTGGGCCGTATAATTATTGTATCTAAATGAAAAAGCCCAAATTTATATGGAATAAAAAACCTAATGTAAACACTTGTTATTGGTTTCTACATTAGATTTGAAAATCCAAGTCAAATCTATTGTTATTGGTTCTATGATTTTAAAATACATATTCAAATTCATTGTTATTGGTTTTATGATTCTAAAATAGATTTTCAAATCAGGTGTTATTCAATTTTAAGGATTTGCTTAAACATTTGATTTGGATTTGGATTTGCATAGATTTATAAATGTTTTAAAGAGTAAAATACAAAGAAGCAAATATTGAGTTATACCTTGTTATTTTGAATGGATTTGCCTTATTGGTATTTTTCAAATAGGAAGTCTATACCGACAACCCTAGAAAAAAATTGTAGAAACCAATAACACCCCCTAGAAGTATTGGTTTTTCGACTGTTCCTTGTTAGTATAGATCTAGAATTTAAAGCGACCATGGAAACAAATAAAAGAAAGACTTTATCGTTAAGCTCTTGCGTAGGGTTGATCTTTTCGCCCTACCAACGCAAAACTCGGATTTAAAGCGACTTTACTCTTTCAGATACCTTTGCATCAACACGAAACAGTGCTCTTCCGAAACGATGGACTGGTTATCGATTTGTTTCTTTGTGGTGGAGGTAGACAGAGAAAAAAATCAAGGATGAAAAGTTTCTGAAGCTGTTGTTTCTTGTGAAAAAAGATATATTATTAGCACTTCTTCCACTTTTAAATTGACAGTAACCATACAAACGTGTCTTGCCTACCAAATAACACAACCAATTTTTAAGTTTTTTTGTCAAATGTATACATTATCAAATATGTAGCCAGAATTTCTTGGACATCAAGAAACTTCAGAAGAAGAAAATATATCTATACATCGCATGAGGGTGATGATGAATTAGTTGCAAATCCATTTCATTCATTTATAAAAATCCACTTATTTTGATTTTAAAATTTATTTCATTGATAGTGAAATCTGTTTGTTTGATTTTGAAATCAAGGGATTTGTCGATGATTTGTAAATATAATTTTTTTCTAAATCCACTAAAATACTAGATCCAATAACCCCTACTCATTCTTCTCCGGACATCAGGTCAAATCCTCTCGATTCCACCGACTATAATTTAAATGAGATGTAACGTTTCCGTCTTTATTGAAATTTCATCTTTAAGTTTCACCATTAATTCTCTAATTCAAGCTCTCCCACGACGTTTGGTTTTAATTATCTCTTTTTCTCACTTCCATTGTAAGTTCCTAATTTCTTCAACTATAAAAAAAGGATGTAGAGTACTAGGAATCTCACTGCTTCAAACAAAACCCTCAACAATGGCTTGGTGGCTGATTACAAGGGAACGCTTACGTCACCAACTCAGCAAAAACTTCATCTGGAAAGTGGATCATGACGCCGTAGCCTCAATTTTCTCCAGATCGCCGTTATCTAACTCGCAGCCGCTGCTGACTGACGCGGACGCAAGCCAAGATAATATGGATATCAAAAATCAGATAAGTGATCATCAATTTCTTATCAGTACAGAGGATGTGTTTTCCTATATGCATTTGGAGATTAATGTTACTGAAGCGATTCTGAGCAGAACCTGCTTCAAAGACTTCGAAGCTTCTGGGTTTCAGGAAAACGTGTCGACCCGGATTGTAAACCTTAAGAGGAGGAACGAAGCATTTCTCTGCCCAGATTAGCCAATATTGTGACCGGAAAATGAGTGACGTCGTTTCAGTGCTTTGCTGGAACAGAGTCTAGCCTAAACCGCTTTACAGGTGAACGATTTTTATAGTTTTATTGGTTTATTGAAAACCAATTGAACCGGGTTTTTTATTACAGGGGTTTGTTGGTGCGTCGAAGATGGTTTGGTAGGTTCAACTATTAGCTAACTCAGTGAACATGGGCTTGCAAATCTTTCACGTGGAGGAAGACAACCGATCTGATCATGTTTACATGGAAGCAACTGGTGACCGGTTAAAGGATCTGGTTCGAGCTATGCTTCAACCAGTTATAATATTGGTGAGGTTTGATTAAAATTAGGAATGACTTTTGTGAGTAAATAATTGAAAGCTGGCAATGACTCTTACCATGAAATGTAAGATATGTGCATTTTTCATATAAACATATAAACAATGACGTTTACTCTCTTCTTAGCCTAAAAGATATTTAATTTTCATATTGAGTCATACGATTCAAACAAATAATTAAAAATAAATTTTTTAACACATCAGTACAAATTTTTCAAAATTAATAAAACTATCTCATATATTTTAAATCATTTTAGTATTTAAACCAATCTATTAATAAAATATTAAATAACCTATAAATTTTTGTAATTAGTTCTTTGGTTTTCGACCAATTGTTTTGCACTCATCATTCTAACAACATACAGTACTTAGCAAAAACTACATAATATAATTAAAATTTTCAAAAATAAATAAAACTCTTCATAAAAACAAAACAGAAAAATAAAATATATTTTTTCTGTTTCATCAAATTTAAGGTAACAAAAAGGAAAAAATAATCTTACAAAATTTTCTTCTTTTTTGTTACAAAATTTAACCATAGAAAAATTATTAGAAAAATATTTAAAACCATAATCAGTTATTAATACATAATCAAAATCAGAAAATTAAACAAAATCAATTAAGATATATATATATAACAATAAAAATGAAAATTTAGTTAAATTAACTTGAATTTAATTAAAATTGTAATCATCAAATAAATTTAATGTAAATACATTAAATAATCCAAAATACAAAAAATGAAAAAAAATAAATAGAGCAAATTAATAAGAACAAAAAAATATAAATCAACTTATTGTTAACGTTTTACCAAACCTAGACCTATAAAAATAAGAGCACTAACTCAAGGAATTTTAATTTATCTGACCAAAACTAAATTTAGAGAACTAAAAAATTAATAAATATGCATAAGTTTCTAAATCAATACAATTTCATTTAAAAAAATATTTATGATGTTTTTAAAATTTTATTAAAACTCATGCCGCAAAAAATAGTGAATCACATTTTTTTGGAAATTACCGAAAAACATAAGTTATAATAATTACATAATCAATACAAGTATTATTCAACAATTAGTTTGGAAAATATAAGATCTAACATTGCTTCAATCAAATAATCGTAACTATCATATACTTTAACACTTAGGGGATGTATTGAATCTGAAATTTGAAGTGATTTGATTTTAGTGAGTTTTTAGATGATTTTAGATGAATATTAGAATTTGGTATGATTTTGTTAAAGAACTCTAGAATCTCATCTAAAACCATGGATTTGGATTTTTTTTTTTTAATAACTAAGAAACCCCTCTTAAGCACCTTAAAAACATTTAAAACACTATAAAATCTCCAACTTAAATTTTGTTCAATAACAGTGGATTTTAGAGTGTTTGTTAAAATGACAAGTTCAATAACACTGGATTTTAAAGTATTTTCTAAAATCATCTTTTGAATAACAGTGGATTTGTCATTTTAATAAAAATCATCTAAAACTATTATTTGAATATACCCTAATCTCATAATACTTGTATAAACAAAAATTCACACTTCTCCGTTCAAACAAAGGTACCTATATAAGAATTTAGTTAACAATGAGTTTGACGCTTAACCTTCTAATATATAAACAAAGAATGTATAACCAAACTTTTAACACAAAAAACAAAAATACAATTACAATTAATTAAAAAATATAAATGTATTCATAAAACTTAAAACACATTAAAAACTTACAATTTAGGATTAAACAACAACAATACTAAGAATTCAAACAAATTTAGTTATGTAATTAAAATTTGGTGTACACAAAATAATTATATTCACGCTGAACTTAACACAAAAGAAAATTAACACAAAATTATATATTTTTTTAAATAAACCAATCCATCAAATCTCGCGCGTAGCGCGGACTTGCCGTAGTTTTAGTAATAACAATGTTTATTAATAAATCTTATTTTTGAAACCATCACCTATCGAACATACTATTCGATTTCTTCACCGTCTATACTAAGCTACTAATGCAAGAAACAATATATATTAGTTTTGAAACCATCTCTCTTTATATCATTTCGAAACCATCTCAGTTTTGAAACTATCAAGTATACATATATATCATGTAAAATCTACAAAAAAGTGTCAATTCAATATAGTGTATTAATATTAAAATATTGTACGTAGGTATAAGCAATAATAATTTGTGTTATTAGATGTAGATATTATGGTTAAACCATTTTTGTGTTCCAATTATACCCTTAATGAAATGATGAGAGATTAACTATAAATCTCAATGGCACAAAAGCAATATTTCAAGAAAGTTCAAGGGCAAATATGAGAAAGGCATCTGTGAAGACTTTATTGTCAATATGTTTATCAGATAAATAATCCTTTACAAATTCCATTTAAAATAATATAAATAAATTTAATTTGCAAAATACAACTTGAAAAGGAAAGAATATTCTAATATTCCCAAATGATATAAACATTTGCAGAAAACAACACGCTGAATTTTCATGTGGAGACTATTACCATAACTACAAAGAAAAGAACAAATTTTACATTGTTCTCCGTTTAAGAATCCAATACTTTAACTAAAAATATTGGATTCAAAATTTCATATTTATTGTGAAAATATAGTTAAAGAAAAATTTGAAAATAAATTATCTATGCAGGCTCTATTTTGGTATTCATCAACTGTCTCCTTACCAAAAAAAAAAAAAAGACAACAGCCTTAGGCCATTTGATAAATTCATTTTGTTACATCAGTTGGTTAATTCATATGTCTAAAAATTTATTACTACAAATTCCTCTTCAACATGACCAACATCATTATTACTACCTTCAAAAATAAATAAATAAACATCATTATTACTTTGATTAGGAGTTAGGACAATTGGTTCCCAGAGTTTAAATGCATACCAGGTGTTTGCCCTCAATTTTGCGGGTAATTATATTATATGAAGAAATATATATATTATGTTTACATTGTTATAATTTTTGAATAATACTTAAAATTTTAAAATTTTAATTTTTAATTTCAAATAGTTGGATAATCAAAATTTCAGTATATATTCTTAGAAGATCAGTGAGATTTAAATAGTTCAACAACATTAACTTTAGTCATTACAAATATTTCTCTTACAAAAAGCAATAGTATAATTAATTCAGATAATTGGTTGTAAAATTACTTTATATTTTATTTTAACACGTGAAAAAAAAATCGGGAATACTCTACCTTTCAAGAAAAAAAAAATTTGTGTAGGACCAATACAATGATCCGATACTTTTATCATGAAGATATTTTGTAAATGTTTTTGTGTGGACTTTAAAAAACATAGAAAGTTCCAATAATTTTTTTACCCCCAAATCTAAATCTTTTATATAAGAATATATAACCATTAATTTTTTTCAATAAAAAAGTTAAAGTATTTTATTTAATTATATATAAATAATTGATAAAGAAAAAGAAGTTGATAAAATATATATTATTTCTCAAATTCTACGATTAGTTACCATAAATCATTATTTGTAATATTACATGTGTTATTTGCTAATTTATATTAATTTGTTGTATAGTTACCTTTTATTTTTAGATCTAATTAAAATAAATAACTAATAAATATAACCAGTCAAATTATAACTATTTTTAAAAACTTAACCTATTAACACTTTAACAGTACATAAGAAAAATCACTTAAGTGACTTCTGAATTAATATATATTATGATTTATCTCTTTAAAACCAAAGATAAATTTGGTTAATGTAAACATGAAAACATGTATTAGGAAAATGGTAGTCTAAGTAATTTTACTCATAATTTTGTCAAATCACAAATCGCATTTTCTCACTCATTTTTTATTTAGTGTTTAACATAAAACTTAAATGGGTTAGACAAATCATTTCTTCCTTTAAAACATACATATTATATCAAAATAAAATATTTTTATTTGTATAAAATTTGTTAAAATTTTATTATTGTACATTTTAAAAGTTTATTATGCCGCAAAATATACATCTCATTATTTTTAAATAATTTATCCTACTTGTAGAACAAGTCATGTTTATTGATCTTTCTTACTCAATTTATCACAATGTTTAAAAAAATATAAAACTAATTAGTTCACATTTATACTAACACAAAAAATACATGCATCTCGACATACAAATAAAATTAAATACGTAAGAATATATAAGAACCAAGAATGCAACAAACATATTTTATTATTCCTCTCTCCTGTTTTTTATTTATGTCTCCTTTATTTTTTTTACTATTCAAAACAAGCATGATAATTTTATTATAATCAAGGCTATATGAATTATTTTAATAGAGTGTTAACTCTAGGAAAAGCATGTGAAAAATACTTTAATTAATTTAATTTTAAATGATGTACTACATAATAATTTTAAATGAATTACCATATAATATAATTTAAGTGACTTACCATATAATAATTTTAATTCATATGTTTATACTAATAGATTAATTAAATAACATTTCTTGATTAATATAATTTTAAATGACTTAACATATAATTTTTATGTTTTAAAATATAAAAATATTTTAATCAATTCTAAAAGTGATAACTTATATATGATATCACATTGTGATTGAAAAATGATGAGAATTTTTTATAATTATATATTTGACTGTTTTGCTTTCATTTGATACATTTAAGAATATATATATATATATATAGTGAATGAGCGAGTTTAATTAATATTATTTGGTTTACATTAATTAGTTTTCTGGAATTTATGATTTATTGTATTCACTACTAATATAAATATATTAAAACCCATTTTTATAATTGTTTATGTTGTATGAATTGTATAGTATCAAATTATATAATATAATCTATGATATTTAATTGTTTCTATAAATATATTATATTAATTCATCTATATTTAAGATGTTTAATTGTATGTTTGGAAACATATATTAGATTAAGTAATTCTAGGATTAGTTTCCTTTTAAAACTTGAATTAAATAAATAAAAAATAAAAACTATCAACCAATCAAATTATAACAATTAATTAGAAATGTCTCATATGAGCGACACGTCAGCATAAATCACTTAAATGACTTCTCAATTAATATATAGGAGATACTTTTTTCTTTTCGTGTAAGATTCCTGATTCATTCCTCTTTTTTTTCTTAGAAAAAAATTCCATAGGATAGCTTTTTAGTTTATTTAAAAAAGTAGTCTTCAAAAGAAAAATGATCAAAATAGATTTTATTAAAAAGTAAATATACATTTATACCCTTAGAATTAACTAATCTAGACTTAGGGTTTAAAGATGAAGTTTTAGGGATGTAATTTAAAACTTGAAAAAAATAAAAGTAAATAGAAAATTATAAAAATAAAAATTTAAATAGATTCAAAAAGTATTTTCAAATTTCAAAAGAAATTTTTAAAAAACTAAAAAAAGTGAAAAACTATTTCAAAAACAATATTTATACAAAAGTTTGAATTTGAAAACATATAATTAGAAACCATAAAAAATTGTTTTTTAAATTTTAAATTTTTTTATTTATATATCTATAAAGTAATTATTTATATATCTATAAAGTAAGGGATAGAAGGATATGTTGCCTCTTTAATAAAACTTCTTTCGATCATTTTCCTCTTTGGAAGCTTTTTGGTGGTAAATTTTTTTTTAAAAAGAACTATTTGAAAAACTACCCTTTTTAACAATTTCTTGTTTTCCTTTTAAAAATGCTATTAAATTAGTTTCTTTACAAAAAAAAAAACTAATCTAGTTTTTATCAACCAGATTTTGTTTATTAAGTTTTTCAACTAATATATGCCATATTGTTAGCCATAAACCTCTTAAACTATAGGGAAACTCTCTTTTTCTCTGAAAACTCATTATATTAAAATTAAAGGCTCAATGTGTTAAGACGGTTACAACCAGAGAGAAATTCGACGGTAAATTGAAAAGTGAATAACTAAAACATGATAATGGATAGAGATGACTAAGAAGAGAAGAGTTTCCAAGAAAAGCTTCACTTGTAATCCTTTTGAGCATGCATTCGAAAGAATGCGTTGAAGTCAAAATCGACATTGAAGACCCCAATCAATAGATTTTGATCTCTGGAGATGCATGGATCTTCCTACATTGCAATGAGGTGTGGAGAGGCTACCAGAGTAGGATTACACACAATCGTCAACGGTACAACCTCTGAAAAATAGCAGTTGACAAAATTGGGAGATGCTAAGCTTATGTTATGTTGCAGTGAAATGTGAAGGGTTGCCGACGTAGAACTACACACAAAATCCTTAACGATACATCATTTGAGATTAACTTGCTCGATGAGTGGGATGGTGAAATGGTTGATGTTATCTTTATTTTCGGTTCCATAAATGTATTCTACCATTTGCTTTATAGATATATAAATATAAATAAAAATTAAAAAATATAAAAATTTTAATAGTTTTGAATTATATGTTTTCAAAACATTTTCGATTTTCTATATAAAATTTTTCCAAATTTTTGTTTCAAAATTTCTTTTTTTTTGAAATTTTCATTTTGAAATTCAAAAATAATTTTTGAAACTGTTTTTAAAATTTTATATTTAAAAATTTAAAATTTAAAATATTCTTTATGAAAAATAAATATTTATTTATTTATTTTTAAAATAATAAATTCTTCCCCAAAACTACTATTCTTTAACTGTAAACCCATAAGTGTAGATTAGTTAATCTTAGAATTATAAATGTATATTAACTATTTAATAAAACTTCTTTTGATCATTTCCTGTAGAGTTTTTTGATAAAAAAAAATAAAAGAGGATATCCTTGGGAATTTATCTAAAATTTAAGCAAGCTTTTTTGAAACTAAACTCTTAAGGAGTCGTATAATATCAAAGAGGAAATAAACTATGTGCAAAGGAAAACTGATTCTTTTTTTCTTTACTTTAAGTAAACAATACAATTATTACAAAGAAAAGAACAAAATCCACTTCTTTTCACGTTAAGGATCTAAAATAGATTGAGACTTTTGGACACAAATTTCATTATTTAAAGTGTCAATAGATTGGGGTGCGATCGTACCAGCACTAATGCACCAGATCCCATCAGAACTCCGCAGTTAAGCGTGTTTGGGCGAGAGTAGTACTAGGATGGGTGACCTCCCGGGAAGTCTTCGTGTTGCACCCCTTTGTGTTTCAAAAAAAAAAAGTGTCAATAGATTGATATTTGTAGACGAACTAATCTTTTAAAGCTTTTAACAAATACATAATAAAAAGGAAAAAAACCTGAGGCAGTCATGGATTACGATGGTGGATTTCATGAGGTCGAAACCGATGGTAAACTATTGCTGGTATACCACCACCCGAAGTACCGCCCTATACCGCGCAAATAAAAAGCACATCCTCACCTGATGAAGCAGCTAACCAAGATCACCCTCCTCTGCCCCTTTTCTTATGCCCTTCGGTACGAGTACAATCACGAAAAGACTACCGTACAGATTCTCAACTTTTGTTGCTCACTTCTTCTCCCGAGTATGTCATCTCTAGATTCTCTACAACAAGGGCTGATCATCATCATGTACTTCCTTTGTTTTGGTGCAATAACGAAAAGTTTGGTACGAATGGTGGATGCAGTATATGCTATAACTCAAACTTCGGTACAGATTATTATTTTTGTGAATACTGTGATTTAACGTTCCACAAAGAATGTGTAGAGGCTCCACTAAAAATTAAACACCCTTACTATCCTCGTTATTCTCTCGAACTCTGCATTAATTATTATGACGCTTCTTACTGTTCATGTTGTGGAAGAAAAATAATGAATTTGAAATATCATTGTACTGTCTATCAAACTTCCATGCATCCAACATGTGCAATGAAGTCGATACCTGTTATAGACCAACAAAAAATCCATGTCCATCCCCTTACCTTTTTCCCTAGACAAAATTCTTTAATCTGCAACGTTTGTGGTTTGATAGAAAAATATGCCACATATGTCTGTCTCAGATGCAACTTTGTAGCTCACAGAGATTGTATGTATTCCCCTCACACCATCAAGATATCACGTCACCACCATCGTATCTCCCATGTTTCTTCTATTCGGTATGGAAAGTTTCCTTGTGGAGTGTGTCGTCAAAGTATTGATGGTGATTATGGTGCATATACTTGTAACAAGTGTGGTGACTACGCTGTTCACTCGAGATGTGCTCTAGGAAAAGATGTTTGGGATGGAGAAGAACTGGAAGGTATACCAGAAAAAGATGAAGATGATATAACACAAGATGCACCACCCTTCTCTAAGATATCCAAAGGGTTGATACATTATTTTCTTCATGACCATCATCTCCGACTCGAGGAAAACATACTCTACGATGAAAACAAGCTTTGCGAAGCGTGTGTCATGCCTATCTTTGAAGATAAATTGTATTCATGTACGGAATGTGACTTCATCCTCCATGAAACATGCCTAAAAGCTCGTCGCAGAATACAACATGCATTACATCTGCATTTACTTATATTAAAGACCATCAACAATGTTTCTGGTGACTTTCGGTGTGATGCTTGCTGGCGCAGTTGTGGTGGCTTTGTTTATCAGTGTCCAAAGGAGGAATGTGACTTCAAGCTAGATGTGAGGTGTGCTTCCATTTCAGAGCCTTTTGATTACCAAGGTCATGAGCATCCAATGTTCCTATCTTTAGACCCAGAAAAGAAGTTATTATGTGAGGTAAGCAAAAATATAGGTATGCAGATGTTAAATTGCATCAAATGCGATTTTATTGTGTGTATGGAATGTTCCACCTTACCATACAAAGCAAGGTATAAGAGCGACAAACATTTTCTCACACTTTCATGGTGAGAAGAGATGTGTGAGAAATATTGGTGCGAAGAGTGCGAAAATAGAGTCGACACATTCTTCTATCGGTGTAATGATTGCTGCACCATCCTTCACACTGCCTGCTTATTCAGCGAAGATCTATATATGAAACCTGGTCAATGTTTCCAATTTTACGGCAAGGAGGTTAAAATTCTTGCCAAAAGTAATATTTCTCGGCCAATTTGCGATTATTGTAGGAAGCCTTGTCAAGGCAAAATATTCACAGCAGAAGACAGCACAGCGTGTTCACGTGATTGTGCTTTTTGCCTTATTCCTTAGTTGTTGTTGTATCAACAATTGTTAAACCACGATCTACATACTTTTGAGGCTGGTGTGGCAGACCACGATCTCCTTTCATACGGAGGGAACGCAATGATCGATGACATAATGGGACTGTGAAGTCTGTGGATCAGCTTGCTCGATTGATCAAGAAATCAATGAAGAACAGAATCTCCTCCACGAGGTACTACTTGAAGCCAAGACTGCAAGGACTAATGCAGAGATGGTTTCAGGCTCATTCTTAATTTTTTTCCATAAAAAGCTTAGTAGTAGATTCATACGAATTCATTCTTTGTACATATAAATTTTTCCAAAGATGATCAATAAATTTAAAATTCCATCAAAAAAAAAAAACAATTGTTAAACTATCGTGAAGTTAAATAAATAAACTAAGTATTCAGAGTCGTTGATTTTGATTGTGTATGGAACCCCAGGGTTCTCATTGTTTTAGATATTAAGTTTCTAGTCTCTAACTCTACAAGAACAGATCTTTTATAATAATAATAACTAGGATAAGACATGCGCCGCCTTGCGCAGATTGAATTTATATGAAAATTATTTAAGAAATATCTTTTGAAAAAATAAAATTTATATTCTTGATCAAATTAATAATTTTGGCCCTTAAACAATTTTTTTTAAAAAAATTTGTTAATTACATAATTTGTTTACTAATGAGGTGATCCCATTTTTAAAAATATTTTAGGTCAAAAAATCACTTATTGCATAAGAACCAAACGTTTAGGCCGAAAAATCTCAGGCATACTATTTGGTTACAATTAAACTATGCTAGCTCGGTTTTATATCATGATTTAGAAATTTAAAAGTTAATTATGGTTATGAGAAGTTTACATTCACGTGTCATCATATCTATCTTCAATATTTTTCTCATTTTTGTGTCGTTTTTCATTTTGGTTATTGCTCGATATAAATATTGATTTTTGAGTTTATTCCCATTTCGTTATTTTGTTTTGGCCTGAGATTTAGAAAATGTTTAAGATTTAAAATTATTAAATAGATACATACTTAGGTTAAGATCCGCACTTTGTGCAGAATAAATATTTTATATTTTATATTTATTACTTATTTTGTGTTTTTCTGCATATAATGAAATAATAAAATAATAATTATATAATAAACAACTAAGAAATCAGTTACTATTACGTAATAAATTGGCGTGCACATATAAATCAAACGACCGTTCTTGTTTATTCGCAATCATTGTAGAGTAAATCAAAACAATCAATTTTATCTATCATATATGATATATAATTAAACTTAAATGATATTAACAAAGATATATAGTATACTTTTAATATGGATATTTATTAAATGAGGTTTCTACTCATATGATTTTATGATTATTTTCATATTTGTGTAACAAAATTTTACACCAATGATTTTTTTTTAATGTGGAATGTTTAGTGGTTTTAATAATTTATAATCATTTAAAAAAGTAATGAAGGTTCAAAATTAAAATATTAATTTTCAATATATGTTCAATGCGGATATCAAAATATAAATATGTATGTTCATATGATGTATAGATTAATTTAAACAATATGAAATATATATATATATATATATATATATTTACATAAACACCTATTAAAATAAAATTATTTATTCATATGATTTTATAATCATTGTATCTTATTATTGAAAACAATTTAAACCTTGATCACAAAAGTTTATGTGAAACTTTAAACAGTTTTAGTAATTTATACCCATTTTGAAAAATTCAAAATACAACATGTACAAAAAATATAGACTTTTATTATATGATTAATGTAATTGTGTAATTTATTTTAATAATAAATAATTAAACAAAAATGATAGAAAGTGCACAGATTGTTAGCAAATCTTTATCATTTAAAATCATTAATTGCCATATATATCTTAATCACAATTGATAATTTCGTAGGTTTTATTTAAGAAAATGACATATAATAATTTCAATTTGATAAATGAATGGTCCATAATGGACATACTATATAATATAACATTCACTGACAATTTAATTTTGAACTAACAAAATTTTCAATTGATTTACAAGCCGCCACATAAGGAAAATTAGCATTCCAATTATGTGACAACTCAGCATAACACTTTTTTAGTTAGTACGAAGTTCGTTAACCTTTAGGACTGGCCATGTGATTTTCTCGTTAAGTGCATCACCAATCAAAAATATATCAGCGGTTGGCCTCCACAAATATGACTTATCATTGAACACCTTCAGAACTTCAATACTAACAGCATTGGGACCTAGAGGTATATTGTTGACCATATCTTTGGATTTAGCCGAGCACATGAGACCTTCAGCAACAACCTCGTCCTCTTCATTGGTCCAATCATATATCTTGCATCTTCGAAATTCACCTTCCTTGGTTTGCTAAAATATAAGAAGCAAATGATTAGAGATAACACATATGTTATTATAAGAAGAAAACAAGATTAGAAAACTTTATCATGGATACATCTTCAGAAAAGATTGGATCCCTATCCAAAATCACTTTATCCATTAGCCAAGCTATTTTGTATCCCACAGCTTCCTCAAGAGTTAACACATCTGTTGTACTCCTCCGCAGAGAAGCTCCTGAGCTTAGTGCAGACTTAACAACGACAGCCACTGCATTAGGACCAATTGGTATACAACCAATTTTATACTTCAATTAAGCAAAGCAAAATTCTCCTTCACCGACAACAACATCTTCTGATTCAATCTAATCAAGTATTTGTACTCACACAAATATCTATTGATTATCAATCCAAATATTCAAACCAAACCAATTTATATGTTAATTTTAGGTACTTTGACATATGCTATTCAAATTTATATGTAATATATTTTTTTGTTTATAGATTTTGAGAAATTTAAAGTATATAATGAATTTTAAAATTTTTAAAATAATTTAAATGGGTTATCCGAACCCGAACCGAACCCGCAAAGATCCGAACCGAACCCAAACTGAAATTTAGAAATATCCGAATAGGGCTGAAATCTTTGAACCCGAAAATCCGAAACCCGAATAGACCCGAACCGAACCCGAATGGGTTCCCCAACGCTCATCCCTAGTACGAATTATATGTTATAATTTTTTAAATGTTTATTATTAATATATAGGAGATGAGAGAGAGAAAGAGAGAGAGTACACGCTTAGATCTGTTTATAAAAAGAATCTGAACAATCCAAATCATCTTAAATTTTGTCGAAATCTCTATATAAATCTATCCGAAAACAAATAACTGAGAATAGTCACCTACCCATTATCTTAAACAAAAAAATTGATATCTTCTGAAAAGTGTAGGAGTCTTCTTTGTGGTTCCTTCAAAAAAGTTATGGTTACTGAAAAGTCTTTTGACTCTGATAAACACTCAAACAACATTATATAAGGGTATGTTACAAAAATGGAGAATCGATCAAATTCATGCAAGAGCATTTAGTTTCTTTTCATAGAGTTTTGCTCTTCGAAGAGCATCTAATGCTTCAGCTTGCTTCCCCGAACGTTTCAGGGTCACAGCTTTTATCTTCTCTGCTTTGATGCGTTCTTCCAGTTGACTTCTCTCCTGGCTATTATCACTCTCCTTGGCTGGACTCGGTTTCACCGCTTCACGCACTGGTTTTGGAGTAGCTTGTGTCGTGTCTGGCTTACTAGCCGACGCATTCGCAGGACTGTCTAGTCCGATAGCCTTGAGGGCAGACAAGAGTTGAGGATCCAGAAAATCTTCCACTGCTACATTATCATCTACCGGTTCTGATTTTGAGGATGTTGAATCCTCTAGCTGAGCTTCAAGAGTTTTGGCAATTTCGAACTCAGCTTCAGCTTCTTCCATCTTACCTTCCCTACGAAGCTTCATGGCTTGACGTTTGTGGCTTAGCGACTCTTGCTGCAGCTTAAAACGGTCACGACTAGACATTGGCTTCGGACCAGCTGAACTTGAAGGGCTATTCTCTTTCTCTCGTACAACAGGAGGCTGCGTTGCAGAAACCAAACCATCTCGTCCGAGTTTTTCAGGGGAAGGGTTTTCTCCTTCTTGTAGTCTCCTCTCCAACAATTTCGCTTGTTGCAATGCCTCTTTAGCTTCACTTATCTTTCCTTCTTTCTTCAAAGCAAGTGCCTTTCTCTTGTGAGCCAGTATATCTTGCTTAAGGGTATTCTGAGGAGATGTATTTTGAACAGAAGCTGATTCAATACTACCAGGTGCTGAGTCTTCTTCACTTGCCAGTGTTTGCTGAGTACCAAACTCTGACCTGGACTCAGCTTTTCCTTTCTCTGCAGGAATTGGAGACCTCTCACACTGCTCACCAGTCAGCAAATCAATCATACTTGGCTGCTGCTGGCCTGATTGTGAAACAACTCTACTTTCACTCATCCCACCATGTGCGCTAAAGGAACCGGACTTAGCAGGGGAGATTAAGTCTCCTAACAAGTCATAGTTACCTTGAGCAGCACTTGCAGATTTAACTGACTTGTCGTCCATTTGAGATCCAACTAATAAATCAACATCCATATAGTTTGTAGGATTGATGGTAGAAGCTGAGACTTTCTTCTCAAACTGCTGACCGCTCAAAGCTTCACCCACTGGCTCATCCTTGGGGGTCTCCAGTTCAGCTAGCTGTGCTTCCAAAACTTTGGCATTACTGTACAATTCATCAGCCTCTCTGTTTTTCCCTTGACGCTTGAAGGCAAGTGCTTTCCTTTTCAAGTCCAGAAGTTCTCTTTGGATTTGCCCCTTTGTTTTGGCTGCTATCCGTGGACCAGTAGACTGCATAGAGCTAAATGCAGCTTCTTGTTTCTTTGGTTCTTCATCCTCCCATCCCAAATTCTTAAGAGTCGACAATAGTGCTGGATCCTTCATATCATTTTCTGTAACACTATCATCTCCTACATTCATCCCACTATCAGTAGATGTTTTCTTGCCTGAATCAGTCTCTACCAACTGGGCTTCCAATATTTTAGTCTGTTTTTGAACTTCCTCTGCTTCATCAACACTACCTTGACGCCTCAAAGTTAGAGCTTTTCTTTTCAGCGCTAAGAGTTCTCGTTGTATTTCAGCTTTGCTTCTTCTTGGTTTCGTACTAACTGGTTCGACTCTTCCAGATGAATCACCCGCATGATTATTATCTTCATCATTCCAGCCTAAGCTCTTAAGCATCGAGAGGTAACTCGGATCATTTAACTCCTCATCTTTTACATCTACCTCTCCATCATCATCCAGAGAATCAACAGAGATATCAGGCATATCTTTTTCACGAATAGCCTTTCCTGCTGCAGCTAACTTTGACGAATTGTCCAGCTCTTCAAGCTGCTCTTGGAGAACCGCTCCTTTCTTCAATTCCTCTTCAGCTTCGTTAAACTTCCCTTCCCTTTTCAAAGTAAGCGCTTTCTTTTTCACTGCAAGAAGCTCCCTCTGTATCGCTAGCCTGCTTCTGGGAGGATGTTTCAGGCTCGTATCAGCACCTTGTGAGGATGTATCAGCAGCAGACTCTAGTTCCCTCTCAAGTAGTTTTGCCTTCTTCAGTGTAGCCAAGGCCTCTGCAGCATTTCCAGCTCGCTTTAGAGTGAGAGCTTCTCTTTTCAATGCCTGAATCTCAGCTAAACGTTCTTCTCTGTTGTTAGGAGGAGACTGAGTGTGGAGATTCTCACGGTGACCAGGATCCTCGGTCCAGCCCAAAGATTTCAAGGCAGAAGCAATAGCTGGATCCTCCATATCTTCATCTGTGACATCAAATTCACCATCAACTCCAATATCATCTACAGTTCCCACAAGGTTACCAATGTCAAAATCATGGCTTCCCTCATATTGCGGTAACAGATCATCTTCTTTGTCATCATCCATACTGTTGATAAGCGCGGATAGCTCATCATCAGATTCATCAGCCCCACCCAGAAGTTCCTGCTCTTCAATCTCCCTTTCCAAAACTTTAGCTCTTTTCAGCTCCTCTTTAGCTTCTGCAAGCTTCCCTTCACGTTTAAGCGCAAGTGCCTTTTTCTTAATGGCAATCACCTGACTCTTGTCGATTCCCCCTCCACTCTTCTGTTGTGGGTTAGTCGTCCTTCCAGGGATCTCACGGAGAAGAGACGAAAACTCGCCCTCCAAACTCACAGTAGCTGGTTTCTTATCTTCATCATCAGACCAACCAAGATCCCTCAGCTCAGCTGCCAAATCATCTTTCCGTGGAGGCTTTTGTGATTTGCTAGATTCTTTAGTAGCAGCCTTGTTCTTCTGCGTCGCGGCGGAGACATCTCGCATGGACAGTGCTCTTTTCCGGTCCTTCCTCAAGGATATCTCTAGCGCGTCCGCCTGCCTCTCAAGCTCCTTCCCTCTCTTAAAGGCCTTCAGAGCTTCTTCAGACTTCCCTTGTTGTTTGAGGACTCTGTACTTGATCTTCTCTTCTACTGCTTGTTTGCGCAACTCTTGAGGAGTAGCATCCAACTCCATACTGCTGCTGCTTCCCATTTCTTTAGATGTAACCCTGTCTGACTCGGATGAAGAAGATACATCAACATCAGATCCAAGAATCTCACTGAGAACATCATCCTCATTCTTTACGGTCCTTTTAGAGCCACCTGCTGATAAAATCACAAACCTATTTTAAACCAAAACCAATGTAATCAATGAGATTTTGTAGAATCGTAGGATACTCTACCTTTTGCAGCTCTGTTTTTGTAGCCATGACGCAGCTCAAAGCGAGCAGCTTCTTCAAGTTGCTTACAAGGATCACATATACGCACAGGTGAGTCACCTTGTCCACGTAGGGACATTCGCTGCTGGGTGCAGCTACCACAGAACAAGCCCCCACATCTCCGGCAATGATGCTGTAAAACAAAAACACATAGACTCTCACTTATAAAGACACAAAACATGCATCAATAGACAGATCATTCAGTTAAGTGTTCGATCCCAACTTTCAATCAAAAACTAGATCCAGAAGACTGAGTCCCTGAAGATCTCGAGGCAAGTATTGAATAGATCGAAACGAAGAGTAAAGAGAGGCAGGGGAGAAAGAGACCTTGCGATTGATGAAATTAAATTGAGAAGAGCATCCTTGACAATGAGAAGCATCGACGACCCAACTGTTTCCTCTCAGAGAAGGCTTCGCCGGCAATCCGATCTTTTCCAACATTTTCTTGGGAAAACTAGAAAAGATCGATGCTTTGAAAGTAAACACGTTCGAGCAGATAGATCACTTGAAGAAGACAACCCCTTTTTTTTTCTCCTCTCTAATCTTATTTTCCAGAATTATTAAATTATAAATCTCTTTCCTCTATTCTTTCTCTTTAAATAATAATAATAATAATAATTCATCTAAAGATACGGTGCCGTTTAGTGGATACGGTGGCGTTTAACGTAGATACATCCACATATAAAAGGAGCCACCACAGACGCGAAAACTCACTAAAGCACGAAAGAGAAAACCCTAAAGAAGAAATCGCAAGAGCGGGCCCAGTTCGCGCACGATGATCATCCCAGTTCGTTGCTTTACTTGTGGAAAGGTTTGTTTCTCCTTTTATTTCGTTTATTTGAAGGAAATTTTGATAGTCTCTAGCTAGTGTTACAAATTTTTCTCTATTACGATAAAAGAGTTTTTGAGGTTCTATGAATCGTAGGTGATTGGGAACAAATGGGACACTTACCTCGATCTTCTCCAGGCTGATTACACCGAAGGGTAACCCTTTTTGATTCCCTCATTGTACTTACTTTTTTCTGAGAAAAAAAGAGAGTCTTTGTATGATGGTTTTTGTAAGTACATCACATGATTGATCTGTTTCTCAACTTCTGTTTTGCAACTTGATCATTTTGAACTTCATATATGTTAGCTCTGTAACTTAAAGCAGGTTGTTACTGGTGTTTCGATTCTGTTGTTTGCATCTCTAGTTTAATCTTTATCCCCCTATGCGTTAAGCTGTTTTACGTTCTCAAATTTAACATTTATTTATGATGAGTTGCGAATTGGTTTATGTTTTTTGGAATATGCAGGGATGCTCTTGATGCGATTGGGTTAGTTCGTTACTGCTGCAGGCGCATGCTTATGACTCATGTCGATCTTATCGAAAAGCTTCTTAACTACAACAGTAATACTATCTCCTCCATTTCATTTTGCCTTTCTGTGATTCTTTTCCATGTTAATTTTGCTTAATTCTTTTCCTTGCAGCTTTGGAGAAATCTGATGCCAATTAAAAAAATATGCTATAACAAATAACATATGAGCAAGAGGAAATAGTGAAGTCTTTCCCTATGAATGATGATGTTTCAATATTTTCTACTTGGGAAGTTGGGTCTAGTTTTAGACTACTTTTTGAACCACAAATAAAGCTCGAGCTTGCTTGTAGATTCGTCCTCTGTTGATTGGTAATCTAGTCTAGTCTACTGATAAGATTTTATATTTCTAAGAATTCAGTCTACAATCTTAATCAATGGTCAATTGTGCGAAGCAAATCCTATCATGGCTGTACATTCTTAAGATAGTCGCAAAACAGAGTCGTATAATAATCACAACATTGCATATAAACGATAAAAACTTCAAGTTCAGAAACAAATAGGCATTTCATAAGTAAATCGTATATTTAAATTTTAAACGGTATAAGATATAAACAGCATGAAACTTCTCCACACATAAATTTTATTAACAAACCACAAACTTTGCAAGTAATATATATTGTATAAAGAGACATAAAATCAACCAACATATTATTTAAAGCCATTTATAGGATAATCAAAATTCTTTAGGCCCATCGGTTTGTCTTAAAGTACTCCACCATCTGATCATACATCTCATCGATATCATGTTCAAATTCAAAGCCTTCATTGATGAGTTTTTCTGAGGAAAGCGTCAGTTTCGCAGTTGCTAAGCACTCTTCAAATCTGCCAAATTTCACAACCCAAACAAATGATATGAGAAATCAATCAGAAACTTTTTCTTAATTAAAATTTGCAATTTATGTGGAGATAAATGCTTACTCTGACAAAACATTGTACCGAGGATATCTTTTTCTGAGAAAATCCGCAAGCTCTGGAATATTTGTGTTGTAAGAACAACAAATGTAGCGACCAGAAGCTGTTTCTTTTTCCGCAAGAAACAGATGGGCACAAGCTAGGTCATCCACGTGGATGAACGAGATGGAGCCAGATAGCTTCTGCATTTCCTTGAGAGCGTTCAGATGCATTTCTTTCCCTAACAACAAAACCAATCATCTTGTAGTTGTCTGTGAAACTTTAACAGAAGGTATCAAATTAAAAAGAAAAAAATCATGTTTCCATGATCTAAAAACACTGTTTTTTGTGAATAAAATTTAACATTCATTCAAAAAAGAAAAAAAAATCATGTTTACGGGTAATCAAAGACATCGAGAGAGATAAACTGCTCGGAGGAGGATCATCGATGAGAGTGTTTCCAGCTATGAGTGCTGGAACCACGGTAACGAGATCGATATTATTCTCTTGCGCAAATTGATAAGCTGCCTTTTCTGCTAACACCTTTGAGATTGGGTAGGCCTAGAAAAGAACAGCAAGAAGTAAGTAAACTTGGTAAGGAACAAAACCTATCTTGTGTAGCAAGTAATCGTGATTTACCCAGTTAAACGGCTTCTCCTTTCTGAGAAAATCAATATCAGACCAGTTTTCTTCGGTCATCACAAGTCCAGGTCCTGAAAGATTGTTGATAGAAACCGCAGCAGCTGAAGAAGTGTAGATCACACGCTTGACTGAGTTCGAATTTAAGCAAGATTTCAACACGTTGATCACTCCTTGTATCGCTGGATTGATCATGTCTTTCTGTACATTGAAACACCAAACACGATCAGCTGGAAATGTTTCGTTTTTTTAGAGTAACAAATATGTTAAAAGAACAGACCTCGGGATCTTGGGTTGTAAAGCTGATTGGCGTTGCCACATGGAAAACATATTCACAACCCGAGACTGGTGAATTGAAACTCCCTTCATCGGTCAAGTCCGCCTTGAAGATGTTAAGGTCCCCTTGCTCTTGAAGTACCCTAAGGACTGCCATTTTCTTCACATTTTCTGCAAATTTTAGAATAAAGAGTCACTAAACATTCAAAATGGCTTGAGACATATACAATGAAAGAAGAAATGAAGAACCTGGATCTCTGACGGTGGTGTTAACTTCGTAGCCACTTTGAAGCAAACGATCGATGAGAATAGAAGCTAAGTTTCCTGTGCCACCGATGACACAAACCTTCTTAGTTCCGGTGGTCTGATCAGTGCTTGTCATCTGATATATTATAAATTCTTAACCGCACAGAACTTTATATTTGTTTGTTATGAGGTTTAACGTCTTGAGACTTCTATATAGGAAGTAAAAGTAAAAGTTGCAAAGCTTATAGTCTCTCTTCTCATTTGGTACAACCATTGATCAAAAAGGCTTTTTAGAAGGTAAGCACGTGACTCAACTAACTTGTTCACCTTCTTCCTCTTCCTAAATTCTCACCTAAGAATCAGAAGAAGACTCGGAACTTTTTACTGACTTGCAGATTTGTTATCATTTAACTAAGTAATCACAAGATTTTTGTAAGTTCATCTTCTTTAACCAGATTTTGATCTTTTTACTTGATTTTTTTCAGAACAAACCCATTTGATTAAACATAAATTGCTAGAACCTTGTTCATATTACCCGAACCAAACCAATACTTACCAACATTTCATAAAAATACCGAACAGTTCCTTACGTTTGAAATAATCCAAAATCTGAAAGAACCAAACATCAGGACCATAGCTAGGATCTAGTTCATATGTCACCTAACTGCCTTAGGCTTGACACTTGACAGTAATTTTATTTTTATGGTGTTTTTATAGATTAGCAACAAATCCAATATAAGAGAGTTTCATATGAGAGAAAGCCATCTAAATGAACCAGAAAATTTACATAGTAAGTAGATCATAAAGAAGAAAAAGTAAATCCGAAGTTCCAAAAATAAAAGAGAGGCATAGACATTGGGCATTTGAAACCAGATCAAATCGATCATTCTAATGGCTTGTTCTTAGATGCTTCAGCGATCATAGAGGTGACTTCATGCTAAATCTCAGTCTTCTGCAACACAAACTCAATTTCCTTGGCCTGCAACATCTTAACCTTCTCTTCAACTTTCTTCTTGGTCTCAATGGGCACCAACCTCCATCTCTGTTTCACATAACTCTCATCAACACCGAAACCCGCAATCCCTCGCACAAGAAACGACTTCTCAAACCAATCATACTTCTCATCTCCTCCCCGAACCGACACTCTCTTATCACCACCATCATCAACCGTTTTACCATTGGGCGAAGAAGCAAAAGACAGCTCTTACTGCTTCACAGAGCCAACCTTCTTGGTCTTCTTGCAGTTGGACTCAAGAACCATCCCATCAGGTCCCCATATAGACTTACACAATCTATAAGACTTCTGATCATGAGGCTTGGTGAAAGAAGGCTTGTAGAAGCCGGAAAACCGGATGAAAGGAAACGATATAATGTAAACGACGTTAAGGAAAATATATAGACGATTCAAAACCGTAACGAAAATGAAACCATGGAGTCGAGACGAATCTCTTTCCTTAACTCTTAATATTCGCTCCGTTAGTGCGATGGATCTGTACGAATATGAGTCTCAGGATAAAACCATGATAGGTTATCACGCGGCACTCGTGAAGAACCTCTAACGAACTAATATTTCTACGAAACACTCTCTAGACTTACGCTATAGGATTTGCTGGTTGTGGTTGTGAAAAAACGTTATCATAAATGAAGGAGGAGACGAGTTTATAAAAGGGGAAAAGACGAGCCACTTTCCGCAACTGATGCAGCACGTGCGCACGTGCGCACGTGCTGCATCAGTTGCGGAAATCTCGCGAGGATCTCGGAGGCGAGGCGTTACGAAACTTCCTCCGCAAGATCTTTTCTCGTTTAAACTTATCGTCAAGAAGAGAGACAGCGTGTTGTTTTTAAACGAACTACGTGTTGTTTAAAATAAAATGCATGCCGTTTTTCGGGAATTAAATGGCAACACTTTGATCTTAACTTGGTCCAAAAAGAATAGTCTTATTGGGCCAGAGGCCCTCCACCAAGACCCAAGACCCAAGCCCAAGCCCAAGCCCACGCCGAGCCGGACGGCGGCGGCGGCGCGCGCGTGGGAGGCTCTCTCTTCCTCTGAGCCGTTTAACCTCTCATGTCATGAAGACATATATATACTCCTCAAAATCAACTCTCCCAACCGATGTGGGATGTTGTTAACTTCATTTCATGTCATGAAGACATATATATTGGAACCCGTAGGCCCATTTCATGTTCACATTTCGCCATATATTATTTGAGCCATTAGGCTTAATAATTAGGCCCAACAATCCCCGACATGAATAGAAATGACTCTAAACATATGCAGACTAAATACAGACTCGATAGATCATAAAAAACTATACTTATTTTTATCCTGACTAGACTAGACAGACTTATCGAAAGTGTTTGTAAAAAATTCATTGTGTTTGAGTTGGTGGCATTTTTAAGCCTTGAACCACTCATAGTTAATATCTGTCGGGTTTACTTTACCAGAAGGTGAACATGATGTCTTGAACCAACCGGTGTTTTATGTAGACCGAGACAACAGGCATAACGCAGCTTCATTTTCTCGTAGAACTTAGTTCTCTATTGTGTTCATTGTGGCCCTGAACTATTCCTGGTTTTCATGAGTGAACTTAGAGAATATAGCATTGCATTCATTATCCTAGAAACGGCCCCATTTCACACTCATTAGGTGATTAACCTTGAAAAGTATTGAGTAATACTCCGCTTGGAAGCTATGGAATCATTAAAAGCTTATGCTTAACCTTCACACATTTGTTAGCACTTTTATCATCTTAGGTGCTGGGAAGAGACTACTTTGTCTCAAGTGCTTTGGTTAGATTCTGCTTGATTTTGTTTTCCCTTTGAACCTACGTCTTGGGATCTCCAGTCATGATAGGTAGGATTGCAATCACGCATCCTCATTCGTTATAGGCTTTAAACTCATTCCTTTTGATGATTTAGCAACAACATCTCGTGGAAAACCTTTAGTAAATGGATCCGCTAGGTTGTCAGCTGATTTGATGTAGTCTATTGTGATTACACCAGTTGAGAAAAGTTGTCTAATGGTTTATGTCGTCTTCTGATGTGACGAGATTTACCATTGTAGAGATTATTCTAAGCCCGAGCTATAGCTGATTGACTATCACAGTGTATGCGTATAGCTGGCACAGGTTTCTCCCACATAAGAATATCTTCCAAAAAAAAATTCTAAGCCATTCAGCCCCATCTGCTGCTTTGTCTAAGGCTATGAACTCAGACTCCATGGTTGATCTGGCTAACACTGTTTGTTTGGTAGATTTCCATGATATTTCTGCTCCTCCTAGTGTAAAGACATATCCACTCGTGGATTTTGAGTTTTTAGAATCTGATATCCAGTTAGCATCACTGTATCCTTCTAAAACTGCTCGTTCTTTACCATAGTGAAGCCCAAAATCTTTGGTGTAGCGCAAGTAATTGAATACCCTCGTTATAGCTTTCCAGTGTGTATGACCTGGATTACTTGTATATCGACTAAGTACGTTTACTGCATGCGCTAGATCTGGTCTAGTATAATTGGTCAAGTACATGAGACTTCCAAGCACACGTGCATACTCGTTTTGTGAAACCGCTTCACCTGAATTCTTTGTCAAGTGCATTTGGGGATCTAACGGAGTTTTTGTCGTACTCTTAGAGTAATTTTTAAATCTCTCTAATATTGTTTCAGCATAGTGAGATTGAGTTAAGATAATTCCGTTTGAATTTCTTGTGACTTTAACCCCGAGAATTACATCTACTAATCCCAAGTCTTTCATCTCAAATGTCCATTTGAGCATGTTCTTTGTTTGATTGATAATGTCTTTATTGCTTCCAATAATGAGCATATCATCTACATATAGACATAGCAAAACATACGCATTTTTGGTAGTTTTGTAGTATATGCATTTGTCACATTCATTTATTTTGAAACCATTTGACATCATTGTATTGTCAAATTTTTCGTGCCATTGTTTAGGAGCTTGCTTAAGCCCAGAAAGTGACTTTACAAGTCGACATACTTTGTCTTCCTGTCCGGAAACGACAAAACCTTCAGGTTGTTTCATGTAAATTTCTTCTTCTAAATCACCATTTAGAAAATCGGTTTTTACATCCATTTGATGGATTTCTAGATCTCTTAAGGCTACGATTGCTATCATCAGTCTTATTGATGTTATTCTCATCACTGGAGAATATGTATCAAAATAGTCAAAGCCTTCTTTTTGTCGGAATCCTTGAACTACAAGCCTAGATTTGTATTTTTCACCAGGTTTTCGTGTCATAATCCATTTATTTCCTAATGCTTTGCATCCAGGTGGTAAATCTGTTATGTACCATGTATAATTTTGCATGATAGAATCAAATTCACTTCTGACAGCTTCGTTCCAAAATGGAGCTTCTGGTGAAGCCATAGCTTCTGCCAAAGTTTTCGGAACATTTTCTACTAAAAATGCCATTAGGAAATCTTCTCCAAACGATTTTTTTTTTCGAGCTCTTTTGCTCCTTCGAGGTTCATCTTTTTCTCCATTTTCTGAAATATCATTTATAGAAATCTCGACGTTTGTCTCAGTTTCTGAGTTCTTGTCATTGTCTCTTTCTTCTCGAGTTCGTTTTGAACCTTGTTTTTCCTTATATGGAAAAATATTTTCGAAAAAAGATGCGTTTCTTGATTCCATGACTGTTTTTTCATGAATGTCTGATATTTCGGATTTATGTACCAGAAATCGATAAGCATTACTATTATGTGCATATCCGATGAAGATGCAATCCACTGTTTTAGGTCCAATAGTGACCTTTTTTGGTGGCGGTACCGCAACTTTTGCCAAGCACCCCTACACTCTGAGGTATTTATACGAAGGTAAATTACCTTTCCATAATTCATATGGTGTTTTGCCAGTTACTTTGTGTGGAATTTTGTTGAGGATGTAATTAGTGGTAAGCAACGCTTCCCCCCACATGTTCTGGGGTAACCCAGATTCCTGCAACATTGCATTCATCATCTCTTTTAGAGTTTGATTTTTGCGTTCAGCAACTCCATTAGATTCTGGTGAGTAAGGAGCTGTAGTTTGATGGATTATTCCATGTTCTTTACAGAATGCATTGAATGGACCATCATACTCCCCTCCTCTGTCGCTTCTAACTACTTTAATTGTTGTTTTAAGCTGATTTTCGACCTCAAGTTTAAATTCTTTAAATTTTTCTAAGATTTCGTCTTTGCTATGTAATAAATATACATAACAAAATTTTGTGCAGTCATCTATGAAGATCACAAAGTACTTTTTCCCACCTCTAGTTTGTATGTATTTTAAATCACATAAATCGGTGTGAATTAAATCTAGAGGTTTATTAGTCCTTTCAACACGAGGTGATTGCGTTTTTGTGAGCTTAGCCTGTTTTGCATTTAGGAATTAGATTTAAATTCATTAATCTTTGTATAGATTTGTAGTTTACATGGCCTAATCTTTGATGATAGGGGTTTCAAGGCCCTAATCAAATGTTGTAATATATAGGATGTCAAACCAGTCCTAAGTGATTATGATGCAAAGGGAATGCAAGACCATGCTTAATCTAAGTGCTATCAGTTTTTGAGATGATTTGAAACTAGATTACTACCTAAAATGCAATAAAGGACAAAGCTTTCTTTCTTATAAGAAGGGAGAACTCATGGGCTATGGGAATTGATCTTGGGTGATCAAGATTCAACCTAAAGGTGTAAACTTTTAACCAATCTATATCTACCTTAGGCCTAGACACAATCCTAAGCAAACTCTATCCCTAGATGAATGCTCATTTACCTAGATAACTCAAGCATCAAAATCCTTTGGTTGAATGTTATCTAAGTAATCATTAATCTCAAGTCTACTAGCCATCTTAACACCTTTAACAACAAATCCCTTTGGTAAAGGATGTTAAAAGCTTAGGAGAGTTGGTTCAGGCATTTCATCAAACACCTTCCGGGTATGAAATGCCTAGAGCTCAACTTTAGAGAAGCCAACTCTAAAGTTGCATTAAAAGCCCTCTACTAGCAAGGAATAAGATTGATCTATACATAAACACCTTAGATCTAGCTTAATCACCATTAATCTCCCTAACCCATGAATCCAAAGATGACTACTCACTACTCTCCATGATGAGCCCAAGAATCAAAGATGGTTTGGTGCTAATCATGATTAGTGATCAAGATAATCAAGCAATCACAAGAGAGAAATGATTAAGATAGGATCTTTCACCTAAAAGTTCTTTTGTGATTAGATAGAAAACAAGATAAGATCCTACAATTAGGTCTGAAGGACCTTTATAGTAGCTTAAAGTCGAACCTGGTTTAACCCAACAAATCTAGGTTAACTAAAACACAAATTGGTAATTATCTGGTCAAACACGAAATATGTTGACTTTCTTGACTCGCAGCGGCCACATGAAACCGCTCCACCTAGCCGCTGGGGCACTCGCAGCGGCTTCTTCACTTCCTTGCATCACACCGCTGCGACAAGTACAAATGCGGCAGGGGATGAGCTATTTTTCCAGCGGCTTCGGTTCACCGCTGCGTTAGGCCGCTCCCATACTTCTCTCCATTTCTCGAGTCTTCATCTCTTGAGCGTCTCCAGCGGCTCCAGGACACCGCTGCACAAGGCCGCTGCCACACTTTGTCTCCGATTCTCCAGCGCTTGCAGCGGCTTCTCGATGGGCCAAAAGGCCGCTGGGACGTCACGAGGCCGCTGGGACACTTAACCTCTGCGTCTCTTCTTCGAGAATCACCAATTTTGCTTCCAAACCATCTCTAGATGCTCCAAAGTCACCATTTGAAATCTCCATCACCTAATAAGGACATATGTATTGCAATGCAACCTAAACATATCTAAATGCTATCCTAAATGATCAACATGTGCAAGAATGAATGGTTAAAACAATGCAAATTGAGAAGATATCAATCTTTCATGCCATATATTAAAAGACTCAACCAAATAAGCAACTGGTTCTTTCTTATTCATTGAAACTTTTGGAGCTACAACTTTTGGAAGGACTGTCATTACATTCAACTTGACAAGTCCACCCTTAACATACCCTCTTCCCAAATACATCCCATTCTTCTTAATCACGAGCTTGTCCGCCTCAAAACTTGTGGCGAATCCATTCTTGCTGAGCAAGGTTCCCGAGACCAGGTTCTTCCTCATGTCCGGCACATGCTTCACATTTGTCAGAGTGACCTCACGTCCAGATGTCATCTTCAACATCACATTGCCGCGTCCTTCAATTTTGGAGACTGCAGTGTTACCCATCTTGAGCTTCTCCTGAGTCTTGCTTTTCTCATAGGTGCTGAACATCGCCCTATCGGTGCAAATGTGGGTGGTTACACCAGTGTCATACCACCATTCCTTGGGGTTGTTGCTTTCAACCATGTTGGCTTCAGTCACCACAGCAACGAGATCCTCCTCAGTGAGATTTGCCTAAGCCTTCTCATCCTTGATCTTTTTGCGACACTCTACAGTCTTGTGCCCCACTTTGTGGCAGTAGTGACATTTCCCCCTGAACTTCTCCACATTCGCATTCGCATTGATTTCAATGCCTTTGTTCTTGAAGTTTTTTCCAGAAGCCTTCAGGACTGCAGCAGTTTTGGAAGGCTTGGCAGGAGAATGGGCGTGTGCCTTTCCTTTGCCTTTGTGCTCAGCCATGTTGACACTGTGCTCCTTAGCAGTGACATTGTCAGCAATTCGGTTTCTGGATTCCATCTGAAGCCTCATGATGAGCTCCTCGAGCCCCATATTCTTCTTTTTGTGCTTCAAGTAGTTCTTGAAATCCGCATAGCTTGGAGGAAGCTTTTCAATGAAGATGAGAGTTGTGAATGTCTTGCAGATGGACATTCATTCAGCAGCGATTTCATGGCAAATGAGCTGAAGCGCTTCCACCTGATCCATGATGGGTTTTGAATCCACCATTTTGAAGTCGTGGAACTTTGAGACCACATACTTCTGGCAGCCAGCGTCCTCACCTCTGTACTTCTTGTCCAGTGATCTCCATATCTCTTTCGCCATGGGAATCTCACAGTAGACACAGTATAATAGATCAATGAGACGACCCAAAATGTAACCTTTGCAGATGAAGTCGGAATGCACCCATATGTCAACAGTTGCGAGACTGTGAACATCATCAATCCCGTAAGGAATAAGGGGCTTGTCCTCCTGGATGAACTTGTCCAGCTTCATCGTTGTCAGGAAGAACATCATCTTCTTCTGTCACGTTTTGAAGCCTTTGCCATCAAACTTGTCTGGCATCAGTCCTTGAGTGAACACACTAGGGACAGCCGGAGGAGTTTGAACTGCCACCGGACCACTTGCAGTTGCTGAAACTGAACCCGTCTGATAAAGACCAGCACCGAATAGACTCCGGCGAGTGGTTTCATCAGCAGCATTTCCCGCAGGGAGGATAGTGCTTGTTGTTGCTGCAGCGGTTGACGCTGTGATGTTTCCAACGGTTGTCACAGTTGCATCAGTGGCTGCAACGTTGAGTGGAGTTGTTGTGACATCAGTGGTGTCAATGGGGGTGTTGTCATCGTTCGTCATTTTTCTGTAGAGAAAACATGAAGACGGATTAGTACTCCAATCAACAATTAACATATTATTTTAAAGCAAAAAATAATAGTCTAAAATCGATGTTCATTTTTGGTGTTTGAACCAAATCATATCGATAAAAGTCTCGAGAAAAACGTTTTGCAAACTCGCTTAAAAGCGTTCGCAGAAATCGTTTTGTATAGACTTAGAATGTTTCGTGTAGATAACATTTGATAATGTATCAAAAACGTTTCGCGATAATGCTAGAAAGCAATCCGCAAAGCGTTATGAAACAAATAAGAAACGTTTCGCGGAAGGGCTGTAAAGCAAATCGCAAACTCGTTTTCAAAAGAACATAGAAACGTTTCGCGGATAAGCATATAGCAAATCGCAAACATCGTTTGAATGAAACCATGACAGGTTTGTATGAATCGTATATGAATAAACGTTTTTCAGTAGTACTACAGAGCAAAACGCAAACCGTTTATGAGATAAATTACAAACGTTTCGCGGAAATGCTAGAAAGAAAATCGCAAACACGGTTCCAAAGCCCCTTTTTATAAATCGTTCTTCAATCCGATCAAACGCTTTAGATAGAATGCGAAATAAGAGTTAAGATTGTAGAAGCCGGAAAACCGGATGAAAGGAAACAATATAATGTAAACGACGTTAAGGAAAATATATAGACGATTCAAAACCGTAGCGAAAATGAAACCATGGAGTCGAGACGAATCTATTTCCTTAACTCTTAATATTCGCTCTGTTAGTGCGATAGATCTGTACGAATAGGAGTCCCAGGATAAAACCATGATAGGTTATCACGCGGCACTCGTGAAGAACCTCTAACGAACTAATATTTCTTCGAAACACTCTCTAGACTTACGCTATAGGATTTGCTGGTTTTGGTTGTGAAAAAACGTTATCAGAAATGAAGGAGGAGACGAGTTTATAAAAGGGGAGAAGACGAGCCACTTTCTGCAACTGATGCAGCACGTGCGCACGTTAGCGGAAATCTCGCGAGGATCTTGGAGGCGAGGCGTTACGAAACTTCCTCCGCAAGATCTTTTCTCGTTTAAACTTATCGTCAAGAAGAGAGACAGCGTGTTGTTTTTAAACAAACTACATGTTGTTTAAAATAAAATGCATGCCATTTTTCGGGAATTAAATGGCAAAACTTTGAGCTTAACTTGGTCCAATAAGAATAGTCTTATTGGGCCAGAGGCCCTCCACCAAGACCCAAGACCCAAGACCCAAGCCCAAACCCAAGCCCACGCCCACGCCGAGCCGGCTGGACGGCGGCGGCGGCGCGCGCTTGGGAGGCTCTATCTTCCTCTGAGCCGTTTAACCTCTCATGTCATGAAGACATATATATACTCCTCAATATCAACTCTTCCAACCGACGTGGGATGTTGTTAACTTCATTTCATTAAAGCCAACAAGGCTTTTTATAGGAATCCGTAGGTCCATTTCATTTTCACATTTTGCCATATATTATTTGAGTCATTAGGCTTAATAATTAGACCCAACAAGAAGGCTTCTCTTTGCCCATATACTTCTTCTTTAAACTCCTGAGCTTATCCATGAACTGGTTCTTACTAACCTCAAAGCTAATGGATTTCTTGATGTAATCGTAGTAAGCGTTGGTGTCGTCGTAAGGAGAGTTCCCAGTATCCTTCTTGAAATCGATCATTCCTTGTAAGACAGCGATCTCGTCTTCTTCGGTCCACAGTCTCTGAAAAGCAGCAGGCTTCTTGGAATCTTCGCCGATCTTCTTCTCATCGTCCTTCTTCGCTCGCTTTGAGTTCGTCTCCTTTGATATCCCTTCGCTGGGCCACTTCGTCCCCGATTTGGTTGCTGGCGGCGGAGACTTCTCCTTCTTGGTATCAGATTCGGAATCGGTCTTGGCGGAGGAGGAAGGGGGTTTGGGTTGGTTTTCTTCTTCTTCCTCCTCTGATGAAGAATCATTAACTTCTTCTTCGTCTCCAGCAGAAGAATCGGCTTCGTCGTCGTCGTCGTCGCTTGAAGAAGCAGCTGGTGGGTTTCCTAAAGGGTTGCCTTTCTTCGTCATTATTGTGAATATTGAAAGTGCCAAGGAGAAACGCTTTTCAGGGGATGTATTGAATTAAGGATTTTAGGACATTTTGGGATTTTGTTAAAATTTCGTGTTATTCAATAGTTGATTTTAAAAATTCTTTCTAAATCAAGTGTTATTCAATATGGGATTTGTGTAAAGTCACTTAAACTCACTTGCAATCCTATGTTATTCAACTAACAATTTGTAAAAATTATAACAAATCAACTGTTATTTAACTGCTAACAATATTTAGTAAGAAAAACTTTGATAAGGATTTTAGAAGACTTCACAAACATTTTTAGTTGAAAATAATTCTCTTAAAATAACACCTCCATAGGTGGTATTTGAAGATACATGAAAGTAAATAAATTAATAATATGATAAACACAACCTACACAGATTTGCATCAAGCCACTATGTCCTTCCCTGAAACGCCGACTGAACAGTCGAGAGGTGAAGAGGAAAACCAGTTAGTGATTCTTTCTCGATGAGAATCTCGATGAAGATGATGTTTCTAGTGAATATTTCTCTGCTGCGGACTGGTTTCGTTTTCATTCCGTTGTGTATTGAAAGAATCGCTGAGTATGTGAACTCTCAAGTCTCTTGCCGATAAAGTTCTATGGATCCTTTGATAAACCTCTTGGAAAATATTTGGAAGATGATCTTTTCGATCAGGTAATCCCCTTTTTCGTCTTTCTTAAATGCCATGGAATAAAAAGTTTAAAGTTTCTCCCATATGTGTAGACTTCAAGTTGTAGAACGTGTAAGGAGCTGTTTGATTCCCACAACTTGTAGCCACTGAACTGCAGAGTCGCATATGGGATTGAAAGATCAACCCGTGAAGGAAAAAGAGCAATACGATGTGAGCATTACTTCTGAAATATTGTTGATGCTTGTTGAAATATCAACCCGTGAAGGTGTCCGGAGATGCATGAACATCCAAAGACTGACCAGAGACTGCAGGAAGGTCCGGATGAAGGAGAAGGAAAAGCTCACTCTGATAGAGAAGCTAATGGTGATAAAAAAAATTGCTCTCCCCTGGCTCTTCTCTCTCTGAGAGGATAGATTTAGCGTGGTTAGGCTCTTAAGTATACAGTACTCATAGTGATGCCAACTCCAAGGGAAGCATGTCTTGTATCAGCTCTATTGACGTCTTTGAGAATTGGTTTGCTCAACACAAGAAAAAGCATTGTCGTTCTTTACAGTTTGAGGTTTCTGTCAACTGATGTTTGAGCTAAATTCTTGTTCTTTACAGAAGCTAAGACGTGTCACTGCTTTACATAAGCAGAAAGAAAAGATTTATAGAAATAAGATTTTCTGATTTTGTTTTGCACACAACATCTGTTGCAGCTTGAATATTTTGAAACAGTACTGAATCTCTAGTTTACAAGCGATGCAACCGCGTCTCTTAAAACTCTACAAGAAGTTGATATGCCTTGAATCTGGATGTTACATCACATACATCATACTGACTCGGTTGCATCAAGAGCGTTGCATCAAGTTATTATAGATGTTACATCTAATCGTGGGCTTAAGCCCATGAGTCCATAAAGTTTAGGGTTTTAGATACGGGATGCTACTATATATATCTTCTATTCGAAGTAATCCTAAACTTGCACTCTGAAAGCTCAATATCGCCTCCAATAATAAGATCTTTCTTTGCCTGTGGACGTAGCCCTAGGGGTGAATCACGTTAAATATATGTGTCGTAGTTACATCGCTTTTATTCATCTATTTCCGCATTTGTTCCTTCTCACGTCCCTCACAACAAACTGGTATCAGAGCTCGGGGTTTGTGATCTGGTAAGAAGATGTCTGGAATCATCACGAAGATCGACAACTTTGATGGGAGAAATAACTTCAGTCTTTGGCAGATAAAGATGCAGGTGTTTCTGAAGCAACAAGGCATCTGGGGACCATTGTCAGGGAAGAAATCAGAAGCAGCTGATTTGGAGGCTCTGGAAGAGAAAGCGTTCTCAACAATTTTGTTGTGTCTAGCAGATGGGATTATCATCGAAGTGTCGGATGAGAAAATGGCTGCTAGTTTGTGGCAGAAGTTTGAGAGTTTGTACATGACAAAATCTCTGACGAATAAGCTACTTCTGAAGCAACGCTTCTTTGCCTTGCGTATGCAAGAAGGTATTGAGCTTCGCGACCATCTTGACAAGCTAAATTCGATATTACTGGAGCTGCATAACATCGATGTTAAGGTCGAGGATGAAGACGCGGCACTAATCATGTTGGTATCTCTGCCGAACTCCTTCGGGAACTTCGTGCAATCGTTTATTGTTTACAAAGATACAGTGAAACTGGAAGAAGTTAGGTCGGCACTTCATAGTCGGGAATTGCGCCATAAGGCATCCAGCCCAGGGACAGACAATCAAGCATCGGGGTTATTTGTCAGTGGTGTGAAGGGACATGGGAACAGAAGGACTTCGAAAGATAGGAAGTCATTTCCAAGGGGTCCTAAAGCATCTGATATTTGCAACTATTGCAAAGAGAAGGGACATTGGAAGTCAGACTGTCCCAAGATGAAGGAGCAGCAGTTTGGGTCTGTTGCAATAGCCGAGGATGAAACCAAGTCTGACGATGACATCGCTCTTATTGTGCACGGACACACACACTCTTCTTATGTGTGGGTTCTTGATACGGGAGCATCCTACCATATGACACCGAGGAGATAGTGGTTTTCAGAGTACACAAAGGTACTTGACAACAAGATTAAGATGGCAAACGACTTTGTCTGCAAGATTGTTGGGATCGTCTCAATCAAGCTCAGGACACATGATGGTAGATTCTGCACATTGAACAAGGTTAGGCATGTTCCATCAATGACGAAGAATTTGATATCCGTGAGTGTTCTGGATAGGAGAGGGTTTAAATATTCGGGTGGCGATGGAGTTTTGAATGTCTACAGGGGTTCTGATGTGATTCTTAAGGGTTTCATGAACGGTACTTTGTATTTGCTGAAGGGTACAACGGTTACCGATTCAGCAAATGTTGCATCGCCAAAGATCCCAGAGGAAGATATGACTAAGCTATGGCATATGAGGCTTGGACATATGGGTGAGCGTGGGATGCAACATCCGTCGAAGCAAGATATGCTTCATTCTGATATTGGTTTGGAACTCTGCTCGGAAGAGTTTAAACAGTTTTGTAAGGATGCAACATTTGCCAAGCATCTTACAGACAGGGGAACACCACAGCGGGATGGTGTTGCAAAATGGATAAACCAGATAATTCTAGAGAGAGCGATGTGCATGCTTTTGAGTGCTGGTTTGGAGAAGCGGTTTTGGGCTGAAGCAGTTAACACGGCTTGCTACTTGATAAATTTTGGTCCCCACACAAGCATCGAGTGCAAGATACCTTCTGAGGTGTGGTCAGGTAGATATGCTGAATATTCACTTTTAAGAGTGTTTATGGGCTACGGTGATCGAATCAAGGGATACATAGTATGGTCTCTATCAGAAAACCGAGTGGTTCTAAGCAGGAATGTTGTCTTTGATGAAACATTTATGGTTAGAAGCTCAGGGTCCAGTTCAGAAGCAGAAAAGGGTAGCACTGATAAACAGGTGGAGCTGCAAGATGATCATGAAGTGATTGATGTGTAGGAACTCACAGAAAATCAAGAGGAGCGTGCAGAAGATGTTCAGTTGGAGTCTACTGAGACTCAACCGCTTGATGCTACAAAGCGTAGAATCGCGAAGGATCAACCAAGAAGGGTTGATGTCAGGCCACCAGAGATATATCGCTTCGACGATATGGTGGGTTATGCACTTCAGGTTGCAGAGGAAGTGGATGCGTCATCTACTTACATGGAAGTTGTTTCTAGTCCCGAGTCTGAGAAATGGCATGTTGCTACAAGAGACGTGGAGTCTCATCAGAAGAGTCATACATGGAATCTGGTCACATTACCATCGAGGAGAAGGGATGTTACATGCAAGTGGGTCTTCAAGATTAAGGATGGAACATCACTGGCAGAATAAGCTAAGTATAAAGCTCGGATTGTTGCAAGAAGTTTCAGTCAGAGAGATGGAGCAGACTACAATGAGATATTCTCATCGATTGTCAGACATACGTCCATCAGAGTGTTGCTAGTGCTGGTAGCATGTCAGGACTTGGAGCTTGAGCAATTTGATGTGAAGACAGTGTTTTTTCATGGAGAGCTAGAAGAGATATACATGACTCAGCTGGATGGTTGTCGAGTTCCTGGAAAAGATGACTATGTGTGTACGTTTCAGAAGTCACTTTCTGGATTTAAGCAGTCTCCCAGACGATGGTACAAGAGATTCGACAGCTATATAATCAAGTTGGGCTACATGAGAAGTCCTTATGATTGGTGTGTCTGCGTGAGTAAGTTGAAGGATGCGACGTTCATCTGTTTGGTACTCTACGTGGATGACATGTTGTTAGCTAAAGAGAAGTGTGACATCGAGAAGCTGGAGCTTCTGGGTTCTGAAGTTGAGATGAAGGATTTGGGTGCAGCAATGAAGATTCTAAGGATGGAGATCTTCATAGATAGGGAGAAGGAGTTGTTCTTGTCACAAAAGGCCTATATTAATGAGGTATTGACAAGGTTCGTGATGTCTTCAGGTGAACCTATCAGTACTTTGTGCACTGCAAATGTTCATCTCACCATGTATATGGTTTAGCCCGTTGGGGCATCCAGCCCGAAGGGGAATCTGGCCCGTTGGGGCTTCTTGTCCATTGGGACATCTGGCCCGTTGGGGCATCTGGCCCGTTGGGGCATCTGGCCCGTTGGGGCATCTGGCCAGTTGGGGCGATCGGCCCGTTGGGGCATCCGGTCCGCATGGACATCTGGTCCGCAAGGACGTCTGGTCCGTTGGGAAATCCGGCCCGTTGGGGCATCTGGTCTGTTGGGACGTCTGGTCCGTTGGGACATCTGATCCGTTGGGACATCTGGCCCGTTGGGGCGTCTAGTCCGTTGGGACATCTGGTCCGTTGGGACATCTGGCCCGTTGGGGAGTTTTGTCCGTTGGGACATCTGAGGCAAAGAGAGCGATGGTACATTTGGCGTCTAGTTGAGCATCTGGCCGTTAAAGGGCGTCTGGTTCGTCATAGCAACACATATTGTCCGAAGGGACATCTGAGGCAAAGAGAGCGATGGTACATTTGGCGTTTGAAGAACGCATCTGGTACATTTGGCGTTGATGGCACATCGGGCACTTGAAAGTGCATCTGGTACATTTAGCGCTGATGGCGCATCTGGTACATCTGGCGCTGAGACACGCATCTGGTACATCTGGCACTTGAAGGTGCATCTGGTACATCTGTTATTGGGAGGATTCAAGTCAAGGTGGAGATTTGTTGATATGCCTTGAATCTGGATGTTACATCTAGGCGATGGATGTTACATCACGTACATCATACCGACTCGGTTGCATCAAGAGCGTTGCATCAAGTTATTATGGATGTTACATCTGATCGTGGGCTTAGTCCCATGAGTCCATAAAGTCTAGGGTTTTAGATACAGCATGCTACTATATATATCTTGTATTCGAAGTAACCCTAAACTTACACTCTGTAAGCTCAATATCGCCTCCAATAATAAAATCTCTTTTTGCCTGTGGACGTAGCCCTAGGGGTGAACCACTTTAAATATATGTGTCGTAGTTACATCGCTTTTATTCATCTGTTTCTACATCTGTTCCTTCTCACGTCTGTTACAACAGAAACGTGTTGGAGATTGTTATAGAGAGCATCAGTGAAGAATTTGAGACCACTCCAGGGCATATTCGCAGACCAACTCGTGGAAGCAAAACACAGTGTCAGATGACAAACAATGATATATGATTCAGTAGATGACCTCTTCGTAACCATCTTTTTGTTTTCCTTACTCTTGCCAACAAGTATATTATCAAAATTCAGTCTTAACTTGTTTTTGTTGTGTGATCAGGCTCAAACGAAACAGTATTCAAGCGACTTGCTACAAGCAGAGAGGCAGAGAACTCGTGTGAACAGAACATGTTTTGCAAAGTCACTCCTAGTAGAGCCTATATGTTTAGCGTCTGTCTCCTACACGATGATTCTGGAAACCGATGGAGGTTTTTGACTTGCCTTGTGGGGGGTTTAGCTGCAATTAAAGTGTTTGAAACTTAGATTTGATGATGACGAATTTTCTGGTTGAATTCTTCTATGACCTTGATTGGTAGAGCATTAGCATTAACATTATGCTCTACATTATCCAATCAACAATTGTTAGAAAAGCATTTAGAAAAGCATTTACTAAATAATAATGCTCTATAGCCAATGCTCTCATATGAAGCTTTTAGAAAAACATTTGCATTTATAATTTATAAAATTAAGGAAAATATATAATTAATTCATTTATTTTATTTAATAATATCATAAAATTATTTTATCCAGAAAATAAAATTTTGATTTCTAAAGTTAAATAATAAAAATATATTTTTTTTTAAAATAGTATTTCACCTTTAAAATATAATTTAATTTATATAATTTATTTTAAATATAGATATTTTAATTATAAAGTTTATTTTAAAATAATATTTTTCGATATAAACATAATTTTTAAATTATTAAATAAAATAAATCAATTATATATCATTTTAATTTTATATGTTAATATATTTATATATATGTATTAGAAATATATTCATTAAAAATAAATATATTATATAAAATAATAATTTTTTTAATAATTTTAAATAGCATACTCATACTGCTCTACCAATCATCTAATTACACAGTTTAGCAAAAACATACAGCTCCTGCAGCATACTGCTTCTATAGCATACTACTGCTAATGCTAATGCTATACCAATCAAGACCATATATGTGATTACGATGAACTACTCATTCATCAATTGGTTAAAAATTGAATAATTTGTTTTTTTTTTTTGTTTATGCTAATGATGTTCCGTAGGTGTGAGTTTTAAATTGTAGCTGCTCTGAAATGGTGTTCCTCCGGGCGCTATCCCGGGATTCTGATATTGGTGGCAAAGTACCATATTATAATTTCAAATCCCCTAAACAATTCTAGAACTTTCAGAAAATATATTACCAAATCATCTATAACTTTTATTTTTATTTTTAAATGTTTACTAAAATCACTCAAACAACTTCAAAACTCACATAAATCTCACCCAAATTACAAAATCCCAAAATCTCTTAAAACTCTTAATTCAATACACCCCTAGAGTTTGTGCGAGAGACGGGGAGACTGAGAGCTACAGGCCACAACTAGTTTTAAGTGTTCGCTGTCTTCCAATATATTGGTTTCCTTTTTATTTTTTGGTAAAAGCTAATTTGGATTTTAATTTGAAAAATAGAAATTGCATCCTATATCATTAATAAAGAAAAATTATAATTCAATATCTAACCAATTGACCTAAATTCTGCGCTTACACCGCCGTATATTTTATAAAATCATGTGATTATATTTTTTCCATCTGCAACAAAAAATTAAATTAATTAATAATTGGCTAATGTAAAAAGTTAATCGTGGCCTCATAATTTTATTTAACACATTACTCTCGGATAAGATTTTATTTGCTAAAGTTATTTATTTACGGGGTTCCTTTCTATTTTACGTTTACGTTTAGGATTTTAATTTTAATTTTGTATCATTCAAGTTTTATTAGTTTTTAACATTTGTGATTTTATAATCCCGGACACAGAAACAAATGGTTTAGAGTCCAACGATTCAATTTACTAATATGGCCCAACATTAAAACATTGTTGAATAACTAAAAATAAGGTTTTAGCCTAACATGTATGAATAATAACCAAGTGTGTTTAGGAAAAAAGTAAAATCAACGTGATCAACCATTGGTGCATGCGCAGCTGCAGAAACAGAGGAGGCAAATAGTGTTTAGCCTAAAATGTAATGTGACACTTCTAAAAGTCTCAGCCTGGTTAACACGGATACAGACTTAGTACATTGGTAGCTTCTGTATCCATGAATCTTTTTGGTACTAGACTAATATGTGACACTTCTGTGTTTTTGTGTAAACTTTAATACATATATAATCAGTTACCAAAAAGTCATCTTAGAGATCAAGCTTTAAGTAGGTATACTTAGTTGTAGGACAGTAGGGTGGCTGTAAAATGATTTAAGAAATGCATAAAATTTTATATTATTATGAGTTTCGGTCTACAAGATTACAACACAACTTTTTTCTTTACACCATATATTCGAATGCACGAGATGTGCATTCTGAATATTAAATTTTAAATTCATACAAAAAAGGGAACACAGAGCAATACAAAAACATGGTGAATAGACACATCTATTATGAACTATTAACCAAAGAAACTACAACTTTATTTGGTTGGTTTCAACAAGGTAATTTAAAACCCATGTAACGACCAGAGACAAAATCATTCCAAACATCAAGAGCTCCATAGCTTGTCATCAACACAATACTCAATGCCATGACAATACCAACCGAGAACACGATGATCGAAGCCCTTCCGTACTGAGTTATAACCTTTTGAACCACCATTAGACCAACGAGTGATGCCACAAAACATACAATCGCGAATAGACTAGCGGTTCCTGTATGTTCCATGCCTAGTAACAAGTATTGAATCGCAGACATCGTGGATGAAAACAGAACCATGAAAGAGCATGTCGCTGCAGTTACCTAATGAAACAAAAACAGAGATTCTTTTTACTTGAGATCTAGCAAAAACAGAGATTCTTTTTCACTTAATCTAGCAAAAGGAAGACTCGTTTTGACAGAGCCACAAGAACTCATAAATTACCTCGGGAGCTATGCCGACTTGGAGGAGGAGAGGGCTAATGAGCATTCCGCCGCCAATACCAAAAACACCACCTAAAACTCCAGCTAGTAGAGCCATTACAGGAAACATGCATTTGTTTGATCTTCCTCCATCATTTGAGCTCAAATCTTCTACGTCCTGCATGTGCAAAGTTTTTTTTTCAGATTTTAATCAGTCATGTCTTTTCCAAAACTAATCAAGTGTTTGCTGGAGTTGTGTTACAACAAACCTTTACTGAGACTTGGTGATCTGAACACTGGTTGCCTTGAACATTGTCGCTGAAGCAGATCCAAAGAGTGAAGAAGAGTGTGAGTGGTATTTGAGTTGATGAGAGGAGCCAGTACGTGATGCCACATGGCTCGATCGATATGATCCCCTGCAAATGCAAATTATCGAAGGGCAAATCTCCAAAATAGCACCTTTCTAAGTTTATATCACAAAAATAGCACTCCAAAACTAAAATGACCAAAATAGCACCTTTTTAAGTTTATCCTTTGAAAATTTTAATTTTTTTATTTTTCAAAATTTGAAATCTTATCCCCAAAACCTCATTTCTCAACTCTAAACCCTAAACCCTAAACCCTAAACCATAAACCCTAAACCATAAACCCTAAACCATAAACCCTAAACCCTAAATTCTAAACCCTAAACCCTAAACCCTAAATTTTAAACCCTAAACCCTAAACTCTAAACCCTAAACCCTAAACCCTAAACCCTAAATCCTAAACCCCACCCTTTAACTCTAAACCCTAAATTTGTGACTTTTGATAAAACATTAAGTGATATTTTTGTGACTTTTGACCTTGAGTGCTAGTTTGGGAACAAAAACTTGATTTAGTGCTATTTTTGTCTTTTTCTCATTATCGAAGTTATTAAGTTTGTAGAATGTTTACTAAGTACACATTGTCATATTGTTTCAGTAAATATTTAATTAGACTGTAAATTGCAGATTATTCTACTGTAAATTCTACCAAAGAAGAGAGTGAGTATTCATTATTTAGTAAGCATATATTGTATCTTTTATTTTGTCTTTAATATTATTTAAACTATATGTTCATTATATCATCAAGATTGTCTAGAAAACTAAACTTTGAAAAATAATAATATATATATATGATGAGAAAATGAAGTCTTTCCTAATGGAAAATCACAGGAAAAACGTTCAACATGGATTGTTAAGTGTCTAGATTTTTTATGGATTTTGTTTCAGTATCAAGATTTTCATTTGTTTATTTTCATGGATTTTTTAAAATATATGCGTTACATTTAAAAAATATATATTTGTATCAAGAATTTGCCTTTTTAAGAAGAAAAAAAGAAACAGATACGAAAAAAAATAGCAGCCCAAAGTATCTCTGGAAGGTAGAGACCTCTTCGATAAGACAGACTTCTCCCCCGTATCTCCACCGTCTCGCTCACCTCGTTTCCCGCCTCCTCTCGTCTCTGCCTCTTGCTCGTACACCTGCACGGAGGACACCCCGTGATTGCACCAGATCCCGCTTCGATCGACGGCGGCGACCGCCTCGCTCTACGAGATTCTGGAGGTTCCTCTCGGCGCGACGAGCCAGGACATCAAATCGGCGTACCGGAGACTGGCCAGGATCTGCCATCCAGACGTGGCGAGAACCGATCGGACGACGTCGGCTGATGAGTTCATGAAGATCCACGTGGCGTACTGTACGCTTTCTGATCCCGAGAAACGATCTGTCTACGATCGGAGGATTCTTCGCCGGAGCCGTCCTTTGACCGTCGGTAACTCGGGGATGGACAGTTACGTCGGCCGGAACTGGGAAACCGATCAGTGCTGGTAGGAGGGAGGAGGAAAGAGCGGAGACGGCTGAGGAATTCGGCGAGGAGAGAGAGGAGCATGAGAGGGAGTGAATCGGAAGAGACGTCGCTGAGCTGACCTTAGTGCCTTGTCGGAGCTCTGGATTGGAGCCATCATCCAAGGTGGTTTCCTCGCTTGGAGGGACGACGCGCTCGCGTGGAGGCCGTAGCGTGAGAAGATCGGATTGCATGTTCGAGTTGTGGTTCCGGGAGATGGAGGCTACCACAGATCCGTCGTCGCCGGCTTTTCTCCGGGGGGTGGAGGCTCCTTCAGCTCCGCCGACGCCGGTTCAAGTTCCCGGGAAGGGAGTCTTACTTAGATTTACCTTCGCCGGTTTGGTGACGGAGTGCGGATGCTTTCATAGATCCGCGCTGCCGATGAGAAACCCGAAGCTTTTGGGTCAAGGTTACTATTGTTCGTTTAGTGCGAAGCTAGAAGTGGTTACTGTCTAGGTGGTTCTGGGTCAGGGCGGAGGAGTTCTCGTTTTGATGATGAAGCTCTCCGCCGAGGTGAAGTCGGTCAAGTCAACAATTAGGTGGTTCTCTATGCGTGCGTCTAGGGTTTTAAGCCGTTCAAAGGCGGAGGTGATCTCGTCTTTCGATTGATCTCTTCCGCGTGTTGACAGTGCGGGTAGAACGATGATTTCTCTAGTGGTTAGAAGTTTGGTTGTGTCGGGGGAGATCTCGATGGTTTGAGAAAGACCTCCGACATGATGTAAAAGCAAGGAAAATAGGTGGTTTCGGCGGAGGCTCTGCGGGTATCTGAGCTCCGGCGAAACGAGCGGTCCGGCGATCTCTTCCGGTTTATTCCGGAGTCGATGAAGGGCAAGTTGAGGCGGAGAAACGCATGCCGGTCTGAATGGTGTAGATCATCCCACGTGTCTCTTCCTCTGCTTCCTTGTTTCTCTCATGGGCCTTGATCGTCCGGTTTTGTAAGGTTGGGCCGAGGGGCCGTCTAAGTTGTTTGGGGCTTCGGCCGTATGTTGTAGCCCGTTTATGTTTGGGCTTTTGGTGCTTCTGTTGGATCTGGGCGTGACCCATTTTCTTTTAATAATATAAACCTGATGGAAAAAAAAAAATATCCCTGGAAGGTTAAGGGAATCTTAAAAAGTGCAAAAATCTTGACGAAGATCTCAGGAAGAAAAGGCACGGACTTTCCTCAAGACAGGACCAAAATCTAGAAACCATTATTGATGATGACCTGTCTTCACGTGAACAAGTTCGCCATCGCTAGTAAGTTCCCTATCGTTAATTTCAAAAGCATCTCCACATTCCCCATCGTCAATTTCAAAACCATCTTCACACGTGTTCCCAACTAAAAGACATGGCATGACCGAGGGTAGGTGAAACCAATATTCAAACGTGTTTTAATTCACTTCTCATTTACCCTCATCTTACTTAAATCTCACCTAACTTTTCGTAATCTAAATACCAACTTTATGATTGTTACGTTCCTTATTACTGTAGTTAATAATATTGACACACCAACCATACTCGATCGGGTTTTTGAACTTTTGCTTTCGCTGTAGAATCTTTAACTATTACAACTATATACTAACCTAGTTAAAACAAAATTTTGATTTGATATCTTACAAAATCATTACAAAAGTAATATTCCATCTTTTTATTAGTCTGTTGTTAAACTATTCCCGACATGCCATTGTCAATTCATAGTTTTATCCTTTTATGGTAAGAAAAATATTTTCCAATAAAATAGATTTAGAAGTTTAGTTAACTTAAATTTACATGTCCTCAAACTAAATTAAAATTCAATATAGTGAAATAAACACAATAATAACACAGAAATTACAATCATGATTACAGAATAGTTTGATTTTTGCAAAGTTGCAACCCCTTTTTACCTTTCTTGCTTTTCATTATTTATTATTATTTTGAATGATTTCATTATTAATACATATAACAGTAATACTGGTTTTAAAAGTATTTTCAAATGCAGTTTTTTTACATTTTCCTAATTATTAAATTCTATTCAGTAATATACTTTATAAAGAAAATATAATATTTAATATCGACCATATAACTAAAATAAATCACCGAGCAGATTAAATACTAACTAATTAAAACTAATTAAATTTGAAACTGATCAATTACCTCGCCGTATTTGTTTCCGCGAAGAAGATAAACAGCAAAGTAAGAGAGCCAAATAATCACCAAAACACCAAGCTTCACCCATGGAAACCTCTTCGGTCTCTCGTAATCTCCCAAAAGAGGCAACTTCACACTCTCAATCTCATTCTCATCATTTTCTCCAACTCGTCTCGATTCTCTGATCTTGACCATCTCCGACTCCAACCTCCAGTAATACACCCCGTTCCCAAACGTCTTCACCGTCGACCACGCAAGAAACACGGCGAAGAGACTCGTTATAAGCCAGTTCGGGAACACGAGGTTACAGATCACTCCGACACTAACTCCAAGAAGCATACACGGCTCTAGAAGCAGAGCTAAATCGAAATCGATCATCGTCTTGCCTCCAGCTTTAGGGTTTCTCACGAAGAGATTGCATCCCACGTTGGCGATGGATCCTCCGGTGACCATGAAAGCTGAGAAGCTCGACGCTGTCTTAAGATCGAGTCCGGCGACGATTGTCATTATCGGAACGTATAAACCTCCGCCGCCGATTCCTCCGGCGCTTGAGATTGATGCGGCGATGAAAGAGAGTACGGCGGCGATGATTGTTGAGGTTGTTAGTTCGATTTTAGGTTGGTTGAATTTGGTCGGGAAGTCAAGCCATGAGCTGGTTTTGTTGAGGAGTTGGTCGACGGGGAAGAGAAAGGATGGTTCTTGTTCTGCGGTTGATGGAGTTAAGAGGATGATGATTGTGAGGAAGGAGAGAGTTACAGGGACGAAATAATTTCTCATCTTTATGTGTGGGGTGTTTTGTTGATTTTTGAAAAGTTTTGAGGATTTTTGGAGATATTGGGATCTTATAAGTGTGTGTGCAACATTTCTAGTCAATATATAGGAGGAGAAGAATTGGAGAGAGATAGAGAGTGATGCATGCAGATGCAGAAAAAGACAAAATGGAAAGGAAAAAGGTAAGAGAGACTAATCAACTTTTGGCAAGTGGTGAGAAACTGAAACATGCCACGTTGTTATTTGATCCCTGTCGGTAGAGATGGCAATCATCGATTTGGACCGCGGACCTGTCCCGTAAATAACTGTAGCGGGACGGTATTGGCAAATTTGCGGGCCTTGGGACGGGTCTTTGCGGGACTGGGCCTTTTGCGGGATGGGCCGAAACGGGTCATGCGGAATTACATGGACCCACATTTTTTTTTCATTTCTTATTTTACCTGAAAAAACGAAAGAAAGTGAGAAGAAAACGATTCTTGTGACTCTTCCCCCATAAAACATAAGGAGTTCCGGCGATGATGATTCGAGCTCCGGTGATGATGAATCGAGATCTGGCGATGACGACTCCAGCTCCAGCGATGACGATTCGAGCTCTGGTGGTGTTTTGATTTGGTTTTCTCTTTTTGTTACACCCAACTATGAATTTCTTTATTACAACGTGGATTTCTTGTTTAAGTTGATTGGTTTTGTTTTCAGTACTGTGAAATGATGTTTTTCTTAAATTAAATTTGGTTACAATGATATTGTTTAGGAGAAAAGTTAGTTGTATATCATGTCACTTGTATAATTTGACAAAGTGATTCACAATTTTTTTTTTGAAATCCAAAGAATTACAAAGAGAGATGGTTTGATGAAGACATACAACACTTGAGACAAGTTATTACAAAGACAACAACTCAATCAGATTCAAACTTAATAAAATCTTAGGATGATAACAAAAAAAAAAGCTTTTAACTCAAAAACACAAGCACAAACAGAGCTTTATGGCATTGATTTTCATAAGGTTTTAGTGAATCTTAATGAGTTCTCTTCAACTCTCTTACACAACTCTTCAACTTGAACATTCATGAAAGAAGCTGTAGTAGGCGGTTTGATAAGGAGGCATCCCGCGGGACGGCCTGCGAAGGCCTATATGTTTTGCGGTACGGGTTTGGGCCGGCATTCTGAAGACCGCAGTCCGCGCGGGACATGCCCGCTGTGACCCGCTCGATGACTAACCCGCCGCGGTACGACTGATTTAAACCATAAAAGCGTTATCAGTGGGACTTTGATTTATATAGGGCCGACTGATTTTAAAAGCTAGAAGATTCAAAAAGAAACTCATCAAGTTAACCATGAATTGATTTTCTTTGAAGGTAAGTTCTTCGAAGGTTCATCCGATTCTGACTAGCTTTCGTTCTATTACGGCGTTTACATATTTCTTGGGAGGATTGCGGAAGGTTTTCGTTTTTCCGTTGATGTTTTATCATCTCATATATGTATTTAGACTGTTTCTCTTTAATAAAATATCATATTTTCTGTGGTTGGTGTTTCGTATTTAAAAGTTTTAGATATTGCCGATGGATTTGGTTTCTGTGAAATTGTCGATTTTTTATTTTGGTTTATTGTTTTTTTTGTCTTATTAAATATGTTTTCAACTCAAGTTAAAAAGTCCACAATATGCTTTTAGCAACAAAAAAATAAAGAAAAAACTACACTATAACCCAAGTGATGCAAATACATATACTCAGAAAAAAGCTAAGTTCGCCCTAGTTTTGACTTTGCCCTAGTTTTGACTTCGCTCACTGACACGTTTTCGTAGACGCCGCCTTCAGTTTCATTTTCCGACGCCGGCGTCGCCTTTTGTCTCTCTCTCTCTGTTTCCACACAGTCCATTGTCGTCATTTCTGTCTGCTTCATGTCATCGTCTCGTCTTCTCGCCGTCGTCCATCTCGTCCTTTTCGTAGTCACCGTCTCTTCCGTTCATCTCGTAGTCACCACCTCTACTGCTTCCATCGACGTCATGGCCTCACCAGCTCCTCACGTCATCACCGGTTATGCTTACTGCTCCTTGCCTCATCACATCTACTCACTTCACCAACGGCTTCACTTGGGCTTCTTGAGCGTTTACTCCAGATCCGTTAACTTCGGCTCTCCTCAAGCAGTTAAGACGAAGCCTTTCGCTGGAGACCCCCACCGGACACCTCTCACTCACCCGCTACAAGGAACTCTCCACTCTATAAAGCTCGCAGTCAGAGCCTCAAGTGGGATCGACGAGACTCGTTCCTCAAGCGACATCCTAGACTCGTCTTCGACTTATTTCGCTAGACTCTTTGACTTCTCCGACGAGTTCTGAGCCTTATCTCCTCCATCTCGTGTTGCCCTCTGCTCAGCCATCGACAGTTACTCCGATGAGATTGGGATCCGAGTTACCTCTCCTCCGCTTGTCCTCTACACAGTTGCTATCTCCCCTTTCGACTGCGGCCACTCTGAGACTCACTCAGGAAAGTGTTTCCGTCCACAGGCTGGTACGCCGTCACCGTCACTGTCACCGTCACTGTCACCGTCACCCGCCGTAAAATTTTGTCTCGTAACCAAGCAAACCCTAATCTGTTGGCCTGAAGGTATCACATGGGCCTGGGCTTATACATCTAGAATGGGCCTGAGGTTCAATCACAATGCCTTGTGTGAGGTGGGCTTGGGCCTAAGCTTCATTTCCTTCACCGCAAAGGCTGTACGGTCGAGTTTAGTCCTACTCCAACAGCCTTTTTGTACTTCACTACAACACGGGAAATTCATGATCTTTAGACAGTTTTCAACTGTTATCAAAACCCATTGGTTGGGTTCTTCAAAGTCGATTTCGACGTATGTGCGTTCCTTCAAACGCGAGCTTTAGGATTACAAGTGAAGCTTCTCTTTGGGTTTCTTCTCTCTTTAGCTATATCTTTCATTCGCCTTGTTTCAGTTATTTTCATCTATCAGATTACCGTCGAGTATTCCTCCAATTGTAACCAATTTGGTCCATCGGACTCTTAATTTTAATATAATCATTTGGTGTTAAAAAAAAAGAGCTCTTAAATATGTTATGTATATATATATATATGTATGTATATATTGTATAGGTATAAGTATTTGTGGAGTCCATAATTTTTGTGGAACCCCATAGGCAAAGGTTCTTAAAATGGGATTTTAAGAACTTTTAAGAACCTTTGTCTACGGGGTTCCACAAAAATTATGGATTCCACGAATATTTATACCTATATAATATATATATATATTATACATATTTTAAGAATTTTATTGGGAAGAACCCCGTTGGATGTGCTCTCACAGTCTGTTAACATTTTCTTTCATTTGGAAATCCCCATGTTCTGGCCACATGCAAACATATATATTTTTTCTTACGTCAAACCCGCATGCAAAAAAATGATTATACTATAAAACCCACATGCAGTTAATTATTTTGTTGTTTACATGTTTTTTTAATGTTTATATGTTTAATGGAACGATGATGAATCGTACGAGTGAGACATTCTCATGATATTTCCAATGTTTTTCTAATTCCAGGTTTCAGGTAATTGTCAAATCAATGCAATATTATATCTTAGTCTAGTTTGTTTAATGTGATACTTATCTTTAAAGTCATAAGTAGGCAAAATTTATATACTTATCAGTAATGTTTGGTTCTAGTGTATGTAGATCAACTTTTTTTTGAACAGTGTATATAGATCAACTTGCTGTTACTTGTTTTGCATATACGAACAAATGACAATAATATACAGTATTTAATATATATGAACATGTGATATTTCCGGACTTCCGTGTTTTTAAATCCGGACCAAACCGGTGATCGTACCGGGTTGAACCATTAACTGAAAATAATTTGGATTGGGTTAATGATAAAATCCAACTAAAATTGAACTACCCCTATCAAATCGTCAAAATATCAAGAACCGACGACCCAATGAACCGGCCAAGCCCCAGTTCGTAGATAAACCAAAATTTTGTTAAAGAAACAATTATTTTTTTCTTTTTTAAGTAAAAATAAGATTATTAAAGATTAATAAAATATTTTTTCTCGCATTTTTCTTTTGTCGTCTTTACGATTCATAAATTACAAGATTTACAAAGATTAATATTCTCGTCAAAATATTATTTTTGTCTACTTCTCACTTTGTTTAAATTTTATTTCAAGATCACTTGTTCTCGGTGGCCACTCTGTTAAATGCGGCATTGGCCTCCATCATACTGACCTTGGCGTAATAAAGGCCAATAGAGAGCACATGTATAGACTCTAGGACTTTCTTATGTCCTTGGCCGATCTCTATGATCTGAAGGAACTCTTTGTTTCCTTCGCCCTTAGTCTCATTATGAAAACCATTCATTCGAATGTCTTTAAAGCTCAATAGGCTTCTCTTAAATCTGGGGTGAATATAATGCATCAGATATCTCTAGATGCGTACCCTTAGGCAACAGGATGTTAGCCTGGCCGTAGCCCTCTATGAGACTGGCTATACCCGCAATGGTGTTGATATTGGCATTTTTCAGAGTTAGATTTATGAAATATCTTTTGTCTCTTAAGATCGTGTGGCTTGACCCACTGTCCACAACGAATTCATCCATTCTTCAAAACAGATTATAGAATGATGCTTTAGAGACTTCTTTATAAAAACTTTCATTCATTAAGTTTATAAATAGAAAACAAGTTCAAAGCAATCAAAACATAGAAAACACAAAGCAAAGAACACAAAACATAGATGGCCGAAATCAACTTTGATCTTTTAAACAATATGAAGTTTCATAATCCATGAGATCGTTGAAATCTTCTTCACCATCTTGATAAGTCATATGAGCTTCAGGATTCTTCCCTTTCAAACTCTCTTGGTAGAGGTCAACGAGATGTTTGGGAGTCTTACATGTCTTAGCCCAATGATTATCCATACCACATCTATGACACACGGATTTGGTCGAGTTATGTGGCTTGAAAGATGTACCACGGCCTCGACCATGTCCACGGCCTCCATAGGAGCCACGACCATATGAGTTGCCTCGGCCTCGACCAAACAAGTTACGGCCTCGACCACTACGTCCATGCCATTTTCCACGACCACGACCGTGTTGGCTATCACTTTGGACATGGTTCGACTCTTTCTTAGCCTCTACGGTCGCATGTGCCTCAGGTAATGGGATTGTTCCAGGAGGTCTCAATTCACTGTTCCTCATAAACAGTTCATTGTTCTGCTCAGCGAGCAAGTGACAAGAGATCAGATTAGCATAAGTAGAGAAGCCCTTCTCACGGTACTGTTGTTCTAACAACACATTGCTTGTGTGGAAGGTGGAAAAGGTTTTTTCAAGTACATCCTTATTCGTTATATCCTCACCAGACTGTTTTAATTTCGAGGGCCAAGTTATACTCGTCCACGGACTTAAAGTCCTAGATTCTGAAATTCCTCCAATCATACATAGCCTTTGGTAATAACACCGTTCTCTGGTGATCATATCTCGTTTTCAACTTTGTCCAAAGGTCTAGAGGATTCTCAATAGTCAAATATTGATCTTTGAGACTCTCAATAAGACGATGGCGTATAATTAATATAGCTCTATATCTATCTTTCTCACTTGCATTATTGCCCTCGGTGATACATTCACCGAGTCCCTTGGATTTCAGGATGATCTTAGCATCAAGTGTCCATTGCAAGTAATTATCTCCAGAGAGATTTAGGGCAGCAAAATCCAAGTTGTTGATTTTCGACATCTGAAATTATATGTTTCAATCTTAGGATTATAATGTTCAATGTTCTATAAGATGCAATCAAAACAATCGGATGAGGTCACATGACCAAACGGATATGATGCATGATAAGCCGCTTGGCCAAACGAGACATGATGCAAGCCGCACGGCCAAGATAAGGATGAACAATCTTATCAACCGGTTTCTATATGATCTTAATGAAATCGGTTATTCATCTTAGCAAAACGATTTCTAAGTGATCATGGAAACATGAAACCTCAATAAAACAATCAATCAATGCATCAAGGGATTTAGTTACTACCAACCTAACGATCATTTTCAATGAGATTAATGCAATTAGGGTTTCAATATGAACAAGGCCGGTCGGATTCAAGACTTGAAACAAGATGAGAACTAATCAACTTAGGAGATTTCTATCTCAAGTTTCAATTAGTTCATCAATTCAATCAACCAAATTCGAGAATGAGTTTAATCAATCCTAGCAATTGGTTCTGTGTGATTATAATCAGATTCAAAACATTCAATCACATAAACAATCCAATCAATTTCGATTTCAAATTAGGATTTGCAAGATATGCATTATGCATATATGCGGCAAGGCTTTAGGTTATTAGGGTTTCGATTTTAATCAATCAATAAGATTCAATTTAAAGATGCTTAAAGAGAGTATTTGCCATTGAGGCTGCTGTAATTAGAGCTCAGCATTGGGTGAGTCTCTTAAGCACACTTTTCTTTGTATTTATATTAATATTTTAACTCAGTTTATATATTTGATTTAGTTTTTTTTGTCAAACATATATTTGATTTAGTTAAAAAAAACTAAAAAGGAAGACATTAGAAGTGGCACCTGTAGAACATATTTCTTAATAATTGACGGAATCTTTTTATAAAATATTGTTTTGACATTTATGTTCTTTTTTTGTATGACTCTCATATTCAGATACTTTTGAAAGAGATCCGATTATCGCCTAATGATCGAAATCTGGGCATAGCCTGCTAAGAAACACGCTGAAAGCATCCAGGAGACTGGTAATCATCCCATGTTAATCCATCAGTGGCTACATGCAACTTGGACATGGACTTCTACGTATTAGGTCCAAAGGTCCCTCAGGATAATCACCACAAATCTACCAACAGTCACGCTTTGAACCATGCACCTGCGGATAAGACTCTAAAATGTGATTTTTCCGCTTGCCACTAGACCACTAACGCGTGGTTTCCTCTCTCTCTTTTACGTTAATATATTTTTTTCTGAGGTACTCTCGAGAGAGATTACCACTAATATTGCTTTTATACGTCTCACGCTGTGAACGCATCTGCTTAATTATATTCGTAAAATTCATTTTAGAAATATGTAGCAACATCGTTTATTTATTAGAATATATCGCATCAGAAAATAGTGATAAGTTAGTCGAACATCACTAATCGATTAAATGTATATAATTTGATTCAAAGTAAAAGTTTAGCTATCTAATATTATATTCCATCTATTTTAAAATGTTAGAAGTTTTATCTAAATGTTAAAAATTTAAATTTTTAAAAATATTCTATTTGTATACAAAACATTGATATTTTAAGTTTTTACATGTATAAAGAAATCATAAATTTTTGTATTTTTGTATTATTTTTACCTTTTTTTTTTCAAATCAACCATTCTTATTTTTAAAATTTTAGTTTATATTTAGATTTTAAAACCAATGCATTAATTGAAGTCTAAAACATCATTTTAAATTAAAAAAAAAATGAAAACATCATTTTCAAATACGGAAAATATCATTTAATATATAAAACAATTATAAAAATTCAATGTAACTTAATTGATCACATAATATCAAATAAATAAATAAAATTTCACAAAATATAAAATAATTTATATTTTAATACAATTCTTTTGAAACAACTTAAATGATAAAATATAGTAAGGCCATTTTCAACCCAACAGTAAAGCGTCATTTTAGTATAATTTTTACACTATAATTTTTCCAACTCTACTCCAAATATCACATTACTTTAATGTAAAACTACACTATCTTACCAAATTTGGTGTTTTAGTATTCACTACGAAAAATATATTCACTTAATTATTTAATAAAAATTTTAAACTAAACAGATATCAATGATTAAATAAATACATATAAAAAGTAAAATAAATAAAAATATAAAATAAATATATGTATATATTGAAATTGTTTATTATTTTAATTTTATTATATGTTAACGTAGTAGATATTTATTTTTAAAATAAATATTTTATTGTGATATATTTTTGTGCAATATAATTACATAATAAATTTTATCATATATTAAGTAATAATAATTTTTTAACTTAATAATATAAAAACCAAAATATGAGTTTGATTGTGATTGGAGAAAACTTTTTTTGACTGCTAATACTATATTAAAATGATATATAGTTTTTTCTTAAAATAGTGTTATCAGTTGGAAATACCGAAAGTCAACATAAAAAGAACAACCTGATTAAATCATCTTTTAATTGTTCACCGATCCCAAAAGACAAATGTCTCATCTGTAAACATTAATTTTGGTAAAAGCCTTATGATTGCTATAAAGTTTTTTTTTAAAACTTCAATATATGGCATAACAGTTGAGTAGCATTCACATTCTATTAAACTTAGTTCACATTGATAACTGGTTAGAGTATTATGAATGCTAGCTGATGGATAGTATCATAGTATAAAGGTTTAAACTAGAGAAAGAAACTCAAAACGATACAAGCATTACATATACATAAATTAATATCTAAGGGCTTGAATCTAGGACAATTCTTTCTTTTGTTTGTTAACCAGGAGGTGTCTGGTTCTTAGGCCCAAATAATCTCACAAGATCCGGGATCAGCCGGTGTTAATACCATTTATGATGTTAAAAATTCATTCCAATGCGAGTCGAATCCGGACGACGATAGTTGCAGCTGCAATCCCTTTACGACTTTACCACTAGAGCTAGCTTTTCTTGGTTAGGAAAATTAATCTTGCAGTTATTGTTTGGGCAGCTATACATCTTGTATTTGTACAAATTTTATATCTCAAACTATGTGGAGGATTAAAATCTTGCACTAAAGATTTATTAAAAATATGCTGATGAGAAAGAAAAAAAAGCTTTATTAAAAATTTAAAAGTTTCTTCAATACGTCTATTTTCTTATTTCAAATGCAACCGAACAATCCAGATCAGGTTCTTTACATTTCCTAGAGCAAATATTGTATGCTATCTTTTCATGCACTTTATTGTGCCAGTTAATTAAAAAAGTATTGTACACTTCTCGATTAAAGTTGTAACCGTATATTTTTAATAAGAAACATTATTATATCTCCAACTGTTTGGATATAATGTTTTGCTCTGGGAAAGCCTCCTGGGTCGTGCTTATCCTATGCTTCAACGATAATTATTCAACTGTTTTAAGAACTTTTTATTTATAAAATCGCTAAGCATACGGACAACGACTAGTATTTTCACCAGCTATAAAGTCATGAATGACCTATTCTCTTTGTGTTACAAACAAAAAGGGGATCTATTCTCTTTATCAAACATAGGACTTCAAGGACAGATCCTATATAGATGAATAAGTTTTCTTATTGTTGAATTAGCAACATTTGAATTAACTTATTTACTTTATCCTCCATCAATTTGTCTAAGCATTTGAATTTTTTAAAATTTCAATATATAAAAATGGTAATTCAGTATGTTCGTGTGGGTATTATACTAATTTATCACCAGTCTCTTATATAATAATTCAGATTATAAAAAGAACAGTATATGTGGGAATTATAAATAGGCAAAGTATTCGTATTCGTTGTGCATATGTTTGTCATTGTTAAAGAGGTTAGTATAATACTAATTCATGATTCATCACTAGTCTATTGTATAATAATTCAGATTATAAAAAGAACAGTACATGTGGGAATTATAAATAGGCAAAGTATTCGTATTCGTTGTGCATATGTTTGTCATTGTTAAAGAGGTTACGAAGAATGACCAAACATTTGAGCCAAATAGTAAAAGGTCAATTCTTTCAAATGACCCTCAAATATATTTTTTTTCACCAAAAGAGGTCCATAAGAAAAAAAAGAAGACTAAACTTTTTTAATAAAGAATATACATAATTATTTAAATAAATAATAATATTATTTTTTTGAAAATATGTTTTAAATTTGAATTTTTATTTTCTTTTTAATTTTCTCTTAAAATTTTGTTTTCTTGTTTTATTTTGAAATCCAAAAATTGTTATTGAAACTATTTTAAAATTTTAATATTTATTTATTTATTTTTTTAAAAATCCTAAATCCCACTCCAAACTCATTTCTCAAATTCAAACCATAAATCTAGATTAACTAATTCTAGAGATATAAATGTCTATTTATCTTTTTATAAAATCTATTTTGGTCATTTTGACACTTGAAAACTATATCTGTGATAAAACATTTTTAGGATCATCATATGGACTTTCTCATAATAAAATCCCAATATAATAATTAAAGTCCACAATGTGGGAACTGAAATTTTACCAAAAAAAAAAAAAATGTGGGAACAGAAACATATACTTATTGAGTTAGTACCATATAAATAATAATGCTGTAAATCAATCGGGAACGTTGTAATTGTAAGACCATATAAATTATGTTGACTAATTGATAATTTTTGTTTATAAAGTAGTTATAGCCTTAGAGCAACCTTATTGGCAATATTCTAAAACATGGGTTCTTAACTAAAAATATAATTATTTTAACACTAATTTAATTATCTAACTAGAATAAAACCCGCGCTTTGGATGCGATATTTTTTTGTTGACAAATTTATTAACATATTTGTTTGTTCACACCCAATAGGTTTAGGCATGGGAGTTCGGTTTTCAGTTTGTTTCCAAATTATATTTTTTTTATTTTCAGTTTGGATCCGGTTCGGTTATAGCTTTTGATTTTTGGTTCAAGAAATATAGAAACCGTTTGTTATTTATGAATTTATGTTTGGTTTGAGTTTGGTTTTTTTTTTTTTTTGAATTGGTTCTAATAACAATGTTAGGTACCCCATAAAATTCTGAGTTCAATTCAAATGCTTAAATCTGAATAAGGATATGAAATTTTCGATGTTGATTCTGATTTAGGTATCTATATTTTTATTAGTTTGAAAAGAATATATATGCACTTATATGGGCAATATTTGGTTTTTTATTTTCTTGATGTTTTATTGTATGATAGTGTTATTATCTTGCTCAGACAAATAAATTAAATTTTGATCTTTTTGGATTTTTTTCCCTTGTTTTTTTCTGTTCTTCGTCATATAACTAAAAATGAGTTAAAAGTGACAAAAAAACAACTTACCATATGCTATAGATGTCATTAGTAACCAAACATGTAGTTGTAAACATACATATGTTGATTCTTATGTTTATAAAAAAAAAATGAAAACTGAAAAAAGAAAAAGATTCAAAAAGATTCTTTTGTTCACTTAGCTGGCGTGAGATCAAGATTTATAAAAATTGAGTTAGTCCTTAAGATAATTTTTGACTCCTGCTCACAAAGATTACAAAAAAAAAATTGTTAGAAATCAATGATAACACATGTTGTGACGGACGTGAGAAGGAACAAATGCGGAAACAGATGAATAAAAGCGATGTAACTATGACACAAATATTTAACGTGGTTCACCCCTAGGGCTACGTCCACGGGCAAAGAGAAATCTTATTATTGGAGGCGATATTGAGCTTACAAAGTGCAAGTTTAGGGTTACTTCGAATACAAAATATATATAGTAGCATCCCGTATCTAAAACCCTAGACTTTATGGACACATGAGCCTAAGCCCACGATCAGATGTAACATCCATAATAACTTGATGCAACGCTCTTGATGAAACCGAGTCGGTATGATGCACTTGATATAACATCCATCGCCTAGATGTAACATCCAGATTCAAGGCATATCAACAAATCTCCACCTTGACTTGAATCCTCCCAATAACAGATGTACCAGATGCACCTTCAAGTGCCAGATGTACCAGATGCGTGTCTCAGCGCCAGATGTACCAGATGCGCCATCAGCGCTAAATGTACCAGATGCACTTTCAAGTGCCCGATGTGCCATCAACGCCAAATGTACCAGATGCGTTCTTCAAACGCCAAATGTACCATCGCTCTCTTTGCCTCAGATGTCCCTTCGGACAATATGTGTTGCTATGACGAACCAGACGCCCTTTAACGGCAGATGCTCAACTAGAGCCAAACGTTCGTCACCAGCCGGATGTCCCAACGGACTAGATGTCCCAACGGACTAGATGTCCCAACGGACCCGATGTCCCAACGGACTAGAAGCCCCAACGGGCCAGATGTCCCAACGGACCAGATGTCCCAACGGACCAGACGTCCCAACGAACAAGATGCCCCAACGGGCCGGATGTCCCAACGGACCAGACGTCCTTGCGGACCAGATATCCATGCGGACCAGATGCCCCAACGGGCTAGATGCCCCAACGGGCCAGATGCCCCAACGGGCCAGATGCCCCAACGGGCCAGATGCCCCAACGGGCTAAACCATATACATGGTGAGATGAACATTTGTAGTGCACGAAATACTGATAGGTTCACCTGGAGACACCACGAACCTTGTCAACACCTCATTAATGTAGGCCTTTTGTGACAAGAACAAGTCCTTCTCCCTATCTCTGAAGATCTCCATCCCTAGAATCTTCTTTGCTGCACCCAAGTCCTTCATCTCAACTTCAGAACCCAGAAGCTCCATCTTCTCGATGTCACACTTCTCCTCAGCTATCATCATGTCATCCCCATCGAGTACCAAACAGATGAACCTCGCATCCTTGAACTTACTCACGTAAACACACCAATCAAAAGGACTTTTGATGTAGCCCAACTTGATTATATAGCTGTCGAATCTCTTGCACCATCGTCTGAGAGACTGCTTAAATCCACAAAGTGACTTATGAAACGTACACACATAGTCATCTTTTCCAAGAACTCGACAACTATTCGGCTGAGTCATGCATATCCCCTCTAGCTCTCCTTGAAGAAACACTGTCTTCACATCAAATTGCTCAAGCTCCAAGTCCTGATTTGCTACCAGGGCTAGCAACACTCTGATGGAAGTATCTTTGACCACAAGTGAGAACATCTCATTGTAGTCTACTCCGTCTCTCTAACTGAAACTTCTTGGAACAATCCGAGCTTTATACTTAGCTCCTTCTGCCAGTGTTGCTCCATCCTTAATCTTGAAGACCCATTTGTATGTAACATCTCTTCTCCCCGATGGTAATATGATCAGATCCCATGTATGATTCTTTTGATGAGACTCCACGTCTCTCGTTGCAACATGCCGTTTCTCAGACTCGGGACTTAAAACAACTTCCATGTAAGTGGATGACGCATCCACTTCCTGTGCAACCTGAAGTGCATAACCCACCATATCATCAAAGTGATATCTCTCTGGTAGCCTGACATCAACCCTTCTTGGTCGATCTTTCACGATGCTACGCTCTGTAACATCAAGCGGTTGAGTCTCTGTAGACTCCAACTGAACATCTTCTACACGCTCCTCTTGATTTTCTGTGAGTTTCTGCACATCAATCACTTCATGATCATCTTGCAGCTCCACCTGTTTATCAGTGTTACCTTTTTCTGCTTCTGAACTGTACCCTGAGCTTCTAACCATAGATGTTTCATCGAAGACAACATTCCTTCTTAGAACCACTCGGTTTTCTGATGGAGACCAGACCATGTATCCCTTGACTCCATCACCGTAGCCCGAAAACACTCTTAAAAGTGAATATTCAGCAGATCTACCTGACCACACCTCAGAAGCTATCCTGCACTCGATGCCTGTGTGGGGACCGAGATTTATCAAGTAGCAAGTTGTGTTCACTGCTTCAGCCCAAAACCGATTCTCCAAACCAGCACTCGAGAACATGCACATTGCTCTCTCTAGCATTATCTGGTTTATCCATTTTGTAACACCATCCCGCTGTGGTGTTCCCCTATCTGTAAGATGCTTGGCAGATGTTGCATCCTTACAAAACTGTTTAAACTCTTCCGAGCAGAGTTCCAAACCAATATCAAAATGAAGCATATCTTGCTTCGACAGATGTTGCATCCCACGCTCACCCATATGTCCAAGCCTCATATGCCATAGCATAGTCATATCTTCCTCTGGGATCTCTGCCGATGAAACATTTGCTGAACCGGTAACCGTTGTACCCTTCAGCAAATACAGAGTACCGTTCATGAAAACCTTCAGAATCACATCGGCACCCATGTAGACATTCAAAACTCTATCGCCACCCGAATATTTGAACCCTCTTCTGTCCAGAAGACTCACGGATATCAAATTCTTCGTCATTGATGGAACATGCCTAACCTTGTTCAATGTGCAGAATCTACCATCATGTGTCCTGAGCTTGATTGAGCCAATCCCAACAATCTTGCAGACTAAGTCGTTTTCCATCTTAATCTTGCTGTCAAGTACCTCTGTGTACTTTGAAAACCACTCTTTCCTCGGTGTCATATGGTGGGATGCTCCCGTATCAAGAACCCACACATCAGAAGAGTGTGTGTGTCTGTGCACAACAAGAGCGATGTCGTCGTCAGACTTGGTTTCATCCTCGGCTACTGCAACAGACCCAAACTGTGGCTCCTTCATCTTGGGACAGTCTGACTTCCAATGTCCCTTCTCTTTGAAATAGTTGCAAATATCAGATGCTTTAGAACCCCTTGGAAACCACTTCCTATCTTTCGAAGTCTTTATGTTCCCATGTCCCTTCACACCACTGACAAACAACCCCGATGCTTGATTGTCTGTCCCTGAGCTGGATGCCTTATGGCGCAATTCCCGACGATGAAGCGCCGACCTAACTTCTTCCAATTTCACTGTATCTTTGCCAACAATGAATGATTGCACGAAGTTCTCGAAGGAGTTCGGCAGAGATACCAACAGGATTAGTGCCGCGTCTTCATCCTCCACCTTAACAGCGATGTTACGCAGCTCCAGTAATATTGAATTTAGCTTGTCAAGATGGTCGCGAAGCTCAATACCTTCTTGCATACGCAAGGTGAAGAGGCGTTGCTTCAGAAGTAGCTTATTCGTCAGAGATTTTTTCATGTACAAACTCTCCAATTTTTGCCACAAACTAGCAGCCGTTTTCTCATCCGACACTTCGATGATAATCTCGTCTGCTAGACACAACAAAATTGTTGAGAACGCTTTCTCTTCCAGAGCCTCCAAATCAGCTGCTTCAGATTTCTTCCCTGACAATGGTCCCCAGTTGTCTTGTTGCTTCAATAACGCCTGCATCTTAATCTGCCAAAGACTGAAGCTATTTCCCCCATCAAACTTGTCGATCTTCGCGTTTATTCTAGACATCTTCTCACCAGATCACCAACCCCGAGCTCTGATACCAGTTTGTTGTGACAGACGTGAGAAGGAACAGATGCGGAAACAGATAAATAAAAGCGATGTAAAGATGACACATATATTTAACGTGGTTCACCCCTATGGCTACGTCCACGGGCAAAGAGAGATCTTATTATTTGAGGCGATATTGAGCTTACAAAGTGCAAGTTTATGGTTACTTCGAATACAAGATATATATAGTAGCATCCCGTATCTAAAACCCTAGACTTTATGGACTCATGGGCCTAAGCCCACGATCAGATGTAACATCCATAATAACTTGATGCAACCGAGTTGGTATGATGTACTTGATGTAACATCTATCGCCTAGATGTATCATCCAGATTCAAGGCATATCAACAACACAAGGTAAACACTGAAGCAAGTGTCTTCAATGAGGTGTTGTTCTGGATTGAGAGAAGAAACTTACGCGGTGGTTTCTTTACCACTACCTTGAGACCCAGTGCTGTAGAAGATTCTGGCTGGCTTACCATCAAGTTGTTGAGTCCTCTAGAGGCCACCAGTTACGTCTAAGAATGCCTTGAACTGAACAGACATCATACCAAACCTTGTTGGGAAGCCACAGACAAACCCATCAGCGTCGGCAAGGTGTCTTGGGGTGATAAGAGGAGCATCACTCTTTGGCACATGTTCTTGGAGCATCTCTGGTACCTGTCAAGAACAGACGCTTAGCTTGATGTCGAGTATGAATGTCTTCTTATTTCTTTGAGAGGATGCAAGTTAAATTTAAGGTAGCTGAAAACATGCATCACTGAGATAAAAAGTGTTAAATCACTCAAAAGATTATCACATAGCCTAAACAATGGTGGCAAATAAAAGACATTCTCCAGTAAATAAAAATATAGAAATGTATTCCCTCTTTCATTCAGACATAAGAACTTGTTTCTAACTTCAACTCCTATTCTGTTTCAGATATTTCATGGTCAGTTTCTGTGTCTCATTGTATCCTAGAACTGTCAGACATGCTTCATAGAAAGTGAGCATTGAATGACCTGCCAGTGTTTGGCATCGACACCATCAACAAAAGCAGCACATTTCCTAATCTCTTGTGCTAGTTTCAAAGTTAATCATTAGAGACGCTTAGTAGCTCTTGAAACGACAACCAAAGAAGACAAAATAGAAGAAGAATGCATAAATGGGAGAAATCATCTGCTGTTTAGATATAAGCTTTTAATCTTCTTCCTAAATCCTAACATGAACTGAGCAAACAACAGTATTACAGTAACCATCAACTCAAAAGTCATCAAACAATACAAAAACCAGAAAAGACTTTGAATTTGCAGTTACATAGAAGGTCTAAGTGCACAAATTTTCTTTGCAATCCGGATATTGGTAACGGATCCAACCCGATTTGTCAACGAAACCTACCTCTCATCAGATCCAACACTTCGCCTTCTTGTTGAATGTGTACTATGATGAAAGATGAACAAATATATTAATTAATCTAATGTTTTTTGTTGCAGTTTATGTTCTCAAGAGAAGCAAATACGATCATTTATACGATATATACTATACAACATGAGGTCTAGTTAGAGTTGTTGTATTTTAATCTAATACTCCATCCGTTTCTTATCGTAAGTAGTTTAATGAAAAAAATTTGTTTCAAAATGTAAGTAGTTTTCAAATATCTAGATAATTTTTACATTTATTGGATATAGTGTAACCAATCAAATAATATCAATTTTTTTATAATTGGTTGAACTAATTAATTAAATATTTTTTTTTAAAGTACCAACTTTCTTAATATTAGTGCTTTTAGTCTAAACTAGTTACATTGTGAAACGGAGAGAGTAGTAGATAACCACCCTTGGTTAAGTTTTATTTTAATTTCGGATTAAGAGATCGGTTAAGTTTTAATTAATAGATTTAATGTTGGTTTAGTTTTAGTTGTCGGGTCGTGTAATTTTAATAGCGTGTAATAATAATATTATTGTAACAAACTTGAAATGGTCCATAAATTAAGTAGCTTAGTGACAACTTTGAAAATGTTCTAAATTTAAATGACAACTTCCAACAGTAGATAAATTTAGGATCCTAAATTAATAAATTAGATGAAAATTAATTATTTTAGTTTAATCAAACCAATTAAAATGGATATGTGGTGTCATAAGTTTCCCAGAGTATCTATTAGGAATTTTTCTTGGGTTCACCCTCACCCCTAAGGTGCACCTGTAAGTTCAACAACCAATAGAATTTAGTTATTTAAGATTCATATCTTAAAAAAAAAGAAATAAAATAATAAGAGTTTGTCAAGTTATATTATAATTTTAAAATAAATAAAAATAAATAGTAATTACCAATTTTTTTTAATATTGTTAACGCTGTCAGCAAAACACTAAACCTTAAACCCTAAACCCTAAACCCTAAACATTTGGGTAAACTCTAAACCCTTGAGTAAATTCTAAACCTTAAATTATTAACATTAAAAACCAAATCTTCAAAACTCTAAATCCTAAACACTAAATCCTAAACTCTTGAGTAAACCTTGAAACCTTTAGAGTTTATGATTTACCCACGGGTTCAGGGTTTATGATTTAAAGTTTATGATTTATCCAAAGATTTAGGGTTTAGGATTTAGGGTTTAGTGTTTAATTGACGGTATTAACAATATCAAAAAAAAATCTTTTTTTTTGGTAATTATTACGATTTTTTATTTATTTTAAAAGTATAATATAACTTACAAATTCTCATTATTTTGTTTTCTTTTTAAAAGATATTGAATCTTAAATAACTAAATCTTGGTCGGTGAACATAAGGTGAACTTAAGAAAAACTCATCTTTTAGTACCCATTTTAGATACTTTTTCTTGTCTCTCTCTTAAATTCTTAATTTTTTTTAATTTTTCTTTAATTTTAATGTTAATTGAGTATCAATGGTTGGAGGTGCTCTTATAGGTCAGTATGGGGTTGAATATTAACTTTTTTTTTTTTTTGGTAACTCTGGTATCTGGGCAGCCACATTCCCAACTATCCCCCTGTAGGGGGTCCAGCGCCCCAACGGAAGGGATGTTAAATCCGCTGTGGCCGGGGCTCGAAGTCGTGATGGCGGGCACCTCAGCCGAGGTTCCTTTACCACCAGACCACGAGGCCCGGTTAAACTGTATAGGTTGAACTTTTTATAGTGACTGGGCTCACCCCGAAGGGCCACCTCGCCAGAAACCGTATCCCACGTTCAGTACTGGCCGTAGCCCACCTGACGCAGGGGTTTTTTAGCTAACCCAGTTCCACCCCGCTATCCCCGAGTATCGAACTGGCGACCTCAGGTAGTCGTGTGTGAGAAACATTCAGTACTGCCGCTAGACCACCTGATGTTATCGAATATTAACTTATTCATAGTTTTAAACTAGCTGTAGAGACATATATACGTATACATTAAACTAACGATTTTGAAATACAAAGGCAATGTTTAGTACCAACTTGCGTTAATTTAACGATCGATAATTCGATATTCCGTTTTATCGAGTAAGATATCAACTTCTGTTTTCCACCAAGTTACACCAAAGGTTTGGAATATATCATATTTTTTAGTTTAATAACACCTATCATATTAAGATTCGGCTAAAATCAGTAATGTATAGGAGTCGTAAATAAGAAAACATAGACAAAATTAATAAAAAAACATAGACAAACTAATTTGGCAACTGTAGTTGACCTCATAACTATAGGGAATACATTGTCTCCAACAGGCAACAGTCATCAATCACAAAGTTCAAAGAAAGAAAAAAAAAGAGTGGTCACGTGTGCATAAACATAACTTTGTATTTGATTTAATTTGGTATTTGTGATTCAGTTTTGGCTATTGGCTGATCAACCGGAGGACTTACGATAACGTTGGTCGTTGACATTTCTCTTTCTTGTACCTCCTCCTCCTTCTTCTTCTTCTTACAGCAATAATAACAGAGAGAGCATACACAGATCGCCAAGATCATTACCACCGCAGCTATTACCGGACCAATGATTCTTCTAAAAACTTTACCTTCATGCATGCAACCAAAAATCAATGTCAAAGAAATATCATTCGACGGGATGAGTCAGCTCTACTGGTTAGAGCCTTGGGGGCCAATTGTCATGCTTCCGGGTTCGACGCCAGCCGGAGGCGAACTGCTCATCCCTGTCACTAAAGTGGGTACTGGGCCTTCGGGCTCAGGGAAAAACCTCCCGGGTGAAGCTGGCCCGCTGCCTAACCGGGCCCAGGGAATGACCCGCGAAGCGGGGAACCCTGGATTATCAAAAAAAAAATCAAAAAAAAAAAATTTATCTCAAGAAGCGAAGTTCATTAAACAAATTGGGAGAAATGGTCTTCTCGGTATAATCCTTTAAAAATTAACTAGATTTTGACCCGCGCACCGGCGCGGATGTATTAAACAAAAATATGTTGCTATTTGTTTTTCATGTCAATATTATGGCTAGATAAAAAATCCAAATCTGAAGAACCGAACCGATCCCAATCCGAAAGAGTAGTACCAAAACCGAAACGAAATTGATTAAATATCCAAATTATTCAAAATTTTGATATTTAGAGATTCGAAACCGTATCTGATCCGAACCAAAGTATTTCGGATACTCAAATTTATCCGAAAAAGGTTTATATACTTATACATATTAATTATTTTTAGATTTAATGTATATAAAAACATCCAGAATACATATGATACTTTTAAGTTGGTTTAAATACTTGAAAATATCTACAAGTAGTCAAAAAAAAAAATCTAAAATAGTTAAAGTATACTCAAAACACCAAAAGTATTTAAAATAATTATATATTCTCGATCCAAATATTTAAAACAAATCAATTTACATGTTAAGTTTATGTATTCTAACATATGTTATTCAAATTTATATGCGATATTTTATTTTGTTTATAGATTTTGAGAAATTTAAAGTATATAATGAATTTAAATTTTTTAAAAACAATTTAAATAGGTTATCTGAAGCCGAACCCGAACCCGCAAAGATCTGAAAAGAATTCGAACCGAAATTTAGAAGAAATATATGAATGGTCTGAAATCTTTGATCCCGGAAACATGAAATCCAAACAAATCCGAACCAAACCCGAATGGATACCTGAACCCCACCCCTAGTCACTATTATATATCATATATATGTCATCGTATAATTAATTGTATTTTATATATACCATCATATAAGTAATCATATAATTAATAGTATTTTATATGTATCATCATATAAATAATAATAAATAATATTTTTAAAATTTAATGTGAAATATAAAAACCATAATTTCAGTTGGTATATGAAATTGAGCATTTCATTGTATTTTTCTTATATATATTGAAAACATTATTTTAATAATGGTTATTGGAAAATATTTTAGTAAAAATAAAAAATTGAATATATGTATATTTTAAATCAATTTTTGATATTAATCAACTTTAAATTATTATTTTGATTTGAAATATGTATATAAAGTTTAAATTTTAATTTATGATTATTTTAGACAAAAAATGCTTTTAGGTAATTTGATTAGTCAATTTACGTATATTTTGAAGTTGGCTCAAATATATAGTTTATCATAATATAATAGACTTTTAATTTTTATTATTTACATAAGCCCATTATTTTTTTTCTTAATATACTGTTATCCATGTTTCAAAACAATATTATATTTTTTTATACTACTATTCATGTTTCCAAACAAACTTCTTTTTCTAAACCGCTATCCATATTTCCAAACAAATTTCATTAAGACTACTATTCAAGTTTCCAAACAATCTCAATGTGTACTTCAGTTTTATTAATATAGATTATTTCAATAACTTGTACAAAAACAAATTCATGAAGAAATCCAATTGATGATGTGTGAGATATATCTTGTTCAAATTGTCTAAATATTTGAAAAATATTGTGAAAGTAATGGAAAAGTCTATATTTATTCATAAGTTCCTTATATAAGAGATTACACCGTCATAGATAAATGGAAAGGTTACAAATTATAATCTCTTGGTTATGAGTCATCCACAATCTGGTTCATAACACTCCCCTTGGATGCCATAACCATTTAGAGCTTGTAATGTGCTTTAATGTTGCCTCATTAAAACCTTACCAGGAAAACCCAATTGGGACAAGACCATGGTGAAGGAAAAAGAGTACAACACACATTACTCCCCCTGATTTGGACATTACTGAAGGTCCCTTGGACCTCTACAATTTTCTGTAATCCGTGGGTGATGAAGATCTTGGGCAGAATATGCTTCGTCCTTGAACATGATAGTTGGTTCTTCTTTACCATCGGCCATGCCACAATCTGATCGAACATATTGAGTCATCGACCTCAAATACACACACACGAAATCTTGGATGATGTTGATGTGATATGCGTGTACCACCATGTGTAAAACATAACCTGTCTGAAAACAAATCAACAAAACCAAATAACCCCTCTTTGGGCTGGTTAGTATAAAATAAACCAAAATCAAAGGCTTCTTCATCGTCCTTCTTATGGACCAATCAGATCAGTGTTTAAAGCAAGACTTCTGCATCGTCCATCTCAGGACTAAATGGACTTCTTTATCGTCAACCTTTGGACTGAATGGATCAATGTCCAAAATAAGTGATCTCACGCCCATGTACTAGATAATGGGTGAGACTGGTCCATATTAAATCTCTTGAGTACCCTTTTCTGTATATACTATTTGATGCACAAGGATTTCATTGTTAATGTACTCAAGCTGTAATCCCAAACAAAACTTTGTTTTCCAAGATCTTTCATCTCAAACTCTTTCTTGAGATATTCAACTGTTTGGGAAATTGTATCCAGAGGTTCCTAGGATATTCAGATCATATACTTTGATGATTATCAATATTGTTCTCGAGAACTTGCTGTACTTTCAGCTCAATACTCTCAAGTACTTTCATTATCCAGTAGACCATATAAATATGCAGTCGCTAAATCAACTTGCTTCAAGTTTAATTTTCTCTCTTGTGTAGCCAGACTTATGAAAAATCTAAAATTAGTTGCATCCACCACATGGGAGTATGTTTCCTCATAATCTATTACTGGTCTTTGTGAGAATCATTGTGCAACATCAGCTTTATATCTCACGATTTCTATTCCTCACAAGACCCATTTATATCCACTGGTTTTAACATCATATGGCGTCTTAATCATATGGCCAAATACGTCTTTCTTCCTTAAACTATTTAACCCCACGTTTCCATTCAATCCAATCTATTCTACGAGTGCGCACTCTTATATTGACGTGGGTTCATGATCCTCGCTTATATTCATAAATTCAAGTGCTACTTTGTATGCATATAAATCATCTTATGTCGACATTCCTTATTGGTTCCATTATGTTCCAGACATGATATAATCGATTGAGATTCATTATTATCAGGACTTTTAATACTTTGCAGCTTGGCGTCCCAAGCTACATTGTTTGGTACCTGTACCTTAGAGCCGATCGGCCTTATCTCCATGTCTGGGATGGTTTCCTTAGTAACCTCGGATTTGGATTTTGATTATCATTCTCTGCACCTTTCTTTTGTTTCCGAGGATTCTTATCTTTTGGAACCTATTTGGTCTACCACGTTTCATACGTTGTCTAGACTCTGTAGCAACTTGACTGTGTCTCTTCTTGGACATCAAATTCATTGGTGCTTTACAAGCTGGTTTATATATGAATTAGTCATTCTTTTTCGGGTCAGCAAATGTGTCTGACATTTGATTTGCTAGCTTTGTAAATATATAATCTTTGGACGTCTATTTCACATTCTTTAGTCCGAGGATATTGCCAAGACATTGATGGTTGATTCTATTCTATTTCTTTTACCATTCTTTTACCAGCTTTATTATATTTTTCTCCTCCTGGTCTTAAAATAATCTGTGTACCTGGCCTCAAATATAATCACCCATAGTTGGCTCAAAGTACTTTATTAATGTGGGAAATCATATCCAACATATATCTCCATCCTCCTTTTGAGGTCCCATCTTAGTTCTCTGTGGTGGAGCAATTAGTACATAGACATCACATCCTAAATGTCTTATGATGGGGTATGTCTGGCTCTTAACCCGTTAATAATTGTGATAGGGGATATCTATGCTCACTAAATGGCCTGGTGCGTATTAACTTAGGTGCATGTAAATTTCGTGTGGCCCAAGCTGTGAATGGGAGTTTTGACCTCATAAGTTATGGTCTATCAATCAGCTATTTGCGTTTTAAAAGTTTTCGGCCAAGCCGTTCTTGGTATGGACATATATCACAGAATTGTCCACACTTACCCCCATGGACATACCATAATCATTTAAACGCTTGAGACATGTATTCACCAGTATTATCTAGACATATAGTCTTTATTTATGAAAAAGGGGCTCGTAGCCGTTTTACTGGTGATGGCCTAATGAGTTTCCCTTGTGTACATGTTACACACGTGAGATTCTTTGGGATAACTCTTCTTATCTTTTAATGTGTGCCTTTTGAATATCAATTTTCGCATCATGTTTGGACCATGATGACCAATCCGGTCGTGCCATAAAGTGTATATTTTCGCAGGCTTTTAGCATCTATCATATTGATCTATGCATAGTCTAAGTCAGTAGAGAATGCAGGTATAGTCTTTAGGGCTTATTATGGCCTTGGGCAATTTTATACATATATCTGAAGGAACTCTTTGTTTCCTTCGCCCATTGTTTCAATATAGAAACCATTCATTCTTATATCTTTAAAACTCAATAGGCTGCTCTTGCTCTTAGAGCTGGGTGAATATAAGGCATCACTGATTTCTAGATGCATACCCTTAGGCAATAATATATTAGCCTAGCCATAGTCTTCTTTCAGACTGGCGATACCTGCTTTAGTACTTATATTGACGTTTTTCAGTGTACTCATATAGAAAAATCATTCATTCATTTAATCTAAGCAGACAATGTAATAGAAATAAATTCAAAGAGATAAAAATCAGAGAAAACATACAAGCAAAGCAATCACACAAGTTTGATGTCGAAATCAGATTATCAACTTGATTCTTTTAGGCAATCATAAGTCTCATATTCCACATCTATGGCACACTGATTTGGTCGAGCTTTATGGTTTAAAGGATATATCACGGCCACTGCGTTGACCATGGCTCAAATTGGGTTGATACCCACGGCCTCTGCCATAGTGATTCTCATGGCCAAATGTGTTATAGTGGCCATGGCCACGTCCTTTCCACCCTCCACGGCCATGACCGTGTGGTCTATCATTCTGGACGTGGTTACCTTTGTTTTTTCTTCTGCGGCCTTATTGGTATCAGGTAATTGGGTTAATCCAGGAGGTCTCAATTCACTGTTTTTCATTAGTAATCAATTATTTTTCCTAGCTAGCAATAGACTCATCCACAGACTTATAGTCCTGGATTCTGGGATTCCTCCAATCAAATAGAGCCTTTGGTAATAACACCGTTCTTTGGTGGTCATATCTCGATTTTTAACTCTATCCAAAGGTCTAGAGGATTCTCTATAGTCAGACACTGATCTTTGAGACTCTTAATAAGATGATGGTTAATAATTAATATTGCCCTGTATCAATCTTTCTCATTTGGTATTATCGCCTTTTGTGATTCATTCATCAAGTCTTTTTGACTTTAGGATAATCTTTGTATCCAATGCCCACCGTAAATAATTATCTTCAGAGAGATTTAGGGCATCAAAATTCAGGTTGATTTTCGACATCTCAAATCATATATCACTCAATATTTAGGTATAATTTTCATGCGGCCTTACTCTTAAAAACAATCAATTCGGATTTCAATCTTCTGAGGACAATGAGACTATCAATCTTAAAGGCATTTAATCAATCAGTCAATTTCTAGCAAGTCTAAGCAATACTATTTCTACGTGCTCATAATATTATGGTTTATCAAGACTAGCAAAAACAGATTCAATTAATCATGCAATTAGGGTTTAACAATCAATGGATTTTAGCAAGACTAGTAAAAAGATTTATTAATCAATCAATCAGTTTCAAGGCTGATTTTAACAATACTAGAATATAGATTTCAAGCATGAATTTCAATGAATCAGTTTCAAGGCTGATTGGTATTTAGCATAAACCGTGTGTAAATAATTTATCTAGTATCCGAATTTATCAAACCTCAAAAACATATAATCAGATCAATCAATTTAATCGAACTTAGCATACAATCTTAAACCTCAAGACATTAGATTTTATCATGAATCTATCAACCTAGCATACTGATTCTCAATTCTCAAAGACATCCAAATCAGATCAATATAACCTATCATACTGATTATTTAGGGTTTTTATTTAAAACAGATAAGATTACAAAACTATCAATCCTAGCAGATGATATTAAACCTCAAGAATCATGCAATCAGATCATTCAGATTTTAAACAAGTAAACCTCAATCAATCTATCAACCTATCGGATTATATAAGCAAAGTAAGCTAGCAACCTATCGGATCCAATCAATATTTTAACAGGCTGGTCGGTTTAAACAATTTTAAATCAGATGAACAATTAACCAAACATGATGAGAAAATAAATCTATCAATTTAACGGTCAAACAATTCTAGCAACATAGCATCAGATTCAATCAGATTTAAAACCTCAATGATCAAAACTGAAAACCGTTTTGATTTCAAAATATTCGATTAGGGTTTTAATATGTGATTTGATAATTATAGTATAATTAATTCTGATACTTATATTATTTAGGGTTTATAGATATAGGGTTAGGGTTTATTGGATTTTAACTTGTAAAAACCGATTTGGGGTTTTAATCATGTAGGAACATGATTTAGGGTTTGGGGTATCGAACTTTTAGAGCTTCGATTTACTCAATTAAGATTTTTGATTTATTACCCTATGGTTTTGATTCATAAAAATTAGGGTTTTAGGGTTTCATTCTTTATCAATCAATCTATGTTCGATTATGGGTTCTTAGGATTTGAATTACCTTTTAACCTTAGATGATTGTTGAATCGGACCACCAAAGGAGTTGAGCCGCGAGGACACGAACGGGACGCGAGCTGGAATGGATCGAGTCGCTTCTAAATGGTCGCGGACGTCCTTTGTTGCTTGATCGGGAACACCTTGATCGTCGGACGCGAGCTGTCTAATGCTGTCGCGAACGAGGAAGAGGTCGCGTGCTGGAGCTGCTCTCGGGTCGCGAACGTCTGAGCTAGGATCAGGAACGCCTTGGGCTGAAGCTGATCGGGGACGCGAGCTGGAACAGATGCGGCAACAAGAGACGCGATCGGGGTTTAGGGTTCGTCGGATCGCCGACTAGGGTTAGGGTTTTAGGGTTTTTCGATTCTGGTATTAGCTTAGGGATTTAGAGTTTCGTGCTGATAACGTGTTATAAAAGTAATGGAAAAGTCTATATTTATTCATAAGTTCCATATATAAGAGATTACACCGTCATAGATAAATGGAAAGGTTACAAATCATAATCTCTTGGTTATGAGCCATCCACAATCTGGTTCATAACAAAAAAAATTATTTGTAAACATATACAATTAATTCTTGGCGACAAAACTTAATAAGTGTAAAAAGTACTTATAAAGAGTTGTTCATCTTTTCACAATTAAAGCTAAATACTAATTAATACAACTAGATCAACCTAATTCACTACAAGAAAACATAAATTTTACGAGGGCGGTTTTCCTCGTGAGTTCGTCGTAAAAGAGGCTTTACGAGGAATTAGCGAGGAAACACGTTTTGTCGTTACTCGTTAGTCGTAACACATATTTTCTCGCCAATTCGTCGTAAATTAGCGAGGAAAATATTTTGTCGTAAAAACGAAGAAAACAAATCGTCGTAAAGACCACGTAGACAGTCAACGTAAGAATGTCGCTGCCGTTCCTCGTAAATACCACGAAAGCATTTCCTCGTAAACGACACGTACATATCTCAAAAGTATTTCCTCGTAAAATTCACGTAATTACCTTGAAATGTTTTCCTCGTAATTTTCACATAAATACCTTGAAAGTATTTCATCGTAAAATACTCGTTTAACATTTCTCGTGATTTCCTCGTAAATGTTCAACGTAAATAAGTCGTAGATTAGCTACGAATCTACTTCGTTTTGTCATTTAACAAATTTAAAAATATAATTAAAAAATATTTAAAATTATTTAATTTATTAATAAAATTAAAATTTAAAAAACTAAATAAATACGCAAATATTTTATATATAAATAAGTTTTGAATTTATAATACAACCACGGAAAAAAAGAACTAAGAGTCGTGCATCGCCCGGAGGAATTCATCACTCCTCCTGTCTACATCCTCCTCGGCATGTGTGTCGTCGGATGGTCCCTCGCCTGAATATAGATTTTGTCGTCGCATGTTCCTCAACATGGTCTCCCATTCCGGATTTGTGGCCGCTATAAAGTCCAAGAAGCGATCGAGTCCACCCACACGAGTTGTGAACGCAGATTCTGTCGCGCTCAACTTGTTACGCAGCTCAGTGACTTCATCAGCTCTCGGAACATTGTTGACGGAACCAATCCCCAACGTCCGCCCCTTTTTTTTGGGACAACCTTAAAAACAAAAAATAAATATTGTTAGTAAAAATTTAAAGTTAAATTAAATGAATAATAAAAAATTAAAATTTTAGAAAATTTACCTCCTCGTAAATCTTATCCACTTCAAGTGTGGATAAGGTGACGGGTAATCCGTCGGTAGACTGCTGGGTCAGATGGGTCTGGCGGTCTTCAACCCGAGCAACCACGTCGTTGTAGATTTGCTCGGACTTGCCATCTACAAATACGCCGGCCTTGTTCTTGTGGGTGCTCTCGTAAAGTTCCATAAGAGACGGGAGATGTCTCGTCTCTTTGGCCTAAAAAACATTTAAGAAAGTTAGAATAAAATTATATATATTAAAAAAATTATTTAATAAAATATTTAATTACCATTTCCAAACGGACACCGGCGTGGGATTTTTGGCCCGTAGTGTGAAGCATCGGCCCGTTTCCGTGCTCATCGACCGTGTTACGGGAGTTAGAGCAAGACTGGGCGATTCTAATGGAATCAGGAAGACGCCAATAACGGATGAGGCCATCCCACACATCCATGGTGAGCTCAGCGGGTTTGCCACGCTCATACCCCTTCACGATCCAGTCACCCTTCCAGTTGGAGACTGTGTCCAACAAGTGAACTTTCGCCTTCGCGTTAAACTTCTTCCTCACCCTCTCAGTGATTTCCAAGGCCCAATTATATTTTTGCTGTTGGAAAAAATAAATTAACAATTAGTTTTTTAGAAAGTATATATTTAAATCATGAAAAAATTAAAGTATATATAATTAATTAATAGAAACTTACAACGTAAATTTTGAACCACGTCTTTCTGACGTAGTGAGGCGTCTTACTCCAGTTCGGATGTGCCATGGAGAAGTAACTTTTGATCGTGTCGGTTACGTCCGATGCAAGACATCCGTCAATCCCCCACCTAGAAAATACAAATTTAAAATATAAATTATTTTTTTAATTTATAAAAGAATTTTAAACGAATTAAAAAAAAAATTAATGCAACATACCACAAAGTCCCGTCCGGTCGGTCGGGGTCGATGACTGGTAAACCTTCTCTGCCTGGCAGACAGAGAATGTCCTCTACAGTGTACTGCGAGTAAGGAGCACTCGGAGGCACCATCAAATCGGGATGAATATCGGCGGCCATCGGAGGTGCCATCGGAGGAGGCACGGGAGGAGGCATTGTCGGATGAGCCATCGGGGAAGGCACATGAGGAGCCGATAGTGCACTAGAAGAAGTAGATCCAGAGATCTCTGAGTGTACTGAGTCTCGGGGACAGTCTCCTGACCCGAAGAACCGGGAGCTGAAGAAGAGGGGTCTAAACGACTACCCGGCTCACCGAACATCTCTCTGTAATGGGCAGTAAGTCTTCCTTTTCGAACCTCGGAAAAAATTTAATTTTTAAAATTAACATCAACAGTATATTTCCCAACATTATCCACCTAATCAACACTAAATAACATAAAATCCGAAAACCTATCTAAATTCCCTATACTAACCACCTAATCTATCCTAAACTAACCAAATTAGAGAGGAATTAGAGAGGCTTAACATTGCTACGAAATGGAGAGGAAGTGGAGAGGAAGTAGAGAGGAAAGAAAGAGTGAGCGCTCGGGGGTATATATAAGATTACATATCGTCGCAAATTCCTCGTAAGGTTACGACAAAATAGCGAGCAGTTACAAAGTCCCGTGTTTTATTGTACGAGGAAATAGCGAGGAATTACAAAGGCCCGTGTTTTTATATACGAGGTATTAACGATGATTTTGCTTACGTGGAATTGACGAGCCGCGCTTTCCTATAAATATACCCACAACTCTCATTCTCAAACCATACACAAACTCCCAAATCACACCCCATCTCAAATCACACTCCTCCGCAAAATCCTATTCAAATTATAAATATTTGAAAGAAAAAGGAAAACAAGAAGATATTAGAATTCATGTGGGCGAGACTTACGTATTATAATTGTTGGAAGTCTTGCCACATGTGAATCTGGTATATTTCTCCTTTTTTTTGTATTTTTTTCTAATTTTTACACTACGAGGTATTTACGACGATTTCGTCCTACGTGGTGTTTACAACGATTCCTATTACGTGGTGTTTACGATGATTTCTACTTACGTGGAATTAACGAGTCTTATGTTTGAATCCCTAAAATCCGAAACCCCAAACCCCAAACCCCATATTCCTTATTTTCTAGTTCATATATTCCAAACCCCATCTTTATTTTTATATTTCGTCGTTGGCTTACGTGGTGTTTACGACGATTTCGCATACGTGGTGTTTACGACGATTTCATCCTACGTGGTGTTTACGGCGATTTGCGCTTACGTGGAATTAACGAGCCCCGTGTTCTTTATTTTTATATTTCGTCGTTATTTCCTCGTTGGCTTACGAGTTCTTTACGACGATTTTTACTTACGTGGAATTAACGAGTGTTATGTTTAAATCCCTAAAATCCGAATCCCCCAACCCCAAACCCCATATTCCTTATTTTCTACTTCATATATTCCAAACCCCATCTTTATTTCCATTCCAAACAACAATTCGCACATTTGCTTATTCATAAAACAAACTCCCACATTACCTTATTCATAAAACAAACCCCACATTACCTTATTCATAAAACAAATTCCCACATCTTATTCATAAAACACACTACACAAAATCAAATACATCAATCGGATACATCGACATTCTCGTCATCACTAGAAACATCATCATTTTCACTAAACTCGTCTTCAACAGCTTCGTTTGTGGCATCATTGGTAAGATCTTCGTACTTGTGATTATGCGGATCAATGAGAAGGATGTCATCAATTTCTTGTTCAGGTTCCTCGACTTCATTTATCTGTTCTTCTTGCAATGGTGGTTCTTCTCCACTGATGATTCGTCCTCGAGGTGTAACTTTGATCACTGCTAACCTATTTATACATGAATCTCTCATCCGAGGGTATGGAAGGAAGCTAACTTGGTCTGCTTGTGAAGCTAAGATGAAAGGCTCGAATTTGTTGTACCTTCGTCCACCGTTGACATCAACTACACCGAATTTGTTAGACCGAACACCTCTGTTGACGACGGGGTCGAACCATTCATATTTGAAGAGGACGCATTTCAGCTTCAGTATCCCTGGAAATTCGACTTCAATAATCTCCGTCAAGATCCCGTAGAAATATGTTTCCCCTTTCACACATATTCCATAGTTACTGGTCGCCCGCTGTCTACCATACTCATATGTGTGAAAAGTATAGCCTCGTGTGAAATAGATCTGTGATGTGGTGACCTTTACAAGTGGAGATTGAATTACTTTGTGTAACCGCTTAGGATAATCTGCATCGTCGTCATAATCAATCTGCAAAAATAAAGAGAATGTTAATGAAATACATATCATGTATGAAAAAAGAGTTTGAGTGAATACCTGATTCCGCAACCACTTAATGAAGTGTTGATCTTTCCTTTTGTCTACGTCACTTGTGGATATACAAGGAAATGTTTCTTCGACTTGAGAAATAAATAGGCTGTAAAATCACATTTTATAGGAATGAATCTCTCGCAATTATATAATTAATTATACTTATATGTGTTTCAAAGTGTCCATATATGTTACCTTTCAAAATGACGCATCAATGGATCCTCGCAATTGAGTAGAATATAGGTGTGTGCACTATGAGCGTCTTGTTCACTCGACCACCAAACCTCTTTAGACTTCCCACCGAGTCGCCCAATCTGGCTAAAGATGTCTGGAACACCAGCAACTGCATATGTTGGCGCAACACCACCATCATCATATCTTCTTGGAGCTCTTCTCCGGGTACGTAGTTTTGACGCAAAGTAGTACGATGTGAAGTGAGAAACTTCTTCCCTCAAACTTCCAGCAATTATAGAACCTTCAACTTTGGTGATGTTCTTTCCTTTTCCCTTCAAATATTTCATGGCTCGCTCATACTGATACATCCATCCGTAATGTACAGGTCCACGAAGCAATGCCTCATATGGGAGGTGGACAGCTACATGCTCCATGACGTCAAAAAATCCGGGAGGAAATATCTTCTCCAAGTTGCACAATAAGATGGGAATGTTCTCCTGAAGCTGTTCCACAACTTCTTCTTTAAGAGTGCGTGTGCTCAGATCCCTGAAAAATGCTCCAATGCCTTTTATATTCCAAAAAAAATTAAACACATTGTTAGTCATATATTATTTTGCTAATTAGACCGTTATAAAATTATTGTGATATAATACACTACGTACCTGCAAGTGCTTCATGTACGTTTGTTGGAAGTAGCTCCGCAAATGCATAGGGCAGTAGACGTTGCATAAAGACATGACAATCATGACTCTTCATCCCGGAGAACTTTTGACCCTTTTCAACACATCTAGAGAGATTTGAAACATACCCATCGGGGAACTTCACTTCTGATGCCATCCAGTTGAACAACACCGACTTTTTTTCTGAAGATAATCTGAATATCAGAACGGGAACTTTTCCATTGCTTTTAATATGTAACTCGCTTCTTGAGCAAATATCCGGCAAGTCCAACCTCAATTTTATGTTGTCTTTTGTCTTCCCTGTGACATTCAATATTGTATTCATGATGTTCTCAAAGAAATTCTTCTCTATATGCATCACATCGAGGTTGTGGCGCACAAGAAGATCCTTCCAATATGGCAACTCCCAAAATATACTCTTCTTGTGCCAGTTGTGATGAACACCGTAAGAATCAGGCATATTACGAGGGACTTCCCAATTACCACCCCAACGAACTGTTTCGTTACCTCCGTAGTAGTCGATTTGCGCTTCAATTTGTTCTCCAGTTAGATATGGAGGAGGAGTCTCTTTCACAACCCTTTTGTGCCTAAACAAATTCTTGTTTCTTCGGTAAGGATGGCCAATGGGAAGAAATCGACGGTGACAATCAAACCAACTTGTCTTCCTACCATTCTTCAGTTGAAACGCATATGTCGTTCCATTACAATATGGACAAGCTAATCTCCCATGTGTAGTCCATCCAGAAAACATCCCATAGGCAGGAAAATCACTTATGGTCCACAAAAGCATCGCTCGCATCGTAAAATTCGTCTTCGTTGAACATTCATACGTCCTCACCCCTATTGACCACAAATCCTTCAACTCTTTTATCAGTGGTTGTAGGAAAACATCCAGGGACCTTTTTGGATGGTTCGGACTAGGTATTAATGTGGTCAAGAATAGCAACTCCCGTTGCATGCACATCTCCGGTGGCAGGTTGTATGGTGTAAGAAAGACTGGCCACAATGAATATTGTCTCCCTGATATTCCGAACAGACTAAATCCATTTGTGCATAGTCCGAGATACACATTCCGGCTATTGCTAGCGAAATCCGGATGTACTTTGTTGAAATGTTTCCAGGCTCTTGCATATGATGGATGAGTCATCTCACCATCCGTTTGAGTATGCTCGGCATGCCATCTCATCTTTCCAGCAGTCTGCTCTGATTGATACAATCTTTTCAATCTGTATGTAATTGGTAGGTACCACATCCTTTGGTACGGTACCCTATTACGTCCCCGTCCTTGCGGCTTGAATCGTGGCTTCTTGCAGAATCGACATTCTTCTAGCTTCTCATCATCTCCCCAATAGATCATGCAGTTGTCGATGCAAACATCTATCATCTCCGAAGGTAACCCAAGACTATAAACCAGTTTCTGAATCTCATAATAAGAATCAGTAGACACATTGTCTTCCGGCAAATACTCTTTAAACAAATCCGCCCATTCGTTCATGCAACTTTCAGGTAGATTGTGATCAGTTTTAATATTCACCATTCTAGCAGCTAACGATAATTTAGAGAGACCTTCTCTACAACCACTGTAAAGTGGTTGATTCGCCGCGTTTAACATTTCGTAAAACTTTTTTGCATCTATATTAGGTTCTTCATCTTCATCATGAGCTACGAATTCATCAGCTACCATATCATGAACCCTATCATTATCTACCATCTCCTCCTGATGGTAACTATGTTCATTATGCAAATGATGATCAACCGGTTCTTTTTTCCTGAAAATTGCTATTACTACTACTAGCTTCATTCTGATCATAATTAAAACCTTCTCCATTTTGAAACCAGATATAGTAATTTGGCGTGAAACCTCTATTTATTAAATGCTTCCAAACATTTTCACGGTTTGCCAGTTTCGAATTGTTGCATTTACGACAAGGACAAAACATCTTACCACTTTCTTGGGCGAGCGGTGTTGAATCTGCTTAGTGCATAAATGTCTCCAGGCCCGCAAGGTATTATTTCGTCACTCTCCCGTTAGCATCTCTATGCATATACATCCACTTGCGCAACTCGTAAATAGTCCCGGAGCCAACCATTTTTTTTCTTTCACGTTTTTTGTTGTTGGTGTGTTTAAAAGGATGTTCAAACATCCATATTTATAGGAAATTTCGAATCTGGTAGTTGTAATTTTCCTATGAATTTACGACGGAAATTATTTAGGTGGCAAAAAAAAACGTGTAACACCTACAACGTTGGTGGATTCAAAATTTCCTCGCTAAATACACGTAAATTAATTCCTTGTAAATAACACGCGAAGTTTACGTCGTATTTACAAGGAAATAGTATTTCCTCGTAAAAGATACGTCAAATTACATCGACTTTACGACGAAACGCTTTTGTCGTTACTTTACGAGGAAATAACGATGACATTAGTTTTCCACGTAAGTTTCTCGTAAAATCGACGTAAATTTACGAGGATTGTTTTTCCTCGTTAACTTTCCTCGTTAAGCATGTGTTTTCTTGTAGTGATTGTTGTGTCTTTAAAATAAACTTCTGTGAATATTTACTGTGATTGTTAGTGTTAATAAATAATTACTGTAATCTAAAATATTTTACACTTACTCAAGAGCTTAGATGAAATGATAGATGTCTCTAGCTAGTCTCTAATTTGTCATCATGAAGAATATTGTACCGATATATTCTCAGGGACACGAATCACACGATATATAGAAAAACTTCGACAAATACATATATAAAACTATATATCATTCTTCTAAGTATATCAGCATGAATAGCAAGCTCTCCTAAATTTGATTGTATGCGCAAAGTTCAATGTAAATCCAAACACTAAAAAAAAAAATCGCTCTTGTCTCATAACGTAGATGTTATGTTTAAAATCACAAATATTAAAACTTTTTTTTCCTAATGTATCATTAAAAATATAAATTAAAATAATTCAATCAATCATAAAAAGACAGTAAAATATAACTTGTTGAATTTTTTTTCAATAAAATATAAGTTAGTACATAAAAGTATCAAAACATCTTAAATTTTGAAACACTAAAAACTTTTCAAGACATCATATATTATATTATGAATGGAAGAGTATATAGTTATATTTTTAGTTCTCACCTTTAAACTTAAACGAAAACGAGTCGTCGGAATCGGGGCTATTATTTCCGCGAGAATGACGCAAAGGTGGTGGCGGAGGTGGAGGAGGAGGGAGTGGAGGCGCCAGGAAACTGGCTTTATACGTCAACATACATTTAGTGGTATAAACCAACGCGAAACTATTTCCATAACAACACTTTTCTGTCTCATTAGAGCACCATTAACCTTAGCACCACACTTGGGGTGCTTAATTTTTTTTTTTTTTTTTGGATTTTTCTCTGATTAAAAAAAAATTAAAAACGAACCAATCGCGGACCGCCACATATCAGTGGGGCCCGCGAAACAGCTCAAGCATCAACGCCAAATCTGGCATTTTTAGCACTCCATTTTCTTCTTTTATGGTGGGCTCCACCAACAAGCACCTGCATTGATGGTGGTCTTATATGCCCATTTCAAGCATCTATAGCAATCGTACTGATTTAGATCAGGTGTGCACTGCACCAACCCGTGCAGATCATAAACCTCTCCAAGATAACTCACTTGATGTGTCTCTTCTGCGAAATAGGAAGAGCTCGAGTAGGCTTCTCGTATCAGCAGGTCCATACGGTATTCCAAGGTATTAGTGAAATAAGATTGATACATGGTATACGTATACGTCGTCTGTCTAATGGACGGTCTAAAATCAGAAATGGAGAGAGTCTGACGGTTGGTGTATGCAAGGAAACACTCTTCATACCATATGATAGCTTCTTTTTGGACAGGACATGCTATAAGAACGTTTCTCGATGCTCTTGTAATGCATGTTTCACATGTTGAGGATGAGACGTCTCCGCGACATAGATAGTTTCCATACACGGTTGCTGTCGAGGAAGAACCTGAGACGTAGCTGTAGAAAACTTTTGTGTATGATTGAGAACGGAGAACAGATATGAGAGACTCTAGATTGGATCTGTAAAGACCGTTTGCCGTGTAATTACCAGATTTGTAGCAGTAGCTATAGATATGCATTGGTTGTGCATTTAGGGTTTTGATGAGAACGAAGAAGAACAGCAAGGAGATGAATTTTGATTGATGAAGGAGGGAGATCAACATCTTTCAAATAACCTTCACTACAAGAATTCATCTTGATAGCTAAGGACCGGCGACAGAAATTTTGTAGCCTCATAAATGGCGACGGATGGCAACAAAACACAAATTGACCAAATTTGTGGCTATTCTGTAGCTATTATGTAGCAGTTTAGCTAGGGATGATGTCTGTAGGTAATTTGTAACTATATAGCTACACATTAGCTATAGATTGGTTGTAGGCAAAAAGTTTTTAGACATGAATGGTTACAAATGTCTTACTTTTTTTTGCTTATTAGTTATGAATACTGTAATTTTTTAAAAATACAGTATTTAATGATAATTTTGGGATTTAGTAGATCTAGATTAATTTGACTTTACATCATCAATATCACGGTGTTGTAAATTGTAAACAAATTTTTATGTGTATATCAAACTATTGGATGAGGCGCACAGAGTCGAAAACTCAATTTATGCATTGTTTATATATGTCCCATAACACTAGTAAAAAAATGCGATGATTTCATTGCAATTCATCAAATAGTTTCAAAATTTTTAGTTTTCTTAGAGATTATAGTATAGGGGTTGGAGTTGATTAAAGCATAAAAAAAAAGTTATAGTTTTAGGGGTTTAGAGTTGGTTTTTACTTTTTAGTTGGTCACTAGCTTTGTTAACGTTGTAGTTTTAAGGATTATAGCTTTAGGGGTTATAGTTTAGGGGTTACAATTTTATGGGTTGTAGCTTTGTTATAGTTTTAGGGGTTATAAGTTATTATATATGATTTATAGTTCATGGTTACTAATTTGGATTTACATTGAGTTAAATTAAATGTTAAATTCGTTTCATAGTAGTGTAAAACAATTTTTTGACAAAAAAAAATAGCGTAAAATATTTTGGCTCCATTTGTAGTTTTTGGCTCCATTTTTGCCTCGGTTATTTGGGTTTTGCCTCCATTCGATCTGACCCAAATATTACTGAAATGTTTTATCTTTTTAACACATGCATTTTTGCACTTAAACAAAAAAAGAAACCCTAGTCTCTTTCCCCACATCTCTCGCGCAAACTCATTGTCTCTTTGTCTCCATTTCTCCTCCGTCGTGTTTGCCGGTCAGTCTCTTTATGGCTTCCGCCAGAAAAACTTCCAATTGTCGTCGTCCACGGCGAGCCGAGTTAAATCTCGTGGGTAATTTATCTTCTTAGTTCTTTCTTAGGGTTTCGATTTGAGGGTTTTTTAGGTTCATTGTTTTAATTTGTCTTGACTATCTGTTTCTGGGTCTATAAATCCTGTCTTGAGTCTTTGTTTCTGTCTCACACAATCGATTACCTCTGCTGATATTCTCAGCTAGGGTTTCCTTGTTAGGGTCTTGACTATCCGACTTATCTTTACTCTGGTTTATATTGTTCTCTGTGTAATTGTTCTTTGTATCTGGTCTTCACTATTGTAGGAGATGGATTACATCTCTCCACAAGGCATATCGAATAACAAAGTCTAGCCCAACAAGCTACAAATTTACTCGGCTCGGCGAGTAAAGCTGTCAGCTCGGTCTTAGAGTGCTTTTAGCCGACGACCAAACTGACCAAAAGCATTCAGCTCGGAGGAACTCCATCAAGGCCCATATACTCGGCCTTCTCAAGTTAAGGCCCAAAGGGGGACCGGATCTAGGGCACACAAGGACGGAAAGCCGATAAAAGGAAATGAGACAACAACAAGAAGGGGATCGACACTTTTACACACACACTGAGCGGCTAGATATAGGGTTTTAGTCTCTCTTTACTCCTAATAGTTTTGTACCTTTTCCGATTTGCTCTTTGAGCTCCGGCTTGTTTCCTTGATCTCCTGTCACTCTTGTACCCCCTTTTGATCAGATCTAATAAAACGTCTTTAGCCATCCCATTTTCGAGTTCTTTCAACCTAGTCGACTGAATCCCGTACAAACAATTGGCGCCCACCGTGGGGCTGACTAAAGTAACGTTCTAGGTCTACATGGCTCAAGATGACGCCACCTTCGGCGCTCCAGGTGGAGAACCAACCCCTACGCCTGAAGCCGATCCACCAATCCCCGCAGACTTCATGAGCTTCGTCATGGCTCGATTCGCTCGACAAGACGAAGTTTAAAAGATGACCAATGACCAGCTAGCTGCTTTGGTCGCAGCACTCACCGCTCCAGACGGCCAAACGAGCCGTCCACAGATGATACGCCGTCGCCTATTCAACACAAACCCTACGGCGACGGGTGGTGACTACATCTCAGATGACTCGGAACGTAACGAAACCCTTCTCATCGATGCTCAACAGATAGGACCAGATCTCGCAACCATACGCGATATCGCCGAGCTCAAACTCAACATTCAGCAAATGAGCTCGAAGATCCATCAAGCTACCAGCGCGGCTCCACAAATCGAGAGTGTACTCGCCGCGACCTCGCGAACCCCTTTTACTAGCGCACTAACCAATGTGCAACTCATGAAGATAGAGAAGCTGCGCCTACCAGAGTACAAGCCCGGCGGAGACCCGGTGGAACACATGACGGCTTTCAATATCGCGATCGCATGGGCTCGACTCTCCGATGAAGAAAGGGACGCAGGCTACTATCAACTGTTCGTCGAGACTCTCCACGAGCAAGCCCTGACCTGGTTCTCCCAACTAGAGGAGAACTCAATCGGAAGCTTCCGAGACTTATCAGCGGCTTTCCTCAAGACGTACATTATCTTCACAAAGCGCAGTGCTACCGCTTCTAGCCTGTGGAACCTCAACCAAACCAAAGATCAGAGCCTCCGCGACTACATGGAGAAGTTCAAAGCAGTAGTCTCGAGCATTGCAATCCCCGACGACATCGCTATCGATGCCCTGAGAAACACATTGCGGTTCCGCTCTAGGTTCCGAGAAGATCTATACCAAAATCCAACCACCTCGCTCCAAGACGCTATCGCTCGTTCTCACAACTTCATTCGAATGGAAGAATATACAAATGCGATCATCAGCAAGATGAACGCAGCAAAAACGCCAGTGACTAAAAATGCCGACACGCGAGCAGAACTGCGGCAGCATGCTCCTCGCGACAAGAACAGCCGTAAAGATGGTTACATGTACATCGTCAACTAGAACAATGTACCGATTTCGACCATGGTAGTCCGAGGAGAAGGGTGGAACAAATGGGTAAGAGAGCTCGACTCATCTGGCGAACCAACTGATACTATCTGCGCGACTCAACCCGCAGTGACAGCAGCTTCGACGACAGGCCCTTCCAGAACCGTCGATCTCTCCAAACATTGCAAATATCACGACGTCAAAGGGCATGATACGACGGAGTGTAAATCACTCTATGCGCATTATCTCTCGTCTCTAGCCAGCGGCGACTTCAAATTGGAGCCCCTAAATTCTAAGCCCAAAAATGGCAAAAGCTGGAGCAAGAATAAAGAAAGAAGGGCCCAGCGCAAAGCTACCGGCAAAGGTCGACAAAACGAAATGCAGCAGCAAAATGAAGAAAAGGCCCCAAAGGACGACGGTGAAGACGACTCCTCTGCTGACGAAGAACAGTCGGCTAACCGCAGGCGCATAGAGGTTATACTTTCTCAACAAACCTTATGTCATACGACGAGAACGACGACGCGCCTATACCCGTAGATCTGAGAAATGTTCTCAAACAAAAGCTTGAGTCCAAGGACGACAACAGCTCTGGAAATACTGATCTCCGGCTAACGCTGAACGCAAGGAAGTCCCAGCGTACCTCGACCGGTGGTCCTGATCCCAAAGGGCATCCGACACGTCTCAGCGGCGATCTTCGAGACAAACTCAACGCCATCGTGTGCGATCTTCGCGTTCTCCTCAACAGCTCGAAGCCCACAGATCTCCGTAGACGGTTGGAACAAACTAAGACGCCAGGAAACCATACGCTGTCGCAAAACGACGAAAACACATCAGCTGACCTGCGCGCCCTTTTAAACTCCAAGCGAGTAAAAAAAACAGCGACTAAACGTCATTATGGGCGGTTCTCCTCCCTGTGGAAATTCTGTTCGCTCTGTCAAGGATTACCGCCGGCAGGTTGCGACTTCCAAAAGGTGGCCCACTAGACCACCAAATCATCCTCCGATAACCTTCTCGCCTGATGACACCGCCGGGATTAATGTCCCCCACAACGATCCTCTTCTTGTCGTTCTCGGAATTGGAGAGTATGACGTCATGAAAGTACTTATCGATACGGGAAGCTCCGTTGATCTCATCTTCCGAGGAACGCTGCAAAAGATGGGAGTGGACCTCGACGACATTAAGGCATCATCCAGAACATTAACCGGCTTTAATGGATCTTCCGAAACGATATTGGGGACGATCCATCTTCCGTTACGCGCATGCGGTGTTACTCGAACAGTCAAGTTCGTTGTTGTAAGCACGAAGGCACCATATCATGCGATACTTGGAACCCCGTGGATACACTCGATGCAAGCAATCCCGTCCACTTACCACCAATGCATCAAGTTTCCCGGTACGAACGGCGTAATTGAAAGGTTGCGAGGAGATCAGAAGGCCGCTCGAGACCTATTGATCGCCACTGTTAAGCTCCAACATTCTTCTCTACCTGTCAACTCCGTCTCTCCCCCGATCTCCAAAGTTTGCCCCCAGAAAGACTAAGTTCTTGAGTTGCCCATCGACGACACGGACCCGAACCGAACGGCACGAATCAGTGCATATCTATCTGAGGATATGCAGCGGTCGATCCTCGACTTCCTCAAGGAGAATGTATCTACGTTCGCATGGTCCATGGCAGACATGAAAGGGATTGATCCAGCGATAACAACACACGAGCTTAATGTCGACCCAACCTTCAAGCCCATTCGACAAAAGAGACGAAAGCTTGGTCCTGACAGGTCTAAAGCTGTGAACGAAGAGGTCGAATGGTTACTCGGTGCCGGCTCAATCGCTGAGGTACGTTACCCTGAGTGGTTAGCAATCCCAGTGGTGGTCAAGAAGAAGAACGGGAAGTGGCGCGTCTGCGTCGACTTCACCGACCTAAATAAAGCCTGCCCAAAGGACAGCTACCCTCTTCCCAATATTGACCGTCTAGTCGAATCCACCGCTGGAAATGAGATGCTCACGTTCAAGGATGCTTTTTCCGGATACAATCAGATCATGATGCACCCTGATGATCGCGAGAAAACGGCCTTTATCACATATAGGGGAACCTACTGCTATAAGGTCATGCCGTTCGGCTTAAAGAACGCAGGGCAACTTACCAACGACTCGTGAACAGAATGTTCACAGATAAGTTGGGCGATACCATGGAAATATACATTGATGACATGCTTGTTAAGTCGCTACACGCCGCCGATCACCTCCGCCATCTACGAGATTGCTTCGAAACTTTCAACAAGTACGGCATGAAATTAAATCCGGCGAAGTGCACCTTCGGAGTTTCCTCAGGTGAATTCCTCGGTTACATCGTAACACAACGAGGAATCGAAGCCAACCCGAAGCAGATCTCAGCGGTCCTGAACCTCCCAAGTCAAAAAAATAATAGAGAAGTCCAACGGCTCACGGGTCGGATTGTTGCACTTAATCGGTTCATCTCTCGATCTACCGACAAATGTTTACCATTCTACGATCTCCTACGCGGGAATAAAAACTTTATCTGGGACGAGAAGTGCGAAGAAGCATTTGCTCAACTCAAACAATATCTGACTACACCGCCTGTACTCGTCAAGCCGGATGTCGGGGACGTTCTATCCCTTTAGGTCACGGTATCCTCCGCAGCAGTCAGCAGTGTTCTAATAAAGGAAGACCGCGGCGAGCAAAAACCAATCTTCTACACAAGCAGGCGTATGACAGGCCTAGAAACGCGATACCCAACTTTGAAGAAGATGACGCTGGCCGTCGTCGAAGCGGCAAGAAAGCTCCGCCCGTATTTTTAATCACATTCGATGGAGGTACTGACCGACCAGCCCGTCCGAGCAATACTCCAGAACATCAACAGATCCGGAAGACTAACGAAGTGGGCTATCGAACTCGGTGAGCTTGATATCACTTACAAGAACCGAACGGCAGCAAAATCCCAGGTCCGTGCGGATTTCTTAGTTGAGCTGGCTCCGGAACTGGAGCAAGACCTCGCACTCCCGAACCCAAACTGGACCCTTCATGTTGACGGATCTTCAACCAACAAGGGCGCATGGGCCAGGGTCCAGTTACAGTCCCCGACCGGAGAATTGATGAGAGAGTCTTTTAGCTTCGGCTTCCCAGCGTCAAACAACGAGGCAGGATATGAATCTTTGATCGCCGGACTCCGCTTAGCCAAAGTTGTCAAGGCCAAACGTCTAAGCGCCTACAGCAGCTCACAGCTGGTCGCCAGTCAGTTCAGTGGCGACTATGACGCCTGCAACGACCGAATGGATGCTTACCTCAAGATAGTCCAAGGGTTAGCAGCAGAGTTCGAATTCTTCGAACTCATCAGAGTCCCCAGAGGAAAGAACGTCTGTGCTGACGGCCCGCAGCCCTTGGCAGCAAGCTTCGAGATTAAGTTAAACGAACTATCCCAATACACTGAATTGAGAAGCCAAGTATTGACACCTCGACCGACCGTGGGACTAGTCACGAGACCACCACGCCAGACATCGAAGGGTTCGACCCCGACTGGAGGACAGAGTTCATCGACTATCTTAGGAGGGGAGAACTCCCAGCTGAGAAATAGGTTGCACGCCGACTAAAAACACGCAGTGCCCATTACGTCGTCTTAGATGATGAACTCCATCGATGGACCGCGAGTAAAGTACTCCTCAAGCGCATTCATGGCGACAAAACTGTAAGAGTTATGGCCGAAACACACGAGGGCGCCGGAGGCAACCATTCAGGTGGACGAGCCTTGGCAATCAAAGTGAGAGGCCTAGGCTTCTTCTGGCCGGCGATGAACGCAGACTGCGAGTCCTACGCTAGACGTTGCGACAAAGGCCAATGACACGCACCAAGTATCCACTGCCCGACTGATATGTTACGCACGACAACAGCACCATATCCATTCATGCGATTGGCAATGGACATCATTGGACCGCTTCCCAGTTCCCGACAATGATGTTTTGTTCTAGTCCTCACTGACTACTTGACGAAGTGGATCGAGGCTGAAGCCTTCGCTCAAGTCACGAACAAAGAAGTCCGCGGCTTCGTATGGAACAACATTATCTGCCGCCACGGTCTACCTTATGAAATAGTTACTGATAACGGATCGCAGATCATGTCAGGCAACTTCAAAGAATTCTGCAGTAAATGGGACATCCGATTAAGCCCTTCCACCCCTCGCTACCCGCAAGGAAATGGCCAAGCGGAATCCTCCAACAAGCTTATCATTGACGGCATCAAGAAACGTCTAGATCTGAAGAAAGGACATTGGGCCGATGAACTCGACGGAGTCCAGTGGAGTCACCGCACGACACCAAGAGGTTCGACTAAATCAACACCTTTCTCCCTTGCATACGGTGTCGAGGCTATGGCCCCCGCAGAGGTCAACGTTACAAGCCTCCAACGTTCGAAGATGCCCCAGTACGTAGAACTCAACAAGGAGATGCTGCTCGACGCCCTCGACGAGATCGAAGAGCGAAGGGACCAAGCTCTGCTCTGGATCCAAAACAATCAGCATCAAATAGAGAGCTACTACAACAAAAAGGTCCGGGCCAGACCCCTCGAACTCGGTGACCTCCTCACGCGCAAAGTGTTTGAGAACACTAAGGAACTCAACGCCGGCAAACTCTGGGCAAGGTGGGAAGGACCCTACAAAATCGTCAAAGTCGTCAAACCAGGCGTCTACCGGCTTGAAACATCGCGCGGAGAATAGGTGCCTCGAGCGTGGAACTCAATGCACTTGCGACGTTTCTACTCGTAGAAAGGTCGAATCTCAAAAAAAAAAAAAAAAAAAAAAAAAACCCCGAGTAGATGCACCTTCGCGGTCACTTCCACTCAACCGAGTAGATGCACCTCCGCGGTCACTTCCACTCAACCGAGTAGATGCACCTCCAAGGTCACTTCCACAAAACCGTGTAAATGCGCTTCAAACATCCACTTTTACTTGGGTAAAACAAACTACGAATGGCTTGATCCTCAACCGAAGTACGTAGGCAGCCTTAGCGAGGAAAATATTTCGTCGTAAAAACGAAGAAAACAAATCGTCGTAAAGACCATGTAGACAGTCAACGTAAGAATGTCGCTGCCGTTCCTCGTAAATACCACGAAAGCATTTCCTCGTAACGACATGTACATATCTCAAAAGTATTTCCTCGTAAAATTCACGTAATTACCTTGAAATGTTTTCCTCGTAATTTTCACATAAATACCTTGAAAGTATTTCATCGTAAAATACTCGTTTAACACTTCTCGTGATTTCCTCGTAAATGTTCAACGTAAATAAGTCGTAGATTAGCTACGAATCTACTTCGTTTTATCATTTAACAAATTTAAAAATATAATTAAAAAATATTTAAAATTATTTAATTTATTAATAAAATTTAAATTTAAAAAATAAATAAATACGCAAATATTTTATATATAAATAAGTTTTGAATTTATAATACAACCACGGAAAAAAAAAAACTAAGAGTCGTGCATCGCCCGGCGGAATTCATCACTCCTCCTGTCTACATCCTCCTGGGCATGTGTGTCGTCGGATGGTCCCTCGCCTGAAATGGGATTTTGTCGTCGCATGTTCCTCAACATGGTCTCCCATTCCGGATTTGTGGCCGCTATAAAGTCCAAGAAGCGATCGAGTCCACCCACACGAGCTGTGAACGCAGATTTTGTCGCGCTCAATTTGTTACGCAGCTCAGTGACTTCATCAGCTCTCGGAACATTGTTGACGGAACCAATCCCCAACGTCCGCCCCCTTTTTTTGGGACAACCTTAAAAACAAAAAATAAATATTGTTAGTAAAAATTTAAAGTTAAATTAAATAAATAATAAAAAATTAAAATTTTAGAAAATTTACCTCCTCGTAAATCTTATCCACTTCAAGTGTGGATAAGGTGACGGGTAATCTGTCGGTAGACTGCTGGGTCAGTTGGGTCTGGCGGTCTTCAACCCGAGCAACCACCTCGTTGTAGATTTGCTCGGACTTGCCATCTACAAATACGCCGGCCTTGTTCTTGTGGGTCCTCTCGTAAAGTTCCATAAGAGACGGGAGATGTCTCGTCTCTTTGGCCTAAAAAACATTTAAGAAAGTTAGAATAAAATTATATATATTAAAAAAATTATTTAATAAAATATTTAATTACCATTTCCAAACGGACACCGGCGTGGGATTTTTGGCCCGTAGTGTGAAGCATCGGCCCGTTTCCGTGCTCATCGACCGTGTTACGGGAGTTAGAGCAAGACTGGGCGATTCTAATGGAATCAGGAAGACGCCAATAACGGATGAGGCCATCCCACACATCCATGGTGAGCTCAGCGGGTTTGCCACGCTCATACCCCTTCACGATCCAGTCACCCTTCCAGTTGGAGACCGTGTCCAACAAGCGAACTTTCGCCTTCGCGTTAAACTTCTTCCTCACCCTCTTAGTGATCTCCAAGGACCAATTATATTTTTGCTGTTGGAAAAAATAAATTAACAATTAGTTTTTTAGAAAGTATATATTTAAATCATGAAAAAATTAAAGTATATATAATTAATTAATAGAAACTTACAGCGTAAATTTTGAACCACGTCTTTCTGACGTAGTGAGGCGTCTTACTCCATTTCGGATGTGCCATGGAGAAGTAACCTTTGATCGTGTCAGTTACGTCCGATGCAAGACATCCGTCAACCCCCCACCTAGAAAATACAAATTTAAAATATAAATTATTTTTTAAATTTATAAAAGAATTTTAAACGAATTAAAAAAAAAATTAATGCAACATACCACAAAGTTCCGTCCGGTCGGTCGGAGTCGATGACTGGTAAACCTTCTTTGCCTGGCAGACGGAGAATGTCCTCTACAGTGTACTGCAAGTAAGGAGCACTCGGAGGCACCATCAAATCGGGATGAATATCGGCGGCCATCGGAGGTGCCATCGGAGGAGGCACGGGAGGAGGCATTGTCGGATGAGCCATCGGGGAAGGCACATGAGGAGCCGATGGTGCACTAGAAGAAGTAGACCCAGAGACTCTCTGAGTGTACTGAGTCTCGGGGACAGTCTCCTGACCCGAAGAACCGGGAGCTGAAGAAGAGGGGTCTAAACGACTACCCGGCTCACCGAACATCTCTCTGTAATGGGAAGTAAGTCTTCCTTTTCGAACCTAGGAAAAAATTTAATTTTTAAAATTAACATCAATAGTATATTTCCCAACATTATCCACCTAATCAACACTAAATAACATAAAATCCGAAAACCTATCTAAATTCCCTATACTAACCACCTAATCTATCCTAAACTAACCAAATTAGAGAGGAATTAGAGAGGCTTACCATTGCTACGAAATGGAGAGGAAGTGGAGAGGAAGTAGAGAGGAAAGAAAGAGTGAGCGCTCGGGGGTATATATAAGATTACATATCGTCGTAAATTCCTCGTAAGGTTACGACAAAATAGCGAGCAGTTACAAAGCCCGTGTTTTATTGTACGAGGAAATAGCGAGGAATTACAAAGGCCCGTGTTTTTATATACGAGGTATTAACGACGATTTTGCTTACGTGGAATTGACGAGCCGCGCTTTCCTATAAATATACCCACAACTCTCATTCTCAAACCACACACAAACTCCCAAATCACACCCCATCTCAAATCACACTCCTCAGCAAAATCCTATTCAAATTATAAATATTTGAAAGAAAAAGGAAAAGAAGAAGATATTAGAATTCATGTGGGCGAGACTTACGTATTATAATTGTTGGAAGTCTTGCCACATATGAATCTGGTATCTTTCTCCTTTTCCTTTTCCTTTTTTTTTTCTAATTTTTACACTACGAGGTATTTACGACGATTTCGTCCTACGTGGTGTTTACAACGATTCCTATTACGTGGTGTTTACGACGATTTCTACTTACGTGGAATTAACGAGTCTTATGTTTGAATCTCTAAAATCCGAAACCCCAAATCCCATATTCCTTATTTTCTACTTCATATATTCCAAACCCCATCTTTATTTTTATATTTCGTCGTTGGCTTACGTGGTGTTTACGACGATTTCGCATACGTGGTGTTTACGACGATTTCATCCTACGTGGTGTTTACGGCGATTTGCGCTTACGTGGAATTAACGAGCCCCGCGTTCTTTATTTTTATATTTCATCGTTATTTCCTCGTTGGCTTACGAGTTCTTTACGACGACTTTTACTTACGTGGAAATAACGAGTGTTATGTTTAAATCCCTAAAATCCGAATCCCCCAACCCCAAACCCCATATTCCTTATTTTCTACTTCATATATTCCAAACCCCATCTTTATTTCCATTCCAAACAACAATTCCCACATTTTCTTATTCATAAAACAAACTCCCACATTACCTTATTCATAAAACAAACCCCACATTACCTTATTCATAAAACAAACTCCCACATCTTATTCATAAAACACACTACACAAAATCAAATACATCAATCGGATACATCGACATTCTCGTCATCACTATAAACATCATCATTTTCACTAAACTCGTCTTCAACAGCTTCGTTTGTGGCATCATCGGTAAGATCTTCGTACTTGTGATTATGCGGATCAATGAGAAGGATGTCATCAATTTCTTGTTCAGGTTCCTCGACTTCATTTATCTGTTCTTCTTGCAATGGTGGTTCTTCTCCACTGATGATTCGTCCTCGAGGTGTAACTTTGATCACTGCTAACCAATTTATACATGAATCTCTCATCCGAGGGTATGGAAGGAAGCTAACTTGGTCTGCTTGTGAAGCTAAGATGAAAGGCTCGAATTTTTTTTACCTTCGTCCACCGTTGACATCAACTACACCTAATTTGTTAGACCGAACACCTCTGTTGACGACGGGGTCGAACCATTCACATTTGAAGAGGACGCATTTCAGCTTCAGTATCCCTGGAAATTTGACTTCAATAATCTCCGTCAAGATCCCGTAGAAATATGTTTCCCCTTTCACACATATTCCATAGTTGCTGGTCGTCCGCTGTCTACCATACTCATATGTGTGAAAAGTATAGCCTCGTGTGAAATACATCTGTGATGTGGTGACCTTTACAAGTGGAGATTGAATTACTTCGTGTTACCGCTTAGGATAATCTGCATCGTCGTCATAATCAATCTGCAAAAATAAAGAGAATGTTAATGAAATACATATCATGTATGAAAAAAGAGTTTGAGTTAATACCTGATTCCGCAACCACTTAATGAAGTGTTGATCTTTCCTTTTGTCTACGTCACTTGTGGATATACCAGGAAATGTTTCTTCGACTTGAGAAACAAATAGGCTGTAAAATCACATTTTATAGGAATGAATCTCTCGCAATTATATAATTAATTATACTTATATGTGTTTCGAAGTGTCCATATATGTTACCTTTCAAAATGACGCATCAATGGATCCTCACAATTGAGTAGAATATAGGTGTGTGCACTATGAACGTCTTGTTCACTCGACCACCAAACCTCTTTAGACTTCCCACAGAGTCGCCCAATCTGGCTAAAGATGTCTGGAACACCAGCAACTGCATATGTTGGCGCAACACCACCATCATCATATCTTCTTGGAGCTCTTCTCCGGGTACGTAGTTTTGACGCAAAGTAGTACGATGTGAAGTGAGAAACTTCTTCCCTCAAACTTCCAGCAATTATAGAACCTTCAACTTTGGCGATGTTCTTTCCTTTTCCCTTCAAATATTTCATGGCTCGCTCATACTGATACATCCATCCGTAATGTACAGGTCCACGAAGCAATGCCTCATATGGGAGATGGACAGCTAGATGCTCCATGACGTCAAAAAATTCGGGAGGAAATATCTTCTCCAAGTTGCACAATAAGATGGGAATGTTCTCCTGAAGCTGTTCCACAACTTCTTCTTTAAGAGTGTGTGTGCTCAGATCCCTGAAAAATGCTCCAATGCCTTTTATATTCCAAAAAAGATTAAACACATTGTTAGTCATATATTATTTTGCTAATTAGACCGTTATAAAATTATTGTGATATAATACACTACGTACCTGCAAGTGCTTCATGTACGTTTGTTGGAAGTACCTCCGCAAATGCATAGGGCAGTAGTCGTTGCATAAAGACATGACAATCATGACTCTTCATCCCGGAGAAATTTTGACCATTTTCAACACATCTAGAGAGATTCGAAACATACCCATCGGGGAACTTCACTTCTGATGCCATCCAGTTGAACAACACCGACTTTTTTTCTGAAGATAATCTGAATATCGGAACGAGAACTTGTCCATTGCTTTTAATATGTAACTCGCTTCTTGAGCAAATATCCGGCAAGTCCAACCTCAATTTTATGTTGTCTTTTGTCTTCCCTGTGACATTCAATATTGTATTCATGATGTTCTCAAAGAAATTCTTCTCTATATGCATCACATCGAGATTGTGGCGCACAAGAAGATCCTTCCAATATGGCAACTCCCAAAATATACTCTTCTTGTGCCAGTTGTGATGAACACCGTAAGAATCAGGCATATTACGAGGGACTTGCCAATTACCACCCCAACGAACTGTTTCGTTAGCTCCGTAGTAGTCGATTTGCGCTTCAATTTGTTCTCCAGTTAGATATGGAGGAGGAGACTCTTTCACAACCCTTTTGTGCCTAAACAAATTCTTGTTTCTTCGGTAAGGATGGCCAATGGGAAGAAATCGACGGTGACAATCAAACCAACTTGTCTTCCTACCATTCTTCAGTTGAAACGCATATGTCGTTCCATTACAATATGAACAAGCTAATCTTCCATGTGTAGTCCATCCAGAAAACATCCCATAGGCAGGAAAATCACTTATGGTCCACAAAAGCATCGCTCGCATCGTAAAATTCGTCTTCGTTGAACATTCATACATCCTCACCCCTATTGACCACAAATCCTTCAACTCTTTTATCAGTGGTTGTAGGAAAACATCCAGGGACCTTTTTGGATGGTTCGGACTAGGTATTAATATGGTCAAGAATAGCAACTCCCGTTGCATGCACATCTCCGGTGGCAGGTTGTATGGTGTAAAAAAGACTGGCCACAATGAATATTGTCTCCCTGATATTCCGAACGGACTAAATCCATTTGTGCATAGTCCGAGATACACATTCCGGCTATTGCTAGCGAAATCCGGATGTACTTTGTTGAAATGTTTCCAGGCTCTTGCATATGATGGATGAGTCATCTCACCATCCGTCTGAGTATGCTCGGCATGCCATCTCATCTTTCCAGCAGTCTGCTCTGATTGATACAATCTTTTCAATCTGTATGTAATTGGTAGGTACCACATCCTTTGGTACGGTACCCTATTACGTCCCCGTCCTTGCGGCTTGAATCGTGGCTTCTTGCAGAATCGACATTCTTCTAGCTTCTCATCATCTCCCCAATAGATCATGCAGTTGTCGATGCAAATATCTATCATCTCCGAAGGTAACCCAAGACTATAAACCAGTTTCTGGATCTCATAATAAGAATCAGCAGACACATTGTCTTCCGGCAAATACTCTTTAAACAAGTCCGCCCATTCGTTCATGCAACTTTCAGGTAGATTGTGATCAGTTTTAATATTCATCATTCTAGCAGCTAACGACAATTTAGAGAGACCTTCTCTACAACCACTGTAAAGTGGTTGATTCGCCGCGTTTAACATTTCGTAAAACTTTTTTGCATCTATATTAGGTTCTTTATCTTCATCATGAGCTACGAATTCATCAGCTACCATATCATGAACCCTATCATAATCTACCATCTCCTTCTGATGGTAACTATGTTCATTATGCAAATGATGATCAACCGGTTCTTTTTCCTGAAAATTGCTATTACTACTACTAGCTTCATTCTGATCATAATTAAAACCTTCTCCATGTTGAAACCAGATATAGTAATTTGGCGTGAAACCTCTATTTATTAAATGCTTCCAAACATTTTCACGGTTTGCCAGTTTCGAATTGTTGCATTTCCGACAAGGACAAAACATCTTACCACTTTCTTGGGCGAGCGGTGTTGAATCTGCTTGATGCATAAATGTCTCCAGGCCCGCAAGGTATTCTTTCGTCACTCTCCCGTTAGCATCTCTATGCATATACATCCACTTGCGCAACTCGTAAATAGTCCCGGAGCCAACCATTTTTTTTCTTTCACGTTTTGTTGTTGGTGTGTTTTAAAATGATGTTCAAACATCCATATTTATAGGAAATTCGAATCTGGTAGTTGTAATTTTCCTATGAATTTACGACGGAAATTATTTAGGTGGCAAAAAAAAACGTGTAACACCTACAACGTTGGTGGATTCAAAATTTCTTCGCTAAATACACGTAAATTAATTCCTTGTAAATAACACGCGAAGTTTACGTCGTATTTACAAGGAAATAGTATTTCCTCGTAAAAGATACGTCAAATTACATCGACTTTACGACGAAACGCTTTTGTCATTACTTTACGAGGAAATAACGATGACATTAGTTTTCCACGTAAGTTTCTCGTAAAATCGACGTAAATTTACGAGGATTGTTTTTCCTCGTTAACTTTCCTCGTTAAGCATGTGTTTTCTTGTAGTGATTGTTGTGTCTTTAAAATAAACTTCTGTGAATATTACTGTGATTGTTAGTGTTAATAAATAATTACTGTAATCTAAAATATTTTACACTTACTCAAGAGCTTAGATGAAATGATAGATGTCTCTAGCTAGTCTCTAACTTGTCATCATGAAGAATATTGTACCGATATATTCTCAGGGACACGAATCACACGATATATAGAAAAACTTCGACAAATACATATATAAAACTATATATCATTCTTCTAAGTATATCAGCATGAATAGCAAGCTCTCCTAAATTTGATTGTATGCGCAAAGTTCAATGTAAATCCAAACACTAAAAAAAAAATCGCTCTTGTCTCATAACGTAGATGTTATGTTTAAAATCACAAATATTAAAACTTTTTTTTCCTAATGTATCATTAAAAATATAAATTAAAAATTCAATCACTCATAAAAAGACAGTAAAATATAACTTGTTAAATTTTTTTTCAATAAAATATAAGTTAGTACATAAAAGTATCAAAACATCTTAAATTTTGAAACACTAAAAACTTTCCAAGACATCATATATTATATTATGAATGGAAGAGTATATAGTTAAATTTTTAGTTCTCACCTTTAAACTTAAACGAAAACGAGTCGTCGGAATCGGGGCTATTATTTCCGCGAGAATGACGCAAAGGTGGTGGCGGAGGTGGAGGAGGAGGGGGTGGAGGCGCCAGGAAACTGGCTTTATACGTCAACATTCCGACGGAAAACACAAAAAAATAATAATACAACACATATGGAGGGTTAAGCAGCGAGTCTTGTCAGTCATAAGCTCCTTCCGTTCTTCTTCGGAAGTCAGATCAGACTTTAGTTCCTCAGATTTCTTCAACTTGAGCAGGAAGAACTTCACCTCAGGACGGGATGCTCGTTAGCCTTCTTTTTCTCAGCCCGCAACCTCTCAATCGCGCTCAGCCTGGTCCGCACAAGTTTCACCCCGCCGCGCCTAATTGTTATCCGTGCTGCTTCAGGGCGCTGTCATACTTCTTGACGAGATAAAATTCATACTCCGTCACTCTGCACAGAACAAAAGCAAGAATGATTTTCTTTAGCTTACGAAAGGGTCATGTTTGAACTAGTGAAAAGGGTAAGTAAGTTACCCGTTTTCTTGTGAAAGCGGCATCGATGTATTCGTCTTAAAGTATAGTTCCCCTATTCGGCAACTCCCTCGTCCCGCCACGGATCGACGCTCAACTCCGCGGACTGAGAGGATTAAACACTAGGGAGTATTCTCGTCATACATGAACTCAACGCGGTCTGGAAATTCGACCCTCGCCCTCTTCGATAGTGAACCCTCACTATGAACGCCCTTCCTCGTCGCCGACGTAGGAAAGGCCCTCTCACTCAATGGAGATTCACTTCGAGGATCACCTTCGGATCCAGACGCCTTTCCTCCACTCCTCGAAGGATCTTCAGACGCAGGAAGATCATCGGGGTGATCCCCGTCAACAGAACGACGTGCCCCTTCCTCGACAGATTTCTTCTTCGCTCTCTTTTTTGGTCGTTCCTCAGGCGATGCCTCAGTTGAACCAGTCTGAGCAGGGGCCCCCGTGTTATCTTCCCGAACGACTGTCGAGGCCTCATTTTGGTCGATAGAAGAATCCTCACGAGGCCTCTTCTTCCCGTCCTTCTTCTTTTTCTTCTTCTTCGAGACCTTAGAAGCGTCAGCGGAAGACGGAGCTTCCACTAAAGGAACACTTTCCTCAAGAGAGGCAGACTGCTCCCCTTTGGCGATACGTTTCTTCGCCTTTCCGCCGCCTTCTTTGTAGGATTTTGGGCGGACGGCTCCACGTTTGCGTCTCCTTCGACGGGACTAGGTCTAACGTCTGAAACACCAGTGGAAGATGACTTCGTCGACAACATTTGAAGTTTCCCTTTTAGCAAGGCACTCAGGTCTGGAACTCCCTCCATCTCTCTAGCTTTGTTTAAAAGCTTTTGCTGCTTCCGGGTAAATAAGGATAAGCGAGATTTAAGAGGCCGAGTACAACAGGAAGCCTCGACTCCCAATCAACTGCAAAACAAAAGAGACGACAAAAACATAAAGTCGGCGCAAATAAGTTATTAATAAAACTTCTCGGTGAAAGATCAAAGAGCTCACCTCTAGCAATTCGAGCTTGTTGACGCCTTATCCACTCTCGACTAAGATCAGGCCAACGGAGATGGCTGTGAGCTGCGATCGCCTGGGCACTCTCGAAGAATTTCTCTGGGTATGCGATTGTGTTCGGGTGGCGAACTGCAACAATAATAAGAAACACATGGTCAGGATCCCCGAGAAAGACATGACGTTAACAAAAAGTATCTACCAAGCGTTTTATTCCATAGAACGCGATAGTCGTCCCCAGGAGGCTCTGCGAAGGCATGCTCGTCGGACTTGATATAAAAATATGAACGCTGCCAGTCTTTCGTCTTGTTCGGATGCCCAGTCAAGATGTTGTAGTTCGAACGCATCTTCACTGAGAATATTCCATGCGGCTCCATCTTCGTGAAAGTTAACTCTTCGAACACTCTCACTGTGATAACCCACCCTTCGGGATAAAATGGTCGAGATCAATTGGTCGATAAGATTGGTCGAGGATCAACTTGGTGGTCGAACCGCAGGCGAAAAAGATCGATCGGGAAATTTCAAAGAACGAGGTGGTCGAAGAATTGAACTTGAGTGAGCAATGAGTCGATACGCTGCTCGACCATAGTTAGAAGATGTGTTAGATTGATCAGAAGGACGTTTTGGAAGCATAACATTTTTGGAAGCACGACGTTTTAGAAGCTCGACGTTTTAGAAGCATGACGTTTCTTCACCGCGAAGTTTTCTCCAAAACTTCGTACCAACAGAATATTAAATCAGAGACATCATAAGTTGGAAGCAGGACGGGAATTAAGCAGGACGGAAAGTAAGCACGACGCGATCGAAGCACGACGGGAAAACCCGAAATCGGGTAAATTAAAACCCTAATTTCGGTGCTATGAAATTTTTCAAGGAAGTCGGAGGCTCGGAAAATATTTTCTGTCAAGGTCAGAAATATTTTGGAGTTTATTAAAAATATTCAGAGCATCAGAATGGGAGCACAAAAATATTCGGGATTGATCGCGGGTCAAAAATTCACCGGAAGGATCGAAATCGCGCAAATGAACCGAGAAGCTCGAGGTGTCTCAATGCATGAGTCAAGGACGTGGTGTCAAGTGTCTAGCACGACATGTCACCATGCATGAAGCTGGAACATGCAGCATGACATGTATAAGCACGAGATGTCGCCGTATCTGCAACCGAAGCATGCTGATCGACATGTAGCAGGCCGTGTGTCGCGTCGCATGGACTCCACCCATGCAGGAAACCATCTGGGCGTGGGTGTGTCACTCAGCATGTTACTGAGTCATGCATAAAGACATGTGTGCGCCCGTGTGTCTCCACGCATGCAACCGGAAGCATGCGGGCTGACACACAGTCGCCTGTGTGGCTCGATATTACAGGTCGATGATTTCTATAAATACCCTTGCCTCCCCTCAGTTTCAGACATCCATTCCACACCAAAAGAAAAGTAAAAACGTGGGTAGAGAAAGAGAGAGAGAAAGAAAGAAAGTGAGAAATTTTAGAGTATGGTCGATTCTAAAGACCGATACTCCACCAAGAAGGTAAATTTGGCCCAATCGGCGATTCTCTACAACTGTGAGGCGGAAGCTCTGTCCAAATCAATCCATCCATGCCAGTCAACTTCTTCTAAGGTCAAGTAGAGGTGCTGCTCAGATTAGTTCAGAACAGTTGAAGTTTTGAAGCTCGATACTCCACAAGAAGCACGAAGGAATCGTCCAAGAAGCTAGAAAAGTTTATGCTCGAGTTGAATTCTTTCCAGAGCTGTATCAGGGGAGGTTATGTCCAAGTCAAGATCAGTCCAGTCCAGTCCAATCAAGTCGTCTATTAGGTTTTGGCTAAGTCTTCTCCGATCAACCAGCTGCCTCTCGCCTAGAACACTGTGAGTTGGTTTGTTTGAATTCCACTTGGAATTTATGGTAGATCGAGTCGGCATATAAATTAGAATGATCACGTTACTGGGTGATAGAGTCAGTAGGATTATTTTATTTATGGAACCGGACTCAGTTTAGCAAGGGATAAGCTGAGATGAAAGGAATTAAGACTGAGTTAATAACCTGGCTAGGACTTGGGCTAGGATGCATCATGTTTTCTATTATTGCGTGTTGATATGGTTGAGTGCAGGTACCCGTTATCTTTAAAGATAGTTTCGTAGCAGGAGGCTAACTATTTGGGTAACGGTTTAATTAAGTAAATTGCTTGTTAGACTGGTTAAATGTTTGCTCGTTTAATTAATCTTGTTGATTGAGGTTAATCAGCTCTTGGTAAGGGAGTGATTAACTGGTTGAGTTGTTAGAATTATGTTATTTGGTTATGTGTTAGAATCCTAGTGAGTCAGTAATGAGTACGTGTTTGGTCAGAGAATCCTACTTGGATTCTGGAGCCAAGTATTTTCCTTAGGAATTGGGTTTAGTAGAGTGTTAGGTAACTCGCAAGTGTGTGAGATAGAGTTGAGAACCTCGTGGTGGTTCTACTTTTGGCAGGTCATTGCTTCCTCAAATTGGTACCACTAAGCCGGTCGTGGTCCGGAAAGTGGTGGGCTCGGTTTAGCTTGGTTGATCACCAAGGCCGAGTGTCACATGTCAATGTGACAGCCCCCGGCGAGTCCGATAGAGGACCGGGGCACGACGATTCCGATTGAGGACCGTGACCGGGTGATTCCCGAGCGCCTACGCCTGTGTGGTGTAATAGTGAAGGGATTGCCGGTTTCCCTTGTGTGGAGGAAGAATGAATTTGTCGGGCCCAATTAGAGTGTCGTGTAGAGTAAAGGGTTGTGAAACCCTAGAGTGAGTGGTAACACCGAAATATAGTGTTAAGAGTAAAATTCGAGTCATAGTTAATTAGTGTCTTGTTATTGTGAATGATGTGATTAAATTAAAGATTGGTTGTTGACTTGTTTTCATGCAGATTCCCGTTACTTGAAGTTAGATTCACGGCAGGAGGCCTTGTCTAACTTAGTAACGGTCTGATTAGATAATATTTTAGGTTATTGATTTGTGATCTATTGCTTAGCCATAGCTTTGATTGCATGCTAAGGCTAGATTGATTGTTATTTTGGGTTGTCCGGGTTAGAGTCTAGGTTGCGGGTAGAGGCCGCCAGCTCACTGAGTGACGTTAGGTTACTCATCCAACTCCATTGTCCTTTTTGCAGGTAGCCTTAGGTAAGGATGATCGGATAGCTTGGTGTTGGACGTTAGGACCGCTGGTGTAGATTTTCATGCCTTTTGTAAATGGTATTTTGATATTTGTTGTGTTGACTCGGTTTGGCATTAGGCCGGGCGCCAGTCTCGAATTATTTCAATGTATGGATATTTCTTGAATCAATAAAGAATTTGTTTTATATGCGCTTCATGAGTACTCTGATATTTGGCTAGTCCGGTCTAACACAACGTTAGGTTGTGGTACGGGTTGAAAAGCCTTAGGCCTCGATCTAACGGAAAACGCTAACTCTAGGCATGGGTTGCAAAGCCTTGTGCCATGACGCAGCGGGACGAGTTAGTGGATGAACTGGTCTACGTGGTGGAGTAAATTTTTGACTCTGACCGGATCGTCCCTAACCCGTCACGTAGCGCTTCCGGACCATGGTGTTGGGTTGGACGGTCAGTCAAGTTCTTGTTTGATTGTTGGCTGGCCGGTTGGCCTTTCATCTCCAACCCTTGGTGTGGGTCGTCCGTCGGTCATGTTCTTGTTTGATTGTTGGCCGGTGGGTCGACCTATGCTTAGGACAGTTCGGGGGTGTTACACTCACGCTCATCGAAACGTCTATCTCCGCTGCCATCACCATCAGCATAACCGCAATGCGCAGTGACCCGTTAAGTAAATGACAGATTGCAATGTCTCAGCGGAATGCATAAGACGTGATCAGTCGGTGGATCGGAAACCAGAGTTTCGTATGGTCTCCAAAATAGGATTCGTAGACACACTGGTAGCCAATCGGAAGCAACCAAGGACGCTGCCCATTAGAAGGAATGATGTATGTAACGCCGGCGCCTCCATGTCGCCTAAAAAAATCCTTCACCGTCTTGTGAGAGGAGCAAGAATCGAACACGTTCTTTCACGACTGACCGTCAGACCGAGGATCATGCAAGGATTCCGGCGGAAGTGGGGAAAGCTCCTCAAAGATTCCACCAGGATGGTAAATCGTAGGCCTGCAGTCAATCTGATCAAAGCGAACCCTTAGACGAACTCGCCTCGGAGGCGTTGAAGCCTGTCTTTATGCTGCAGAGCCGTCATGTTCCGAACTTCTCGAACCACCACTCCGATCTTCTCGGTCACTACCTCTACTACTGCTCGCGTCGCTACGTACACCAACGTCGGTACGACCAGCGGTTTCTTTGCGAATTTGCCTCTGAGACTCGGCGACTAGAAGACACTGACATAGACTCATATTCTCCGTATCCCGCACGTCGCGATGGATCAGATCAAACTCATCAAACGGGCTGCCATTCGCTGTCAAGTCTTTAGCTGGGCTCGGAGTGTTAGCAATGTTCTTCCCTTTTTCTTCGCGTGATAGTCGACTCTTCGTAGGCGTACTTGTCATTCTGAGGACGACTAAAATGGCGCTCGAAGCGCTGACTCACCAAAAACAAATCTAGAGAGAGAAATAAAAGTAGAGAGAAGGGACATAAAGCGGAATACCTGAGCTTGCAGAGAGAAATAACGAAAGCGAAAGGGAATGACCTATTTATAGCAAAAACAAAGGCACGCTTCCCAAACGCAATCATTAGGTCTAAGAGGGCCTAAATGGGCCTCAAGGGCCGCCTATATATCCAGAAACCTACTCGTGACGGTTCATTTTCTCGCCTCAACCGATTTCCGGTTGAACAGCTAAACCAGATCAATCTCCGATTTTTGATTTGAACCGGTTCTCACCCAAACCGGTCTCCGGTTAAATAGCAAAACCGGTTCTACCATTTCACGGTTCGCGAGTAACCTTTCGCCCGACTTAAGCTTGCCTTCCATCACGAAGACATCAAGAGTGGGGTAGGCGAGTCGTGATGAACTTTACTCAAGCGACTAAATGCGTCCAACAATGGCCAGAGAAACAAGAGAAAGAGATACCTTCTGTTGACCCCGAGTAAAAACGACATGCGACTAAAAACGCCTAACAACGACGGGGAAGACCGACTAACCGCAAGGTGCCTCTCACACTAGAACATGTTATCCGAACGAACTTGACCCACAAATTCACTGAGACCGCTACACTGCTCACAAGTGAACTGGGGGGGAGACTTATTGTAGGAGATGGATTACATCCCTCCACAAGGCCCATCGAATAACAAGGTCTAGCCCAACAAGCTACAAACTTACTCGGCTCGGCGAGTAAAGCTGTCAGCTCGGTCTTAGAGTGCTTTTAGCCGACGACCAAGCCAACCAAAAGCATCCAGCTCGGAGGAACTCCATCAAGGCCCATATACTCAGCCTTCTCAAGTTAAGGCCCAAAGGGGGACCGGATCTTGGGAACACAAGGATGGAAAGCCTATAAAAGGAAAGGAGACAACAACAAGAAGGGGATCGACACTTTTACACACACACTGAGCGGCTAGATCTAGGGTTTTAGTCTCTCTTTACTCCTAATCGTTCTGTACCTTTTCCGGTTTGCTCTTCGAGCTTCGACATGTTTCCTTGATCTCTTGTCACTCTTGTACCCCCTTTTGATCAGATCTAATAAAACGTCTTTAGTCATCCAATTTTCGAGTTCTTTCAACCTAGTCGACTTAATCCCGTATAAACAACTATCTTGTTTATCTTGTCTCTGTTAAACTTGACTCTGGTCTTGACTATCTATTTTTAATCTCATTTCTGTGTTATAGTAGCTAGTTTATATTGTTAATAGTCTCTGTGTTACGATTTTGTTAATGGTTCTTTGTGTTATGGTTTAGTGTGTCATTCTCTGTGTGTTTCAGTCAGTTAGTCTCTCCATTTTCATATCTTCTGTTAGTTTAATAAACTATGCTATTCATCCATTTAAAGCTTTTCTTTTTATCTGTTTATGCTAATGTCTTTGAAATCCTTGTAGTATGCATCCACCAAGAAGAAGAGGTTTCCCCGCAAAAGCTACCGCCGGACGAGGTGGACCCAGTTTCGTGAAGAACACAAACCCATGTGCTCCACCGGGATATCCACTGTGAAGCATTGAGGAACTACTACAAGCACCTGCACGAAGAAAGCAGCCAACTCTCCACCCTGAGAAGAAAGATGGTGCTCTTTGGTAAGATATCCTTCTGACAGCAATTTTATAAATTTGGATTAAAAGTTTCACTAACTAATTGTTTTTTTTTGGTTTTATATATTGGCCATATATTACTGTTATGTTATACTTCCTAATGTATAAAGGAAATATGCATCTTAAGTTATGATGAGGATATTCGTATCTTAGGTTTAACCGACCAAGAGGTGTTGTATATATACGTTTGTACTGCAAAGGTTAATAAACAAGTCATTGAATATCAAATCTACATGGTATCAGAGCAATAAACATAAAGTTTATCGTCTCTAGTTCTTGGGAAATTGTATTCCTTTAGTAATGGTGGAAACTGGTGCAAAAGAAGATGAAACTCCATCAATTTCGCCATACTCGTTGTCCGCTTCAGACAATCCTGGAGCTGTCATAACATATGTTCAGTTGAACGGAGAGAACTACAACGAATCATCGTCAGAGATGCTTAACGCTGTGCAAGCCAAGCGTAAGATAGGGTTCCTCAATGGGACGTTGAAGACACCAGTCAAAGGGAGCCCAGACCTAGACAACTGGCTTGCAGGTAACTCTATGTTGGTAGGTTGGATTCGTACGTCTATCAACCAAAGGTGCGCTCAACGGTGACGTATATCACAGACGCTTGTCAACTCTGGTCTAACCTCAAGGAGCGTTTCTCGGTGGGAAACGCTGTGAGAATTCATCAGATTAAAGCTCAGTTAGCCTCGTGTAGACAAGAAGGACAATCTGTGCTGGATTACTTTGGCAAGCTCTCAACCCTGTGGGAAGAGCTGCAGATGTATCAACCCATTCATGTGTGCTCCTGTGGAGCGGCAACAGCGATCGCAAAAGAAAAGGAGGCAGAGAAGATTCAGCAGTTTGTGATGGGCTTGGATGATGCAAGATTTGGAAGCATCTGTACAACTATCATCGGTACGGATCCACTTCCATCCTTAGGAGAAATCTATAACAAAATTGTTTGAGAAGAACAGAGGCTAGTTTCAGCTCGTGGCCACGAGCAACAGCATGAAGCTGTTGGGTTTTTTACTCGTCATGATCCCTCACAGACGAACAAGTCGGAAGCAAGACAAGAAAATTCGCTTTTGAAGCCACGAAACATGCTCTGTTCTTACTGCGGGAGATCTGGACACGAAAAACGTGATTGCTGGCAGATTATTGGGTTTCCGGAATGGTGGCCTGATTGTAACAACAATGGAGGTCGTGATCGCGGAAGGGGTGGTCGCAACTCTGGCTCGGGAGGTTCAGGTCGTGGTCGTGCCCAGGCCACTGCTGCATATGCTACGTCTGCACATGCTACGAGTTCTAACCCGCCATCAATTCAAGGGTAAACGTCGGACCAGTGGAAATTTCTCACACAAATGATTCATGAAAAGTTGGGTAGCAACAGTTCAGACAAGTTGTCTGGTGCTTCACACCATATGACAGGGTATTTTTCTCTGCTAACAAACGTCAAAGACGTTGCTCCCTGTTCTGTTGGGTTCGCAGATGGTAGCAACACCTTTGCTACGAGTGTTGGAATTTTTCCACTATCTGAAACAGTTCTGTTAGATAATGTGTTTTATGTTCCTGCATTAAACTGCACGTTGATATCAGTGTCTAAGTTACTAAAACAAACAAATTGTTTTGCAACAATCACAAATACGATTTGTGTTTTACAGGACCGTTTTTCGAGGACTTTGATTGGAGCCGGTGAAGAGCGTGATGGGGTCTACTATTTGTTGGGTCAAAAACGGTTACGACGAAGTTAACGTCCAAATCCCCGAAGAAGAAAAACATAGAAAACTTCTTCGACAAATACTTTTTCGAAATAGATTCTTCTTTACGAAAACCTTTGCGGAAGAAACGCGAATCATTGGACAAGAGCTCGAGAAGGATCGTTACGCAGCGACCAAACACGTGCTCCGCTCGGTCGCTACGTATCGACCGAGTTCGAGCCAAAGCTCAGTCGCTAAGTAGCGACCAAACGCCCATTCCGCTCGGTCGCTACGTAGCGACCGAGCTCTTTCGAAACGTCGATACGACATCAGTCCTTGCATTCTCGTCTACCCTTCGATGCTATCTCCCGAATACCGTAGCGATCCCATCTCACATTCCCCGCCATTTCTAAGTTATCAATCAAACTTTACCGTAAAAACCGCGGAAAGTTAATTCTTTATCGAAAGAAGCCGTAATAAATGCTTCAAGTCGAAAGACGGCCCAAAGGGACCTAAGACATGACTCAAGGCCCAACTTACGATTTCTTAACCAACAGCCCGTAAACCGCATGTCGGTTTACGCTTAGTTCGCAAGGAAAGATAAATGTCAAGTTTCCGCGGATAAATACGAAATTTTGAAGATAATGACGAAGATCGGACAAAATGGAATATCTCCATTTTTATGCTATGGCGGCTTAAGGGCAGAAGAGGAAAAGCGTAAACCGACCTTGGAGCCAGTATATAAGGGGTCCTAGGCGAGAGGCATGGGAGAAGATTTTTTCACAGCAAACTTAGCACTTAGAGCGATTTTAGGCAATTTTCTGTTTTTGTTATTCGAGCTGCGACTCAATTAGGTTTTTTCCGTCTTAGGGTTTTAGAACTAGGAATCTCGCCGACAGCTCTCGTAGCCCAGGCACTTACCTTGTTGTAAACGCTCAAACGCAGATTCAGAATAAGAACTATCTTGCTCTCTTTTTCGATCTCTTATTTTATTACTGTTCTCGTTTCGTGTTCTGATTGCTTGGCGTGTGGTGTTAGCAGATATCCGGGACCTCTGGGAAATTAGGGTTCTCCTACTTTCCTCATTTAAAAGGAAATCGACAGTGCGAATTTCGGTTCCCATAGTTTGGCGCTAGAAGGATGGGGGGTACGGATCAACCAGGCATGTCAACTGACGACATGGATAACGTGCAGACTCCTCTTAACGGAGGCAGCGGCACTGATCTCCATACTCCCGCATTGGACGTATCCGCGGCCAACGCACCAGCCAACGCTGCGGCGCTCGAGGAGTTTAAAAAGATGTTCGCCACCTACGAAAAAAGGTCGGAAGAACAGGATAAGCTCGTGAGCACCTTGACCAAACAAGTTGAAACTTTAACGGCAAGAACTCGTGCAATCCGCCCCCGTGGAACCACTAAAGTCCGCAGGAAAAGACTCGACTTTGCAACCCCACTCAACAGGCCTGGAGCCGCCCAGGAACGACCTTCTGGTCAAAACCCTAGCGAGAAGTCTCCCGTCGAAAGGGGAAACTCCGAAAGCCCTCCGCCTCCCGCGAAGGCTTCAGAGGACAACGGAGTCAAGCAAGTCGACCTGGATCCTAGTGATGTCTACAACAATACTGATGAGGACGCCGACAGACATCCAAGAAGGACCAGAAGCCGATTCACTCGGGAAAGCTCACCGTTCGACAAACCAATGACAGAAGAGGAGGAAATCCTCTATTGGAACGAACAGGAAGAGCTGGCTGAAAAACAAATCGAGCTCACTCGCAGTAAACACCGACAAGCGCAGAAATCTGCTGACGAGACGTCGGATATACGCGATCTTCGCGACTATATCACCAAGTCTGCGGCAGAAGTAAGAGCTGTAAAATCTCAAATCCATCACGCTACGAGCGCGGCCCCTGAGATCGACAGACTGCTGGAAGGGTCTCGGAAGACCCCTTTCCCGCTCGCATCTCAGATACGAGGGTATCCGATCCAGGAAAAATCAAAGTACCGAAGTATGATGGTACGACCGATCCGAGAGCACACCTTCAGGCTTTCCACATCACGATGGGAAGAGCGAGGCTGAAGGACGGCGAGAGAGATGTCGGCTACTGCCGCCTGTTCGTCGAGAATCTAGAAGGAGCAGCCCTCGAATGGTTCGCGCGCCTTAAATGAAACTCTATCGGGAGTTTCCGACAGCTCGCATCGGAATTTCTCAAGCAATACTCTATGTTCATAGATAGAGAAACTTCTGATGTCGATCTCTGGAGTCTGTCCCAGAGGGAAGAGGAACCCCTTGTTGGGGTCAAAATCAGTCACGACGGAATCAATGTCTGAAAGTCCATGTTGGGGTCAAAAAACGGTTGCAACAAAGTTAACGTCAAAATCCCCGAAGAAGAAACCGTAGAAACCTTCTTCGACATATATTTTTTCGAAATAAATTCTTCTTTACGAAAAGCTTTGCGGAAGAAACGCGAGTCATCGGACAAGAGCTCGAGCTCGGTCGCTACGTAGCGACCGAGCTCTTCCGAAACGTCGATACGACATTAGTCCATGCGTTCTCGTCTACCCTTCGATGCTATCTCCCGAAGACCGTAGCGAACCCATTTCACGATTCCTCGCCATTCTAAGTTATCGATCAAACTTAACCGTAAAAACCGAAGAAAGTTAATTCTTTATCGAAAGAAGCCGTAATAAACGCTTCGAGTCGAAAGACGGCCTAAAGGGACCTAAGACATGACTCGAGACCCAACTTACGATTTCTTAACCAACAGCCCGTAAACCGTTTGTCGGTTTACTCTAGGTTCGCAAGGGGAGATAAATGTCAAATTTCCGCGGATAAATACGAAATTTTGAAGATAATTACGAAGATCGGAAAAAATAGAATATCTCCATTTTTATGCTATGGCGGCTTAAGGGCGGAAGGGGAAATGCGTAAACCGACCTTGGAGCCAGTATATAAGGGGTCCTAGGAGAGAGACATGAGGAGGAACTTTTGGAGAGCAAACTTAGCACTTAGAGCAATTAGGCAACTTTCCGTTTATTTATTTCGAGCTGCGACTCAATTAGGTTTAGCCGTCTTAGGGTTGCTAGAACTAAGAATCTCGCCGACAGCTCTCGAGTCCAGGCTTATACCTTGTTGTAAACGCTCATACGCAAATTCGGAATAAGACTTATCTTTGCTCTTTTCTTACGATTTATATACTTTATCGTTGTCATTATCGTGTTCTTATTTGTTTGGCGTGTGGTATTAGCAGATATCCGGGACCTCTGGGAAATTAGGGTTTTTCTAGTTTCCTAATTGAAACAGTAATCGACAGTGCGAATTTCGGTTCCCACAGTTTGGCGCTAGAAGGAGGGGGGGGGGTACGGATCAATCTAACTCCCAGCCACAAAACGCTTGATCAAAACAATGTCTGGAAACACGAAAGACAAAATCGTAGTTTGCAATAACGCTGGTAAGACAACTCCAGCCGCCACTGCGCCTACGGTGAACGCTTAGGCAAACACCACAGTTCTTGAGAAAATCGAAAACCTAGCCGCGACTCTTCGCCACAGGAAGTGCAACGAAACAAGCTCGCGATTTCTCTGTCTAAACGTAAAGGGAAACGATAAATTTTATCAAACCCCGTAAGTTTGGCTCATTTCCGAGCTAAAGAAGTTTCAATGCGTATGGGTTTTACCAAAACACTTTTTCCGAAAAATTTTCGGAAGGTAAAACTTGTTCTCCCAAAAACCGCAGAAAACCCCTAGGTTATTCGCGGAAAAAGGAAGCGCAGCAAATCAATTACACAGCTCGGTCGCTACGTAGCGATCGAGCTCTAGCTAAGCTCGGTCGCTACGTAGCGACCGAGCACGCACAAGGCTCGGTCGCTACGTAGGGACCGAGCACGCACACAGCTCGGTCGCTACGTAGCGACCGAGCACGCACACAGCTTGGTCGCTACGTAGCGACCGAGCACGCACATGGCTCGGTCGCTACGTAGCGAACGAGCTCAAGCCAACTCTCCACTCGCTACGTAGTGACCTGCAAGGCCTCAGAAAGGTCCTCCTTTGCATTCTCGTTTGAATTCTCATCGAAACGCTTTTCGTTTCGTCTCAATCGGAGTTTCAGTTAAGATTTTACGACGAAAACAAGTAGGACTCTTTTTGGCTTGCTTCCACTCGCTACGTAGCGACCTGTCTGACCTTCACTCGCTACATAGCGACCTGTCAGCCCTCAGAAAGGTCCTCCTTTAGGTTCTCTTTTGAATCCTCATCGAAACGCTTTTCGTTTCGTCTCAATCGGAGTTTCCATTGAGATTTTACGACGAAAACAAGTAGGACTCTTCTTGGCTTGCTTCCACTCGCTACGTAGCGACATGTCAGACCTTCACTCGCTACATAGCGACCTGTCAGGCCTCGGAAAGGTCCTCCTTTAGGTTCTCTTTTGAATCCTCATCGAAACGCTTTTCGTTTCGTCTCAATCAGAGTTTCCGTTGAGATTTTACGACAAAAACAAGTAGGACTCGTCTAGACTCCTTCGCTTGCTCCTACTCGCCCTTACCTCCATCTTTGTGTTCTCCTTCAAATCTCGATCGAAAAGTCTCATGTTTCGTCTTGATTGGAGTTACCATTGAAACTTTATGATAAAAAAACGGCTAAGACTTGTTTTCTCGCTTGGATTCAGATTAATTGTATAAAACGGCAACGGTTAACTTAACACCTTAGCCGCCTCAACTATACGATTACGTTGAACCTTTTTATAAAAATTAACGTCGTATCTAAGGAGAAGATAAAAGCCAAGTTCGGAAGATAAATGTCAAGTTTAAAGGATAAAGACCAATATCGAAAATGGCGAACATACACGAGAAGAAGAAGGGGAAATAAGCAAGCAAAACTGAGAAGAGACAAAACAGCGTCTTCGAGAGAACTAAGGTATTTCCGACTTGAGATTTTTGAAATCAGACTTGGAATTTTCAAATTACTAAGAAATAAAAATGCCTTTGAGACTGCCATAGAACTTTAGGGAACGTAAAACCTAGGTGGATAGTCTAGCGAACTAAGTCTTAGGCGATTTTTCTTGTCTCGATATATCGTTCCATAACTGTTCAGCCAGATCTTGCAAACCGATCTAAACTCTCCGAAAATCGAGAAACGATCGCCACACATATCCAGCTCACTTCCTAAAGAGAGAAAAAACTAGAGACATGAACGTCGTCTTAAAACCGATTCGTTTCTAGCAATTTTCTCGGAACCGACATATTCCAAGTCGTCAAAGTGGAAACAAACCAAATCACAGTCCAAGCGTCATCTTTAAATCGTCCAGGATTATTGATCATTTCAAAACTTAGAAGAAGAAACGTACACAACCATTCAAAGTATCGGTTCAACTGTTTTCTTTCGTAAAAAAAAAAAAAAAAAAAAAAAAAAAAAAGGGAGTAGGTACGTATACTATACTCGTATACTCCCAAACTTCAAAAACTTTTGCAAATCGCCAAGAAAATGATTTTGTCAAAGCAAATCTTCTCAAATAGGCAAACGGCAATCTAAAATTCGTCTAAACGCTAGCAACATATCCAGACGATCATGAACATAATCTCAAAGACTATACATCATTTCTTGTCGCAATCATGCGTACAGAAAACATATACCAATATCAAACTGAAACTCGACGATTAGCCAAAGTATTGAAGCCCTTTCCAGTTTTAGAAAGCCAGTTTCATTTAAAAATTTCTACGAGAAATCTTCATTCACCAAAGCATTTCTTTCAGTTTCCGTTGTACCAAGTGAGCCACGGAAAAGGATCGAAAACATTTGTGACGAAGAAAACTCGAGAATAGATGTAGCATCGTGCACAAAGAGACGCTTTCCTCCCGATGGTGGCTAGATCCACCTCTGGTCGACCAATTCGTTCCAGAAACGAATGTGTCATGAGAATTCTTTCATAAAACCTATGAAAAACGTTCTGCGACTAGATCATAATGAAATAAACTTCGGTAACACTCCATGAGTAACTCCAAGCAACTTTCACCTAGGATCGAAATCATGGCAGAAACGTTTCTCGTGAAACCCACAGAAACAACGCTACTTTAACATATGTTTACATATCACCGATCTACAACCTTCGTAAAACCGGTCCCCGTTACTTACGCGAAAAATCCTTCGTACTATCAGACCAAGTCTTACGAAGAAACTTTCTAAAGTTAACATAACAGGCTTTATGAAGAACCATGCGGCTCGCTGGCTTCTGCTTTTCTTTTCCCTCGGTCACATCCGAGAAGGCAGTCGTCCCGCCACTGATTCCACACTGGTTATGTAGCAAACCTCTTGGGCTTCGTCTTCCTCGAGCAAAAAAAAAAATCGATTTTCATAAGACTATAGGTCACATTATACGAAATATTCGTCGTATAACTAAAACCTAGAGCGGAGAATCATTTTCTACGACTATCGGCCATATTAGCATGGATAACCCCGGCAAACTTGGCCTATCAATCTCGACAAGCGCTCATTGGCCCTCGGTCAATTACGCCTTCCACTAAAGGTCCAAACCAATATTTGCCATCCCCTTTAAGGACGGTCGTAAACTAACATGACCTTAAATGTTAAGTACCATGGTGTAATCCTTGACATGCAACATCCTTGGCTATATGAGTGAACACATCCCTCACGCCAAGCCAAACTATTTGAGAAATCATAGCTCCATCACTTAACGGCTAAACGACAATCTACGATCTGTCTAAAAACGTCGTGTGACTATTAAGAGAATAATTATCGTATAGCCTACAGTCGGAAGTCATATGATAAATTCTTCGTAACGAAACTCCGACCTAACAACCAAATGGTTAAAGGAGGATCTAAACTTTTCGAAAATTGACCGAGTTCAATACGCTCCACAATTCACTTTAAGCCCGCAACGTTTTACCCATAATACGCGGTATGTAAGGAAAAATCCGTAACAAAGCTTCTAGAGCTATACGAAACATCCTAAAAAATGCACGGAATAGATCTCGGAAAGCCAACACTTCACAAAGCACTATGAAGGAAAACGCTTCTTCCCATGAAAAAATTTACGCGACACCTCAGTCCTAATTCCTCGATTGCAAATCAAATTATTAGCATCCAAACAGGAACAACAATTTTGGCTGCGAACATCCGTAGTCAAACAAGAACGTTTCTCAAACACAGGGCTAAGACTAAACCCTTGCAACATCGCAAAACATCTTCAAGCCCGCTAACATTTCAAGCATGAAACGCGGCATACGAAAGAATAACAAATCTTCAGCCTCGCGAGACGTCGCAGACGCCTGAAGATTTGTTCTTCGACGAAATTTCCTTCCTCGATAAAAACACTTTCTTGGAAGACCAGACAGTCGTACGCACTAACATCTTCTCAAAACATATCCTTCGCGAAGACTCGAAACGGTATTTTTTTCCATTAAGTTTGTTGCTGACCACAACGAACTCTTAACGTCCTAAACAGACTTAGCCATCTCGTGGAGATGACTCTCGTACATCCGACACAAGGATAATAGCGCTATAAAAGAAACCTAAAAATTTTTGTCAGCACTTCCAGGAGGCTTAAAAATTGTCCTTGGAGAGATGCTCGGTTCCAACCATACAAGTCGTATAAGCCGAGAATCTAACGCGGACTTTAAATCGGTATGGAATCAGGATGAAACTGAAACGGGATACGTAAGTCGAATTAGTCATCGCACCCTCTAAAACCAGGAGTAAACCTAGGTCTTGCCCTAAACCCAGCGCACTGTTCTCTAACATCTCTAGGCATAGTATCAAAAACCTTGATACGAGATCCCAAAATTTGTCTCTTTGCCAATATTCGAGCGTCTTCAGAAATCCCGCAAGATTTACAGACTGCTGAAAACTCTCGAAACAGATCACGGATATAGCAATTCACACAGAGTTAGATTACGAGATGACAACTCATAATCTTCCTTCTACACCCATATAAAATGCCATCGGCAGCAACACGTCTGAAAACCGTTAAATAAAAACTAGACCGTAAAGGTCTCGCTGGAAAACAAGTCATAAGAACCTTAACTCCAAGACGAACTACGAAAGGCTTGATCCCTTCAACAAGGGTACGTAGGCAGCCATCATAAGGCACAGCCCCAATCTTATCGCGTTCTACTCTTAGAAGAGCGAGAAGACCAGTTACTAACCTTTTCGACCATTAATTCCGCCTAACTAACCTAACTTTCCAAGCCACTCGCTAAAACCTCACGCTAGAAGCTCATGGTTCTAACGAGTTGGGGGGCTAAATGTTGGGGTCAAAATCGGTCACGACGGAATCAATGTCTGAAAGTCCGTGTTGGGGTCGAAAAACGGTTGCAACAAAGTTAACGTCAAAATCCCCGAAGAAGAAAACGTAGAAACCTTCTTCGACAGATACTTTTTCGAAATAAATTCTTCATTGCGAAAAGCTTTGCGGAAGAAACGCGAGTCATCGGACAAGAGCTCGAAGAGGGTCGCTACGCAGCAACCGAATGCATGTTCCGCTCGGTCGCTACGTAGTGGCCAAGCGTTCGCTCGGTCGCTACGTAGTGACCGAGCGTTCGGTCACTACGTAGCGATAGAGCTCTTCCGAAACGTCGATACGACATTAGTCCATGCGTTCTCGTCTACCCATCGATTCAATCTCCCGAAGACCGTAACGAACCCATTTCACGATTCCCCGCCATTCTAAGTTATCGATCAAACTTAACCGTAAAAACCGCGGAAAGTTAATTATTTATCGAAAGAAGCCGTAATAAACGCTTCGAGTCGAAAGACGGCCCAAAGGGACCTAAGACATGACTCGAGGCCCAACTTACGATTTTTTAACCAACAGCCCGTAAACCACTTGTCGGTTTACGCTTGGTTCGCAAGGGGAGATAAATGTCAAGTTTCCGCGGATAAATACGAAATTTTGAAGATAATTACGAAGATCGGAAAAAATGGAATATCTCCATTTTTATGCTATGGCGGCTTAAGGGCAGAAGAGGAAAAGCGTAAACCGACCTTGGAGCCAGTATATAAGAGGTCCTAGCCGAGAGGCATGAGGAGGAACTTTTGGAGAGAAAACTTAGCACTTAGAGCAATTAGGCAACTTTCCGTTTTTGTTATTTCGAGCTGCGACTCAATTAAGTTTAGCCATCTTAGGGTTGCTAGAACTAAGAATCTCGCCGACAGCTCTCGAGCCCAGGCTTATACCTTGTTGTAAACGCTCATACGCAAATTCGGAATAAGACTTCTCTTTGCTCTTTTCTTACGATTCTTATACTTTATCGTTGTCATTATCGTGTTCTGAATTGCTTGGCGTGTGGTATTAGCAGATATCCGGGACCTCTGGGAAATTAGGGTTTTCCTAGTTTTCTAATTTAAACGGAAATCGACAGTGCGAATTTCGGTTCCCTCTCCCCTCCGCGAGTTCATCAGCCGGTTCAAGTTGGTGATGTCCAGGGTCAATAGGATATGCGACAAGGTGGCCATCCACGTGCTCGGAAAGGCGCTATGGTACAAGTCGAAATTCAAAAAATGGATATCCCTCGAAAAACCGCGGACGATCCAAGACGCCCTCCACAAGAAGACAGACTACATCATGATCGAGGAAGAAACGAAAATCTTATCGCAGAAGCATAAGTCGCTGAGATCATCCTTGAAAGATGTAGACCCAAAAACAAGGAAGAAGAACCCTCGTAACGACAAGTATGTCCATCACGAGGGGGAAGAACTCCAAGGAGCACATAATTACGCGATCGGCTCAGACAAGGGCCGAACCACGGGTAATACGTGGACTCGCAACCAAGGATATGACGAAAACACCTTCTGCGAGTTCCACCAATCCCGAGGACACTCCACGACTAACTGCAAGGTCTTGGGAGCGAGGCTGGCCGCGAAGCTACTAGCCAGAGAACTCTCGGAAGTAACCAACGTGAAAGATCTCATCCTCGAGACTGATCGCCCCCCGAAGCCGGACAGAAATCTTCCCGCGTAGAGATCTCCCCAAAGAAACCAATCCGGGGATAAACGCGGCAGGAGGCCAGACGACAAAGAGAATGATAACAATCGTCGTAGAGTCAACATGATCATCAGAGGATTGCAATTCTGCAACGATACGGTCTCCGCCATAAAGGCTTACCAGCCGAAGGCGGAGTCGAGCGCAAACTGGCCTACATGGTCTCCTACCAAAGATGATCAGAACTGCTCAATCACCTTCACAAAGGAGGAAGCCAGCGGGATAGATCAGCCTCACTGTGATCCGCTCGTCATAGACCTCGTCATACGAGATCTGGAAGTCGGAAGAGTACTCATTGACATGGGGAGCACGGTCAATGTAATCTTCCGCAACACTCTCAATCGGATGAGCATCGAACTCGGAGAAGTAACTCCAACTCCGAAACCGCTCACAGGCTTTTCTGGCGAAGTATCGATGAGCCTCGGATCAATTCAGCTACCTGTCATGACCAAGGAGGTCACAAAAATCGTAGAGTTCGCGGTCGTCGATCATCCTGCCATCTACAACGTGATCATGGGAACCCTGTGGCTCAACGCTATGCAACCGTTCCATCGACGTACCACCTGGGCGTCAAATTCCCGACCCCAAACGGAGTCGCAGCTATCTAGGGATGTCAGAAACAGTCGCGACTGTGCTTCCTCGTAGAACACAAGTTAAGACAGATGACAACCTCTGCAGCAGAAAATCACAAACGCACGAAGATCGATAAATCTTCGACCAACAACGTTTCGAGAAAAGACGATTTCACATCGCCTGCCGACGCAGACGCTTCGGGTGTCGAAACTCAACATGAGGCCGAAGCCGACACTACAATTCAACTGGAACATCCGGAAGAGAACACTGACCCTGCCATGATCATCTCTATCAAGGTGGTCAGCACGGCGACAACAGCCGAGTAAAAACGCTCGCGGCATAAAACAGAACTACGAGATGGCTTGATCCTCGAAAGGGGTACGTAGGCAGCTCGTCGAAGGACGAGTTCAGCTATCCCCCTCTCCAAAAAGGGGGGGGGAGTGGGTGCGTGTACTCGTATACTCCCACATAGGAAAAGCTGCGTTATTGTAATCGAATTCTATCAAGATTTTGAAATTTTTTACAAAATATGCGTCGCTCTTTTTAAGACAAAATCGCAAAACAATCTCACTTCAACAATATACGTATAGTCTTCGAAATAACTGCGAGACGTCGCCAAGTTAAAAATCGACATGATACGAACAAATTGTCCGAATGCGACCACTACAAATCTTTCATTCCGTTCGTTGATTGGCCCCGACGAACACATCAGCTGTCTTAAACAAACGAAACCTGATCACCCTTTTGATCTTCAAACGTCCAACACAAGGACGAAAGCGCTCTACAAAAAAAAATCTGAAATTTTGGTCTAGCACTTCCAGTTGGCTTTAAATCGGTACGAATCAGGTAGAAATCGCAACAGGAAAACCGATAGCCGGCTAGTCACCTCACAAACCTTAAAACCGAGAGTAAACCTAGGTCTTGCCTAAACCCATCGCATTGGTCTCAAACATCTCAAAGACATGATATCTAAACGTTACGAGATTCCCAAAACATGTCTCTTCGTTCATATCTCAACGTTCCCGAAAAATCGTAAATAATTTTTACGAAAACTCACGTCTCGAACGAACTAACAGATTGAACGCCTCAACGAAGATAAATATGAGACGGCAACTCATGTTCACTTCAAACCCACTCTAAACAAAGTAACCCAAACAGACATCCATTATATAAACCGCATAGCGATAGGGGTTCAAGGCCACCAACAGCCGGTCCCGATAAAAGCGGCCAAAAAAAAAGGCCCGTACAAAGTTCGAAGGCCACACTCGGCCAGACATATATGAACAAAGGCCACACTCGGCCGCTAAATATTAGATAAAGGGAAAATATCCTTCCCGTCAAAACACTCACAGGTCAAAGTTAGAACTCCTGGACAAGGAAGCTCCGAATGCATCCGCGGGAAAGTTCACTTCCTCATCGTCACCGGCAAAATCAGTCGTAGTTTCTACGGTATCAGGGGAAACCGGGATGGGATCCCAGAATCCCTGGATCTTCCCATCGATCGGAGGAATGGTCGCCTCAGTGTGAGCATGATCCTTCATGCCACCCTTCATTAACTCCATCTCCCTCTCGAAAACGTAGTCATCTTCCTGCGTCTTCCAAAGGCTCCCGACGGAGCCGCGACACTCACGGAAGTCGCCCAGCGAGTTGAAAGCACCCTTAAGATTCTCGTACTCAACCTGGAATTGAGAAGCGCGAGTCTTCATCACCTCGACAGTTTCCCTCTTGCCCTTCCGTTCCGCCCTGCGAACAGCCCTGGCATGATCACGAGCGAGTTGAGCGTCTCGCGCCAACATCTCGTCTCGCATGCGAGCAAGATCCTTTTCCGCCTTCTCCGCTTTAAAGCGATAGATCATGGCCTCTCTATGGCTCGCCTCAATGGCCGATCCAAGCAAGTTCAAACCCTGTAAAACCGATTGACGCGTTATTAGAAAAAAATAACAATAACGATCGTCAGAATTCTTAAAATTTATACCCCGTAAATGATGCGAGATCCTTCCGCAACAACTTTCGGCCTCCCTGACTCGCTCGTGGCCTGAGGAGCGTCAAAGCCCGACGGAAGACCAGCGAAGAAATCATCGAAGTCCGGAATAGGGACCTCGCTCGTACCACTTCCATCGCCGAAAGCAAGGTTCGGATCTCATCCTGGAAGCATGCAATCGTCCACCGAAAACTCTAGGTCGCCGAGATCAATATCTTTTCCCTTCGAAGAATTCGGCCCCGTCACAATAGTGGGAGCGGCGTTGGGACCGGCGTTGGGACCTTGGTCTTCAGGTTCGGAATCACTCCTTGTTTCTCCGCCCACAGCAGGACCAGGATGCACAAACCTCAACGCCTTACGAACTCTATTCGGCGTAAAAGAAGTCCAGAAAAAAAGACCATTCCTGAGCAGATCCCTCATCGCAATAATGTCCTCAGGAAACGGAGTAAGAGGGTTGATAGAGGGATGATCGTTCGGCGAGCTCCGAAACAGTGGGATACAACTCTCCTCAACGGACGCTGCGTCTACACGAACGAAGAAGAAAAACTTCCTCCACGAGTTGAAGTTAGAAGTGAACCCCTTTACCACTGACATGAAGTTCCGAGGAACCAACCTGTACGTGTCCATTTCCCTAATGATCTGTAATCAAAGAAGCGCTTCGAAGTGATCAACGGTCAGAGAAAGACCATGCTCGTAGCTCAGGACCAGGATCCCTATGAGGTGCTGGATGCCAAGAGGATTAAGTTGGCTTATCGCCACCCCGAAACGACCCAACATACGGACGATGATCTCGGGGATCGGAAACCATAAACGGCAACGCACTATGAATGCCTCGTAACAAGTAAAGAAGCCCTCCGGGGGACTACTAGCGCACTCTCCTTGACAAGGAACCCGGAATTTCACCGCTTCCGAAATATGGTAGAACGACCGCATGACCTCGAGGAATCCGCTAGTGCTCCTACTCGGCGCACATGCCTCCACCGGGCGATGGTTCATGACCGGGAATGATTTTTCTATGGGAGGCGTGATCGAACCGTAACACGCCACCCACCATGCCTCATTCTCGGCGGGGTCTACCGAATGAGGAACGAATTCCATCTTCGGCACTCGAAGCTCTTCAGAAACATTCGCGGGCAAAGACCCTTTCTTCGAACTCCTCTTCTTACTCGACATCTCGTGGTTTTTTTTTTTTCTTTTTCTTTAATATCAAGAAGGAAATGACAAAGAGAAAGAGAAAGAAGTTTTCAAGAAAAACCTCTCTATGAGAATGAGTAAGTGTGAAGATTGTGAAGAAGTTACCTCCCTTCTTATAGGCATGAGAAATTACTATTTACTTACGGATTTTTGGACACGAACTTCGCCCAAATACACCAATCTCGTCCAAACTCGCCATACCACGCATTGGGACCTTGTTAGAAATTCACGTTCCCAACGAGCTGGGGGGCTAACTGTTGGGGTCAAAAACGGTTACGACGAAGTTAACGTCCAAATCCCCGAAGAAGAAAAACGTAGAAAACTTCTTCGACAAATACTTTTTCGAAATAGATTCTTCTTTACGAAAACCTTTGCGGAAGAAACGCGAATCATCGGACAAGAGCTCGAGAAGGATCGTTACGCAGCGACCAAACACGTGCTCCGCTCGGTCGCTACGTAGCGACCGAGTTCGAGCCAAAGCTCAGTCGCTACGTAGCGACCAAACGCCCATTCCGCTCGGTCGCTACGTAGCGACCGAGCGCTCGTCTACCCTTCGATGCTATCTCCCGAATACCGTCGATACGACATCAGTCCATGCATTCTCGTCTACCCTTCGATGTTATCTCCCGAATACCGTAGCGAACCCATCGCACATTCCCCGCCATTTCTAAGTTATCAATCAAACTTTACCGTAAAAACCGCGGAAAGTTAATTCTTTATCGAAAGAAGCCGTAATAAACGCTTCGAGTCGAAAGACGGCCCAAAGGGACCTAAGACATGACTCGAGGCCCAACTTACGATTTCTTAACCAACATCCCGTAAACCGCATGTCGGTTTACGCTTGGTTCGCAAGGGAAGATAAATGTCAAGTTTCCGCGGATAAATACGAAATTTTGAAGATAATTACGAAGATCAGACAAAATGGAATATCTCCATTTTTATGCTATGGCGGCTTAAGGGCAGAAGAGGAAAAGCGTAAACCGACCTTGGAGCCAGTATATAAGGGGTCCTAGGCGAGAGGCGTGGGAGAAGATTTTTTCACAGCAAACTTAGCACTTAGAGCGATTTTAGGCAATTTTCCGTTTTTGTTATTCGAGCTGCGACTCAATTAGGTTTTTGCAGTCTTAGGGTTTTAGAACTAGGAATCTCGCCGACAGCTCTCGTAGCCCAGGCACTTACCTTGTTGTAAACGCTCAAACGCAGATTCGGAATAAGAACTATCTTGGTCTCTTTTTCGATCTCTTATTTTATTACTGTTCTCGTTTCGTGTTCTGATTGCTTGGCGTGTGGTATTAGCAGATGTCCGGGACCACTGGGAAATTAGGGCTCTCCTACTTTCCTTATTTAAACGAAATCGACAATGCGAATTTCGGTTCCCACACTATTTTATGGATGTCGTCTCAGCGAAGAGTCATAAGGCAGTTGGAGGATCAGACCAAGTCTTGTGGCATCAACGCTTAGGACACTCGTCGTTTTCAGTACTTTCGGATTTGAGTTTTTCTTCTTCTAAAGTAGATGGTTCTCGTCATTGTGATGTTTGTTATAGAGCCAAGCAAACACGTGAAATGTTCTATGATAGTATGAATAAAACAAAGGATTTTATTTCTCTTATTCATGTTGATGTTTGGGGTCCCTACCGGGTTCCATCTTCTTGTAGCGCAGTCTATTTTTTGACAATTGTAGACGACTTCTCTAGGGCTGTCTGGACCTATCTCTTACTTGAGAAGTCTGAGGTGAAACAAGTATTGTTACAGTTCTTTGCATATACAGAAAAACAGTTCAACAAGCCAGTTAAGATGGTGCGTAGTAATAACGGTACGGAGTTCATGGTTTTGTCCTCCTACTTCCGTGAACATAGAATAGTACATCAGACAAGTTGTGTAGCTACACCTCAACAAAATGGAAGAGTTGAAAGAAAGCATCGGCATATTCTTAATATTGCACCAGCTATCATGTTTCAGGCAAGCATGCCTATCAAGTTCTGGGGTGAAGCGGTGTTGACTGCTGCTTATTTAATAAACCGAACTCCATCTTCCATCCACAAGGGTCGGTCACCGTATGAGATCCTCCATGGCGTGAAACCAGACTACAAGCAACTTCGAGTCTTTAGCTCGGAGTGTCATGTCCATAAAGCATCGCGTGATAAGGACAAGTTTCGCGCGCATAGTCGCGTTTGCGTGTTTGTTGGCTACCCGTTTGGGAAGAAAGGTTGGAAGGTATATGATACCGACAGGAAAGAGTTTTTGGTCTCTCGTGATGTTTTCTTCCGAGAAGATATATTTCCCTTTGCGAACAAGAAAACCGTGTCTGCAGACCTAGTTTCGTCCATAGAAGAGTATGATGAAGATTGGCTGATACCGCCAGTCGACAGGGGGAGTAATCTGGTTACCGAGGATAATGTGTGAACTTGCTCCTCCTGTTGTAGTAGAAGGTTCCGCTGCTGAAGTCTTGCCATCTCAAGAATCAGGTGATACATCTGAGCAGTTGCCTCAAGAGAATCTCGGCAGAGGTTGTCGAGAAAAGAAACAGTCAGTTCGTCTGAAAGATTTTATCGCATACAATGCTACTCAAGTAGACCCCGACATCCATCACACGCTCTCTTCGTGCACACATCAATCCTCGATACCAGGTCCTCCAGGTACATCACTCTATCCGCTCAATGACTTTGTGTCTGATGATCAGTTTTCTCAAGGACATAAAACGTTTTTGACTGCAATAACCACTGCTTCCGAACCCAAAAACTTTAATGAAGCAGTCACACAAAAAGTGTTTCGGGATTCAATGGTTGTTGAAGTAGAAGCCCTTGAAGATCACCACACATGGGATATCACTGATCTTCCTCCTGGAAAAGTTGCGCTTGGCAGTCAATGGGTCTATAAAATAAAATATAATGCGGATGGCACTATCTTGCGATACAAGTCTTGTGTGGTCGTGCAAGGTAACAAGCAAGTGGAGGGCGAAGATTACTCGGAGACGTTTGCTACAGTGGTTAAAATGAACACTGTTCGTACTCTGCTCCGTCTTGTGGCTGCAAAACAGTGGGAAGTCTATCAAATGGATGTCAACAACGCATTTTTACATGGAGATCTCGAAAAATAAGTGTACATGAGGCTTCCACCTGGGTTTCGTCATAAGTTCCCAGGAAAAGTGTGTCGTTTGCGCAAGTCGTTATATGGACTCAAACAAGCTCCTCGGTGTTGGTTTAAGAAATTGTCTGATGCTCTTCAATGATTTGGGTTTGTTCAATCATATGAAGACTATTCTTTGTTCTCATACACTCGCGGAAACATGGAGCTACGTGTGCTTATTTACGTAGATGATCTTCTCATTTGTGGGAATGATGCTTACATGCTACAGAAGTTTAAAGATTACTTAAGTAGATGTTTTTCCATGAAATATCTCGGCAAGCTGAAATACTTTCTTGGTATTGAAGTTTGTAGAGGATCAGAAGGTATTTTTTTATCACAAAGAAAATACACATTGGATATCCTAGCTGAGACAGGAAATCTAGGATGTCGACCTGCTGCAACACCTATTGAGCAGAATCATGGACTCTCCACCGTTGTTAGTCCACCTCTTGAGGATCCAAAGAGGTATCACAGGTTACTAGGGCGTTTAATCAATCTTCTCAACACTCGACCGGAACTCTGTTACTCCGTACACATCCTCTCTCAGTTCATGAAATCCCCGAAAGTTGCCCATTGGGAAGCAGCGCTGCGTCTGGTTCGATTTTTAAAAGGTTCTCCGGGTCAGGGTGTGTTACTAAAGTCCGATACTGATCTCACTCTCACCATATACTGTGATGCAGATTGGTCCTCATGTCCTCTAACTCGTCGATCGTTAAGTTCTTTTGTTGTCATGCTTGGAGGGTCTCCGGTTTCGTGGAAAACGAAGAAGCAGAAGACTGTCTCTCATTCATCTGCTGAAGCAGAGTATCGTTCTATGGCCGCTGCACTTCGTGAGACAAAGTGGTTTCGAAGGCTGTTAAAAGAACTAGGTATTGATCAAAGCTCACTGACACGTTTCTTTTGTGATAGCAAAGCAGCCATACACATTGATGTGAATCATGTCTTCCTTGAACGTACAAAGCATATCGAGAATGACTGTCATTCGGTTCGGGATGCAGTCAAGGATCGCACCATTGTCACTGAACATATACGTACAAACGACCAGATTGCTGACATCCTCACAAAATCACTAGGCCGGGTTCAGTTCCAGAAACTACTGTCCAAGTTAGGTGTTCAGGATCTTCACACTCCAACTTGAAGGGGAGTATTGGCTATATATTACTATTATGTTATATTTTCTAATGTATAAAGGAAATATGCATATTAAGTTATGATGAGGATATTCGTATCTTAGGTTTAACCGACCAAGAGGTTTTGTATATATATGTTTGTACTGCAAAGGTTAATAAACAAGTCATTGAATATCAAATCTACATGATACGATATCAATTGACAATGAGGTCAAGTATGTTATAAAAGGGCTTTTTCCAACGATTTTGATGGAGCTTGGTGGAATCTCAGTGAGGTTCCTCCAGAGCAGCAAGACAAGTGGTGGTCCGATTTTGTGGTAAGATTCATATTGGTTGTTTCCCTTAACTACCTCTTGTTTAGATTAGATCTATTTTGACATCATATTTTGCTTCTTCTTTTTTTCCAGCAAAAGTATTATTGGGATTCAGACCACCATAATTTGGTGAAGGCTCTTTGGACAAAGCAACTCAAGAGAATGATCTCAAACAACATTAGCAAGGGAAAGACAAACAACAAAAAGCCCAACTTTGTCTCTGATAACAACTGGAAGTTGATGTGGTGACATTGGAACACTCCTCAGGCACTTTATGTTAGCAACGCAAACTCCAAGAACAGGAAATCAGAGCGTGATGGAGATGGTATACATCAACACATCTCAGGTTCCAAATCTTAAGCCAAGATCAAATATGAAATAGTATAATAAACTTATTCTTATTGTCTTATTATGTCTATTTGTGTTTCTATGTTTTTCTTGTGTGTGTTTTAATCCATTTGCCTTTTGTATATAGATGATGGAGTTGGGTGAGGAGCCAGCTATCACTGACCTGGTGCGAAGAGTCATATGAAAAGTGACGGCACGTTTGTAGACAAGCGTGCACAGAGGATTATTGAAGAAGTTGAGTCTATTGTTGTTTCAGAACACCCCAGCACTGATGAGACTGATAGCCAAGGCTCCAACTCAGAAGCATCAATCACACCACTTGTGAGAGATGAGGCTTTTTACAAGGTAAATGTTAGATTATTTTGTGGTTCCATTGCTGCGGTTGTTAAGGCTTTGTTTTGTTATGGTTGTGGTAGTGTTATGTTTCGTTGTATGTGTCTAGTGATTTTTGTTTCTTGTTTTTCTGCTTTTGTAGGTTGTTTGGACTTGGAACAACACAAATGGAGAACTATGATCACATTGCTCCACCTGCCGTCGTTCTTACTCGTCAAGCTCAATTGGAGAAAGAGGTGATTAATCTTACTGGAATAGTCAAGTTGATGAGCCAGCAGCTCACTGCTTTGTGTGAAGCTAGAGGAGTGACAGCCTCTGATGCAACTACCAACCCTGCTCCATCTTCACCTCCTACCACCAATGAGCCGAGAATCTAGATGGCGTTGCTGACTTTCTGATAGCTTTTTTCTGGAAAATTGAAGACATAACAGTTAGAATCTTTTTCGTGTTTTGTCTGTTAGTTTTCACATATCGGTTTCATATTCTGTTTCTACTAAATGAATGCTTTGTTTCCATTATGTTCCAAGTGTTTCAGTTTATTTTTATGTTGTTATAGTTTTAAAAAATCAATCTATATAGCTTTTTGTGTATTGAAAACAAAACAAATCAATTTTAATTGTCAGGATTCTATAATTTTTGTCATAATAATAATAACCACAAATTTGGCCGTAGCTATTCTGAATCCAATTCTTTAGATACAAATGTTTTGTAACTAAATTCGTAGCTCCATTTGCTATATCTTCGCTTAGGATAAATTGTTGCCAAGTTCTGTAGCCACTTAGCTACACTATATCTCTTGCTAAAAGTGTTGCTAAGGTGCGACAGAAAACTCCATAGCCATGTTGTAGCTAATAGCTACGGCCAGCGCTCTTGCTCATCCGTCGTGAGCGAGCTACGATATAGCGACGGATTGGAGTTAGCGTCGACGCTGACGCCACGGTTTCCGTCCGTCGCTTACTCCATTTTAGCTACAGATTCTCTTTTGTAGCAATGAATAAATCTTTAGCTATTTAGCTTATTTCTTGTAGTGCTTGTTTTTGATCATCAACTAAGATCGAGCCTTTCTCTCAAAGGAAAGAAAAATTATTGAAAACACTGCGATCGAGCCATATATTGTTTGTAACGACTTTTCTTATAAACTATCGATAGGTACTATTTTGGTTGACATATTCTCATTTTAATATATATATATATATATCCATAGTTTTGTAACCTATGTTTCTCTAAATCAACTTTGGGCCAGGCTGTCTGATTTGGCATGTATGATTACGTCTGATTTGGCATGTATGATTACGAAAATTTATGTTAGGGTGATACCAAAACCGTAAAAAATATTTAGGGTGTGATTGGTATATTCAAAGTAAATGAGAGTAATTTAAAATTTTAAATAGAGTAACTGAAAGAAAAATGATAAATGATGGAGTAAATAAAAGGAAAATGATAGAATAACAAATAATAAAAAATTTAAAAAAAAGTTAAACAAGTATACCTCTTCAAAAGCCGCGAGGGAATAAAGTAAACCACGTATCCTGAGTTAAACAGTACTGAGTGTAAAATTAATAAAAAATGATTAAATGCTAGCTGAACCGAGCGAAATCATTTTTTCGCCCTAAAATTCTCGCTATTAGTACCTCACAGTCAGAACCTTAGTACAAAAAATAATAGTGAGAACTAGGGGTGGGCATTCGGGTACCCATTCGGGTTCGGTTCGGATCTAATCGGGTTTCGGGTTTTCGGGTATAAAGATTTCATCCCCATTCGGGTATTTCTAAATTTCGGTTCGGGTTCGGTTCGGATCTTTGCGGATTCGGTTCGGGTTCGGATAACCCATTTAAATTATTTTTAAAATTTTAATATTCATTATATGCTTAAATTTTCTCAAAACCTATAAATCAAAATAATATATTACATATAAATTTGTATAATATATGTCAAAATACCTAAAATTAACATATAAATTGGTTTGATTTAAATATTTGGATAGAAAATCAATAGATATTTCAAGCATTTTGGTGTTTTGAATATATTTTAGCCATTTTAGACATTTACTTTTGACTATTTATGTATATTTTCAAGTATTTTAGACAACTTTAAAGTATCTTATATATTTTGGATGTTTTTAATATATATTAAATCTAAAAATAAGTAATATATTTTGGTATATAAATCTATTTCGGTTACATTCGGGTACCCGAGATACTTCGGTTCGGATCGGGTTCGGTTTCGATTTTTTAGATACCAAAATTTTGAACCCCTTCGGATATTTAATCAATTTCGGTTCGGGTTTGGTACTACTTTTTCGGATCGAGTTCGGTTCGGTTTTTCGGATCCGGGTTTTTTGCCCAGCCTAGTGAGAACTGCAAAATATTGAAAAATTGTGGCGAGGAGATAAATGATCTTTTTTTTGCTACGAGGAGATAAATGATCTTTGATGTTTTCAGTATCATTAATTGTTATCACTTTTGTGATTAGCCATAAAAAGAATACTATAAAAATAAAATACTATTTTAACCAGTCCAATAAAAATGGTTACTCAAAATTTATATTTGTTGCATGCTTCCTTACATATACTAAAATAGTTTAATTTTTCAGAATTTCACATCAGATGTATTTTGCCACATTTTCTATACCAAATATCAGAATTCTAACGTTAACACTCAGTCTATTTTATATATTTTCTGTTATTTAATTTGTTAGTAGTTTTAGTTTCGCATTATTTTGATTTGATGAATACAACAACTTATAAATTTAATTTATAACAATAAAAGTATAATGAAAATTATTTTAATTTTGAAATATCTTAGACACTTTGTATGGAAAACTAAAAATTATAACCATCGGACTCGTTTAGCCAGTTGTTTTTAACTCATGTGTTGGTGTTGCTGCGCTACTGGTTTGAAACCTAGTGAAAAAGAGACTTATACTATGTTTTGGTATCAAAAATGATTCCTTTCCCTGGCTTAGGGGATCATGTCCATGTCCAGACAACTTCTAGATAACAAAAAGAAAAAAAACTCTAAAAATTATAGGTTTTTTTCTGTCACAATCAATATAAATTTATATATTCGTTCATATTACTTATTTACGTTCGTCGCTGTCAGTTGAATATTTTAACGTTTGTAACAAAAATAAAATTTCAATCTTGTAAAATACACATAATTAAATTTAATTATGTCAAACAACATGACACACGTAAACATAAATATAAGCACGCAATAAGTGCAAATAGTTAGGTACGGATAATTATGTAAACCTTGACGTTTAATTATAGGATTACTAAAAACAATTGTACGGGTCATCATGTGCAAATCAAATTGTGACACCAAAATTAAATACACATGAAAACATCACTTTAATGATAATTTTTGGAATCATTTTAAAAAAATGTTTAGATACAGCCGATATGTTGAACTAATCAAATTGGAATCACATTAGTAGAAAAGAAAATGGTTCAAATCATAAATGCGACACATTGGGTCAAGTGAAATAAACCGGACATCTCTTGTCTTTGGTCCTGCTCAACAACATGCCATCCCAGCCGACCTCGATATAACAGTTTGCGTGCATCCTATGCATCTTACTGTGCCACGAGTACACCTTAAACCGTATCACGGAAACCACATCCAAACGAAACACAACCTTCCCTTGATTCCTCTCTCGTCCCATCTCCTTCCAACGGTCCTTATTCACCGCCATTGTGGGCCCACGTAAGTCTCCTTCGACCAAGCTTGTGTTCTTTGGGTCCTGGTATAATGGGTGAATGAGTTTAGTCGACCCGACCCGTTTCTCTTTGTAGTAAACGGATCCTTCCATGGAGTCGTAGTAAACACCAACTTTTTGGTTTGGGTTATGAACCGTTATTTTGAAGCTTATATGAGAGGTTTCAAACCCGTCGGTTTTTCCCAAACCGGGGAGAGAGAACTCGCGTATGTGGACACGGGGTCGGTGAGGACGTAGACTGATCCATAATATGAAAAAAACAATGCCTAAACATAACAAAAGAGATAAGAAAATGGCACATATGAATTTGGATACTCTTGTTGTGAGGCTTTCTCTGACCCTATCAATGTAACTCGTTGAGTGGTGACGGGATATGGGTCGGGCTGATGGTTCGGATCTGACCGGTAGAGAGCCAATCTTGTTATCCATTTTAGTGGAATTAATAGGCAAGTAATGTGATTTGTGTTGTGGCTTGTGAGGTTTATGTAGTAAACTAAAAGTAAAAAACGTATGTGGTAGCTAAGTACAAAGCAAAAGATACCTTGGAAAATTTAATGGGTATTTCACTTTGGGAAGAAAAGAATTGACACTAAAGTATATAATTGTGTACTTCTTTTCTTTATATGCATGTGCAAAGATTTCAAATTTGACCACCAAGTTCGAATTTTTAGATATTGAGTTACCTGACTTTGGTATGACATGATACAGTGGTTTATGTAGTGTTTGATGTGGTTTATTAGTTCAAATAGACATGGTTAAATAGTATACTATGGTTTGATCCTAAACCATGGCTCTTATATAATAGTAATGCAGATGGATTATTTTTTTGAGGGAATTTTTTAAATTGGTATAGACTTGGTTAGGAGGATTTGAGGTTTCTTCCTGCAAAAGTGTATGTGTTAAACAGATTTTTGTTTTGCTAACATATGATATGAAGAAGTGTGTGCTCAAAGATAAAATTTTAAAATAAACTGATTGTTAACTACACGAACAATACATTACATATCTGGACAAAAATAATATATTTAAAGCTACACGAACTATATGAAACACATGATAAATCCCTGAACTATTGTGTGTTATCTTGTTAATCATCAACATAATTTTGATAGCCATAAAAGTCAATTGCACTTATAACTTGAGAATTTTTCATGATGCTTAACATATTTTAACATGTTTGAACATGTTATCTCATATTTTGTTGATGTATAAAATTGCGTTTTGAATGCTTGTTTTATTTGTTTTCATTTTTTTTTTTTGATCTTTTGATATGTGTTATGATTTGTTTCTCAAACATTTTTGCACTGGTGATGCCAAAATCCAATTCCGACACATTTTTCAGATATCAAAATTATATTTATGATATCAACAATATAACATATATTATTTTAGAGATGTCATGTGATTATATAGTTTGTGTAGTTTTCTATACATTATTTACATCTAGATGTGTGGTTATTTGGTGGTGTATTATTCATGTTGAAAATCAATTTTCATAAAATAAAAGAAGTGCAAGAAATGTTTGAGACAAGAAACAAAGCTAAAAAGACAAGAACCGGCAAACTAAACGAAGTCTTTCCCTAAAAGAAAGAAGCTCTAACCTCTATCTTCACAGCGGCAAAACCCTAACTCCGGCCTGGCTATTCCGGCGCCTGAGGCATCTCCCTTTCCCTCAACTTATTTTCCTTTTGCTTTCCTAACCTTCATTCTGATCTAGCCGACATGCTTGCCACTATGGGTTCGGGGAACCCACCCGAGGTTTCATCTCGAGACTGACAGTGTTGAATCCAGAGATGCTTTGGAGTTGCGGTGAGGCCATCAAGATGGCGGGGGTGAAGAAAGTCGGCTTTTAGGGTTTGGAGAAGCCAGATATGATTTTTCTTTTTAAGATCTCAGGGAACTCCGATTCGACGGCGGCACGTGACTCTGGGAGACGACTCCTTCCTCATAGATCTAAGCCCATGTGCGGTGGTGAGACCTGAAAAAGAGTTTTTAACGCAAGTGGAAAGAGTTCGGGTCCTGGTTATCGGGATCCACACGAACCTTATGTTAATCTATTTCAAGACCAAGACCTAATTTAGATTTGACTTAATTCAATCCTAACTTTCGATTAATGAATTAGAATCCGGGTGTATTGATAACCCTCCTACTTTACCTTATATTCATAAATGTCCTTAATCTCATAATTATATAATATATGTTATATATATATTAAATAATGGTATATAACATATATGACTATACGTTGTGGTACGGTTATTATATCAAAGAGTTATGTTGGAATTATGGAGAGTTGTGTTGCTTAACACACACAACCGTTTGCCTAATATAAAAGACCTTATGCATCGTCTTTTTTATTCATGTAAGAAAAGTGAGAGTCTTTCAAAAACACATAATAATAATACTGATTATCAACAAGAGAGATTAAGGGAAGGTTTGGGGTTTCTTCTCCATCAAGGAAACCACCAAAAAAAGGAAGGTTAAAGAGGAGAACATCAATTGGAGGGATTGCATCCAAGCATGGATCAAGGTTAGTGTTCCTATCTTCTTTAGAATCATGTTAGGATTGAATTAAGTCAAATCTAAATTAGGTCTTGGTCTTGAAATAGATTAACATGTGGTATCAGAGCCATCTTAGATTTGATTAATTCATCCTTGACTGAATCTGTTTGTTAAGTGATGCTTGTGAATCGTTCGCATTGAATTTTTGAACTTAAATGATCAAGTACGACAACAATGAAAATGAAAGTGTATAATGATGCAACACGGTTAATTATAGTTGTCGTAAAAGGTGTTTTGCATGGTTAATTTTTAAAAAGTCACGACTGTTCATGTGTGGGTTAATATGCTTGTTTGAATAAAACTGTTGAATTTTGAAATCTGGGTTTTACTGTTGTTACCGTGAAGTAAATTAGTGAATTTCCTTAAATATTTTGGAATATTGTTAATTCACGAGGTTTACGTTTTCGGTAATAACCGTAAAGGAATTGCACTCATAATATTAACGTTTGGCATCATGCGATAAGAAATATCTGGATTATTAATTAAGTCATTCATGAATGAGAGTAGATTCATAATTAATCAGAGTTCATTTGAAGTTTGAATCGTTACGTAAGACTGCATGCATGAAAGAGTGCGTTCTGTTATTCATTAACATTTGATTGCATACGCATGACTGTTAGCACATGGTAATTCATCTAGTATGCATAAACGGAAATCATTTATCAAAGTAAATGCATATTTGAATTAATAAAGGTGTTATTTTATTAAATTAAAATAAATAGTAAAAAAAAAAAAAAAAATGCTTCCGCTGCATTTTAATGATCAAGTAATTGTGTTATGAAATATTAACACAATTTAAGTAGTTTTCCCATAGATATTTTAATGTTTATATGTATATAATATGATAGTCACCAAAGTGACCTTGTTATATGACATATAGATATTAAAAATAATTATAGAGTTTATAATTGATCAAGATCAAGGATGCTAAATGACATAAAAGTTTGATTGATCAATTAAATTATTATTTATATTCTAGGAGATCACCCAAAGGTGGATCATTGAATATAATTAATAATAAGAAAATAATTAATCATTTTTCTACTATAGTGAATAATATGTATATCCAAAGATAACATATTTATTTGACTAGTGTTGATTTAATTAATATTAAAGAATATATAATTAGCATCAATGAAAGTACTTATATTTAAATATTGCCCAAAGGTTATTTAAAATATAAGTGTTAAAAGTTTCTATTAGTCTGAATATATATTAAAGTCTCAAAGCACTAACGGGTAAACATGTATGAATGCTTGCAGCTTCATCAAATGTGTTTGCTTCTGCTAACTCTGTGGTAAAGTTTAATGGCCTCAACTATGGTGAGTGGTTCGAGCAAATCCGGTTTACACTGGGTGTAATGGCTTTGGACTCTGCCATACTAACTGATGAGGAACCCTCAGCTATTACAGTAGATAGCTCCGAATCTGAAAAATCTTGTTATGAGAGATGGGAGCGATCTAACAGGCTGAGCTTGAACCTTATGAGGTTGACGATGGCGGAAAGTATTAAGCCATCAATGCCTAAGACAGAGAAAGCAAGGGAATTCATAGAGAAAATTAAGGAGTGTTCACAATCGGAATTGGCTGACAAGTCGATTGTAGGAAGTCTCATGAATGAGCTAACTACAAAGAAGTTTGACTGGTCTCAGCCAATCCATGATCATTTGACGCACATGTCTAATCTGGCAGCAAAGTTAACGACCTTGGGAATGGAGGTACATGAGCAATTCTTGGTCCAATTCATCATGAACTCTCTACCTCTTGAATTTAGCCAGTTCCAGGTGAATTACAACACCATTAAGGATAAATGGAACTTTAAGGAATTAAAGGCTATGCTAATTCAAGAGGAGGGGAGATTAAGGAAGATGAAAGATCAAGTTGCTAACCTCGTAGGTCTTGGAAGTGCCAGTAGCAGCAAAAGAACATCAAGTAGGAAAGGCAAAAGGAATGTTAAAAACTTCGTGAAAGGACCTCAAAGTCAAATCCAGAAGGAAAAGAAATGTTTCTTTTGTAAGCAAGTAGGACACTTCAAGAAGGATTGTCCTAAAAGGAAGGATTGGTTCGACAAGAAAGGTAAACATTACAGCTTTGTTTGCTATGAAATGAATCTTGTTGAAGTTCCTGATAATACTTGGTGGTTAGATTCTGGTGCTACTACTCATGTGTCTCATATTAAACAGGGATTCAGTTCGATCCAGCCCATAAGAGGACCTGAACAGTACTTGTTCATGGGAAACAGGATGAAGGCACAAATAGAAGGAATTGGGACGTATAGATTGATCTTGGACACTGGAAGTCATGTGGATCTTGAAGGATGTCTCTATGTACCTGAGTGTGCTAGAAATCTTGTTTCTGTTAGTAGGTTGGACAATTTAGGTTTTAGTATTAAGGTTGCACATGGTGTTTTCACATTGTACCGAAATGATTACTTTTATGGTAGTGGTATTTTATTTGATTCACTTTATAAGTTCAACCTTGATGCAAAGTTTTCTGAATCCTTATTTAATGTTGAAAGTCGAGGCATTAAGCGTAGCGCAATTAATGAAAGTTCTGCTTTCTTGTGGCATCAACGACTAGGTCATATTTCCAAAGAAAGAATTAAGAGGTTAATAAAGAATGAAATTCTTCCTCAGTTGGATTTCAGTGACTTAGATGTATGCATAGACTGCATTAAGGGAAAGCAGACGAAACATACTTTAAAGAAACCAGCCACAAGAAGCACTCAGCTTCTTGAGTTAATACACACCGATATATGTGGCCCTTTCGATGCTCCTTCATGGAGTGGCGAAAAATATTTCATCACATTTATTGATGATTACTCACGGTATGGATATACCTATCTACTGCATGAAAAGTCTAAGTCTGTGAATGTTCTAGAAATATTCATTGACGAGGTAGAAAGGCAGTTAGATAAAAAGGTTAAAATAGTGAGATCTGATAGAGGTGGTGAATTTTATGGAAAATTCGATGAAAGTGGACAATGTCCTGGTCCATTTGCAAAATTACTTGAAAGTAGGGGCATATGTGCACAATACACAATGCCTGGTACTCCTCAGCAGAATGGTGTAGCTGAGAGGCGGAACCGTACCTTAATAGAGATGGTTAGGAGCATGTTGAGTAATTGCTCATTACCCCTTTCTTTGTGGATATATGCATTAAGAACTGCAACGTATGTGCTGAACCGGGTTCCTAGTAAGGCAGTTCCTAAGACTCCTTATGAGCTGTGGACGGGAAGGAAACCTAGTTTAAGACATCTACGTGTGTGGGGTTGTCCAGCAGAAGTAAGGCTATATAATCCACAAGAAAAGAAACTTGATTCTAGGACTGTCAGTGGATTTTTCATTGGCTATCCTGAAAAATCAAAGGGGTATACATTTTATTGTCCTAACCATAGTACGAGAATAGTTGATTCGGGTAATGCTAGGTTCATTGAAAACGGTGAAACTAGTGGGAGTGGTGAACCACGAAAAGTGGACATTAATGAAGTTCAGGTTGAAGTTCCTTCACCTGTAGTTCCACCTGAAGTAGTTGTTCCTATTGTTGCATCAGACTCTAATGACACAATAGGACAACATAATGATGAGCCAATTCCACTAGCTGAAAATACTGTTGATGAACATGTCATAATTCAAGAAGAGAATAGTGAACCACAAATACCTTTAAGGCGATCTGGAAGAGAAAGAAGATCTGCCATTTCAAACGATTACGTGGTTTACACTATTGAAAATGAATGTGACTTAAGCATGGATGACGATCCGATCTCATTCAAAATGGCCATGGAAAGTGACAATTCTGAAGAGTGGTTTGATGGCTCAAAAGAAGAAATGAAATCTATGGATGATAATCATGTATGGGACTTAGTAGAGTTGCCTGATGGTTTCAAAACCATTGGTTGTAAATGGGTCTATAAGACTAAACGTGACTCGAAAGGTAAACCTGAAAGACGCAAGTCTCGCCTTGTTGCTAAAGGTTTCACCCAGAAAGATGGCATTGACTATAAAGAGACCTTCTCTCCGGTTTCAAAGAAGGATTCTCTTAGAATTGTTTTGGCTTTGGTGGCTCATTATGATCTTGAGCTTCACCAGATGGATGTGAAAACCGCCTTTCTGAATGGAGATCTTGAGGAGGAAGTATATATGGACCAACCAGAAGGATTCGTGGTCACAGGAAAAGAAAATTTGGTGTGTAAGCTGAGAAAGTCAATATATGGACTAAAACAAGCTTCTCGACAATGGTATATAAAGTTTAATGATACCATCACTTCATATGGTTTTGTAGAGATCATTGTTGATCGATGTATCTACATTAAGATCAGTGGGAGTAAGTTTGTGATTTTAGTCCTATATGTTGATGATATTTTACTTGCTGCAAATGACATGGGTATGTTACATGATGTGAAGAAGTATCTCTCTAAGAACTTTGAAATGAAAGATATGGGTGAGGCATCTTATGTGATCGGAATAGAAATATTTCGAGATAGATCACAAGGACTGTTAAGTTTGTCTCAGGAAGGATATATCAATAAGATCTTAAAGAGATATAAAATGAGAAATGCTCTGCAGGAATAACTCCAATTCAGAAGGGGGACAAGTTCAGTAAAATGCAATGTCCTAAAAATGAATTGGAGCTGAAAGAAATGGAAAGAATTCCCTATGCATCGGTGGTTGGGAGTTTGAACTATGTTCAAACATGTACTCGACCTGATATCAACTTTGCTGTTGGAATGTTGGGTCGATATCAAAGTAATCCCGGAATGGACCACTGGAAAGCTGCAAAGAAGGTTCTCAGGTATTTGCAAGGCACCAAAGAGAACATGCTTACATATAGGAGATCTGATCAGCTGGAAGTTATTGGATATTCAGATTCAGACTATGCCGGATGCGTTGATAGCAGAAAATCGACGTTTGGCTACTTGTTCCTATTAGCTGGGGGAGCAATATCATGGAAGAGTGGAAAGCAGTCTGTCATTGCTACTTCCACTATGGAGGCTGAATTTGTGGCATGCTTTGAGGCCACAATTCATGCACTATGGCTGCGGAACTTTATCTCAGGGCTTCGGATTGTCGACACTATAGCCAAGCCGCTGAGAATTTACTGCGATAATTCAGCAGCTGTTTTTTTTTTCAAAGAACGACAAGTACTCGAAGGGTGCTAAGCACATGGAGTTAAAGTACCTGTCTGTTAAAGAAGAAGTTCAGAAACAGAGAGTGTCATTCGAGCACATAAGGACGGACATGATGGTAGCGGATCCGCTAACTAAAGGTTTACCACCCAAGGCGTTCAATGGCCATGTAGAACGTATGGGTATTATAGATAAGGCTTTGCTATTTTAGTTATGGGATGCTCATTATGTATTTGACACTGAGAATTCACATAAAGTTATGTTTCTGATTTATTTATTATGTTATCATTAAAGTATGTGTATACACTTATGGTTTGTAGATAACATATGGTTGGTTTGAGAAATAAAAGTTCTTCTCATATAAGGATTGATATAAAATTGGAATTGATTTGTGATACATGGAAGGGACTATGTCGTTTAATGGCATACAACCGCCATGATTCGATCAATTCAAATTTTTAGTAAAGATCAAGTGAATTTGATATAAAAGTGCACATTAAAGTTATTGAACCTTTAAGTAGACACAAAGGTCAAGTGGGAGAATGTAAGAATATTTTATATTCTATGTGACCTATGTATCTATTGGTTTAATATAAAGTTCAAGTTCATATTAATGTTTTTAGATTCTAATCGAAACCGATCCATCACGGTATCGCTTTATATTAGAATCTAAAAACATTAATATGAACTTGAACTTTATATTAAACCAATAGATACATAGGTCACATAGAATATAAAATATTCTTACACCTTAGGCTATGCAGACAGAGCGGTCAAACGGAGAAGATAATCTAACGACGGTTTGTGGCAGAGGAGCTACTACCCAGAGCCAGAATAGAGATGATTTTTACAAAGAGGTGGTATGAACTCTTCTTTTCGGGAAACTTAGATTTGCTACACCGGATACGCTCATTCCTTGAGACCCGTCTTTCATTCGGATCTAGGTGTCCGGTTTAGGCTGAGGGTCGCAGCCTTGAACACCATCAGGAGAGCCCTAGTTTGATGTTGCGCCTTTGGTGAAGGTGTTGACGGGTCAAGCACGTTAAAGATTATTTATTTTGATTTATTGGCTAGTTTAAGAATGATCTCGGATATATGTAGTTGTTAGTCTGTTGTGTTAGTAAAGGTTGGTCGTACCATTTGGTCGAATGTAGGTGGTTTAAGAGGTGGTCACTCCGAGTAGCGGGGGTGATTCATTCTCATTGTGGTTCAAAAATGCATTGAGTTAAAGATTAGGTTGCGTTGGATCCATTTAAGTGATTCAAGGTGTTACTAAATCAACTTAATGTATTAGTTGTATAAGTCTCTTGCGGTCAAATTTTTTTATCGACATTGGTGAAATGAATGTTCGAAGTTGAGTTAAAAAAATAGAAAAAAATACAAGAACCGGCTAGAATTGAGTTAAAAAACGCGAAAACGTGAACTCTATTTTATCAGAGTTTTGAAAAAGCCCATGAACCCATATTGGATCCGCCAGAATCTCACAATCAGATCTATTAAAAACTGTTTGAATAAAGCCCACAAAACCACTGAATAATCTTTTATATCTTATTAAATAATTTTATAATTTTAGTTAAGATTTAGTGTATATTATTTTCTTTGACTGTTAAATTTATTATTATAGTCTTTATTGAGGTCCGTGAAAATGTTTTAAGTTTCATCTTTTAAATCTTTTGGTAAACTGTTGTGAAGATTCAAAATTTCAAATTAAATATTTTCAGTATTAAACGATATAATATTATAGGTTTTTAGATACCATTTATTAATTTTCAAAAATGCAAGAAAAAACGTACAATATATAAACGGACAGAAATGAAAATAAAAGCAACAGCAGAAGATAATAGTGGGACAAAAGGAAATCATTTGCTTGTGATTTGCTAGGTAGGAAAAATTCACTATCATGATTGGCGGGTATTGAAGATGAGGCTCGAGACGAGAGGACATGATCAATGCCTAAGAGCTTTTGCTCGAAGGATGGTTCTAATTAATTTGACATTGACTTCTGCTGACTGAGAGAGGAGTTCGAATGTAATGTTTTAATTTGTTTCTTACCGTCTAAATGTTACTCCAGCTTTTTACGCGGAGCTAGTGACCTCAGCCAGCGAATTACATCCTCAAAAATGACATGCGCAGAGAAGAGGTTATGATTGAAGAAAGCAGTCCATATGTCTTTTGAAAGTTCACATTTGAAGAACATGTGTTTTCTACTCTCTAAATTTTATCAAACAAAGCAGACAATCATGAGGACATACATACTTCACTTCTTATTGTTCCCTAGGAGTTAGTCAATTTCGAAGAACAAGCCAAACAAATAATGAATATTTAGGAATTCATTCTTTGACTCAAACAACTTTAAACCATTCAACTAACAGATCCGAAGGGTGCAAAGAATCCCAAGTTTTTGATATTGAGAATAACCTAAGTGGATGATTTAATGAGTTTCTCCAAAGGTAATAATCATATGAACTTGAGTCCAGTAGCGTTGGAAATGAGTGGATACACTCACTTAGCAGCTTAACTAGAGGATGTTTTGTTGAACAGGGAGGACGTGGTTGTACTCATACCATTTATATAGTGGATTGTTGAGTGGACTACGGTCCCGTGGTTTTTCCTTCTCACATCGAGGAGGTTTTCCACGTAAAAATTGTGTGTCTCATTTAGTTATCGCAACTTTGATATCTTGCCATCGTCGAAGTATTTTCCTCACAGGTTCGCACAAGGTCAGGGGAACACGACCATTAGTATTTCCGCTGCGCCGTGTGACTTTCCCCAACAGAGATGTTGGGGAAAGTCACACGGCGCAGCGGAAATACTAATGGTCGTGTTCCCCTGACCTTGTGTGAACCTGTGAAGAAAATACTTCGACGATGGCGGGATGTAATATGCAGAAAAACGTAAATGAGACACACAATTTTTACGTGGAAAACCTCCTCGATGTGAGAAGGAAAAACCACGGGACCGTAGTCCACTCAACAATCCACTATATAAATGTTTGTGAGTACAACCACGTCCTCCCTGTTCAACAACCAGAACAGAACAGAGACACTAGCTTCAAAGAGCTATCTCCAACACAAACAACAACAATAAGAGAGCAACACAAAGCTTCAAAACCGGCAGCAACCAAACGACCTCAGCTCACAAAGATTACGGCTTCCAGAAACTAATCCAACTGTACAAATCCAAGATAAACAAGTCTACAATACCTCTACCAAATTTCAGCTCAATAAGAGAAGATCTCACCGTTGGATTTACCAAAAACCCAAGACTGCTCTGCTGAAGAACTATGGCGACCAGCTTCAAGAAAACCCAGACAACAGAAGATCCAACCGTTGAATTCCAAATCCCTTCGGTGGACCTCTAACCCACTGACTGAAGAAGCTTTCCACAAAATATCAGCCCGATCAGGATCCGTTTGACCCTCCAAATCCAGTCTTGAAATCACCTTACGAGTTTTCTCCTTCTCTCTCTTTTTCTCCTTCTCTCTCTTTCTCTCTCTTTTTCTTTTTGTCAAAACTCTATTATTGTGAGTCTACAGTGCAAAGGGTCATGAGAATTATTATTATGTCTCATGCCCACTTGGTTCTCTCCATCTAGGAGGGACCCAACAAACTCCCCCTCCGACTAGATGGAAGAAACAGTCATTCCGGCTATCTCTCGGCATACCTCAAGCTTCCCCCTCGGTAATGACTTCGTCATCATATCAGCTCCATTATCATCCGTATGAACTTTCTCAAGTTCCACTTCCTTAGAAGCAACCACATCACGTATCCAATGATACCTCCTCTGAATGTGTTTTGACTTCGAATGAAATGTAGAATTCTTCCCGAAACAAATAGCGCTTTGACTATCACAAAGCAACACATACTTTTCTTGCTTGAAACCGATCTCTTCACAGAAGTTCTTCATCCACAACAGTCTTTACAAGCTTCAACTGCAGCAATGAACTCTGCCTCAGTGGTAGATAGTGCAACACACTTTTGCAACCTTGACTGCCATGCCACAGCTCCACCCGCAAATGTTACCAAGTAACCCGAAGTAGATTTGCTAGAATCAGCATCTCCCGACATGTCAGAATCAGTGTAACTGACAAGCAATGACTTCTTACCTCCAAATGTAATCTTCAAATTAGAAGTCCCTCTGAGATATCTCAAAATCCACTTCACAGCATTCCAATGTTCTCTTCCCGGATTGGAGAGAAACCTGCTGACAACTCCAACGGCGTAGGCTAAATCCGGTCTTGTACAGACCATGGCATACATCAAACTACCCACTGCAGAAGCATACGGAACCTTCGCCATATCTTCCTTCTCCGCATATGTCTTCGGACTTTGTTGACTGCTCAGTCTTAAGTGTGGAGCAGGAGGAGTACTCAACACTTTAGACTTGTCCATGTGAAACCGCTTAAGTACTTTTTCAATGTACTTCTCCTGAGATAAGTGAATCAGCTTCTCACCTCTATCCCGAACAATTCTCATACCGAGAATCTGTTTTGCTGGACCCATATCTTTCATGGCAAAGGACTCACTGAGCTGCTCTTTCAACTCCTTAATTCTGTCCATGTTCCTGCCCACAATCAACATATCATCGACATACAACAACAAGATGATAAAATCATCCTCACCGAACACCTTCACAAATACACAATGGTCTGAATCAGTCTCTGCATAAACATGCTCCCCCATAACAGACTTGAACTTCATGTACCACTGCCTTGGTGCTTGCTTTAATCCATAAAGGCTTTTCTTCAAGCGGCATACCAAATTTTCTTTGCCCTTTTTCACATAGCCTTCCGGTTGTTCCATGTAGATCTCTTCCTCCAAATCATCATGAAGGAAAGCAGTCTTCACATCCATTTGCTCAACCTCTAGATCAAGGCTCGCTGCCAATCCAAGTACAACCCGAATGGATGACATCTTCACAACAGGAGAAAAGATTTCATCATAATCAATTCCCTTCTTTTGGCTGTAGCCTTTCACAACCAATCTAGCCTTGTGTCGAGGTGGCAAATTGTCATCCTCATGCTTAATTCTGTACACCCACTTATTAAGCAGAGCCTTCTTGCCCTTAGGCAATTCCACCAACTCAAAAGTATGGTTCTCCTCAAAAGAATCCATCTCCTCATCCATGGCTCCAAACCACATATCCTTGTGTTCATCCTCCAAAGCTTCATCATAGCTTTCAGGCTCTCCCCCATCAGTAAGTAATACATACTCACTAGGATCATACCTTGTCGACGGTTTAAGACCTCTCTCGGATCTTCTAACAATAGTAGGTTGGTTCTCAGCAGCTGGTGTCTCACCATGATCGTCACCATGATCACCACTACCATCTTCATGTGCGGGAGCATCTGCACTGGGTGCATTATCCTGAACCTCAACCTCAACCTCACCGTGAACCGATGTAGAAGGAGTAGCCTCTGTATCGATCAAACCCTCAAAAATCTGAGTTGGGTTTTTGGACTTGTCAATGTCCTTAATCGTTTGATCTTCCATAAACACAACATCTCTGCTCCTTACGAGCTTCCTCTCAACGGGATCATAAAATCTGTACCCGAACTCATCATGACCATAACCGATGAACACACACTGCCGCGACTTCATCTCAAGCTTCGATCTATCAACCTTGGGAATATGAACAAATGCCTTACACCCAAAGACCCTCAAGTGACTGTAAGAAACATCCTTACCAGTCCAAACCCTCTCTGGAACATCACCATCCAATGGAGCACTTGGTGACAAATTCAGCACATGAACCACCGTGTTCAAAGCTTCTGCCCAGAAAGTCATCGATAAGCCTGACTGTGAGATCAAACATCTCATCCTCTCGACAATCGTTCGATTCATCCTTTCAGCCAACCCATTTAACTGTGGAGTATGAGGTGGCGTGAATTGATGCCTTATTCCATGCTCTTTGCAATAAGCATCAAATGGTCCAAGATACTCTCCACCATTATCACTGCGGATACACTTCAGCTTCTTCCCCGTTTGTCTCTCAACCAATGCCACAAAGTGCTTGAAATATCCCAGCACCTGATCCTTCGTCCTCATAGGAAATACCCACGACTTCCTTGAATGATCATCAATAAAAGTCACATAATATGATGCGCCACCAAGAGATCTTGTCTTCATTGGACCACACACATCTGAGTGTACCAAATCCAGTACCTCGGGTTTCCTAGAAGGTGCGGAAGACTTGAAAGATACCCTGTGTTGTTTTCCCGCAAAGCAATGCGAACACTTCTGTAGGTGCAAACCAGAGATTCCTGGAATCACCTCATTCTTAGACAACACAGCCATTCCCTTCTCACTCATGTGACCGAGTCTCTTATGCCATAACTCCATGGCATTATCATTCTCCACCGCATTAACAATATCTTTGGAGACCTTAGCCTGCATCCAATAGAAAGATGAAGACTTCTCACCTCGAGCCACAATCAAAGAACCGCGAGAGAGCTTCCATTTACCACCACCGTGCAAACTGAAATAACCCTCATCATCAAGTCTTCCCGTCGATATCAGATTCATCCTAATATCAGGAACATGCTTAACATCCTTAAGCACCAGCCTAGTACCAAGACTAGTCTCCAAGCAAACATCACCAATGCCAGCAACCTGAGCCATCGCATCATTCCCCATCTTCACGGAACCATAATTACCCGTAGTATAGGTAGAAAACAAATCCCGCTGTGATGTAGCATGAGTAGTAGCTCCACTGTCAATCACCCAACTGGTGTCCTGGCATGCGACATTAATGGCATCACCCTCAAGAAGAATGAGAAACTGATCTTCGGTGAGAGTCACCCGATCCACTTTTTCTTCTTGATTTCCTTGCTGCTTGTTTTTCAACTTCCAGCAATCCTTCTTCATGTGCCCTTTCTTATGACAGAAATAGCACTCCATATTTGCAAATCGATTAGACTTGCTCCTGCTCCTGTTCTTGTCCCTCTTGGAATCTCTACTTGAACTTCTCCCCCTTGACTCAGTAACAAAGACATCTGAACGCGAACTGCTAGCATTCGACTGCCTTCTTGCTTCCTCATTAAGAACACTGTTCTTCACTGAATCCATCGAAATAACACCTTCCGACGCGGAGTTACAAAGAGACATCCTGAAAACCTCCCAAGAGTCCGGTAAAGTACCGAGAAGCCACAGACCGTGAATCTCATCATCAAACTTGATGCCCATATCAGACAACTTGTTGAGCAATCCCTGAAACGCATTCAAGTGATCTGTCATCGGAGTCCCCTCCTGATACCTCAGCTCAATCAACTTCTTGATCATGTACATCTTGTTGTTTCCGGTCTTCCTAGCATATAACTGCTCCAGCTTCTTCCACAAAGAACGAGCATCCGTCTCAGTCTCAATATGATGCAACACATTATCATCTACCCACTGCCTTATCAACCCACACACTTGGCGATGCTGCAGCTTCCACTCTTCATCCGTCTTCTTCTCAGGTTTCTGCTCCTCGAAGACTGGAACATGGAATTCTTTAACAAAGAGCAAATCCTCCATCTTGCCCTTCCATAGATGATAGTTAGCACCATTCAAGCTTATCATCCTGCTCATATTTTCCATCTTTCACACAAGCAAATAACAACCCAAAGTTATCAAAACCAAAGCTCTAAAACCAGAAGCTCTGATACCACTCTGTTGGGGAAAGTCACACGGCGCAGCGGAAATACTAATGGTCGTGTTCCCCTGACCTTGTGTGAACCTGTGAAGAAAATACTTCGACGATGGCGGGATGTAATATGCAGAAAAACGTAAATGAGACACACAATTTTTACGTGGAAAACCTCCTCGATGTGAGAAGGAAAAACCACGGGACCGTAGTCCACTCAACAATCCACTATATAAATGTTTGTGAGTACAACCACGTCCTCCCTGTTCAACAACCAGAACAGAACAGAGACACTAGCTTCAAAGAGCTATCTCCAACACAAACAACAACAATAAGAGAGCAACACAAAGCTTCAAAACCGGCAGCAACCAAACGACCTCAGCTCACAAAGATTCCGGCTTCCAGAAACTAATCCAACCGTACAAATCCAAGATAAACAAGTCAACAATACCTCTGCCAAATTTCAGCTCAATAAGAGAAGATCTCACCGTTGGATTTACCAAACACCCAAGACTGCTCTGCTGAAGAACTATGGCGACCAGCTTCAAGAAAACCCAGACAACAGAAGATCCAACCGTTGAAATCCAAATCCCTTCGGTAGAACTCTAACCCACTGACTGAAGAAGCTTTCCACAAAATATCAGCCCGATCAGGATCCGTTTGACCCTCCAAATCCAGTCTTGAAATCACCTTACGAGTTTTCTCCTTCTCTCTCTTTTTCTCCTTTCTCTCTCTTGTTTCTTTTTGTCAAAACTCTATTATTGTGAGTCTACAATGCAAAGGGTCATGAGAATTATTATTATGTCTCATGCCCACTTGGTTCTCTCCATCTAGGAGGGACCCAACATGTTTGAGCTTCAATCACCCAAAAATCTATGCCACAAAAAATGTTCCTATGAATCAATGCCACCTGAAAAGAGCCGTTCCTTAAGAATATAAGCCATATTAACTTTAGTCCAAACACCTGATCGAGTCTTCCAATTTTACGATGCATAAGCCTCCTTCCTTTTTCGCGCAGATGGAGTCCCAAGAAACCTTTGCTCATTTATCTGAATGTGAAACTCCATCCCTAAAAAGGCGTTACAAATTCTCTCAAGCTCTTCAAAATAGCACTTAGGTAACAAAAGTTAGAATTACTGATTGTATCAATTGAAGTCTTTATGTGAAGGAAAGGCGTCTAACTGTCCAAGATGAAATTCGATTTCGGACCTTATCAATCAAAGGTTGGTAAATTACTAATATCCAAGCCCTACTTGTGAGGAAAGAGAAAAAGTCCAAGATATTTTTTTCGGAAGAGCACCTTGTTCAAACCGAACTGAGTTGCAATCTCAGGAGAGGCTATATGGTCATTCTCATCTAAAAATAGATATATGTTTTAGAAAGGCTAAGAGCAAGACCCAAAATGTTATCAAATTCTTTCAACAGTTGCAATAAGGGCTGGCATAAAATCCAGAACTCGAGGAACCAAACCCAAATCAAAAAATTCAACGCGTTATCCGATCCAAAATATAAAAATATCTGAACGGGTCTTGTAGGGTGGTACGGAATATATTCGAGCTCGAAGTGTTATTAACCGAACCCGAACGGAAAATCTAAAAAATTCAAAACTAATAGTCAATATAAATTTTTGAAACATATAAGCATTTCAAATACTCAATTCAATGTTTATGTTGATATGCTATATAAAAATAAATATTAAAATTAAATAAATACCTTAAATACTCAATTAGTCATAGATAAATACTTCATAAATTTGCTTGTTTAAATAACAAGTCTACTCTATCTATAAGTGAATGAATATTGTTTATAAATCATGTTTGATTTAGCATTTTTTTATTATTTTATCAGTTTGATGTGAGTTGGATTAGTTTCTATTCAATTTAAGCAGTTTTTTTTATGTTTTGCTTTCAAAATTTGTCTTTTATTCCGGATATATATGAACCGAACCGATATAACTCGAATCCGAATGATATATAGTTAATTTATGGGGTTTATAATGTATTACGAATTCGAACCTTATCTGATTCGTACTTATAAAATATTAGAATAAGAGCTAGGATGATAGAACCTGATGATGTCTTGAAGAGATCTCTCTCTGTTCCGTCAAAAGATGATAATGATATCATAAAAAGGACAAGTGTGTAATTAAAGGGATCCTTACACATGGATGAGGAGTGAAGACGTCAAAGTTGGCTGCCAAATCGAGATCCCTAAAAGAATATCCAAAGCTAAGACGAATTTAACGAAGATGAGACAGAATATCTACCTGAAGCCTTTCAAATCTGGAAAGAAACTTACCAGCTCTCAATTCAGTGCAATCAAATAGTTAAGGGAAAAATACATGTATCCTTTGTTGAATAAAACAAGGCGGAAAATTAAAAGCTTCAAAAATGCGTACATATGAAAATGGTATAAAATGCAAATTCTTCGTAAATAGATAATCTTGTTAACTTATGATAAAAATTAAGATTAAGAAAAGTAAAAACTAAACTAAATAAAGAATAGTTCCGTATTTAAGTAAAAGTAAGTAAATAACGAAAACTTGTAGTAATTTTAAACGTTTCATCAAATCGTCCAAAAGGAAAAAAAAAATGCAAGTAAATAGCTTACAGTATTAAATTATATATTAAAATAATCCTATTATTTAGCACGATACTCTACAATTATGAAGACTATATAATAATACCCAAATAAATCTCTCACTCTCCATTTCAGTTTCCCAATTCGCAGCGAGAGAGAGAGAGAGAGATGGCGCCGCCGGCAACGGAGCGGTGGTGCTGGACATTGATTATCGTGTTGCTTTCTCTGTTCGTCCGATCTTCGACGGCCATTTATTGCGGCGAAGATGATTGCTATGCTCTCCTCGGGTTCACCTTCTTTTCTTCAAATTCAGATTTTGATTTGAATCTTATCTATCTATCTTAATCTGTGTGCATTTTCAGAGTGGCTCAAGATGCAAACGCATCGGATATAAAGAGATCTTACTACAAGCTTTCTCTCGAACAGTAAGTATTGATTTGGATTTGATTCATCCGATTTGATCTTCTTTCTTAGGCTAATTGTGCGTTTTGGTGGATTAGTCATCCAGATAAGAATCCCGATCCTGAATCCAAGAAGCTCTTTGTCAAAATCGCCACTGCTTACGAGGTTCTTACCAATCCTTTATCGATGAATAGATTTTGTATCTCATTATACATTATCTTATGGATTTAACAAATTCATGATATCAGAAAATAGATTTGATAGTCTTCTATGAGGAAATTTGATTGGATCTATGAGATTGTTGTGGTGGTTTTCGTTCTAAATTACCAATTAAAGATACCATTTAGTGGAGAAACTACAAATCAGAGGTTGATCTTGATTTGTTATATCAGTTTCTTATTGCATGCCTAGAGGCATACTAGTTACTATTCACAAAGTTTTCAAAAGGGTAGTTTTTGAATTGTTTGTATGTTTATAATGTTCTTGTTGCAGATTTTGAAAGATAACGAGACTCGTGCACAGTATGATTATGCAATTGAGCATCCAAGTGAGGTCTGTCCAACATTTTCTGCGAAATGTCATTCTTTGTTTTCTACATCTCTTAAAACCAATCACGTTGTGTTTCTTTTTTTTTAGGTATTTTACAACACTGCTCAATACTACCGAGCCAAATATGGACATAAGTCGGTAAGATATTGTATGATGTTACTGATTACTTCTCTTGCAAAAGTGGCATTTTGAATTTACCCAACTGCCTAATGTGTTTCCAGGATCCTCGTGCTGTTCTTATCGGTCTACTGGTAGTTTTGTCTGCGTTTCAGTATCTGAACAACGTTGCAAGGTATAATGAGGTACGTATCATAGACAGGGGGTTTCTCTCACATTGCTAAGCCTATCTTATTATATACTAAGCCTCTCTTAAACAACAGAACTACTCATCTGCATAACTCTGTCAAACAAAATCAAGTTTCATGGGGTATAACATGTATCATAACATGTCATTAAACGTACGAAATGTGATCTGTCTTAAATGTTATTCATATACTTTTATGCTTGCAAACAACATACGAAAATCTACGGACTCTGGGCACTTTTTCTTAATGGGACCTGCGCCTTTCGTTTTGATGCAGGCTTTGGCAACAGTTAAACGAACTCCTGCTTACAAAAACAGGCTCAAGGCCTTAGAACTCGAACGCACTGGTGGAGTGTCTAGCAAGAAGAAGGGTCCGAAGCAGATCGACCAGTATGCTCTTCTATTGCTCTTTTGTTAGCTCTGAGAATGAGTCTCTTTGGGGACTGTTACTGTATCATATTCGTTTCTTCTTTTGGCAGGAAACTACAGGAAGAGCTAAGCAATGAACTCGACCTACAAATCAAAGGAGCTGAAAAACCGTCAGTCTGGGATCTTCTCGGTGTTCGATTTGTTCTCCTACCTTACACTATCATCAAGGTTTCATGCTTTGAATAATGTCCACGTTTTTTTCAGACTCTCGTTTCAGTTTCTCAAGATCACTGATTTAACTTTCTATCTCCTTGCAGCTTCTAGTTTGGTACAGCAGTTGGGTATGGAGATATAAGGTTAAGAAAGCTCCTTATTCATTTGAAGACGCATCTTACCTAACCCGAAGATCACTTGGGGTGCCTCTCGACGCATGGACTAATCTCGGTATCCTTCTATTCACCTGAACCAACACATGAATAAAAGATTTGATTCTAATGCAATGTTGATTTATCAGATGAATATAAGAAGGAAGATCTGGTGCAGAGAAGGCTATGGGAGAAGCAGAACCTTGAGAACTACTATGCAGAGATGCGTAAAGAATCAAAGCGGAGAAGATAGGTCCACTTACCACTTATCACTTACCATGCAAGGAGGGGGATACACATGAGAAGTCAAGTTTCTGAAGCACTTTTGTTACCATTATTACTTTTAATGTTGCTAAGATATCTGAACAAACAAACCAGTTACAAGGAGAGGCAGTATAATTGTATGGTACACGGAACCAAATCTCAATTTAGCATATATACAAGTTGGATCATGTCTGATAATGGGCATGGTCCGGTTTTGACTCAACTTTTGTTTAACCAAGTTTTCTGTGTGGTATTATATTCAAAACTATGTTTGATACTGAAAATTGGATGGTAACAGAGGAAGGTGATAACTTCGTGTTCACCGAAGAACATAGAGAAACAGCATGATTATGAAGATATAAACTTCCTGGTGTTCGGCTTCCGGTCAAGCGATTCTTCTTGCCTACAAAATAAATGAAAATCTTCTTCAGAACATTTTTAATCTCATTCCATATTTTACTTTAAAATGGAGTTTGAAATAAGAAATATTCCAACCCGATTCTATTTTTCTTGGCAGACTTTGCTGAGCTAAAGTCTCTTCATCTGTTCAAATACCTTATTTATGGGAAGACGCATCATTCCTAACCTAAAGATCACTTTGGATGCCTCTCGATTCATGGACTAGTATCAGTATTAAGCCTGGGCAAAAAAACGGAACAGAAGAATCGAACCAAAATACCCAAAACCGGAGCAGACCAATACCCTCAAATATTCGAATAGTTCCTATATTTGTTATATCTGAAATAACTGAACCGAATGGAACCGTACCGAGAATCGAACGGATACCCGAATATATAAATATATTAATATGTATATAAATATATATAAATAACATAATTAAATGTATATTTATAATTGAAAAATCTATTAAATGTATCTGAAAAAGTTTAAGGAAAACTAAATTATTATAAAGTATCCAAAGTAGCAGAAAGTATCTGGATAGTTTTATCAGAAATATCCAAAGTAATATGAAATATCCGAGATTTTATCTAAATCATCATAATTATTTGATATTTTATCCAAAATATTCGAGATTTTACCCGAATTACCCAAACTACCCGAAATAATCTAACCGAAACTGGAACCAAATGAGAACTGAATTTTTAATTATACTATCCAAACCGAGCTTGAAACTATCCGAACCAAACCCGGATCGAAAATATGTCAGGTAGTAAATGAATCTTCTAGTCCCCTACGAACTACCTGATACCCGAAATACCAAAACCGAACCAAACTGATATCCGAAATACCCAATCTTAATCGGTATCATCCTATTCACCTGAACCAATGCATGAATAAAAGAGTAATTCTAATATAATGTTTTGGTTTATCAGATGAATATAAGAACGAGGATCTGATGCAAAGAAAGCTATAGGAGAAGCCGAACTTCGAGAACTGCTATGCAGAAATGTGTAAAGAATTAAAGCGGAGAAGATAGGTTCACTTAGGCCTCGACACATTTATTTAGAACCGAAGAGCTGAACCGAATTGAACCAAATCGAACAGAAAAATGAAGTTTAGTTCGGATTTGGATATTATGAATTATCGGAGCGGATCATGTAGGTGCACTTAGGCTTGGACACATTTATTTAGAACCGAAGAACTGAACCGAATCAAATAGAAAAAGAAAAACAAAGTTTAGTTAGGATTTGGATATTATGAATTATTGGAGCGGATCATATCCGTAAAACCAAAAACTATAACTGAATTGAGAACTAAATGGGTGCCAAAAATTCTATAATATGAAATATTACTTATAAACCTAATTACCCAAATACTTTTAGTTCAAAATATTTAAAATTGTTCGAATTATATGATATTTTTATTCAAAAACTCAGTTTTTTATATGTAAGTTGAATTATCTGATTTTTAACCCAAATTAACCGAAGAACCGGAACCAAATTGGATTTAAAATTTCCAAACTTATTACCCGAACCAAACTGAAAACTGAAATAAACAAACCAAATCCAAATTTCTAAAATACCCAAACATTTAACCAAAAAAATAAAATAAACCGAACCATACCTGAAACGCATATGTCTAGGTACACTTAATACTTACCATGCAAGGAGGGATACACATGAAAACTCTAGTTCCACAGCCTCTTTTGTTATAAGTAATCTACACAAACGGACCAGTTACGAGAAAGACAGTATTACAAGTTGGATCCTGTCCGATAATGGGCATGGTCCGGTTTTGACTCAAATCATTGTTTAACAAATTTCTCGGTGGCTTCAAATCTATCTCTGATTAAAATTCGAATTCTAAGAAGCAGGCGCACAACATAATTAATACGAACGATAAAGACCATCATGATCACTAGGAACGAAAGAGACAGGTACAGAGAATAACACATGACTAAGATCGTTAAGGGAGCTCAGGCTTAACACGAGATAAGTCGTCCCGGTTATGCAAGTTGACATCAAAGGGATTGAAACTAAAATGTGAATGAAAGCTATCAGGTTTTGGTTATACATCTTTGTGTCTAACCAAATCATACAAAATACTAAATTAGAACTAGAATATTAAATTTAATTATGTTAATATATGTAAAAAAAATTGAACGGCATGTATGATGAAAAATTAGGAGTATGATTTAGTACAAATGGTTTAAAAACTAGAAAAATGACTAGCATATTCACAGTAGACTAGAGTTTATGGATTTTAAGATCTTTGTAATATTTTCCGAGATGTTAAAATGAATTTTGAGCCAAAAGTTAGTAATGAATTCGTCGCAAAAAAAAAGTTAGTAATGAACAGCATATACATTTTTACAAGAAATGCACACATATCAGAAACGATGCTAACTTTTATATGAACCAAGTCGGTGTTATACATGTAAATGAGGCAAGATGTAGAAAATCAAATGGGCGATGAATTAAAGTTGACCACGTGATAAATTAACATGAGAAGCTCTTAAGCTGCAGACTGTTAGGACGAATCAAAATTTCCCACGTGGATATGGTAGCCAATAAAAACCTTCCATCGTGGATAACCAGCGAGATTGGCAAAATGAAGAGCTTGGTAGACCCTCTTCTCCAACTAGAGGCTCTCTGGTAAACGGCAATGCCCTCGTCTTTCACCTTTATCTCCTCCTCCCGAATTTGAACTCACCTGGACACAAAACAATGGCGATCAGTAAAGAACTCTTATCTCTTCTACTCCTCGTATTCTATCTATCATCAATCGCATCATCATCTTTCTCAGATCCAGATTCCGATTCAGATCTCACCAACGAACTCGTTTCCCTCAGATCAAACTCCGAATCAGGCGTAATCCATCTCGACGACCATGGAATCTCCAAATTCCTCATCTCCTCTCCCACACCTCGTCCCTACTCAATCCTCGTCTTCTTCGACGCCACTCAACTCCACAGCAAAACCGAGCTCCGTCTCCAAGAGCTCCGCCGCGAGTTCGGCCTCGTCTCCGCCACCTTCCTCGCCAACAACAACGGATCCGATCTAAACAAGCTTTTCTTCTGCGAGATCGAGTTCTCGCGGTCCCAATCTTCCTTCCAGCGATTCGGCGTCAACGCTCTCCCTCACATCCGTCTCGTAACAGGTTCAACATCGAAACTAAGCGACGAATCTGGTCAAATGGATCAGTCTGATTTTGCAAGGTTAGCCGAATCCATGGCTGAGTTCGTCGAGCAGCGAACCAAGCTCACCGTCGGTCCGATCCAGCGTCCGCCGTTTCTTTCCAAGGCGCAGATCAACGTCATCGTGGCGATGTTCGTTATCGCTACTCCGTTTGTCATCAAACGGATTCTGAAAGGAGAGACTCTTCTCCATGACCATAGGCTTTGGTTATCAGGCGCTATCTTCATCTACTTCTTCAGCGTCGCGGGAACAATGCACAACATTATAAGGAAGATGCCTATGTTTCTTCAGGATCGTAACGACCCGAACAAGCTTGTTTTCTTCTACCAAGGATCTGGGATGCAGCTTGGAGCTGAGGGATTCGCTGTGGGGTTCTTGTACACTGTCGTTGGGTTGCTCTTGGCGTTTGTTACTAATGTGCTTGTTCGAGTTAGGAACCTTAATGTTCAGAGACTGGTGATGCTTGTGGCTCTGGTTGTATCCTCCTGGGCTGTGAAGCAAGTTGTTTACTTGGATAATTGGAAGACTGGTTATAGTATTCATCCCTATTGGCCATCGAGTTGGCAGTGATTTCACCTCGTTTGAGGTGATGGGGGTTTAGTTTTCAAGACATTTTCTGGAACTGAGTTATTATTATATGTTGGACGTTTTCTGTTTTGATTCTAGTACTTTGAATCAGTGTAGTACAATTTCAGATGGTTTAAACTCATTTTTCTGCTTTCCTTGTTACTTTTTTAGTCAGTGACAACCATTGCTCCCTGTTCTGTAGGCTCTGTATAGGAGGAACCATACTCAGAAATTTCATATACTTTTGGGCTGTCTATCTGCATATTGCCAAATCGTTAGGATAAGTGATATATAGAGTCTGGAGATCACTCTTAAGATGATTATTATAACATTCTACTTATCATTCCCGATTGTTTGTTTGCATTGTGCGTTTTAATGTTATAATGTTCTACTTATCGTAAATGCAAAGAAACAGCAGGCTTCTTACATTACTACGTAGAGTTTATATGTGCATCTAGTGTTTCGTAGAAAAATTATTTTGTGATAGAAGATGATGTAGCATTATGGAAATAGGAGGCCTTACATAACCATCTCAATCTCATGTTGCTATCGGTTTAAGTCTATATTTGTTTGCGAGTATGAGCTCTCTGTACTATCTAATTTAGCTTCTTCACTTCTACCTCCATGGCAACCATCGTATAATCCCAGATTCTTTTGATACTCTACATACCCCAAAAATTCTTTAAAGTTAAAATCAACTTATAAAATGTTTAATATATACAAAACTAAATATGTAGGTCAATTTTTTTTCCAAAATCTAATTCTAAATACAAACAATACTATAACAAAGTCTTCTCAGAATCTTCCTGGTTTTATAATCAAATAACTAAGAAAAAATACTTCCTTAAACTTAAAAGATACTTAAAAAATATTTAAATCAAGTTATTAGATAGTCACTAAACACACATAGGTCAAACTAAAAAAAAATTAAAAAGATAAAAATTTCAAAATCTCACCCTAAAATACCAACAATATTATAACATATGTTATTAAACCCTAAACCAAAAACTATCATGATTTAATCTACATTCACTTATCTATCTTAAATAATTCAATTTTAATAAAACTAAATTTTCATAATTTAGAAATGTTTATTAATACATGATTTTGATTTTTTTCTCTTTCGAATTTTTTTTATAAAATTTATTAATTACTTTTAAGATCTACTACATGAGAAAACTTCTAGAAAACTTGTAGAAGATTTCGATTTAGGCGAGAAACCCAAATTATTCTAAAATCTAGGCGGAATATGTCAGAAGCATTCTGTGAGTCTTCCAGACCCTATAATCAAATAACTAAGCAAAAACACTTACTTAAGCTTTTAAGATACTTATAAAGTGTTTAAATCAAGTCATTAGATAGTCATTAAACATAGAGCCGGGCTTGGGTTCGTGCTGATCGATGAGGAAGCTCCGGTTCTGTTTGGTGCTACCGGTATTCGTGACATAGCTTCTCCTCTTCATGCAGAAGCTGAAGGATTGATGTGGGCTATGCAGGAACTGCTGAAAACAGGACACAGAGAGGTGAGGTTCGAGTCTGACTGCGAACAACTGATCAAGCTGCTAGAGAAGGAAGAGGACTGGCCTGCAATGGCACCGGAGTTAGATGAAATAAAAGCCCTATCATCAGATTTTACAGAATTCTCTATATCTCATATTCCAAGATCGATGAATGTCCGTGCCGACACCCTCGCTAAAGGTGGAAGATCACGCGTATTTGGATCTCCTTTTGTCAACTGCTTTGCACCGAATTGGCTAGTTCAAACTGGCCAAGGGGCTGCTAGGTAGTCTTTAAAAGTTTCTATTCGACGTCAAAAAAAAAAAAGATAGTCATTAAACACATATAAGTCAAAAAAAATTAATAAGAGAAGATAAATTTCAAAATCTAACCCTAAAAATACCAACAATAATATCACATATGTTACCAAACCCTAAACCAAAGACTATCATGAGTTAATGTACATTCACTCATCTATGTTGAAAATAATTCAATGTTAGTAAAACTAAATTTACGTCATTTAGAAATGTTTATTATTACATGATTTCGATTTTTTTCCCATCAAAATATTTTTTATAAAGATTTTAAATTATTTTAAAGATCCAATAGGACTATCATGAGTTAATGTATATTCACTCATCTATGTTGAAAATAATTCAATGTTAGTAAAACTAAATTTACGTCATTTAGAAATGTTTATTATTACATGATTTTGATTTTTTCACCATCAAAATATTTTTTATAAAGATTTTAAATTGTTTTAAATATCTACTCAACGAGAAGAATTACAAAGAAGTTTTCTTAGAGAAGACTTCTTTGTAAGTCTTCTCACGCGGAGGGTTATAATAGTAAAACTCAATACATGTTTTTTGTTTGGTCATAAAGATGTTGTTGTAATTTCACTAGTCTTTTGGGTTACTTTTGCATTTGATCTAATTTGGGGTACACTTTTATATTTAAAATCAAATTTTGAGTCATTTTTGGAAATTTGCCAAAGTTTATTACCTTTTTAGTATTTTTTTTGTTTAGATTAATATAAAATATAAAATGTAATCATAAGCTAAATTTTTAATTAAAAACAAAGTTAATTTTGGGATTATGAAAATTTTCATGTACAGTAAAACCTCTATAAATTAATAATGTTGGGACTTTAGAATTTTATTAATTTACAGAGATATTAATTAACCAAAGTTTTCTTTTTAGATTGTATCCATTTTTTGAATGTTTTTGTTTATAAAAAAATAAAATATTTGACTTTTATATTGTTTAATTATCTTATTTGGTATATATTTTTATGTTGTTATGTGGTTTTCGATATAATTTTACTAAATATTATCAAAATATAGTAAAATGTTAAGAAAAATAGATATATTTTCATCGTTAATATAAAACCAATAGTATAATTTTTAGTTTGTACTTACATAAAAACATATATAGATATATTATTAATTTATGATTTTAATGGGATTATATATTTACATGAAAGTTTTAAAAATATTATTATCTTATTATTTTATCGATCTCTATCATATTTTACACCGGTCCAAATTGGGATGGACAAAATTTATTAATTTATAGTGATTATTAATTTATCGAGTATTAATTTATAGAGGTTCTATTGTATATTAAAAGAGAAGTATTATCATTTAATGCTTTCACACTACATTGGACACATGATAACATCATATCAATTTCAATTTGAGCATGCTGACGTGTCAGCCTCACAATCATTTAACAATTAATGGGTTGGCATACTAATATTTTGTTTAACTCCACCGAAGAAAATTTATTGTGTTCACACTAATTTGTTTCTAATCAGTTCATTTTTAGTTCCTGTATTTTTAACCTTTGTATTAGTGGATGAAATTATCTATGTACAACTACTGAATAATATCATTTTGAAAGAAATAAATTACAAAATCATTAAGATTCACATCAACTAAAATGCTGGAATGAAAATGTCTTTAGAAATTGAAAGTTTCGTATCTTGCCGAATTTAGCCGACTATTGGTTATGAATTAAGAAAATTAAGGTAAAAACACCACACACAAAATCGGATCTTTAGTTTAGCCAACTATTGCTTTTTTTTTACGGAGTTTTAATATCAGACCAAAAATTCGAAACATAATCAAATTGTTAGAAAAAAAATTAGAAATCAGAAATGGTTTAAAAGAAAAAAAGTTCATGAAATCGATTGAAAAACATAATCCAGGTGCCGACTGAAGAGATCACATTATTTTTCATGCAACTCTAACACTTTTCACTCGATGCAATCGTGTTTTTATTACATGCACCAATATTTTTTCTAAGAAAATACACATGATTGGTTATAGACTATGTCATGTTTGTAACATGCCCAATAATATTGACACGATGTCTAACCATTTTTATTGGTATTCTTAAAGTATGGTCCAATTGTTATATATGTTAAATAAGCACAAACTCGAATCCGAACTCGAACTCGAATCCGAACCAAACCCTCAATAATTTGAACCAAATCCAAACCAAAATTTGTAAATATCTAAATATGATTTAAATTTCTAATTCTAAAAATCTGAAATCCGAACAGATCAACTAAATCCAAACAAATATATGAATGCATGTCCCTAGAAAAAACTATACAACAAATCATTTAGTACAACATATAATAAATAATCTAATGTATTTCACTCTGGCTCAACGTCGATTACTACCTAGTATTATACTATTAGAACAACTTCATGTTGGTATTATACCAAAAGGATAAATAGGCTGAATTTTTGTTCATTGTGGCAATTGTCCTTTTACTAAAATTAGAAAATGAAATATTTAAAAATTAAAATCTATTTTCCACCGTGAAATTGATTTAACCGAAATGCAAGACTTGTCTTGAAAATGACAGCCCAATTTTTAACCGATATAAACAAAAAAAGCACAGCTGTGTCACCTAGTCACATTGTATGTGGTTACAAATTTACAATTCAAGACAATGACGATTGCATATATAAAACGTGAAGGCCACAATAATTCTCTCAACATGTGTAGCTTTCAAAATTTATAAATACGGTAAAATCTTAACATGAAGGCAACAATAATTCTCTCAATGTTGTGAAATTGATGAATTAGAATGCGTAAGTTCTTATTATTATTCATAACATAAGGTGTTTTTATATATGAAAATTACAAAAAGATAAATAGAAAGATACAAATATGGAAAATATACAAATACAACTAAAAAGAAACTAGGGTTTGCTGTCTTTCCTAGCCACCTCTCTCTCTCTCCTCTTGCTGCGGCCGCCTCTCTCTCTCTCTCTAAGTATTGTGCCGGCTTATGAACCGGGCCGGTTATGGATATCTATCATATGGTTTATAACACTCCCCTTTGGATGTCATAACCATTCAGAGTTTGTAATACGCTTTGGATGTTGCCTCATTAAAACCTTATCAGAAAAATCCAGTGGGACAAAACCATGATTAAGGAAAAAGAGTACAACACGTATTACTCCCCCTGATGTGTACCTCCGTATATGTCCTTCAAGTTGGTGCATCCCAACCTGATGGTTGAGCTTCATGGACGCCAATGACTAATGGTCTCAATACCAAGGTAAAGTAGTGCTACCGCGTTGCAAAGACATAACTTGCCTGGGATCTATCATTGTGGATCCGAGAGATAACCTGTATCAATCAAAACATATTAACCCTTCTTTGGGTTTTGGTTAGTATAATGTAATCTCAAATTCTTAGTTCCTTGTAGGTAATATATGATGTATTTTATCATGTCCCAGTCCCTTCTGTTCGGACATGACCTAAACCTAGACAATAGGTTTACATCAATACTCATGTCCGGATGTGTATGACATGACAAATACATCAAGGCAAGGCGCCAATAGTACTTAAGGTAAGGGACGTGTATGTCTTTATTTCCAGTGCCTCATCGTCGAACATGAGCTAAACATATATAAGAGATTCACGGCAAGAACCCATGTTCGGCCTAGTATGGCTTGCCTATTACATCAAGGCGCCAATGGCACTTGGGTAAGGGACTTTACCGGACCAAGGACATATTTCTTGTCCTTCTTGGGACCAAAGGATCCGTGTCCAAGTTAGGGGTACTCACGACCATGTCCTTCTTGGGACTTATAATGGGTTTGTGTCCGGACCAAGGGACCTTATGGGACAACTCAATGGGCGAGCTTTGGTCCATGTTAAAACCGTTTGAATACATTTCTATAAGTCCTTTGATGCACAAGGATTTCATCTTTTAAGACGTTCAATTTGTAATCCTAAACAAAACTTTGTTTGTCCCAAATTTTCATTTCAATCTCTTTCTTTAGATAATCGTTTGAAAGTCTCTCCAGAAGTTCCTAGGATATTTTAGATCATTAACATATACTTGTATACTTTAGTTCTCGAGAACCTGTTGCATTTGACAACTCAATACCCTCTGGAACTTTTATATATATCTCATTATCCAGTGGACCATACACGTAGGCGGTTTCTACATCCTTTAACCGCAAGTCTGTTTTTCTTCTTTTATGGCCAGACTTGTTAGGAATCTAAATGTTTGTTGCATCCACCACAGGGGAGTATGTAGCTTCATAATTGATTTGTGGTCTTTTTGGAATCCTTGTGCATATGGTCGTGCCTTAGATCTTGCTATCTCGCCATGTATCATTTCTTTCACAAAGACTCATTTTTGTCCAACTGGTTTCACATCTAGAGGTGTCCGAACTATGGGACCAAAACCTCTCTTTTCTTAATGAACTTAACTCCACGTCTCCTTTCCATTTGATCTAATCTGATTTGTTGAGTGCACTCATGTATGGACGTGGGTTCATGATCCTCATTCATTTCATAATCTCAAGTGCTACACTGGATGCAAATATATCATCAACGTCGACCTTCTTTCTCTTGTTCCATTTGTGTCCAGGACATGACATAACTTATTGAGGTTTCATTATGACCTTCAGTACCCTGAGGCTTGGCGTCCCAAGCCTCATTGTTAGGCACCTTAGGTACAACCATGTTTATGGTTTCCTCATCCACGGCCGTGGTTTTTAAGTTTTTCCATCTTAGGATCGACCATGTCTAGGATTCCCTCGTCTACGGATTCATTAGCACCTTTCTTTAATATCCGAGGGATCTTATCTTTGGAAATTTATTGGTCTACCACGTTTCAAACGTGCCTTAGACTCAGTAGCAACTTGATTGTGTCCTTCTTGAACATCAATTCGAATTTGGTGCATTTACAGCTGGTATATATGACTTAGTCATTCTATTCGGATCAGTAACGGAATCTGACAATTGTTTAAGCTAGCTTTTGTATAATCTTTTGGACTTCTAAATCTCATTCTTGAGTCCGAGGATCTTGCCAATATAAGGATGTATGATTCCATGTAATTTCTTTTATTCTTTTACCAGCTTATTACTTTCTCCCCCCTAATCTGTGTACTTGGCCTCAAATTGATCACTCATATTTGGCTCAAGGTACTTAATAATCGCGGGATAATCATATCGAACATATATCCCCATCCTCCTTTGAGGTCCCATCTTAGTTCTCTGTGGTGGAGTAATTTGTATATAGACAGCACATCCAAATGTCTTACGATGGGATATGTCTGACTTTTGGTAATAACACATTTCTTTGGTGATCATATCTCGATTTGAATTATGTCCAAAGGTCTAGATGATTCTCAATTGTCAAATACTGATCTTTGAGACTCTCAATAAGATGATGGCGAATAATTAATATTACCATGTATCAATCTTTCTCATTTGCATTATTGTCTTCTATTATACATTCATCAAGTCTTTTTGACTTTAGGATAATCTTTGTATCCACTGCCCACTGTAAATAACTAGTTACATTGCACCCGTGCAAGCACGGGGTTGTAGACCGAGTTCTTGTTTCATCTCATTTGTTAGGGTTATTGTAGCTGTGAATTTTGCGTTTTGAGTTGACCATTGTTTTTCAAGTTTTTTATTGTTATATGGTTAGAGTTGTGATGATGAACTGTGTATGCATTGTTCTCCACTCATGAATGACTAAACTGTTTTAGTAATGTGATTGATATGGTTCGTGGTGTTGTTTGCTGTATCAATGAGACTTATTGTTTGTTTGTTTTTTTAATTGTTACTTGCACTGTTGAGATTACATAAATTATATTAAGGTTGTTGAGAGTACCTTTTGTTTGTGGATATTTTTTTCTCTAGTTTAGTTGTGTAAGCTGTGTGTATTAAGTAATAATTTTTTTTATTCTTATTATGTTGATTATATGTTTTTTTTTTTTTTTTAAACTTGTTGCTTTTACCGGACCTTTAAAACAAAATACATGAAGACTTGTAGAAATAACTATAAAATGAGTGACAATTAGTATTTGGACCTTAATGGGTTTTAAATGAATATATGTATTTCTCGTAAGAAGACAATACCATTGGCCTGTTGACATTAAACATGTAAGCTATTTTCATAAGACAAGAGGAGTGAGCAGGTGGAGATGTTGTTGTCGCCTTTGTGTCTGTTGGGATTGTCTCTTGTATCTCCTGGTGTGGTTGTGTTTGTTTCTCTTTTATTTGATGGAAAATATTCAAACAAAAATCATTGTTAGTTGTATTTATTATAGTTTGTAACTTGCTCTGCCTTTTTGTTTAGGTAATTTCACTGATTTTGGTTGTCGTCTTAGTCTTCTTCGCAAGCATCTGCGAAATTAACTTTGTAAATTGTTAAATAACTGGTCGTGTAGTTTGTATTTGTTTAGCTGGCTCAATGTATGTGTCGTTGAGTTTTAGTTGAGTTGATTGGTTTGGTATATATTTGTTTTGAAGTTTATTTGTAAGATTAGACAAAAAGAGAGGTGATCATTAATGATTCGTCTTTTTTTTTTTGGATTCTAGTTTTTGGTGATTTGATTGTTTGGGTTATTGTGGTTTCTTTTAAGTTGTAAAATAAAAATTTGTTACAATTAGATTGATAAGTAAAAGAGATAAATAGACGACCACAAATTTTGGGGTAGGAAATAGTTTTGATTATTGATGTTAGCAAAATATAGACAATAATATAAACATAAATATAGACAATAATATAAACATAATTTGGTGAAGTCAGAGCCCTGGACATAACAGATTTGCCCAACCACATCTGCGAGTTTAAATATCAGTTATGATATCGACACATAATATAAACCCAAATGCAATATGATAATATATCTGAGAGTTCTAGGTTTGTGCTCGCAATCACTTGGAGATTGTCGAACAATCTAATTGACTGGAGATTGGTCTCAGGAGCACCCGTGATGACTTCATCAATAATGGTTAGTGAGATGAAACAAATGAGGAATGGATGATCTATTATCTTGTACATGCTTGAGCACCTAGCAACGTCAAAATGATCGACTTTCACAATGGAACTTGCTTTCAAAGATGGCCTGTAATGATTAGCACGTCTGACGGGAGTAAACCCATGAATCACGGAATCTGCAAAAAATATTATTCAACAAAGAATTAGGAAATCAATTAAAACAATTATGTTAAATAAGTGTGATAGATCGAAGATTAACTTACCTTTTCATTAAGGAAGAGAACTGTGATTCCCACAAACTCTCTGTCTTTCTTGAAATTCAGGGAATCCCATAAACGGAGGAAGCCAGAGGCTATGCTCTGACTACTACGACCAAGACGGAGAGACTCGAAGGTTGAGTGACAGACGCTGGTTTGAGGAACTGGAGAGGCACAGCGAAACATTTTCTAGAAGATTGTTAAAGCTAAGAAGAATCAATGAGTTTTGTGGAGATGCATATTGGGTTCATCAAAGATGAGAATCATATATATAAGGTTTACAGAGGGGCTACAAATCAGGAACATTTATGATCAAGCGATTTAAGATGGGGACATGAAGAGTTCACCGGTGAAAAAATAGATTACGAACAGACACACGGCGCAACTCTGTAATTCAAACTTGTTTGAAACAATGATGAAAAGAACTCAAACTCATGTTAAATGACAACAATTTACAATATGGGAAAACTATAATTGTTGCAAACTTGAGATTTTTTTATATAACGTGATGAATCTCATTTAAAAATGAAACTCATAATACAATTGTAGGTCCGACCCTCAGAGGAAGCCGAAGAACCAAGGGCTTCCGACCTTCAGAAATATATATTAGGTTTCGGCCATCAATGTACAAAGTATCATTTAGCTTAGTGGTATAAATGTTGGTGTTTATATCTCAATAACCCGGGTTCGAACCATGGGCTTGACACTTTTTCACACTTTTTAAAAATGGAGTCCACAAAACGCTGACGTGGCGCGCTGAGGAGTGAGAAAAATTCAACTATTATAATATTCAACTATTATAATATAGATTATCTCCAGAGAGATTCAGGGCAGAAAAATCCAGATTGATTTTCGACATCTCAAATCATAGATTATATAATTTAGCAATTCTAATGATCAAACAAAGCAATAAGCCTTAACGGCCAACAAGGAAGCCTCACGGCCAACAATGAAGCCTCACGGCCAAGACAGATAACAAGCCGCATGGCTATGGATGCAATCAGTTCGGTTTAATGCATTAAATTCATTGTGAAATTTCAATCCTAGCATAGATGATTTCTATCAGTTCATGATGCAATCAAAAACCTCTCGGCCAAGTCAAAGAACAATCACAGAGCTATTTGATTCAATTCATTACCATTCTAGCATAAGGTTCTAAGTGTAATTGCAATCAATCAATGTGATTAGGTTAGGTATGAATGCAACAAGGCCGCATGGCCACGAGGTATGATTGAGTCTAGAACAATTAACCTAGCATGCAGTTTCAGATTCGATATCAAAACAATCAAGACTAGGTTATAAGGAAACACTTATCAAACAGGCGGTTTCAATTAGGGTTTCAGTTTAAACAAGCAAAACAATTTTAGTTCATTCAGATTCGAGTTTAAACAATCTCAGCAACAGTTCTAGGTGATCAAGACAAGCAATTTTCAAAACAATCAAACAATCGAAACGATTAGTGTTTCGATTTTGATCTTATGAAAGGAGATTGATTTGAGATTCAAAACCATCAAAGATTTTGATTTTAATTGATCAATAGATCAATCTCGATTTAGGGTTTGGGGTATCGAACTTTAGAGCTTCGATTTACTCATTAGGGTTTGATCTATTACCCTATGGCTTTATTCATAAAGATTGAGTTTTATGGTTTCATTCTTTATCAAACAATCCAAATTCGATTCATAGGTTCTTAGATTTCGAATTACCTTTTAACCTAGATGTTTGTTGAAACCGGACCACCAAGAAGGATGAACCGCGAGCTGAACACGAACGGGACGCGAGCTGACTCCTTTCGGGTTGCGAACGGATTGAGGCTGATGTCGCGAACGAGCTGGAACAATCAGGAACGGGATCACGTCTATCGGGTCGCGAACGTCTGAGCGGGAACGCCTTGATCGTCTGTCGCGAACAAGCTGGAGCAAGTCGGGAATGCGAGCTGGATGAGCTGAGATCGGGTTGATCAGGTCGCGAACAGGTTTGGGACCGGGATGGTTTGTATCGCGATGGGGGTTTAGGTTTCTCGCCAGGAAGATTAGGGTTCAAGCCGGCTAGGGTTTTAAGGTTTGTCGATTTGGGTATTAGCTTAGGGATTTAGAGTTTCGTGCTGATAACGTGTTGTGAACTTGATGAATTAGAATCTGTAAGTTCTTATTATTATTCATAACATAAGGTGCCCTTATATATGAGAATTACAAAAAGATAAATAGGAAGATACAAATATGGAAAGTATACAAATACAAGTAAAAGGAAACTAGGGATTGCTGTTTCTCCTAGCCGCCTCTCTCTCTAGGTATTGGACTGGTTTATGGACCAGGCCGTTTATGGACATCCATGATATGATTTATAACACTCAACATGTAGCTAGTCATTTGATTTTACCACTATATTTTCTATTGCACCTTTCCAGAGCGAAGCCAGTGTATTGATTATGGTGGCACGTGCCGTCATAGTATTTTCAATATAAACAATTAAGTATGGAAATATACAAAGCAATTAGGTAGATAATATGGTTTAATAGAGTTGTGCGCCCTTTGTTGTCTCATGTTCGAGCCGTCATGCACTACAAGAAAACATCGGTATTCCGACGACAAATATCGTCGGTATGTCTTCGGAATAACGGTATTCCGAGGACATACCGACGAGAATGGTCGTCGGAAATTTCTCGTCGGAAAGTAAAATTTCTTCGGAATTTCCTCGGAAAATTTCAAGGGAATACCGAGAATTAAAGATTCCGAGGACATTCCGAAGAAACATTTCCTAGGACTGTTCGTCGGTATCTCCTCGGATATTTCTGATGGAACGGTCCTCGGAAACATTCCGAGAAAAAAGAGGTATCGGAATATTCCGACGAACTTCGGCCGTCGGAATATTCCGAGAAACTTTTACCGTCGGAATATTCCGAGGAAGAGTATCCGTCGGGATATTCCGAGGAGATATGCCCTCGGAATATTCCGAGGAAGTTGTCGTCGGAATATCCCGAGGGATACACTTCCTCGGAATATTCCCAAAAATAATTTTTTTTTTAAATTAAATTTTTTTTTAATTGAAATTCGAAAATATAAAATTAAAATTGAAATAGAAAACATATTAAATAATATTCAAAGTTGTACATACCAAAATAAAACATTCAGAGTTTTTGAAAAAAAAAGAAAGAAACTACGGGAACTGCTCGTTCGGGTACATCCTCTTCATCATCTCCATCATTTGCTCGTTCTGCTTCCTCGTTGCCTCCCAACCCGCCTCTTGATCCGCCATCTTTTGCTCCAACGCAGCTATGCGGTCATCTTTGCCCTTCAACTGGTCCATAAGCACTTCTGGATCAACATAGGGCTGTGGTACAGAAGGAGGAACCGACCGGGCTCGACGACCCAAACCGACAACGTCCCTTCTTCTTTGGAACCGACTGAACTAGAAAATAAACAAATTTAAATAATAGAAAAGATGATAAAATGAAAATAAAGAAATAAATAAATTGAATTTTTTTTATAAAGAACATACCGATTCAACGATTTCGTTGATTCGAATCCGGGACAAGTTGGTCGAAGCCGTCGAAGTGGCGTCCAGGTCGGTTTGAAGCTAAGATAGACGGGTCTCTTCGTCTTCCTTCTGAGTTTCGATCAGGCTGAGCACATCCCTCACAACACCATCATCAATCTCCCCGGTGTGCTTGTTGGTATGCGCCGTCTTCATTAGGACGAAATCATCAACCGGCTCGCCATCATTTTCATCTGCCTTGAAGAACACAAAAGTTAAACAAACATTAGAAATTAGAAGAAATGCATAAAAAATAAAATAAAAATACTTAAATAAAAAAAAGAGATTGAACTTACCAAGCGATCCCCCATAGTGGCAATAGTCTGGGCACCCAAATTGTGCTTGTACATGCCCTTCCCGCCACGATCGCTCTTGCGGTTGGCGGAGTTGGTCACGGAGGTAGCTTTCGTCTCGTCCTTATCCCAATGCACACATAACTCCTCCCAGACCATTTTGTTGATCGACTTCGGGACCTTTTAACAAAAAATATATAAAATAGTTTAATAAATCCAAAAATAGTTTAATAAATTCAAAAAATTGTTTAATAAATTAAAAATAAATCTGGTTGATGAGCCACTTCTGCTTCCACTCGTAGATCTGCTTCCCATAGTTGTCCATAAGTTTATGGACGAAGGCGTCACGGATAAAGTTCGTATGATCGGGATTCCAGGTGAACTCTTGCTGAAAAAAAAAACACAATTTGTAGAAATTTTATATTAAAGATTAAAAATATAAGTAAAAAAATTAGAATACTTACCGCAAACTGACGAAACCACATCTCCTGGTCCTCGGCAGGGAAGTGAGTGAAAGTCGGATATCCCTTGCTGAGGTTCGAGTACATCATATTGTTGATCCATGCACTGATCTCATTCCCGGATCGGTTGAACCTAATATAAGAAACAAATTATTAATAATGAATCAAATTTTAATGAAAGGAAAAAAAAGACTTTTAATTACCATGTTTGACGTCGTCCCTTTGGACACGGAGTGAAATAGGGAAGATGCTCACGACCGGGCTGTTGAACCAACTGGGCAACAGTCATCACTCCCGGAACGACTGGAGGAGCGGGAGGGGGTGCAGCAGTGGGAGGGGGTACAACAACGGGAGGGGGTGCAGCAGCGGGAGCAAAAACTGGAGTGAGAAATGAAGAATCCCGACAGTGGCTGCTCGACCCCCGAGAGTGGCTGGACGAACCCTGAGAGTGGCTCCCCGTACCACTACGACCTCGGGGTGAGGCACGACGAGATCGATACCGGATCTGATCACCAGTAGACCTGTAAATTAAAAAAAAAACATATTTTAAAATAGTTTTAATAAATATTAATTGAAAAAATATTTAAAGTTAGTTATAATAAATATATAAATTAAAAAAAACATATTTAAAAATAGTTTTAATAGATATTAATTGAAAAACATATTTAAAAATAGTTTTTATAAATACAAAAAATAATAAAATAGTGTTTATAAATCAAAAAAATGTTTTATAAATACAAAATTAGTTTAATAAAATATAAATATTTTTATAAATATGAAATCATCTTTTATAAAAACAAAAATCGAATTTATATACAAAAAACGTTTTTTAAAATCCAAAATCGATTTTATAAATACAAAAATAATAAAAAATTTATAAAAAAGTTCTAAATCAATTCAGCACAACAAATTATCCAACCAAATCACAATTCTAAACCTATTACACAACCAAATCACAATCCTAACCAATCACCCTAACAAAAATCTATCAAAAAACTTCTAAAATCATCAAATCTTCATAAAAACCTAACAAATAGAACCTAAGAGAGTGAGATAGGGTCCTTACATGATTTGTGTAGGAATAGAGAGGATTCGCCGAAGAGATAGTCGCGAGAGAAGGGGGAGATCGCCGGAAGAAGAGAGAGATCGCCAGAGGAAGAAGAGAGAAATGAGGAAGAAGAAGTGTTTCGTCTTTATAAAACCTAGGGTCCGACGGAAACTATCCGTCGGAATTTCTTCGGTATTTTCAATTTCAATTTTCGCGAAATATTTGGCGGCTGGTTTGCCCTGTTAAATGAAAATGTTCCGAGGAAATTCCGATGGACACTTAAATTAAATATCCGTCGGAATTTCCTCGGTATGTTCATTAATTCAAGGAAAAAGAATATCCTATGCTTGTACTTCTATTGGTTTATATTGTTCCTCGGAATTTCATCGGACTATTCCGAGAAAATTCCGAGGAACACATGTTTGGGGTTTCAAAACATCAAATTTTTTTGCCCTATAACATTTCTTATACAAATGCAATGCATACCATTGAGGAATCTTTGTATAGATGATCATAAACTATGAAATAACAAAATTTCAAAACGAATAGTAAGTATTCCCTTTACCGTTCATTAAAGTGTATAAGTGTTTCTCTTATGTTGTGGAGATTTCGTTCATACAATCGGAAAAGTGTTTATTATAGGGTAAGAAACAAATTTTTAACTTCATAATCAGTCTACGACACTTAATAAGAGTTATATAAGTGTTATTCAAACCGCAAAACGTTATTTTCGGTTTAAAAACCCTACTTCTTCGGAAAAGCCTCGGAATATTCCGAGGAAATTCCGAGGAACACTTGAATTTCCTCAGAATTTCCTCGGAATATTCCGAGGCTTTTCCGAGGAAACATAAACCCTTAAAGAAAAGCCCTAAATCGTCGGAAAAGTCTCGGACTATTCCGAAGAAATTCCGAGGAAATCCCTAAATCTTATTATCCCTCGGAATTTCCTCGGTATTCTTATATTAAAAAAAAGCGATGCTACTCTGTTTCCGAGTCACCATCACCAGATGAATCTGAATCTGGATTATGGTGAAACTCTCCAATCTCTGGTTCATCCTCTACGTGAACGACGGCTTCCTCTTCAAAGTCGGTTAAATCGACTACAAGGCCAACTGCAGCTAAATATTCTGCTGCACTTAAGTTACCGGATGTGCTTGGTTGTAGTGGGTCTTCCAGCTCAGAACATCCCTGAACTCGGCCTCTCGGGTTGAGTGATGTAACAGTGACCCATGGATCATCTCTGTTCCTAACCTTGGGGTACTTGATATAACAAACCTGTAACATTTAAAAAATTATTTAATTTGTAAATAAGTGTTATTAATACACATGATGATGAATCATTATGAATAATTGATATATGTATATTTAATTACCTGATCGGCCTGAGAAGCAAGAATGAAAGGATCATAACATTGCAACTTTCGCCTCGAATGTACTAATGTAACACCAAATGCATCTGTTCTCACACCTCGATCTGGAGTGTTGTCGTACCAATCACAATAGAAAACAGTACAGCGCAATCCAACCATGCCCGGATACTTGATTTCCATAATCTCCCGTATGTTTCCATAGTATACATCATCTCCAGATGCAGAACAAACGCCAGCATCATAAGTCGTACCCGAACGTCTCCTCTTTTGAGTTGTGAAAGCATATCCTCGAGTACAAAATCTCGGATATGACTTCACAACATACTCTGGTCCACGCACCATCTCGCGTATCCAATCGTCAAATGTTTCACTTCTGGTCATACCAGTTGACACCTATTAATAGCACATATATATGTTATATCAATATAGGTGAATTAGTATAAATCTGTAATAAATAATATTTTAATTTGTTTAAAGCACTCACATAAGTAAGCATCCATCCAGAAAATTCTCTCTGCTTCAGTTCTTCAAGTTCCTCCTCTGTGGCGTATCTATATTCGAACCGCTTTTCTGCCATGAAAATCCTGTACATATGTTGACAATAATATAATTAATTAAGATTTAAATTTTAACTTGTTAAAATAAAAATTTGTAAGCTAATTTATTTACCTCTCATATTGAAGAACATCTTCGCAGTTGGTGAGCAAATATGTTTGCAAATGACTGTGCTCCTGCTCAGTAAGTCGACGGTCCTTTGGTTTTCCGCTAAGTCGTCCAACATCCGTGAAGATGTCTGGAACCGTAACATGATATGTTGCCCGTTCGCCTATATCATCATGCCGAGCAGGTCTTCTGTTTTTGGTCTGCACTTCTGCTGGAAAGTAGAACTCAGCAAAGTTTGAAGTTTCTGAATTTATCATCTGTGCGATTATAGAACCTTTCACCCTACTATAATTTTTCACCATCTTCTTCAAATGATACATATACCACTCATACAAATACATCCATCTATAATGCACAGGACCACCAAGTTCCAATTCTCTTCCCAGGTGAATAACAAGATGCTTCATAACATCAAAAAATGATGGAGGAAATATCTTCTCAAGGTTGCACTGAATCACGGCTATGTTAGTCTTCAAATTTTCAATACATTCAAGAGTCACTGATCTCGTGCGTAAATCGCGGAAGAAAACACTAATCCCTGCAATTGCTTCATGAACATTCCGTGGTAATATTTCCTTGAAGGCAAACGGAAGGAGGCGCTGCATCATTACATAGCAATCGTGACTCTTCAAGCCGATAAACTTTCCTTCCTTTCTGTCGACATAGTTACGCAAATTAGATGCGTAACCGTCTGGAAATTCCACATCGTTTGAAATCCAATCAAAGAACGCATCTTTTCCCTCTGCATCAAGTCGATATATGGGAAAAGGAGCCATACCATTCTCATCAACATGAAGTTCTGAACGAGCACATATATCGACTAGATCCAGTCTTGACTTCAAATTATCCTTTGTTTTACCTTGAACGTCAAGGATCGTGTTCATGAGATTGTCAAAAAAGTTCTTCTCAATATGCATGACATCTAAATTATGCCTCAGCAGATGATCCTTCCAGTATGGCAGATTCCAGAAAATACTCTTTTTGTGCCAGTTATGTAGTTTTCCAACATCATCTACCGGATAATGCACATGTCCACCTTGTTCTTGCGTCCTTTCTGCACCAAAATCTCTTAGTTGTGTCGACAAATCTGCCCCACAAATTTCCGGAGGTGGACTGTCAAACACCCTCTTGTTCTCCGTAAACAAATTCCTACTCCTACGATATGGATGATCAGGTGGTAGGAATCTCTTGTGACAGTCAAACCAACACGTTTTCCTTCCGTGTTTTAGTTGGAAAGCATCAGTGTTATCTTGACAATATGGACATGATAGCCTTCCATGCTTTGTCCATCCAGATAACATACCATATGCTGGATAATCACTTATTGTCCATATAAGTACTGCCCGCATTTGAAAGTTTTCTTTACATGAAACATCGTATGTTTCAGCACCTTGAGCTCATAGTTGTTGCAACTCATATATTAGTGGCTGAAGAGACACATCAAGTGATCTCTTAGGATGCTCTGGTCCGGGAACGAGAATGGAGAGAAACAAAAACTCTCGTCGCAAGCACAAGTTTGGCGGTAAGTTGTATGGTCTAAGAATGACTGGCCATAGAGAATACTGTCTTCCACTCTTGCCAAACGGGCTGAAACCATCAGTACATAATCCAAGGTAGACATTTCTTCTCTCATACGCAAAGTTGGGATATTTTGATTGGAAATGCTTCCACGCTTTTGCATCTGAAGGATGTCTAATCTCACCATTTGTTGAATGCTCTGCATGCCATCTCATTGGTTGCGTTGTGCGTTCAGACTGATACAACCTCTGCAACATTTCCGTCAAAGGCAAATACCACATCCTTTTAAATGGCACTGGAATCCACTCGTATCTTTATAACGAGCCTTTCCAAAAAAATTTCATGTAACCCGCTGTTCATCCGCCCTCCAATAAATCATGCAGTTATCGCTGCATACATCTATTACCTGATACGATAAACCAAGACCAGTTACCAGTTTCTGAACCTCGTAGTATGAACCAGAGGCTACATTATCCTCAGGTAGAATACCTTTTACAAAATCAGCAATCGCATCCACACAGTTTTCAGCCAAATTATAATCAGTTTTAATGCCCATCAGTCTTGTTGCAGATGATAAAGCTGAATGACCATATCTGCAACCTTCGTACAAGGGTTGCTTTCCAGCATCCAACATATCATAAAATCTCATAGCTTCTGCATTGGTTAAATCTTCTCCTCTAAAATGATCATTTACCATCTGGTCAGTACCTACACCATAATCTACATCCATTCTAATTGGTTCTTCTAACCTAACCGCAGGCTGAGGTTCGCTAGTTCTACCATATTCATAATCAGTTTCTCCATGATGATACCAAATTTTGTAACTTCGTGTAAACCCATTCAAATATAGATGAGTCCAAACATCCCACTCTTTAATAATCTTTCTATTTTTACAATTAGAGAAAGTACATCTTAACATACCCGTTTCTGCTTCCGGTTGTCGTTGAACTAACTCCATGAATTCAGTTATACCTCGTTGGTATTCTTCCGTAAGCAATCTCGTGTTCGGATCCAAATGAGGTCGATCGATCCAAGAACGATAATAATTTGAAGAAGACATGCTTTTTTCAATCAAATTCGTGTGTAAATATAGTATGTGAGAGGATGAAGAAATGGAGTGAATGAAGAGGTTGGGGGGGGGGGTGCGGGTATTGATAGATGAAATGCTGCCGACAGTATCGAGGAAATTCCGACGGAATCCCGACGGCAACGGCCCTTTCTTCGGAATTTCCTCGGAATTTTTGAAATTCCCCAACGGCTCACTAACGGCTATAATATATCCTCGGATATTCGTCGGTGTTTTCCGAGGAATATGATTTCTTCGTTATTTCCTTGGAAATTCGTCGGAATATTCCAAAGATCTCATTTTCCGTCAGAATGTTCGTCAGAATTACGATGTTTTCTTGTAGTGATGGTTCAAGATTAACGCATCTTATGTCAATTATGAGATTTTACACCCTTTAAAAATTTACTCTAGCTTCGTCTCTGACACTTTGTATATATATTAATCATTGGTGTTTACTAACATTCACCTCATTTCGAAGGTAAAACATCTTTAAAACGAGAGTTACATCTTTAAAATGAGAGTTTGAATATGTGCTAGTCTTCCTTAAAAAAAAAAAAGATGATGTGGTAGTCTAAGTCAATTTTAAATTTATTTTTAAAATAATTTTGTATTTATATTTTAAGTTTTCAATATTATTATTGATTAAAGTAGTCACTAAATTTCACCGACACTAATCCCTTGGTAGAACGAATAATAAAACAATAGTAGTATGTTATAAAATCAGTATGCTGTAAAAATAGTATGTTTTTATTAAACTATTATACAGTGATTGGTGTAACAGTATGGACATGCTAATTAAAATTATTATAAAAATTAGTATATAATAAACAATATTTATTTCTATTGAATATATTTCTAATATATATATTAATATACATAATTAAAAAGCTATATAATCCATTTATTTTATTTAATTATATCAAAATTATGTTTTTATCAACAAATGTTATTTTAAAATTAAAAATATATATTTAAAAATAATATTTCACATTTAAAATATAATATAATTTAGATAATTAAATTAAGTTTTAAATGTGAAATAAATTTTTTAAGAAATGTTTTTGTTGTAAATTTATTTTCTGGATATAAAAGTAATTTTATGATATTATTAAATAAAATTAATTATATATATATATGTATATATAATATATTATAAATGTAAATGTTTTACTAAAAACTCAGTATGAGAGTATTAATCAAAGAACATTTGGAGAACATTAACATTTGGTTAATTCTTTCCTAAACATTTTTCTAACAAATATTGATTGGATAATGTACAACATAATGTTCGTGCTAATGTTGTTAGCCGTGATGGCAATTTATTCGAACGGCTAATATTTGTTCATCTCTTTTATGGGATTTATGACTGTGATTGGTAAATTTCAACGCAACAGAGACTAAATGTAAAAAGAAAAGTAGAGTAACATAAAAGAGCAGGAAAGAGAGAACATAATAGGAAAATAGAGTAAGATATTTTCCTGCCAAATATAAGAGTAAATTTTTAGAATGGCTTTTTCACTTTATCTACCGTACGCAAAGTAAATATTTATGATGGAATCTTTACTTGATTGGTAAATTTATAGGTGAATATGGAGTAGACTGAATTTTGTGTAAAAAATTACTCTATAAATACCATCTAGTCACACTCTATATTATGTTATGAGCCTTCTTGTGACCCAAAAGAAGCCATGAATACAAAACTAAAAATATGATAACTGTTATAAGGATTATATGTCCTATAACCTATATCAAGAGTAGAATATTTACAATTAAGGATTTAAGCCTTATTATGTGACGAAATTATGTTTCAAAAACTTAAATTATGTAATTGAGTGGATGAAAATTTAGTTTTTTTAGTACACAAGCGGATGAAAAAATAGTTATTGGGTGGAATTATTAGTTGAACTAAAACTCGATGAATGGACTACCTAACCTTTAATTATTTTAACATATTACATAACATCTTGAATTTTTTTAAACATTATTCGGCTTGTCCTTATCGGAGATATTCGTTTTTCTGTTTTCCGTAATATAGAAATGTTATATCTTAGTTGATTAATAATATACTTATTTAACAGCACCACCACTTTTTTTTTTTTTTGTCATTTGATGGATTAATTTGAAAACATGAAAGTTTTTACACAAGCCGGCAAGGAGCATATTCCTTCCGGAGCCATAAGCCGGCAAGGATCACAATCCCTCCGAAGCCAGACGAAACTACAAAGGCATGAATAAAACATAAATGTGGGTTACTAAAACTTAAGCTTAGAAACTCATAATAGAGAACTGAAATGGATGTCCTGATGATAGCGACCACTAAGAAAGATCGCGCCGGTCTTCAAAGAACGAATAGAAACAAGCCGAAGACTCTTCTTTGTTGACTTGAAGTTACTTCCTATCCTAAGAACCAAAGAACCAATTTAGCAGAGACCTCAAAGCTCGCACAACCTTAAGCCGTTACTTCCATCAGCTCCAGCTATATCGTAACATAATTTACACCATTTAGAAACAAGCCGAAGACTCTTCTTTGTTGACTTGAAGTTACTTCCTATCCTAAGAACCAAAGAACCAATTTAGCAGAGACCTCAAAGCTCGCACAACCTTAAGCCGGTATTTCCATCAGCTCCAGCTATATCGTAACATAATTTACACCATTTGGATCTTCAAAGGAGAACCGGGGATGACACTCTTGTCGCAAACCAAAGCAGAGACCCTCCACATTTATTGATACAAGAACCAAGCCGTTTTGCATAACACACACTCAGTTGATTCATACCAGACCAAACCAATACAATAAAAAGGATGGAAGAGATTGAAACCATAAGAGCTCAACCATCACATGAAGACGCTACTGGAGATTAAAGGCCTAAAACTTTTGCTGCCTCGCTTGATAGGCTGCCTGACAGCTCCAAGAAAAAGAAGACCCCACATCTGAACATGCAAAGTACAACCACCGCATACCAGAAAACAGATAGGAGCCGATACTAGCCACCAAACCAAACAGAGGACAACAAAAGAATCACATGCCAAGACCAAAAACAACATCTGAAACTCCCTACTAGTTAAGCATAAGGCTAAGAAACGAACAAGCAAGGCTGACAGAGACCAATAAGAAGGCTGACCATTGGAGAGGACGGAGGAATCAAAAATTAAGATCAATCACAGCAGGACTCCAAACCCAAGATCTTAGAGCTCACTAAAGCAACAAGACCCGCAAACCCTAGATCTTCAACCCTCCCCAGATCTGCGAAAACAGAGAGACTCAGGGACAAACCGAGGCTTGCCATCACCAACCCACCACTGAGAACAGAAAGAAGAGCTGGGAAAAGATCACATCTTGTCGAGCACAAACTTCAATCGCACCTTCTCACAAGACCCAAAGCCTATCAGAAAAAACACAAGCCAAGGAAAACACAAGCTAAAGAAGAAGACAAAGAAACTGAAAACAGGCCATCCCATAGACACGGTGACGAATCACCGGCCAAGGACAGCCCTAACGCGGCGGATTTGAAGTCGCTTCTCTAGTGTCTCCTTTTTTCTTATCTTCAAGTACTTTGGTTGAGTTACAGCAGCACCACCACGACCACTATTTCATGTCTCCTGACATTTTTCATTTTTTTTGCAATATCATTGTAACCTCGAAGAAAGGAGAATTTTTTTCTTTTTCGTCTTTCTTCTTTCATCGTCATCTTCAGCTTCAATCATTTCTGGTTATTTTCTGCTTAAGGCAATTCTTTCGTAAGCCAAATATTATTTGTTCTTTTCTAACACCATCGTCGAATTTTACCAAAAAAAAAAAAAAAAATACCATCGTCGAAGTGTCTCGAAATTTTACAAGATTCAAAGGGCTTTATGAGAAGAGCTTCAAGTGTTTATCCGACGTTTTTGGTAAGTACATTGAAACTATCTTGTTTTGCTAAACTAAAATGGGCATAAATAATCATTGTTAATGGATTAATGCAGATGATTATGATTAATGCAGATGATTATGATTATTGGGGGTTCTTATGGTGAGATTCTTAGCGGAATATAAGAACTCGTCTCTTAACTTTTAACTAAAAAAGCTAAGAATCGGTTCTTAAATAAGAGTATTAAGAGCCAATTCTTAACTTTTTTAGTTAAAAGTTAAGAGACAGATTCTTATATTCCGATAAGAACCTCACTCTAAAAACTCTCCAATAATCATGCTCCGAGAAAGAGGATGCTCCGAGAAAGAGGATGAGATGGAAATTGGATATCCTATACATGTTCTATCGCATATCGGTTGGGATAGTTCACCGAGTAGTGCACCGAGTTGGGTAAGAAATTTTTATTTTCTTGCAAGTTGCAACCATTGACATTTATGTTTTTCATTTCAATTACAAGTTTACAACGTTCATCGATCTTGGTTAAGTCTAAATCGGTTAATTAAATTTTGTAGATACATGAATTCAAGAAGAGCAACAACATGTTAGAGGCAACTTCATCGTGGCCGTTTCAAGGCAAGGTTTTTAAAATGAATAATTTATATATTTTTTGGTATAATTTTTGTGTTGGCCTATGTCAATGATCAAGCGATTTCTATACAATAATACTATTCGTTGAAAATTCTATCAAGAAATTAAATTATTTAAGCCGGCCAATAATATATATGTATAATTACATAAATTCTAGAGAGATTTAGGGTAATATACCACACAAATTAGGGGACTGCCGTTGAAGAATCAAAAGAGGTAAACAGAGTATGATTTTGGACCAAAAGAGACGATTTTGCCCTTTTGGAAAAGAGTTGTATCAGATGCTAGGTCCTGACTCCTGAACGCAACAGATGACCTATATCTGTACTAAGACTCAATAGGTGATTGTTCCACTGACAATTTTGTTTATGGCTTTAGGACCACAAATCTTTTCGGTAAAAATGTTTATCAAACGACGAGATGTGCAGATTTTTCCAGATGAGGCTTTAGAGCCAAATATAAATATAACTCTAATTTTAATGCTAATTATTAATACAAACGAGGACATATCATTTTAATCCTACGTTTACATGACTTTTTTTACTGAACTTCCATAGATTAACATAGGCAATTAAATTATGTATAAGATGCTTACTAGCATACAAAAATATATGGTTTAGGGTAGGACTTGGATTGCCAGATATTAAACTTGGGATGGACACCATTAGCATGAGCGTGTAACATAAGTCATGTTGGATCATAAATTTTATAATAGTTAACATGCATAGTTATATGCTACAAATAAATGTAACGATAAATTATAGGCTAACTGGTAACATAGCCAAGACTACCTTAATAAGTATTGTTAACATAAACTTAAATCATAGTTTTTATATAGTTTGAAAATGCAGGTTAATTTTAAGTCATTTCTCAACAAACAAAAAAATGATATTTTAACGGTTAATGTAATTAATTAACTGCTACGGATAAACATACACACTACTTTGATCAAAAAAAAAAAAAAAAAAAAACATACACACTACCATGAGTGTGTGACAGTCACTACAAGAAAACAGCGACATACAGAGGGAAAAAATCGTCGGTATGTCGTCGGAATAACGTTATTCCGACGACGTACTGACGAAACAAGTCCTCGGAAATAACTCTTCGGAAATTCATTTTTCCTCGGAAATCCCTCGGAATTTTCCGACGGAATTCCGAGAAAACAAATTTCCGAGGAAATTCCGAGGACCACCAGTTCGTCGGAAAGCTCCTCGGAATATACTGAGGGAGAACTTCGTCGGGATACTTCGATGGACTTTCCGATGGTCCAATCCTCGGAAGTTCCGACGAAATATTCCTCGGAATTTTCATCAGAAAATTCCGAGGAACGGGTCCCTCGGAATATTCCGAGGGTTCAATTCCTCGGAATGTAAAAAATATTAACTTTTTTAAAAAAATAAAATTTTTGAAATTTAAATTCGAAAATATAAAATTAAAATTAAAATTGAACTTACGGATTCAACGATTTCGTTGATTCGAACTTACGGATTCAACGATTTCGTTGATTCGAAACCAGGATAAGTTGGTCGAAGCCGTCGAAGCGTCATCCTCGGTTTGAAGCTGAGACACTTCGTCTTGCACCTGAGCTTGGACCAGGCTGACCACTTCCCTCACAAGACCGTCATCAATCTGGCCGGTCTTCTTGTTGGTATACGCCCTCTTCATTAGGGCGAGATCATCAACCCGCTCGCCATCATTTTCTTCCGCCTTGAAAAAAAACATAAATTAAAGAAACATTAGAAATTAGAAGAAATAGACAAAAACTAAAATTTCAAAACTTAAATAATTGAAGAAAAAGCGGCTGAACTTACCATGCGATCTCACAGAGAGGCAATAGATTGAGCACCCAAGTTATGCTTGAAGACGTCCTTCCCTTTACGGTCACTTCTGCGGTTGGTGGAGTTAGTGGAAAAAGTTTCTTTCGTCTCTTCCTTATCCCAATGCGCACACAACTCCGTCCAAACCGTGTTGTTTATCGACTTTGGAACCTTTTAATAATAAAAAAGAAAATAGTTTTAATAAATTAAAAAATACTTTAATAAATTAAAAAATTATTTAATAAATTAAATCGAACCTTATTGATTTCCCACTTCTTCTTCCACTCGTGGATCTGCTTCCCGTAGTTGTCCATAACTTTATGGACGAAGTAGTGATAGATAAAGAGCGTCTCATCGGAATTCCAGGTGAATTCTTGCTGAAAAAAAAACACAATTAGTAGAAAATTTATATTAAAGATTAAAAATATAAGTAAAAAATTAGAATACTTACCGCAAACTGACGAAACCACAGATGATGCTTGTCGGTAGGGAAGTCAGTGAAAGTCGGATGTCCCTTGTCGAAGGCCGAGTACATTATACGGTTGATCCATGCGCTGATCACGTTCCCGGATCGGTTGAACCTAATAAAAAGAACAAACGCTTAATAATGAATCAAATTTTAATGAAAAAAATATGTTTAATTACCATGTTTGACTCCGTCCATGTGGATACGGAGTGAGATAGGGAAGATGGTCACGACCGGGCTATCGAACCAACTCCGCAACACTCATCACGCCCGGAGGACCCGAAGGAGCAGGAGCGGGTGCAGCAGCGGGAGCGAGAGGAGCAGGAGCGGGTGCAGCAGAGGGAGATGTATGGTAGGAGCTGTGGGGCGAAGGGAAATCCTGAAAATGGCTGGAATCCCGAGACTGGCTCCCCGTACCACCACGACCACGACGCTGTCGAGGCCGGGTCTGATCATCATGCGACCTGTAAATTATAAAAAAAATATTTAATAAATATAGAAATATATAAATTAATTTTTTTTTAAAAAAAAAAATTCTAAATAATAGTTTTTAATCACATATCGAAAGGCCTAATGAATTGGGATTAGTTTTATAGACATTAAAAATGTTTAATAAATATATAAAAATAGTTCTAATAAACAAAAAATAGTTTTAATAAATAAAAAATAGTTTAATAATTACAAAAAATAGTTTTAATAATATTAAAAATGTTTAATAAATATAGAAATTTATATAATATCAATATAAAAAAATTATTTTTTTTTAAATCCCAAATAATAGTTTTTGATCACAAAAAAGTTTTATAGACATTAAAAATGTTTAATAAATATATAAAATAGTTCTAATAAACAAAAAATAGTTTTAATAAATAAAAAATAGTTTAATAATTACAAAAAATAGTTTTAATAATATTAAAAATGTTTAATAAATATAGAAATTTATATAATATAAATATAAAAAATTAATTCTTTTTAAAAAAAATCCCAAATAATAGTTTTTAATCACAAAAAAAGTTTTAAAGATTGTAAAAATGTTTTTTAAAATCCAAAAAATCGAATTTATATACAAAAAACGTTTTGTAAAATCCAAAAAAAAAACAAATTTATATACAAAAATCATTTTGTAAAATACAAAAATCGAATTTATACACAAAAAATCGAATTTATAAATACAAAAAAAAATCAAAAATTTATAAAAAAATTCCAAATCAATTCAACAAAACAAATTATTCAATCAAATCACAATTTTAAACCTATTATACAACCAAATCACAATCCTAACCAATCACCCTAACAAAAATCTATTAAATCTACACAAAAACCTAACAAATAGAACCTAAAAGAGCGGGATATGGTCCTTGCATATACCTTATCCCTTCCTCACCTGTTACATCCAATAGCTTACACATTCCAAGCCAGTTGTCAACCCAAAAACGTAAGGCACCCATCGTTAATATGAAAACGCAAACAGTCATCAACTTTCGTCATGCCCAGGATCCTGATGTACCATCCTTAGCATCCCAACAAGACCCATGCTTATGTAGGTACTCTTTAGTCCAAGCCAACCAACATAACCCAGATTGAGTGGAGTCCCAACGAATTTTCAAACTGATATTTAATTTGATTCAGAAATATATTAGCTAGATTTGATCATTAATTTTCGTATAAATATATACACGATTCATATACTTATTTTGTTACTACAACTTTTAAAACTTCATTAAAGTAAAATGTATAAAACTGAATTATAAATATCTTTAGAAATTTATTTAGTCTCCTTAACTTCAAGTACTTTGTTGCTATACGGTTATTTCATTGAAAAATCGATATCAAATATTCTAATGGTAAATTGATATTTAATATCGACTAATAACAATATATCACAAAAATTGCAAGTATTTAATTTTTTAAAATTATGAAATATAAATATAAAACAACAAAATGCTCTACATATAATTTTTAATTGAGTAATGGTAAATTGATATTTAATAACAACTAATAATAATATATCACCAAGCATTATACGTATTTTTAAAACTTATTGAAATATAAATAGAAATATAAATTTGAATTGACCAAAATAAGTTTCACTAAAGGGTTAAATGAAAATTCTATTATTTTTTGTAATTTAATTAATTAATTATGAAATATATTAAAATAAATAAATATTTAAAATTTAAAAAATTCAGAAATTTCTTTTGGAAAACTATTTTCTTAAAAAAAAGTTTTGTACCATTATTCGTGTTTACTATCATTAAAGAGACATTTTCAAAAGTACATTTTTTATTAAGTGGCAAAAGATTCTAATACCCTTGTTCTTCATATATATAATACAAAATTATTTAAATAAATAAAATAAACATAAAAAAATTATGTTTCCGAATTATATCTTTCAAATTCAAACTTTTTTATAAAAACAAATTTTGGAAAATTTTATTTTTTTGATTTTTTTTCCCAAATTTCTTTTTGAAAATCGAAAATTATTTTTGAGACTATTTTTAAAATTTGTAAGTATTTATTTATATATTTATTAGAACAAGTTTTGGTCAATTTGACCTTTGTTTTATTTTGTGATAATTTGTTTTGTGCTATCCTAAGATATTCCTCTTTTTAATTCTATGTTGCTAAAATTTAAATATTAATTTCTTCAGATAACACAATTATTTATTTTCATTAAATTTTACGTACTTTGTTATTAAAATCAGTATCACCCGTATATGTGTGATCCGATTCTAGTTATGTTTTAAAACTTAAAAACATGAAAAAGATCCACATCAAAGTTTTAGTCATATGATTTTTGACTAAAAAGGAAAAATGTTAACTCTTCTAATAAACTGGAATAAAAGAATATGGACAATTAACTGGAAAACTTTTAAGAAGCATTTTTGTGAAACATTCTGGTGCGCAATTTCCAACAGATTCAATTAAAAATCCCATCGTGAGATCAATTTTGGGGCAAAATCAGCCAGATCAATTTCCGAAGAAACGGTTTTAAATTGGAGTGGTCCAATCACTTGCGCATTGGATTGATTTTGGTCTGAGTCAGACTAGTGTGTATTTGAACTCTAAGCTAACTAGAAGGGAAATGGATATGAATGGATCGATATGTGTTTGTAATAAGATTCAATCTCAGAGGTCTACATATGTGCTTATGCTGATACTTGAATGGGCATATAAATGAACGATGCTTCGACGCTTCGTTCGCATGGGCTAAACATTTGTTTAAAATATATTGTTTCGTCCCGTTAATGATATATGAAAAGACTTAAGATAATTGATTTGGTTACTAGTGTTATCAAAGTGTGTTTACTTTTTTCTACATACATCCGGTTAAAACTCCAAAGTTAAAAGTGCTGAAACTAGAGTAGTGAAAGCATGGGTGACCTATCGGGAAGTGATTCACAATAGCGTGCGAGTGAGGCTAAAGCACGGAGAAAAGTTATGTGGTGATTGTAGGATCAGTAAACAATAATTTCGAACCTTCGGAAAATTAATGCAACGCTAGTCAAACGAGATGGGGTCCATGGACCGAATGAGCGGGGTCCACAGACCGAATGAATGGATGTGGATGGTCCATTAGTCGTGGACGGTCGGAGCGTTATAAATGGTATCAGAGCTGGTTAACCATCTCGGTTCTTATCCGAAAGGCGTCTTGAGACCTGTCGTGAGGCGCAACGAAGACATTGCGTTCTTTGAGAGGGGGTGAATTGTAACATCCCGAGTTGTGATATATGGAAGTGCTTAAAATAATTTATTTGCCTACCTATGTCATTAAAGTGCGCTTGCCTTTTTCGGCACACATTCGTTTAAAATTCCAAAGTTAAGCATGCTTAAATTGGAGTAGTGGAAAGATGGGTGACCTATCGGAAAGTGATTCGCGATAGTGTACATGTGAGACTAAAACACAGAGAAATGTCATGTGGTGATTGAAAGTAAGTAAACAATGATTTTAAACCTTCGGAAAATTAATACACCTCTCGTCAGACGAAATGGAACCCACAGGTCCAATGAGTGGGCGTGGGAAGCCCATTAACCGTGGACAGTCGAGGCGGGCGTGGAAAGCCCATTAGCCGTGGACGGTCGAGGCCTTATGTAATGGTTAACTCTAAAATTTTAAACAAATATGTGCCGAAAATAATAAATACATTTTAACGACATAGATAGCTAAATCAGTTATTTTTAAAAAATTCATATATACAACTCGCTCTCTGAGATGTTACACATTTTTTACTAGTACTAGTATCCACACTTTAAAGAACTAAAGAAGTAACGAACTTCAAACCAGTACCGTTACCGAGTTCCCAAAATATTACTCCCTCCTTTTTTTTTAAGATGTATATTCTAGACTTTTCACATATATTACAAAAACTCATTAAATATGTATTGTTTTTTGTGAATAACAATTTTTCATAACTTTTACCCGATAGAAATTCAATAAACACCTTTATTTTTTTTGAAACTCACAATTTTTCATAAAATCATACATTGAAAAAGTAAAAAATATATCTTATTGAAACAATTTTTTTTTCAGAACATACATTTTTTAGAAACAAAGTGAGTATAAAATGCAGAAACATATTGAAGACAAGTCTGATATATTATCATAATGGCCAATACAATTTTTTTATTTCAGTAAGAGTTTCTCCGCCTCGAGGACAAAGAGAAAAGAACAAGTCGTAGGATATTAATAAAATATTTTAACAAAATGAATCAATTATATAAAAATGTTAACGGTTCAAAACGAAAACGACTTGAGATTCAATATCAATCGTTAGTGTTGTTCAGGACCCATGAGGTTCGTTTACGATTGAACATTTTCTTTTACTGTTTTAGGTTCGATCATTGTAAACCACAAAATATTACGGTGGCCAAGAAAAGTCCATCCATAGAAACAACGCAATTCAAAGATATTAAAATTTAAAAGAGAATTCAGCCATAAAAACACTGAACTTTGCAGAAATTGCCAAAAGAAACTTGGATATATGGGCTAGCCAATAAAACCATGAACTTTTGTTGACTTTTTTAGTTTATTAAGAAACTTACGATTGACTGACCAGATTAATACACCGTTAACCGAGTTAACAGATAAATAAGCGGATGTTAATTTTGGGTGTTAAAGTATACGACGTCGTTTCATCTATTTGTCTGATTAAAGACAAACGACGTCGTTTATATAGCTTTGTTATTAAAAATATGGGTTTCCAACGGCTCGAACTCGTGTACTCGGGTTTAATGGTAGGGGTTTTTGCCACTGAGCTAGTGAACTTTGCAATAGATTTACGAACACAGATTGTTTTATTCTCTTCGAATCCGAGTTAAAAGACAAATGAATGAAACGCCGCGTTTTATATTGCTTTTTTATTAAAAAGATGGGCTTCCATCGGCTCGAACTCGTGCACTCACGTTTAATGGTAGGAGTTTTTGCCACTGAGCTAGTGGACTTTGCAATAGATTTACGAACACAGTTTTTTTATTCTCTTTGAATCCGAGTTAAATGAATCAAAAAGAAACGACGGCGTTTTCTCCTCCGATTGGTATAAACCCTAAATTTCCAAAATCATAAATCCAGTTCGCGATTCAAGCTCGTTTCTCTTCGATCTTGTCCTTAAGAATCTTGATTCTCACCTTTCCTTCTTCGAGTATCGCATGATGAGTTCGGGTTGTAAGGATTCGTCTGTGAATACGATGGGAATTCGTGGTATCCCGGAGCAATGCGGGTGTGGTCGAAGAACTGGGATATACACATCAAAAACGAAGGTCAATCCAGGAAGAACTTTCTTTAGATGCCCAACGTTTCAAAATGTAAGTGTTTAATTCGATTGCAATTGATTGTGTTTAAGAATTTGTTGAACATAAAGCTTCAATGGCTAGGTAGTGAGAAATTGTTTGAACATAAAGATTGTGTTCATGATTTGTGTCTAGGATCACTTGTATAAATGGGTAGATGAAGCTGTCTACGAAGAGGTTCAAGATGCATTGCCAAAAGTTGAGTGTTTTGCATCATATGTTATGAAAATTAAAATGGAGATCGAAAGCATGAAAACCGTGGAGGAAGAGTTGAAAGAAGATGTCAGGAAGGCGAGCAATGAACTTAAGAAGCTGAATGTGATCATGAAAGTGGGTTTTCTGGTGGTTTGTTTAGGCGTTGTGATATGTCATGTGTTGATCATGTTTGACAAAGCAGATGGGTTGTCTTTGAATAACTACTAGGAGACTATGTTTATGTAATGGTAATGGTTTCAGTAAGGTTTTAAGACTATGTTTCAGTAAGGTTTATGTTTTACTTCTTGATTGTTTATAGAAGGACAAATGAACACACCAATGAACAGACCATCAAGATAAACAACACGATGAAAACACAAAGATAATAACCAACAATATCTTCATTGAGAGTTTCAAATTAAAACAGCAGGAAGAGAAAAAAAAAAGGTAGTTCTTGTTCCAAAAGCATTCAGATAGAGACACCATCATAAACGACACACAACAAAAGCATATTTAATATTGATCTAAAAGAACCATCTTCCCCACGCTGTTGTCTGTGATGGTTGAGCTTGTGAGGATTGTGGAACTTCCCATCGTGATAGTTGAGCTTGTGAGGATTGGGGAACTTCCCATGCATCATCACCCCCTTCGTCTTCATCAATCTCACAGTCATCATTTTTTGCTTTATCACCAAAATAAAGACTCAGATCTGTACAACCAACTTCCTCAATCCCAGCAATACCGTTCTCATCTTCCCTACCATCATCACCTATATCCCCAAATTCCTCTTCTTTATTTACCACAATCTGGAGAAATTCTTCTCTGTCATCACCATCATCACCTAGACTCTTCTCCGAGTTTACCTTCTGCTTCTTCGATTGTCTAGGAGACACAGACGACCCACCATATGAAGTTCCCCGCCTTGTCTTCTTCGCAACTGTTGATGCCAACATCTCAGTCTCTGGCCATTCTTCTCTGTCATCACTAGAAGGAGCCACATTTACCTTCTTCTTCTTCGCAACTCTAGGAGACAGAGTTGAACCACGCCTCGTGGCCTTCTCCGGAGATGGCGACTCATATGAAGTTCCCCGCCTCGTGGTCTTCTCCGGAGATGATGCAGGCGACCCATATGAAGTTCCCCGCCTTGTCTTAGACGCCTTCGACGCCTCTGTAGATGCCAACATCGATATCCCTTCAACGCTTTTACGGATCCTCGATCTCTCCGGCGATGACAAACTCACAGAAGCATCGTGTTCTCCACCCTTCTTCGACTCTTGAACCGCTTCGTCACTCCCGTAATCAAAATTCCTCATCGCTCCGAAAATCATTACCTCCCTTCCATTCCTTGTGAACTTCGTCTTTACCATCTCTTCACATCACAAGAAAAATCCCCAAATCGATTTGAGAAATTAGGGTTACGTTCAAACATGGGTGTCGTTTTGTTTGATTTCAATCAAACACATCTTTTGATCAATAAAAATAAACATGTGTGGTAATCTTCCGAAAAGTCCACTAGCTCAGTGGCAAAACCCCCTAAGGACCACGAGTGCACGGGTTCGAGTCCAGCCAACAACAATTTTAATTAAGCAAAACGACGTCGTCTTGAGATTTTGTCTTTAACAAAACAATTGGATGAAATAACGTAGTTTCACTAAACGACAGTAATTAACGGTGAGTTAACACTATCTTAATTGTCGGTTAACAGTGTGTTAATCTGGTAAGTCAACCGTAAGTTTGTGAATAAACTAAAAAAATCAACAAAAGATCTGGGTTTTATTGGTCAGGCTCGAGTACATGTTTCTTTTGGCAATTTCCGCAAAGTTCAGTGTTTTTTTGGCCGATTTCTCAAATTTAAAACATACTTATGTAGTTACAAAAATTGAATGGTAAACCATCGTATAGACAGGCGACGGTCGATACCAGTATTTACGTCTCAAGACTTAAAACTATTTTTTTTTGATAAGTAACTTAGAATTACTGTTAATGTTTTTTTCTGAACATAAATTACTGTTAATGTTATTAGAAGAGATAGTGTTTTCTCGTCTAGGCTTTTTTTTTTTAGCTTTGAGAATATCGGGTAGAGCTAAGGGTTAGACTCTCTATACCGGCGGTAGAAGCGAGCCGGCTAAGTCGTTTAGTTCTGGTAGCCTCTCAAAACCCTTCGCTTTAAATACAAAAGCATTTTTTATTTAAAAAACTAAAAGTTAGTGTTTACGATGGTGTAATTTAGGGTTTGAAGTTTGTTTTTACTCTTTTCATTTGTTTTATTTTGACTGGTCCCTATATTCACCTTTGATTCTGTTGTGTAACCAATTCATGATAATTTAATATCTAACTAGATACGGATCCGCGCTGTGCGCGGATACTGTTTTGCTAAATCTTCCTTAAAATTATTTGGATTATATCATACGATTTTCAAATTTTTGGTTTATATTTTTGTTATATAATATGTGGATATAATATATATGATATATTTTCTTTACGGGTATAGAATGGATTTGGCCTATAATATAGGGCTGATACTTTTAACCAAACTCGCCGAACCGAAACAAACCAAAATATGGTAAGTTCGGTGAGAAATTCGGTTCGATTTGGCAGGTTTATAAAAACTTTGGTTTTCAGTTCGGTTAGGTTCGGTAATCGGTTAGTTGGGTTTTTCAAAAAAAATATTGTTAATCAAATTTCAAATTAAACTAACCAAAAGTTTGAAATGAAGTAACCAAACTACCCAAAATTACACAAAAATTTGAACCGAACTAACTCAATTAACCAAAATTTTGAACCAAATCAACCAAACTAACCGACTTTACCTAATTTTTTAACCAAAATATAATCAAAACCAAAAACTTTGGTTAGTTTCGGTAAAAAAAATAGAAATGAACTACCTAGATACCGAATCAAATTAAACTATTTTACTGTTTAATTTGGCAAGAGTTTAGTCAAACCAAACTACCCAAAAACTGAACTACCCGAACCCGCATGCCTACTATAATATATGTTGTACATGGTGTTAATTTATAATGTGTAATGTTTCATATGTTAATTTAGTGGGTTGAGTTGGCGATTAATTATGAAATTATTTTCCTTAAATTAAAGAGTTGATTTTGTTTTATTTCTTATATTTTTTTAATTACATTATACAAAATAATTGTTTTTAATAATTTAATTAGTTAATAATTAAAAAAAAAACAAAATAAAAATAACCAACGCACTTTTCAAATCTAACAGATAAAGGAAAATAAATAAAATAGATTTGATCAAATCTATAAAACTGTTGTTAGAATATTCGTCCTAAATGATTGTATGTAGATCTTTATTAGATTATAGATTTTTGAAAATTTGAAATACTATATATATGTAAGAAATATAAAAGAATTGTACCGTGTGTTATGACCAAAAAAAAAAAAACGTTTGTAATGATGTGAACCAGATCTATACGTATATGGTTCTAGATATATGACATTCAAGCTTACTTGATGACTATGTTGTGTTCATAATGACAGGTTAATGTAAGTCTAACAGATGAAGAAGTGACTCGGTTAGATGTCATTTGATAAACTTTGAATAAAAGTCATATCATGTACTACTTTGTGATAGACTATGAAACTATGTATTATTCAAACCTCACGTAAATATAAAGGTTGTTATGTTAGAATGTTTAGTACGATTAAAGATAGACACATATGAATTGATTATATTTTGGTGTGTTGTAGGTGCAATTCGTGAATGGAAGAGAAGCAAATATAATTTATCAAGTTAATGTTCAGTTTTAAGTTAGTATAAACCCAAACTATAAGCAGAGACGTGAGATGTGTAGACATGTCTTGATTAGTGTAAAGAGTATTTGAAAATTTTATTGTTTTTTGTATAGATAACCGAGGGATGATTTATGTGAAGTTTGTTCAGATTAGATATTTCGGTTGATGTTGTATAAGTAATGTGCAATATTAATGATAGATTTTTGATTGAGTCCAAAATTTAAATGACAACCTTAAACAGTAGATAAAAAACAGGACCCTAAATTAATAGATTAGATTGTTAAAATTAATCAACGACTCATATTTCAACGGAGTAAACGCGAAGAAAGATCAATCAAATGAGCTATTTGGAAATCAAATTTTCTGATTACGAACTTTCCTAGGAACATTTCTAGCCGTCGAAAACAAACCAAGTTTACCTGACCTATAAACACACAAATACATGCAAAGGACACATGTGTTGTAGGAACCGTGTTGGTGAAGAGAAAGTTTGTCATCTAATGAGAGTTGCATGTGTTCAACAACTTTGTTATGTTTTGTAGTTTTCCTTTGAGATTTTTCTGCGGTGAGAATTCAATTTGCAGTTACATCAATGTTGCAGCTGTACGTCGCACATGTGACCAGATCCTCTTTCATTTCAACGGTCCAAATTAATGTTACATAAACACACATACACACGTATATATGATATACGTATATCACACGAACAACACATACTTTCAAGACTTGGCTGCGGCATATATGAACCATTATATGTTATAGTTCTAATGAGTTTCTTAGATACAACCTTCATAAATTGATTATATACTACTCGATGACCAAATCAAAACTAATGAGTGTAGTATGATGGTTTAGGTTTTATACCTCTATCTTTTGGTTTCTAAAATCTGTAGCACAAGTTACAAAAACAGTGTATTTTTTCTTTTGAGTAAATTTAAGATATATTCAAAAACAAATGTGAGGTTTGTTAATTGTTCATATATTTTATTGTAAGGTGAAAGTGTCTCCACCCATTGTGATTCCCCTTGAATGGCAAGAAAACTCATTTATTTTACAGTTTTTGTTATTATTCTGGATTCCGGTAGATGATTTTTCTGGTTACTAGTTTATGGCCCATGTTATGCATGGGAAAAATGATTGTAAAAGTATCCATGCCAAAATGAGTGTTCAAAAAAAAAAAAGTATCCATGCCAAAATGATTGTTCAAAGTGTCTTCAATTATAAGAGAATAAAAATGTGTTTTATTGGCAATTTATGGAACAAAATAATGTAGAACCACGATTTGGTGATCAAACTAAAGATTAAAAGCATTACATTATTATAAGTCCATATAGAAGACCAAATACAATTAAGAACTTGCAGATTTTATAATGAATAAAATGTATGTCATTTTCCCTAAAACAACAAAAAGGTTAAAAAAATCTCGATATATGTTAAAATTTGAAAATTTTCTTCAAAACATTTAGCAGTGAAAGATATGTTGAAATGGTTACCTTATATGGTTGTTGTATCCTTCTAACATTGACCAAATAACATATCTAAAGGACGCGATTGATAACATTTGGCCGAACATGAAATAAAAGGAGTGTTAGACATTTGATGTTAGACATGAGGCGTCAGAATTTTCTAGTTCGCATTTTAATCCAGCTATTGCTTACAACTCAAAGTTATCAGTTTTTGTAGAAGAAAAAGAAATTGAATATCGTGAGAGATTAAGAAGTGGGGGACGGTTGTGCTAAAAACTGTTTTTCTCATTAATTGTTTTTCTGTTTAACAAAAACAAAATAACTAATTTTATTTTAAAACAGTGAATGACATGTACCATTCACAGAATTGCAAACTGATTTCTTTTTTTATATAGTATAAAAGATAAAAAATATATTTTATTTCATTAAATATCTTTACTTACATTTACATATTGATTGATATTTGGTCACGTTACCTCTGAGTCTTGACAACTATAGACGGCAAGAAAATAAAAATCATGGTCGAAAACCTTTTCTAGTCCACAAAGGAGGAGAAAATAAAAATTATTTTCAGTACAATATATAATGAAAAATAAATAGCAGAATTTCTCTATTAATATCCAAAACTTAAAACAAGGTTCAAATTTTTCATTTTTACATATATAAAGTTAGTAAATGCCATACACATATTTTTATCGGTCGATTGGAAAACTACATATATGATCAGTTTCATATGTAAATGAAAAAGAATGGTTTAATGTAAAAATCATATACACTCAGATGGTATCATGGTGGCTGTAGTCTAGATAAGAAGTTCAATACTGTTGTAAAAAAAAGGAAGAGATTGTATTGGTCTCTGAACATATGAGGCAAGAAAAAGATAAACGTTTAATATTTAAAAATTCGTTTTAAAAAGAAAACAGGAGGATAAGTACCAAGAAAGTATATGGGTAGTGCAAGAAAGCTATGCTATTTCAAAGTTGATATTTGCTTCCTTAATCGTAACTCGTAAGACGCAAAGACTAAAGACTTGGTTTCTTCTTGGTCTCACAGATTTTAGATTCTATGAAGACATCATGAAACTCAACGTTTCAACGGAAAAAGCTCACGCACTCTCTCTTTAGTAGTTTGAGGGAAATACCCATACCATACTCTTAAACACTTTAAACCGTCCACATTAAAGGCTAATTTCGTAATTTTAAAAAGTATCTGAATTCTGTTTTGTCGTTACCTTTCCCTCCTCTGTTCTTAAACCTCCTCAAAATCTCCTATAAATTCTCTTCTTCTATACCTCTTCCATTAACCCCAAGAAAACAAACGGCTCTGTTCTCTCTCTCTCTCTCTCTCTCTTTCTCTCTTGCCAAGAAAATCTTGAACCCACCTCGGGAACATCTTCTCCATTTTACAAAAACAATGATCTCTTCTGTTAAACCAACTCCATCTTCCTTCTCCGCCACCTCCACCGGCGCCAGACGGTCAATTCCGACGAAGCTCCAGTTTTCTCCTTTACGCATCACCAGAAGCTGCCATAACCAAAGCTTCATCAACTCCAATGTCTCCCATCAAAAGCCGCTCCACATTTCATCTGCCCAGAACCTTTCTAGCTTCAAGCGTGAGGTCAGAGTCGAAGCCTACGAGGCAGATCGATATCGTCCGCTCGACATCAACATCGAGCTTCCCGACGAACAATCAGCGCAGAAGCTGAAGATCGGAATCTATTTCGCGACTTGGTGGGCACTCAACGTTGTCTTCAACATCTACAACAAGAAAGTCCTCAACGCTTTTCCTTACCCGTGGCTAACTTCGACCTTGTCTCTCGCTTGTGGGTCTCTCATGATGCTCGTTTCTTGGGCCTCTAGAATCGCTGAAGCTCCTAAAACTGATCTCGATTTCTGGAAAACTCTGTTCCCGGTAAGAAATCATTGCATAACTCTGTTTTGAACTAATCTTGATTTCTAATTGTTGGTTGTCTGATTAAGACATGTGTGTTTAATGTTTCGTCGCTTCATCAGGTGGCTGTGGCGCACACAATCGGACATGTGGCAGCAACAGTGAGTATGTCGAAAGTAGCAGTGTCCTTCACACACATCATCAAAAGTGGTGAACCAGCTTTCAGTGTCTTGGTCTCAAGATTCTTCTTGGGAGAGACTTTCCCTCTTCCAGTTTATCTCTCTCTCTTACCCATCATTGGAGGCTGCGCTCTCGCCGCTGTCACCGAGCTTAACTTCAACATGATTGGTAAAGCATTAAACTCACAAACTGGTTCTGTAACCAATGGATGTTACATTATGAGAGTTACCTGAAGTTTTGGGATTTATTTTTTGGCAGGGTTTATGGGAGCGATGATATCGAATTTAGCATTTGTGTTTAGGAACATATTTTCAAAGAAAGGGATGAAAGGGAAGTCAGTGAGCGGAATGAATTACTACGCTTGCTTATCGATGATGTCTCTTTTGATCCTCACACCATTTGCAATCGCTGTAGAAGGTCCTAAAATGTGGGCTGCTGGTTGGGAAAACGCAGTTTCTCGAATTGGACCGAACTTTGTCTGGTATGAACTAAAACCAAATTACTAACCTCTTTTTGAATTTTAATTCCATATTGTGTGGTTACAGGTGGGTAGTGGCACAGAGTGTGTTCTACCATTTGTATAATCAGGTCTCATACATGTCCTTAGACCAGATTTCGCCGTTGACATTCAGTATCGGTAATACAATGAAGAGGATTTCGGTCATTGTGGCTTCTATCATTATTTTTCATACCCCGGTTCAACCAGTCAATGCTCTTGGAGCTGCCATTGCCATTCTTGGAACTTTCCTATACTCACAGGTTAACATACAATCTTTGGTTGTCTAGCAGAAATTGCCCATTCCTCGGTTTCTATGTAGTTGTAATAGACTTTTCATTATTAATGTTGTTTCTCTGTTACCTTGTAATCCTTGAGCAGGCTAAGATGTGAGGATGGTTTAGGAAGCTGGATTTTTTCGATGGATTTCGATAAGAACTATTAACAAGAAATAAATTTTGAGGTGAGATCAACATCGGAAATAGCTTTGCCCTGTCAATGGATTTGAAGAAACTGTAGCATGAAGTTGATGATCTCACAAGAGTGCTTGCTTTTTTTTTTTTTTACATTTTGTGTATCATTTTAGATTTTGCATAAGACCAAGTAGATATTCTATATATCATAATATAAAGCAGTAATATTCACCAAAATGAAAACACTATCACGGAAAAAAAAGACATTTAATAAGATAAAAATAAAAAACAGTAATAAAACCTAGAGGGAAACTATATCTGCTACAAAAATCTCAAGCTCTAAAGTCTAGTTAAATACACACATAAGCTTAACGTCCTGATCTATGAAAACATAAGCATCATTAAACTCAATATAGAAGCTTAACTTCGAACTCACAGTAAAAAGTTTTTTTTTTTAAAAAGAGAGGAAATTTGTTATTAATAGAGCTGATGATCAATTGACAAGATTCTAGAGCCAAACTAAGCTGTAAACTGCAAGATCCTAGTTAAAACACTAGCATAAGCTTCACGACCTCTAAATGGTCTAAAATTATTTCAACTACAAAAGTATCTTTAAATGCTTCAATTCCTTGAATTTTAACTGTATGATGGTTAGCCATTACTATTTCCTCTGCATCCCCAAACCAGTTTGTTATAATTGTATGTGTTGACCTAACTTAAGCTTGAAGCTATCTTGTTGTTATCCTAATGAGCTTAGGATTAGGAAGTCTTATTTCATTGTTATCTAGTTAAGTGTTTCCTATTGAGTTTAGGAAACTATGAGAGTCTATATAAGAAGCTACCGTGATGTGGTAGAGCTTAGAGTGTTGTGAGCTTTTAGTTTTTGAGGTTTTCTAAAAGCAATAAGAGTTCTTGAGTTTGAGATTATAGAGCTTGATCGTTGAGTTACGATTACATCTTTGGTTTCAGTAATTGGTATCAGAGCTTAACTATTTGAAATCAAAAGACCTTGAGAAGAGAAGATAAACATGACGGATTTGTCAATAGCTATATACAAACCAAAGGAGAATGGTTCCTCCGGGATCAAGTGTCCGATGCTCACCACCACCAATTACACGGTTTGGAGTATGCGTATGAACGTTTTGCTCAAGGTGCATAAGGTGTGGGAATAAATTGATACATGCAGCGACGACAGAGAAAAAAGTGATATGGCTCGAGCTTTCTTGTTCCAATCAATCCCTGAAAGTTTAGTTCTCCAAGTCAGTACTCTAGAAACCGCAAAAGAAGTTTAGGATGCGATCAAAACCAGACATGTAGGGGCAGATAGGGTCCGAGAGGCAAGACTACAGACACTTATGGATGAGTTTAATAGAATGAAGATGAAGGATACGGAAACCATAGATGAGTTCTCTGGTAAACTTGCTGAGATATCTTCCAAGTCTGCAGCTTTGGGTGAAGTTCTTGATGAACCAAAGCTCGTAAAGAAATTTCTAAGTAGCTTGCCGAAGAAGAAATACATTCATATCATAACTGCGCTTGAACAAGTCCTTAACCTAAACACAACAGGCTTTGAAGATATTGTGGGGAGGTTAAAGGCTTATGAAGAAAGAGTTCAAGATGAAGATCAACAAGATGACCAAGGGAAACTCTTGTATACTAATACCGACTCTCAAGGGTAACAAGAAGGCTATGGTAGAGGAAGAGGTCAAGGCGGTCGCTATAACAATAGGGGACGTGGAAGAGGACGTTATGATGGCTGTCGATCTAACTAGAGACAAGGAGGTGACTGGACGCAAGGGAGAGATGCATCCAAAGTTGTCTGTTATCGTTGTGATAAAACAGGACACTATGTCTATGATTGTCCCGACCGTTTGCTTAAACTGCAAGAAACGCATGAGACAGAGAATGATAGCACACATGAAGCTGAGGATCTGATGGTGCATGAGTTGATTTATCTTAATGAAGAGAAGGTAGTGCCAAGCAAGTTCGAGACACAATCCGGAGCTGACAATATTTGGTACCTAGACAATGGAGCTAGCAACCATATGACAGGGAATCGAGACTATTTCAAGAATATAGATGAGTCTATTACAGGGAAAGTTCGCTTTGGAGATGACTCAAGGATAGACATCAAAGGAAAAGGATCGGTTCTCTTCATTACTGGCGATGGAAAACGGAAATCATTGGCTGATATGTACTTTATACCTGAGTTAAAGAGTAACATAATCTCTCTTGGTCAGGCAACATAATCTGGTTGTGATATCAGAATGAGAGATGAGTATCTAACACTTCATGATCGACAAGGAAACTTGCTAGTCAAATCAGTAAGGTCAAAGAATAGACTATACAAAGTCGTGATGGAGGCTGAAGGAGCAAAGTGTCTCCAACTTGAGAAGGTTAGTGATTCTACTTTGTGGCACGCAAGACTCGGACATGTTGGTATGGACTCTATGAAAGCAATGGTAAGCAAGGAGATAATTACAGGAATGCCAAAGATGAGTATAGGAAAAGAAATGTGTGCTTCCTGTCTTATGGGAAAACAAACGAGAGGCTCGTTCCCTAAATCTACAACCTATCGTGCTCAACACATTCTTGAGCTTCTCCATGGTGATCTCTGTGGACCAATCTCGCCATCAACAGCCGGAGGAAGCAGATACATATTTGTTTTGATTGATGATCATTCAAGATACATGTGGTCGATTTTGTTAAAAGAAAAGAGTGAAGCTTTTGAATGTTTCAAGGTGTTTAAGAGTGTGGTTGAGAAGGAAACTAGAGTCACCATTCAAACATTACGTACAAACAGAGGAGGAGAGTTCATGTCTCGAGAGTTTCAGAGTTTTTGCGATAACCATGGGATCAAACGACATATGATCGCGCCATATGATAGACCATGGATTTTACCCATTATTAGCCATGGTTTATAAGTGTTTTAAGATATATTTACTATTAGATAGAGTCTATTTAGAGTAATTACAGGTTCAGGTACTAACTAGAAGAAAATGATGTATTTGGAGCTATTTGGAGATCTTTTGAGCTTTGCTGGAAATAGGAGATGGTCGACGGTTACCAAAAAATATCGACCGACGGTTGCCAACAAATATCGATCGATGCTGACCTCTTCTCATCGATCGACAGCGAAGCCACCCGAGAGTTAATGACAAATTAGAAGATTTCAAGTTTCACAAAATTTTCAATAATTACATCTTAAGTCTCTGGCCGCCTGTTAATTTATTAGGGTTTTGTATCATTTTAGAAAAAGACTTGCCTAGAGACATTTTTAGACCTAATTTGGAGGAAGCAAGAGGCCACCATTGAAAGGAGAAAACTTAGGATTGGAGAGATACATCAATACTGCAAAACAGACAAGATCTTGATCTTCCTTGCTTTCACTTATTTTGTTGCTTACTTTTATTGTTTATTTCATTTTTAAGTATTATTCAGACCATCATACTATGTGTTTCATGAATATGTATGAGTAGTCCATACTGTTAGATTTAGGTTTCTCAATAGGTTGATAAATGTATTACTGACACAAACAATTGTTAGGGTGTTTAAAAATATAGTTCTTCATCTAGTTGTGCTTGAAACTAAGTTTAGGATTGATCACCCTTTAAACTTAAATCTTAGGATTATAATTGAGATCAAGCCATTGCTTGACTCAATGCCTGAAAATAAACTAGTATGATCTAACTGACTAGATACAGACGAGAGTTGATCTTGTAAGTTAGAGAATATAAATCAAACTTGTCTGTAAAGCTTTATGGAAGAAGTATCGATCGACGCAGCGATAGCCCTGTCGATCGATATTTTGAAAGGTGTATTGATCGATATTCGTAACGAATCATCGATCGACACTTTCTCGTGATTGACATACAAGAGTTGTAATCCGAGATCCAGATTAGATAATCAGATTGATTATATCTTAGTTTGAATTCAAGAACAATTAATATCAATAAACCCCTAAAGACCCAATTTAAGTATTACTTATCATACCTGAGAACATACCTAAATCTAGCTATTCTCCGAACTGTTAACAACCTCAAAACAAATCAATCGAGCAATAAACTTGCTCACAAATCAATTTACTGCTTTAAAACCTATAAACCAATTAATCTAGCATATTTCAAAGACCATAATCTATTGTGTAATCCTAGAGTCTTTGTGGATTCGATCCCTAAGTACTACATCTGAACCTCTTATTTGAGAGAGTAATTCACTCCTTAGGGTAATTTGAGTGATATAACCATACTCTCCACAACAGAATTGAGTAGTTGAGAGACGAAACATGACACTTATGGAGATAACGAGGAGTATCATGAAACATATGAAGATACCACACTACTTATGGGGTGAAGCCGTGAGACATTCAACCTATTTGATTAATAGGGTAGCTACAAGAACACTGAAAGATCAGTCTCCTTATGAGTGTTTCAAGAAGAAGAAGCCGAATGTGGGGCACATTCGAGTGTTTGGATGTACATGTTATGCTAAGTGTGATACTCAACATCTTAAGAAGTTTGATGACAGGTCCAGAGAGTTAGTGCATCTTGGAGTTGAACCGGGTTCAAAGGCCTATAGATTATATGATCCAAGAAGTGAGGTAGTGGTTAGCCGAGATGTTGTTTTTGATGAAAACAAAGCTTGGAGTTGGAACGGAGTTGGAACAGAGTTGGGCAAAACTCGTCTGAAGTCACTTTTGAGCTCACGTTTCCAGCTCACAATGAAGAAATAAAACCTGAAACCGAGACTGAAGAAAATATATGTGATAAGGATGAAGAAGAGAGTGACTGTGAAGATGATAGCGAAACAGATGACTCTGAGACTCTAATACTAAGAAGATCAACGAGAACTAGTACAAGGCCGGGTTATTTAGATGATTATGTTCTCAAGATAGAAGTACTCGAGACAGAGAGGATTTTGCTACTCATCAATGAAGAGCCTTGGGACTGTAATGAGGCTAGAGTCAAAAAGGTTTGGAGAGAAGCTTGTGAAGATGAGATCACATATATATAGAAGAACAAGACTTGGACACTTGTTGAGCTTCCTACTGGATGTAAAGCTATTGGATTGAAGTGGGTTTTTAAGATAAAACGCAATGCGGATGGGAGTATAAGCAAGTACAAAGCAAGACTTGTTGTGCAGCGTCATGGCATTGATTATGAAGAATTATTTGCTCCCGTTGCTAGACTATAGACTGTTCGGGTTATCATTGCATTAGCAGCATCCAATGGATGGGAAGTTCATCATCTTGATGTCAAAACCGCGTTCTTGCATGGAGATTTGGCTGAAGAAGTTTATGTGTGTCAATCCTATGGTTTCAAGGTTAAAGGAAGTGAAGAAAAGGTTTACAAGTTACATAAAGCTCTCTATGGACTAAAGCAAGCTCCAAGAGCTTGAAACATCTAGTTGAAATCGATTCTCAAGGAGTTAAACTTCAGTAAGTGTTCAAAGGAGCCTTCTCTGTTCAAGAAGAGAACGAATGGGCATCATCTGCTAGTTGCCGTGTATGTAGATGATCTCTTGGTGACAGGGTCAAGTGTAGAGGTCATAAGAGAGTTTAAAGCAGAGATGGCGACACAGTTTGAGATGACTGATCTTGGTAAGCTTACCTACTACCTAGGAATCGAGGTGATTCAGTCTGAGTATGGAATTGTGTTGAAACAAGAACGATATGCATCCAAGATCTTAGAAGAAACAGGGATGAATGAATGCAATGCAGTTGAAGTTCCAATGGATTCCGGTGTAAAACTGTCTAAGGCTGAAGAGGAAGAGGATGCCAATAAAACAGAGTTTAGGAAGAGCATCGGGTGCCTCAGATATTTGATTCATACACACCCTGATCTTGCTTACAGTGTAGGCATTTTGAGTAGATATATGCATAGTTCTAAGGTATCATACGCAGCGGCTCTAAAACAAGTCCTTAGGTATGTCCGAGGCAGCTGTTCTCTTGGTTTGTTCTACAAAAGAGAGCATGAGAAAGGACTTGTGGGATATAGTGGTAGCAGCTACAATGTAGATCCTAATGACGGAAGAAGCACAACTGGTTTCATCTTCTAGAAAAAATCGTTGATGAGTCTAACAAAGCATTGATACTTATTGACAATAAGTCTGCGATTGCTTCAAAAAAGAATCCGGTTTTTCATGGTAGAAGCAAACATATACACAAGCGGTTTCATTTTATTAGAGAATGTGTAGAAGATGGGCTTGTAACCGTGAAGCATGTAGCTGGTAAGGAGCAGAAGGCTGATATCTTGACTAAAGCATTAGGAAGGTGTAAGTTTAAAGAGATGAGAGAGTTCATTGATGTTCTACAAGTGAAAGAAGAAGACATCAAGCTTAAGGGGAAAATGTTGACCTAACTTAAGCTTGAAGCTATCTTGTTGTTATCCTAATGAACTTAGGATTAGGAAATCTTATTTCATTGTCACCTAGTTAAATGTTTCCTAATGAGTTTAGGAAACTATAAGAGTCTATATAAGAAGGTACTGTAATGTGGTAGAGCTTAGAGTGTTGTGAGCTTTTAGTTTTTGAGGTTTTCTAAAGGCAATAAAGAGTTCCTGAGTTTGAGATTATAGAGGTTGATGGTTGAGTTAGGATTACATCTTTGGTTTCAATAGTATGTTATTAACATAGAAAAGTTTCACGTCCTCTACATGGTCTAGAAAAGGACAAGTGTAACTTTAATCACTGTCCTTCAATCCTTGGATTTCAAGTCTTGTGAACGTGTTTATTTCAGTATTGTAGTAGAACATGCAGAAAGACAAGTAGCCATCGGTTGTCAGTTTGTCACTCCAACACAGTTTCACTAGTGCGAGTGACAAAAACATTTCGGTTTATGTTACTGAAAATATTTTTATAATCATTTAAGTAAAATAGATAAATATAAAGAAAGTATTTTTATTACTTTGAAAATATATATGTTTCTTATTTTTGTGTGTTTAAATGAAAGAGATTATTACTTTTTTCTTAATATCAACATTGTTCTGGGGAATTTTTTTTTTTAATGAAATTTATTATAACTAAATATATTTTCGTTTTAGTTTTTTTAAAAAAATATAAATGCTTCGTTTCTATTATATATGTTATTTGGAAAATATAAAAAACTAAGTGCAAAATTTAATTGACAGAAATTTCAAAATAATTTGTTTTAATAACTATAATTATATGTAAAGGGTTTTTCAAATATGACTCAAAATTTCAAGTCAACACCAAAAATAACCTATTTTTTATAGATTTTTTTTATTTGTCCTATTTATCCAAGAAGTTGTAGTTATTCACGAAAATGCCAAAAGTCAACGTCAAAAGTTACCTATCTTTTTCGAAAATGAATATTTTACTCAACCATCATCATCTTCATCAAGTATTTACAATATTGTCATCAATACCTTAACCACCATGAACAACCAATTTGAAATGCACCTAAAAATCCAAATCCCCTTCTTTAATTCAATTGTGACTTTAAGATTAAAAATTATTCAATTGTGTTTGATTAAAAATTAATTCAATTGTGAAATCAAGATTAAAAGTTAATCACAATTGCAAAACGCAATTGATTAATTTTTAATCTTGATTTCACAATTGAATTAGAGAGGAGGAGCTGGGCAGAGCTAAGATCATTAGGGGAAAATATGCAGTGAATTTATATCTTTGGGTGGTTTGGTCAAGAGGTTAGTAGTATAGGGGGGAGTCAACCCGGACACTTTTTATTTTTATTTTTGTAAAACTCAACTGATTAACACACTATAAACGTCGAGATCCAAAATTTCCAAACAGTAGATTTATTTATTTATTTTCTTAAGGAGTAGACCGTCTCAAATCATGTTTTTATCATATGACTTTTGAATATTTCAATTTTATAACAAAGAAAACAAGAACACCACCGGCATCTTCTTCTTTTAGGTTGCATAATTAAGAAACCCATTAAAAGACTAACGAAAGTAGACAGAGAAAAACAACTTCATAATGTAAAAGATAATTCTCAAAATCGGTATACGGTGTTATCTTTGATGTCTGATGAAAGATCAGAAGAGATGAGTGGGATATTTGTTTGTGGGTTTTTTTATTACATGGATTTTTAAAATCTTGTAAGTAAACATGATATTTACAAGATTTTAAAAATCTAGTCTCATGAGTAAAAATATAGATAAATTACATCCCAATAACAATAAAATTTAATAGAATTAAAAAATCAATAAAATCTACACTTTTTGAGTAACAAAAAATTTGAATGGAATTTAAAATTCTTAAACCAATAACAATAGATTTTACTAAGATTTTAAAAATTTTATAAACCAATAACCATGGAATCTCAAAATTTTATAACTCATTCAAAATTTGTCAATTGCTTTAGTTTTCAAAACATTTAAAATTACAAGACTAAAGCATGCATTTTTGGATTAATATATAAAATTTACTGTATCAACAACGAAATATTATTTACAGAGTTGGTAAAAAAAAATACAGAAGATGGAGAATATAACAATAGCTGAAATGGCAATTATTGCACCACGTTGCATACTTTTATGCATTATAAATATTATTTACCTACTTAATACCTAATTAATTATTTAGATACAACTTTATATTATAAATTAGCTATTTTATTGGTCTTGATTGTTTATGCTAATAGAGTTTCAAATCCGCATATTTCTTTGTTTTTTATATAATACTGAAACACCATTTTGTTAATTGCTTTCGTATTTTAAACATTTGAAATTACAAGACCAAATCATGCATTTTTGGTTAAAATATTACATTTACTGTAACAATAAATAAATATCATATACAGAGTTGGTAAAAGGAAAATACCGAAGAATGAAAATAGTAATTATTAGGTAAAATGACAGTTATTGCACCACCTTGCATAATATTTTATGCATTATAAGTATTCAAATATTCAAATATCAAATATTCTACTTAATTTCTAATCGATTATTTAGATAGAAAACTGTATACTATATTTATTACTCATCTCTGGCCAATCTCAGATATCAGGGATCAGAACTCAGGAAAGCTCTTAGTGATTTGCGGAGATTTCCGGGTTATTGATTCGAAGGCAAATCGGTGTGTTGGAGCAATTGCAAAGAGTGTTACGCAGGAGAGGTGGTCGCAGTCTTACGTTGCTCAAGGGAATCCTCTTTGGCTTGAGGAACTTTTTGTAGCTGATAAGCAGGGGACGTGAGGTATTGGAGTTCAGTCTCTGGGGGGAACTTGTACGTGTTGTGTTTGCTCTGTTTTGTGGTTGCACTATGCGTACTCTGTTCTTTTCCTTTCAAGGACTTTCTGTGTTTGGATTATTCAATAAAATTATACAAGAGTTTAAAAAAAATATATTTATTAGTCATCTTAGCTTTTACTAACTTTAAGATTCAAAACCGCATATTGCATGGATACTGTATTGTTGTTAATAAAACACAAAATTTTATTTTAGTTATAGAAATATTCCTCATTGGCAGTCTCTAATAAAAGTTATAATAAAAGAAAAAAATGAGGCGAGATGAGAAATGCAATGCAATATCTCAAAGAAGAAACTTTTTATTTTTTTGAGAAACTCTACTACCACATGTTTATTTACAAAATGAATTATGAATAGGATTGGGATACCTAAAGTTTTAAAATCAATCATTCAATTTTTATTTACATTTAAAAAAAAAATCTGTTTGCAAACTTTTGTGGTAGTTGTTGTACTATTTTGGCAATCTTATATTATTATTTATATTTTAAGAGGGACTGTTGGGTGTCTTATGAGTATGATCATTTCCAATCCAATTCTAAAAATAGATCTCTATCATGGAAGAAATATAGAAATAGAGATTCTGTTCAAATATATTCCTAATAGATGAATATTATATTTTCTTCTATTTATAGAGAAATTCTATTTTCTGTTGATATAGAGATATTATATAGCATTCTTCCATAAATAAATAAAATGTATTATTTCTATTATAGGAGCACAGTAAAGTGTAAAATATAAATTGATATTTTGTAACTGAAATCTCTATTTTGTAGATATGTTAGAAATGTTTTAAGAGTATCCCAAAAACGAATTTATTTTAAGATTTGGCAAAACCTCAAATTTAAGGCTTGATGGTATTTTTCTCTAAAAACAAAAATTTTTATTGAACCTTAAGTTTTTTTTTTTTTTTTTTACACTTTCAGTCTTACTATTGATCAAAACTAGTTAAATATAAAATATATGATAAAATCCCGTTTATGATATTTTCTTGAAACTATTCAATCTAAAGATGAAATACTGATATGCAGAATTTATTAACAACTATGACTTTCCATTAAGCCGAATTTATACAAATGAATTTTGGGAGATTTTGGATATTTTAAATAAAATTTACATAAATTATTTTAATATTTTAAATTTATATTTGATAGTAAGATTATACAATGTATGTAAAATTTTATGAAATGTGAAATTATAAGGATTTAAATGATAAAAAAAGATTGATAAGATTATTTACAAGAGATATAAGTGTAAGGACTTAAAAGTATGGAATTTCAAATATAAGGTTTTAAATAGCGAAACGGTATATTTGAGGTTTCACTACTCAAAAATTTAAAATTTAAAGTTTTAAAGTTGTTTTTGAGTAAAAAAATATTTTATCTGAAATTATAACGTTGCTTTTTGAGATGTTTTAAAGATGCACTGGTTAATCTCTTGTAAAGTTTATTTCCAATTAACAATAAAATGAAGAAAAAAGAAGAAGAAGTAAAAGTAAAGGAGGAAAGCGAAGGAAAAAGTCTCTACAATGAGGTTTTGATAAACTGGTTTAATACATGTCAACATTTTAGCTAATGCCATTTTCTAAAATGTTAAACTTTATCACTAACTAAGAAATTCAGAGAATCTCTTAGCATTGCTGATACTCTTATGTTCTCGGAAATTTAAAATTCATGGAAGCAATAAAAATATAAGGGGTGTATTTTAGACTAAACATGAGTATCTTAAGATAATTAAGCGATGGTGAAATATTTATAAGAGTTAGTACATTACAACCAGATAACACCATAAGTTATTTTACTAATGCATATTAAGTCGTTAAACAATCTAAAGAAAAAGACACACGAACAAATGATTACATAAATATTATATCAACAAACGGGGTCGGGCTCAACAATTACATATAGAAATGATTGCGTGGTTGATGATTTCCTTTCGTATGTCCACGAAAAAGATCGTTTCTAGGTAAGTAGAAGTCAATTTCTTTGGCATACACCCAATACGCCGCACCCTGGTTCGAACCCCGCTGGCCACACGGATATGAACTATTGCTTTCGGCTCATTTGAATGCCCAGGAGAGGGTCTATCTGTGGGCTGTACCTCCACCCGAAGGTTAGGTCTGTGTCTTTAATAGACCCGGATTTAACCCTTTCTTTTATCAAAAAAAACAAAAAAAACTTCTTTGGCATACAATGATATAAACTACTATATAACTTTTGTGTTTATAAAACTCACTTTGATGATTTAAGTAACGTGAACAGAATGTTCAAGGGGCAGAAATTGCCCTTTTGCAATAGAGCATGCCACATAATTAGTTAAACGTGGAATAACTCAAAACGAAATCAAGTGAACGAAGCAGATCGTCAATGCCAAGGATGTCATAGGCATGAAAAATTCATGCTTATTTATCAACTTCACAATTTAATTTTTTTAATATGATTTTATTTTTAAATTATCGTATGGACTCAATCGCAGATGTCTCTTAATTAATCTCTACATTTTATAAATTCCTGGAAAAGTAAACATAAATTGTGGATTGAAGAACAAAAAAGCTATAGCGAGTTGAAAAAGAGGAAGAAGATGCTTTTAACCAAATCTATTAGTATCATCACTTTTTCTCTCGTTTTTATCATCTTTCTTGCAGTATACACAACGTTGTTCTACAGCGTTTGTTCAGACACTGGAAACAGCAAAAGAAGTAAGTTCAGATACGAAAGTTACAACGATAGCTATGAAGCTAGGAGCAGCCAGGTCACTAATCCTATCCTCAGCCGCCGCAACACCAACCCCTTTACCAAACCGGTCAAAGTTCTCTCCCGCACCACCACTTCGTGTTTAAAATCGTAAGTTGTATTTTTACTTTTATTTATCTTTGAATTATATTTAGATCTCTCTAATCTTAGCATGTTTCCAAGAAATTCAAATCAAGTATACCACATGTGTTGATATGATTAGTCGTTAATTTAATTGTGGACTTTTAATTATCCAATTCCGTAGAATCGGGCAGGTCAAATGAAATTAGTGGCCTTAGGCTCCCAATGATCGAGTGGTACAGAACAACCGATACAACTGCAGTGTGGTTCTAACAGTTATAAAAACGTATAGATATATGGTATAAGTAAAAAAAATTGTTACTGTTAACTGCGGTACGGCTCGGGTTAAAACATTTGAAGCCTTAATCAATAAGCAAAATTATGGTCCCTTCCCTTCCATATTTTTAAATTGCATTTAACACTAAGTAATGAATATACTATTGTTATTAGATTAAGATCCGCGTCTTGCACGGAATGAATATTATTTATATATATATATACAATATAAATTATTTTATGTATTATATGTTTTTATATATTATGAAATATTAAATAATTAAAAAGTCAGTAACTATTACGTATATAATTAAATTGAGACGAACATAATAAATTTTATTAATCCAAACAATTATTTTTTTCTATTTGATATGGTATATAATTAAATATAAATGATATTAAAATATATATAGTATATATTTTCATTAATATTTATTAATTTATGCTTTCTACTCATATGTTTTTTATCATTTGTATCTTTTATAACAAAAAATTTAAATTACTGATAACAAAAATTTTATTGTGGGATTAATAGTTTTAGTAATTAATATTTTTTTTTAAATAAGCTGTTAATATTTGTTCAAAGCTTTTATCAAAAATATATTGTTTAAAGTAAATTTCTAAATTAAAATATTTTATGTATTTTTATATGGTATATAGTTTAATTTAAAACGATATATATATCTTCTAGTCTTTATACTTGTTAAATGAGATTTTATACTTATATGATTTTGTAATCATTTGTATCTTGTCATAACCAAAATTTTAACAGTATTAATAATTTATAGTCGTTTTAAAATTAGTAATTTATAGTCGTTTCAACATTAAAAAAAACATATTCAGAAAAATATTAAGTTTTATTGGTTAATATGGCTGTTTAATTTATTTTAATAGTAAAATTAAACAAATATGATAGAAGATACACTAATTGTTATCAAATTTTTATTATTCAAAATCATCAATTGTCATATATACTTTAGCCACATTAGACAATTCCGTAATTTTTATTTAAGAAAATAATGAAGAATATTAATAATAAATTTATGTTATTTTAATAAAAAGTTTATTATATGTTTAGATGGATCAACATATTTCTCTAATGATTCTAAGAATCATCCTAGTGATGACACGTGACTACAAAAAAATGTTGTAGTGCTTCTCAATTAATATATAAAGAATATTAAGTTTTATAATATGGTTAATATAATTGTTTAATTTATTTTAATAGTAAAATTAAACAAATATGATAGAAGATACACTAATTGTTATCAAATTTTTATTATTCAAAATCATTAATTGTCATATATACTTTAGTCACATAGGCAATTTCGTAATTTTTATTTAAGAAAATAATGAAGAATATTAATAATAAATTTATGGTTAGTTTAATAAAAATTTTATTATATATTTAGATGGATCAACCTATTTTTCTAATGATTCTAAAAATCATCCTAGTGATGACATGTAGCTACAAAAAAAATGTTCTAGTGCTTCTCAATTAATATATAAAGGATAAAAGAGTTGCTACATTAATTAAATGCGCAATTATAACGTTATAATGAAAAAAATGTTTTAAGTTTGGTGAGACATTTTTAATTATACTTGTTTTCCTTGTGACGTCCATCCTTTGACATTTTCTTTCTAAATAAATCACATATCGAAATAAATACATTAGGAAAACGAGTAGGGGATTAACGGAGTTATGCGGAGTTGTTATAGGCGTACAAGTTCATATTTTAAAAATCACATATCGATGATAAACATACCTTTTTAGTTATAATATGTAAAAGTATGAAAGGAAGTTGACAAAAAGTAAAAGGAAAATGAGAGGATATATAATATTTGGTATTATATATTTGTAAACAAATTGATGTATAGCCTATGATAAGTAATAGTTTCGAATATATTCAGTAGGTCGATATTGGAGACTTTTTGAATATGTTAGATAAGAGTACACCAAATCTCAATCATGCAGCCAAAATATTCTATAATTTTCTTATAAATAATGACACATAGATAAGCGTACACTACAATAAATCGAAGAATATAAACAAACACACAAGAGAAGAAAAAAATGAAAAGTTTTGCCAACGTAACTCTATTTTTATTACAAAGCTTCTTGTTTCCTCTTTACAGTTCATCTCTTCATCAAACTTCTCCAGATAATTCATCTCCATTTCCTTCTGATTTCCTCTTTGGCACATCATCTTCTGCTTATCAGGTACTTCCCTTTTCTTCTTTTGTATTTTCCAATTTTGAAAATTCTTTTTTTTTTCCTTTATACTTTTGTGATGTTTTTATCTGTATGTATTCAGTATGAAGGTGCGTACTTAACCGATGGAAAAGGTTTGAACAATTGGGATGTCTTTAGCCATGAAAAACCTGGTATGCATGTGTTTTATCTGGATTCGTTTTGCATATGTTCGATCTGAAGAAAAGTAGAAACTAAACTTTTTTTTTGACAAAAAAAAATTAATTTTTATGGAAAAAGAAAGAAACTAAACAACCTATTCGATTTTGATTTAGTTTTTTTTTTGACAAATATGTTTTGGTTTAAATTAGCTACACGAACAATTTTTAAAATGAAATAGTGACGGGGTTCAAATTTTGTTCAATTTCTCTGTGTTGTTTTTTTTTAACAACTAAAATTTATTTATTAATTAGATTGTAAACAAATTACATAAATATATATACAATAATGAAAAATACCAAAAAAATAACTAAAATAAGGGGTTCTCATGTGTTGTTTATATGTTATTTTGTATCTTCGACAGTCCGTAGAAAATGTGGACAGGAAGCAAATTATAATTATGGGCCTGTTTATTAAAAATAAAATACGTATAAACTAATTATTATAATCTAAAAAGGTTTGAGAACCTCTCACCATTTATTAGCATTTTAGCAGTATATCTTGTTTCACCAACTACGCTATTGAAGATTTTATACAAATATAGCCGAAATTTTCCTTAAAGCGTCCGGAAGTATGTTTATGCCGCTTCTGCCCAAGGCCGCCATATACGTAAACGTATGGATGCATAGCATATTTAAATTTACTGATAGTTACAATTATATTCTAATTTCTGTCGGCGTTATCGTTTTTTAAATCAGGTGTCTATTCCTTTTTCTGTGCACCTTTTTGTGTACACTAACCCGTGTTTCTTCCATTGACAATATTTTATGGTAAAATGCAGGGGATATATTGGACGGGGGCAATGGAGATATAGCTGTTGATCAATATAATCGATTCATGGTTAATGAACTTTCGTATAATAATTCGAGAACAAAATATATATATTGCGGAAAATAATAACTTGAGAACAAAGCATATATATATATATATATTGCGAAAACGTATTGAATTTAGTTTAACTTATTCACCTTTTATGCTTACAGGAGGATATCCAATCAATGAATTATCTTGGCGTCAACAGTTACAGATTTTCAATTTCTTGGTCTAGAGTCTTACCTAGTAAGTCTTTAATTTCTAAATAAGGGTTCTAATAATTAAACTCAAGTTGTTGTTTTTTTTTGTTTACCATCAAACGACATTCATACACGAGATATCAGTAAGGGTAGTTTTATTTTGGTTAGGAATATCGACATTTCTAACAAACGAGGAACATGATTTTTGGTCTGAAATTCCTCAATTAAAGAAAAACAATTGTTAGACTTGTTATTTCCGACATCTAATTATATTATAAACTGTGAGAAGATACAATTTCATGGTATACTGCGGGTGATAACCATATTGGAGGAAAAATACAGCTCAAAAAAAATGAATGTTCTTTTTGGACAAAATAGAACGTACTATTCATTGAGCCTCATTTTAGCAAGGCATGCAATGAGCTAGCTAGTCAACTGAATCACGGGTTACATGTAAAAAAAAAGATAGATTAATATTTTTGTTTGGCATTACTGGTATATAAAAAGCTTGTTATCTTAATTAACAAGAAACAAACCTTTGCATTTATAAATACAGAAGGGAGACTTGGAGGCATAAACCATTTGGGCGTAGAGCATTACAACAGGTTGATCGACGCTCTCATTAGAAATGGTAATAATTACGCTATTTTTAATATATATATTATTGATAAATTAAATATAATATATTTTTTATTCAAAAATAAGTTGTTTTCGAAAATTTTGTGTTAACCTTAATTTTAAAACTGTTTGACGAATTATATTTTATAAGTTTTTTACTTTATTAAAAAATGTTTGACTAATTATATTTTATAAAATATTAAGATAGATTGAATCATTTTAGTAATATTTTTGAAGAAGTATTTTTAATCTTTATGTATTTTAAACCTAAATATCATATATTTTGAAATAGGGTGACTAATATTCTATAGAATGTTTTTACAAAAAAAAAAAATATATTCTATAGAACTGATTTTTCATGTAAACGTTTCCAGGGATTACACCATTTGTGACGTTGAACCATTTCGACTATCCTCAAGAACTTGAGAACCGATTTAAAAGCTGGTTAAGCCCTGAGATGCAGTGAGTAACTAAAGTCTCTAGTCGATTAAACCATAGTACCTAAAACTAATTCTTCAATTATTTTTACTAGGAAAGAGTTCGGGTACTTGGCTGATACATGTTTCAAACATTTTGGAGACCGAGTTAAACACTGGATCACGATAAACGAACCAAATCAACAAATAATCTTAAGCTATCTAAAGGGCATATTTCCACCAAACCGGTGCTCCATGCCGTTTGGAAATTGTAGTCAGGGGAATTCAGAAACTGAGCCTTTTATAGCTGCGCATAACACAATCCTCGCACACGCAAAGGCGGTTCAAATATACCAAACTAAATATAAGGTAATAAAACGCTCCAATATGTATATATTTTAGCTATTTAATATTTTGCATGTGTTATATCAACATACATTCATGATGTGTTTGTAGAAAGAACAAAAGGGAAGCATCGGCATTGTGGTACAAACATCATGGTTTGAACCCATAAGCGATTCCACTGCTGATAAAAATGCTGCAGAGAGAGCTCAGTCGTTTTATTCGAACTGGTATGTTGTGTGATTAGATGACAAAAACAATTCATAAAAAATATGTATTATTCACATACTCATGTTTCCTTATATATTGTGCACTAAAATAACAGGATTCTAGATCCCGTTGTATATGGGAAATATCCTAAAGAAATGGTGAATCTACTTGGATCAGCTTTACCGAAATTTTCCAAAAAGGAAATGAAGAACCTTAAAAGATATAAATCAGATTTTTTGGGTATTAATCACTATACAAGTTACTTCATCCAGGATTGTTTGATTTCTGCTTGTAATTCTGGAGATGGAGCTTCTAGAAGTGAAGGATTCGCACTGAAATTAATCCAGAAAGGCAATATTTCAGTCGGAGAAGTTGTAAGTACATTTGTATTTATACTTCCAAAATCAATTATCGGACTACCTAGTATATACAGTGTTTTATAGCACTAGTTTTGATTCTTTCATTTTTTGCGATTGATAGACCGACGTAAGTTGGTTGAACATTGATCCTAAAGGATTCAGGAAGATGTTGAATTATCTAACAGATAGATACCCAAACATACCAATGTTCATCACCGAAAACGGTACAATACATCAAGATTTTCAGTTATATTCATGTTTTTGGAATGTATTTTAAGCAATTACCATCATGTTGTACAGGTCTCGGAGAGTTACAAAAACCAGAGACAACTGTAAAAGAACTACTAAATGATACAAAAAGGGTACGCTATTTGAGTGGATATTTGGATGCTTTGAAGACAGCAATGAGGTACCCTCAATATAGTTAGTCAGTCCTTAAGCCAATTCTGACATTCTCAAGGGAACTTAATTTACTATATTACTGAAATAAAAAATAAAATATTATCAATTACTAATTAATTATAAGTTAATTGTAAACTCTTTTGTAGGGATGGAGCAAATGTGAAAGGATATTTTGCATGGTCACTATTAGATAATTTTGAATGGTTGTACGGATACAAGCTTCGCTTTGGGATATACCACGTTGATTACACAACTCTCAAAAGAACACCGAAGCAATCAGCGTATTGGTACAAGAACTTCATTGAAAACCACATGCGTACAAGAGATCTCGCAGATAAAAAATGAAGATGTCAAAACTAGGAAAGATTTAGTAAAATCTTATGATTATTAATTCTTTTGGAATGTGTCTTGCGTTTGTTATATATGTATAACGAGTGTTTTCCCAATCTTGCACAACAATTTTATTACAACGATTATTGTACATGAATATGTGGGTATACATAAATTATATGGAAAATATAACAATAAAAAATCAGCTCCCCCATATCTTACAGCTGAAGTTTTAAATATTATTTGATTTTCTTTTGAATATTTAAATGGTCGAATATTTGAGCACTTGGTTTTTGAGTTCCGTAAAGGATCAGCCAGTCATCCTCCTGTATAATACTCTTATGATTTCTATTGTAAAATCTACCCAATACCAAAATACAGATTTGTCTTAAATTAACCCTAATAATTCTTTAGAAAAAAAAAGAAAAAAACTCTAATCTTGATCCATGCTTTCTTAGGCTCGTATGGATGCAACTCCACCAATTGATCTTCTTTAGCGTTAATGTTTCACCTTGAAGATTCTTTTGATGGAGAGAGATCAAATCTCTATTTCCCTCTAACTCTCATTGATATTGTTTTTCTCACGTTAAAGTTACAAAAGGGGAACATGTGGCTTATATATATTTTTGTTAATAGTTGTGATGGACCTGATGGTAATGGTTGTGATGGTTCATGACAATTACCATAACCCTTTTCCTATGTGACCACCAATTACATGTATATATAGCATCATCTTTATGTAGTTAATAGTAATTAATAATTTAATGACTGCAAATGCTATACACATATATAGAAACAATTAAGAAAGATATTTATACCAAAATTAGGCGCGGAAAGAAGGTTATCCTCGGAACCAAGTGGTTTTTGCCTAGTGGTAAAGGGGTTCCAGCTGGAGCTTCCGCCATGGGTTTGATTCTCCTTGGCCACCCATAGACGCATTAAGTGGTAAGAAAACCTGGATTTCTATGGACCTCTTGGTGATTAGTCATTGCGCCTAGAAAGCCTTTAGGATCACACCAAGGTTATCAGAAAAAAAAGGTTATCCTCGGAAGACAGAAGGTACAGTGATGTACCTGAACAAGTTGTCAGAGACGATGAAGAAGTTGGAGAAGACGTGAGATGTGTCTATTGGGTGTTGTAACTGTGATGTAGAGAAGGCAGTCCTGCAGCTTATCCTATCTTGACTTGTCATGTTGACCTTTACCAAGGTTCTCAGTCGTAACTTATTCTGGTTGCGAAACTTCAACTGCAGTCATTTGAGTAGTTTGTTGTTGGATACTCGCCTCAGCTGAAGATGAATGACCAGCGGATGAAGTCGAAAACTCTGTTTGAGCCTCTGTTTCTTGGAAGCGTTTGGTGAACTAACTCAGTTTGAGCTTCTGTTTCGTGAGGAAGCACTTGCTGCTCTGTTATATGGACAATTAGTGAAGCAGTGCGTAAAATCCCCCTGTCAACAGAGGGTGTCAGTATCCAGTCTTCATCACAGGAAACCGGATTTGGTTTCAAATATGGAGTGAATTTGGTTAGGCAAAAGGAAAAACATCCTCTCGGAAAATGACATCAAGAGAAACCACAAACTCATTGCATTCAATATCATAAACCTTCCAACCTTTTTTACCGAAAGGATAACCCATAAAAACACATAGACGACTTCTTTGGCCAAATTTATCCTTGTCGACGCTCTATGTGCGTAACAAGCTGAACCGAAAACACGCAAGACTTTGTAGTCTGGTTTAACACTGTGAAGGATTTCATAAGGAGAATGCATGTGATGCAATGTTGTTGGTGTACGATTGATCAAAGCAGCCATTAATACTGACGCATGAAGTCTAATGAACAATTCCAAGATCTTTGAAGTTGAGGAAAGCACCATAAACTCTGAACTGTGATCACTTCGAATCATTCAAACCTGTTTTTGAAACTGTTTCTCTGTGTAGGCGAGAAACTTCTTCAGTACATATTGTACTTACGATTTTTCTAGAAGAAGATATGTCCAGACTGTTTGTGAGAAATCATCAACAATAGTGAGAAAGTATACTGCACCACAAAATGAAGGAATTTTGTATGGACCTCAAACATCGACATGAATAAAAGAAAAAACATTATGTTGTTTTATTCAAACTTTCATAAAAAAAAATCTCAAGAGTTTGATTATATCTAAAACAAGTGTCAAAAGAATTAGAGCCAGCAGATTTAGAAGAAATAACAGACAATCAGATAGTACTAAAAAAGACAGATGTCCCAAACGCTGATGCCAAAGAGTATATCTGAACCACCAACTGCTCGATGACTCTTTGCTGAGACGATATCTATAAAGTAATACACACCATCACGTTCTTCACCGGCTTGAATCAAAGTCCTCGAAAAACAGTCATCGAATACACAAATTGTGTCAGAAAACAATGCTAAGCAATTTGTTTGCTTTAACAATTTTGCTACCAATATTAAGGTGAAATTTAAGTCTTGAACATATAACACATTATCCGCTTGATTTTCGCCGACAAAGCAAACGATCCCATACTTACTGCAAATGTATGATTTTGATTCTGCGAAAGCGACCGAACATGGCGCTATGTTCTCGACAAAATTCAAAAGAGAATGATCACCTGTGATGTGATGAGGCACGCCAGTATCGAGAATAACATCGCCAAGATTTTTTTTTACCAGAGAGTTTTCAGACGAAGTGGTATTAGCCTTATTTTAAAGCACTAGGTTAATAACCGCGCAAGGAGCGGAGTAAACATGTTCTTCAATGTTTTTTCATCACTTGCTTTCACCTAGACCAATTCAATCCGGACTTCGGTTTGGCTTTTTTCAGTTTTTCGGTATCTTGGTTTATGAAAATTAGCTACCATATTGGAACCATATCTAATTTGGTTTGGTTCGGTTTATATACCATCGACTTTTGGTTTATTCGGTTTTATACTAAAAAACCATAACTATATTTATCTTTTATAACAAATCTAATATGTTAAAAGAGAAGAACAAATTAAGACTAACCGTTAAACTTGCATAATATTTACAATCTAATGCCACTGAGAATTAAATAAACATATCTTTAAATAGTGCTTATCTTTTCCAAGAAGTAAATAATTTCCTAAAATATCTAATCTGTTAAAAGAGGAGCACAAATTAAGACTTAACCCTTAAACTTGCATAATATTTACAATCTAATGCCACCGAGAATTAAATAAATCTATCTTTAAATAATGCTTATCTTTTCCAAGAAGTAAATATGTTCCTAAAATAATTTGAGCATTAATTTACCAAACAAGGCGAGCATATACTTTTTAAATTATGATTAAAAAAGATCAACTGTTTAAAAATCGAATTCATTCCTTTTTAGTCCAAAATATTTCCTATAATCTAGCTTAACAATAAATACTACATAATTTAATTAAGCTTACACCTTAATATCTTCATTTTTTACATTTTTTCATAAACGGAAATATAAATATATATTTTTAATTTCAGACTTCGAATATAGTCTTTTTGTAACTAATCTAATAAACAGATACAAAAATATGTGAATAAAATCAGAGAGTATCTGTAATTTTTGTAATATCATTTTCCATAATTCCAATAATATTGGGAATTAGTTTATTCATTTATTAAATTTATAACATAATATTCTTAAAACATCTATAGTTATATTTCTCATTATTTAATTAATTAAATTAGAAACCACAAAATAATTAATTTTACTTAAAGCTTTCTATTGGGAAGTGCGGTGTCCGCCAAAGATAAAACATTTTTTATGGCAACTCCTTTCAGGTTGTATAGCGGTAATGAAAAACCTAAAAGCGAGAGGAATACAAGAGAATATATGTTGTGCTCGATGCGGAGACCCGGAGGAATCAATAAACCATGTGTTTTTCGAATGTTCTCCAGCACGTCAAGTGTGGGCAATATCTAAAATACCATCAAATCCCAATATTTTTCCTACAAGGTCTTTTTTTGGTAACATAGATCATCTTTTTTGGAGAGTCAATCCAAAGATAGATGACCATCAATTTGCATGGATATTATGGTATATATGGAAAGATCGGAATAATAAAGTGTTTAGTAACCTGGATATTGATCCCAGGGAAACACTTAAATTAGCAGAATTGGAATCAACACTTTAGGCTGAGGCAAAAATACTTACTGATCAAAAGAGGGAACTTCAGGTACAAACCAGACCCACATTAGCAACCTCAGGACGATGGTGTTTTATAGATGGTTCATGGAAAGATAAAGAACTACTTTCAGGACAAGGCTGGTATAGTACCCTACCGGGTTTTGATGGTTTATTAGGAGCAAGGAATGTAAGGGCATGTCTTTCACCTCTTCATTCGGAGGTGGAGGCTTTGATTTGGGCAATGGAATGTATGAAGAATTTAAGACAGTTTTAGGTTACGTTTGCAACGAATTGTTCTCAATTGGTGAAGATGGTTTCGGAACCAGAAGAATGGCCAGCATTTGAAAGTTACCTGAAAGATATCAAGTTTTTACAAAGAAGTTTCATCAACTCAAACATCGTTCATGTACCTCAGACGGAGAACCTACGAGCGGATAGCTTAGCACACAGTGTTAGAAAACAACCGCCTTTCGTCATTCATATGGATGCGGAGTTACTTTGGTTTACAGAGTCAATTTGAGTCTGTGAATGTCTTGTTGTCAAAAAAAAAAATTTAATTTTACAAAATATAAATAAATACAAATTAATATGTTAATATATTATTGGTAGTATATTTTAATATAAATAATAATCCAATCATTTATAAATACGATAAACAAATATGATAGGAAATATAGATGATATAATTGATGGTAGAAAAACAAAAAAAAAATATTTATTGTAATATATAAAGTTTTATGTTTTAAAATGTCATTTTAAATAATAATATAATACGTGTAATTATAAATAATTTTTATAAAAAATTAATTATAAAATTCAAAATAAATACTCGTACGGTTGCACGATTCCAAAAAAAGAAAAAAAAAACATTTTTGTGGATATACGGGTCACATTCTAAAAATGTGGATAATATCACAATATAAACTATAAAATTATTGTGTTTATAAATATCATATTAAACAATTATTTAAATGGATAAAGTTTAAAATATATCTTATCACTTATACATATAAATATTTATTTATAAAAAAATAAAAATAAACACCCGCACAGATGCGCGGATCTTTTTTTTTTGGACGAAAGTACTTATATTAATGAAGAAGAGTTACTCTGTAACCAGTACAGGGGGGTGCAGACACGACAAAGCTGTTTTCGCAATAGAATCAACAGTACAGTTTGCTAAACGCGGAACAAAACAAAAGGAGATAGATTTGAAAGAGCGAGCCAAGAAGTTAATATCATGGAGAACGCCTTTCAAGCTACATCGAGACCCTGAGTGTTCAAGAGCTTGATGAGAGACTTTGAGTCCGAGTAGACAACGAGACTACATACATGAGATGAGAGAGCTGCCGTCATTGCAGCTTTAACCGCCAGTGCCTCCGCCACAAGAGCCGAGGGAACAAAACACCGGTGAGATGAACCTTGGTCTGCGCAAACATCCATGGAGTCACGGAGTTGCCAGCCCATCCCGAAATTTCTTGTTGAAGAATCCCAAGCTGCATATGAGAAGGAGGACCAAGTATAAGTGTTAGCAGCTGGTACAGTGAAAAGCGGGACCACAGAGCGTGGTAAGGAATGCATTTTTACATGAGTCTGAGCAGCCTTCCACGCTCGATCATCTTGTATAGCTTTCAAGATAGCATTTTCTTCATAGAAACATAAGTCCTCAAACAGTAGTTTATTCCTATTAGTCCACAGGACCCATAGTACCCACGGAAACAGGGGAGTTGCTCCTAGACCGGTCGGGGGAGGTTGACTATACAACGACAGTACTGAAGAAGCTGAGCAATCGAGTCTATATTGAGAGATGGTTTGGGGATACAAGGTGCTAGTTCCCAGACCCTTACAGCATAGGGAAAATGTAGTAACACATGTAGCTCTGTCTCCTGCACACCACATCGACGACAAGTAGTGGTGACGTTCAGTCCTCTGCTTTCCAGGAGCGAACCAACAGGAGGGTTTTACTGTTCGCCTTCCAGAGAAAATGCTTAATCTTTGGGGAATTTTCGACTTGCCACACACTTCTTCCAGTCGAAACTATAATCAATCTCTGTTCCATTGCAGAGCTTGGCGATGGCATAACCAGATTTCGTTGAGTACACACCAGTCAGATTAGGAAGCCAGACTCTTTTTTCTTCCAGCAGGAAGGAGCTTGGGACCAATCTTTGAATCACATCCTCATACTGAGGAAAATTCTCGCGGATAAGATTAACATCCCACTCGCTAGAGGCTTGGTTAATCAATCTACTAACACGCCACGCTTGGTTCTCAAAAGTTGGAGGCCCCATGGGTGTCAATGGTTCTGTGGTTGATAGCCACGATTCTGTCCAGATACCCACGTCATGTCCAGATCCCAGAGCCCAACCCAGCCCTTTAGATAGTAGATCCCGACCCACAAGAATTCCCCTCCAACCGTGGGAAATTCCATTTGATGCAGGTGTTTCAAGAAATGGGGAGTGAAGGCAGTACTTGCCAAACAAGATTCTACCTAGTAAGGAGTTTGGGTTTTTGAGCAGCCTCTAAGAGATCTTAGCAAGCATCGCATCATTGAACTACGCTAATTCCTGAAAACCGAGTCCTCCTGCATTCTTCGGTTTAGAGAGATTACTCCAAGAGACCAAACACATCTTCTTAATCTCTGGAGAAAGATCCCACCAGAATCTAGTAAGAACTGATTGTAGCTGTTTGATGAGCGATAGGGGAAGCTTGAAACACGACATAGAGTACGTCGGCATAGCGGCCAGCACATATTTCAGTAGAACTAGTTTACCAGCTCCGGAGAGGAATCTGGTTGTCCAACTGTGTGCTTTTTGCCTCAGCTTATCCACCAGAGCCGCAAAGATATTGCGCTTTTTCCTTCCGAAGTGTTCCGGTAACCCGAGGTATTTGCCAAGGCCTCCCTCATTGGCGATGTGTAACTGATCTCGAATGCGTCGTTTAACTTCTCCAGGTGTCTTGGCTCCAAAGGTAATGGAAGATTTATCGAAATTAATACATTGACCAGATGCATCTTCGTACTTCCTGAGAATCGAGATAAGTGCTTTGCAGCTTCTCTGATCCGTTCTACTGAAAAACATCATGTCATCCGCAAACAGTAAATGATTGATTGCCGGGCTGTTACGTGAAACCTTAATACCAATCACCTCTCCTTTTTGTTGAGCCTTTGTGCAGAGTCCAGAAAGAACCTCCGTGCATAGTATGAAGAGATATGGAGATAAGGGACTGCCTTGACGGATTCCTCTCCACGGTGTAACTCGACCCTGTGCTGCTCCATTAACCAGGTACGAGTACGAAACTGACGACACACAGGTCATAATCCATGAGATCCAAACATCGTGAAAACCAAACTGTGACAGCACATTCCGCAGAAAATTCCATTCGATGTGGTCATACGCTTTACTCATGTCCGTTTTTATCGCCATACTGCAACAGACTGAAGCTCCCGAGTGCTGCAAGTAGTGAAGGATCTCGTGTGTAATCAACACATTATCCGCAATAGACCTGCCTTTGACGAACGCTGATTGGTGGTCTGAAATGAGGTTCGGGAGGAGGCGTTGTAGGCGTCTGGTCAGTAGCTTCGCGATGATTTTATAATGCGTGTTGCACAAGGCAATCAGCCGATACTCCGAAACCTTCTTTGGACCCACCACTTTTGGGATAAGTCTCACATGGGTTTCATTCTGTCTCGGGTCCATTGCACCTGAAGCAAAGAAAGCTTGGATGTCCTTTGTAATATCGTCTCCAATAATGTCCCAAAAATATTGGTAAAAGCTTGCCAAGAAGCCATCCGGTCCCAGAGCCTTATCGGGATGAATCGAGAATAAAGCTTCTTTGATTTCCAGTGAGGAGGGAGGAGCAATCAATGTCTGATTCATCTCTGAGGTCACCTTGGGGGAGATACTTTCCTGGACCACTAGAGATGATTCAGACATTTTTGATGAGAAAATGTTGGAGTAATAATCCGTAATTGCTCACACAATCTCCTCCTCCTTGAACACGGTCTTTCCATCAGCGTCTTCGATAACTGAAAACTTATTCAGTGCCCTCCTTCCTCTTGTAGATGCATGGAAGAAGCCCGTATTTCGGTCTCCACTGTGGAGCCATTGAATCTGGCTTCGTTGGCGCCAGAATAACTCTTCCTCCTTATATGCTGCCTCAAGTGCTGACGTGAGAGCTGCAATGCTGCTGGGGTCCGGTAACGAACTAGAGAGTGCTTCCTCTAGCTCTTCATGGGTCTTCCTGATCATGATGTTGCTATTGAGGTTCTGCTCCCGTGCCCATCGAATGATGTTAGACCTGATCCGACCAATTTTGGAGAGGACTGAATCCATAGGATCTTCTTTCCATTGATCTGCTACAATTTGGCGGATTTCAGGTTTATCTTTCAATCTCCTATCGAACTGGAATAAGCCTGTGGGAACCGAAATTCGCACTGTCGATTTTCGTTTAAATAAGGAAACTAGGAAAAACCTAATTTTCCAGAGGTCTCGGATATCTGCTAATACCACACGCCAAGCAATCAGAACACAATAATGACAACGATAAATTATAAGAAATTGAAAAGAGAGCAAAGTAGATCTTATTCCGAATTCGCGTTTGAGCGTTACAACAAGGTAAGAGCCTGGGCTACGAGAGCTGTCGGCGAGATTCCTAGCTCTAAGACCCTAAGACGGCAATAACCTAGTTGAGTAGCTCGAATAACAAAAACGGAAATATGCCTAATTGCTCTAAGTGCTAAGTTTGCTCTGAAAAAGTTCTCCCCCATGCCTCTCCCTAGGACCCCTTATATACTGACTCCAAGGTCGGTTTACGCCTTTCCTCTTCTGCCCTTAAGCCGCCATAGCATAAAAATGGAGATATTCCATTTTTTCCGATCTTCATAATTATCTTCAAAATTTCGTATTTATCCGCGGAAACTTGACATTTATCTTCCCTTGCGGACCAAGCATAAACCGACATGCGGTTTACGGGCTATTGGTTAAGAAATCGTAAGTTGGGCCTCGAGTCGTGTCTTAGGTCCCTTTGCGCCGTCTTTCGACTCGAAGCGTTGATTACAGCTTCACTCGATAAAGAATGAACTTTCCGCGGTTTTTACGGTAAAGTTTGATTGATAACTTAGAAATGGCGGGGAACATGAGATGGGTTCGCTACGGTATTCGGGAGATAGCATCGAAGGGTAGACGAGAATGCTAGGACTGATGTCGTATCGACGTTTCGGAAGAGCTCGGTCGCTACGTAGCGACTGGACTTTTGGTTCGAGCTCGGTCGCTACGTAGCGACCAAGCGGAATGGGTGTTTGGTCGCTATGTAGCGACTGAGCTTTGGCTCGAACTCGGTCGCTACGTAGCTACCGAGCGGAGCACGCGTTTGGTCGCTGCGTAACGATCCTTATCGAGCTTTTGTCCGATGATTCGCGTTTCTTCCGCAAAGGTTTTTCGTAAAGAAGAATCTATGTCGAAAATATATTTGTCGAAGAATTTTTCTACGTTTTTCTTCTTCGGGGATTTTGGACGTTAACTTCGTCATAACCGTTTTCCACCCCAACAGTTAGCCCCTCAGCTCGTTAGAGTCAAGACTCTTGCGGGCGGTTTAACGATTTTGGCGAAGCTAGGCGTTTTGAACGAAGTTTACTTCAAATTCCGCGGAAGAAAATTCTCAAGAAAAAAATATATAAAAATTCTGAGTCCCCATTTCTATAAGTAGTGAGCTCTTGTCATTCATTTGCTTCACACCTTTCCTTCTTCAAACCTTCAAAAACTCTCTAGCTCCAAATCTCTCTTTTTTTTTTAACATGTCTTCTTCCCATGGTGACAAGCGAAGTTCCGATGTGGAGATGGGCGAGGCTACATCTCCGGCGCCGATTCCGACTTCTCCGGTCGAAGCGCCGGGTTGCATTGCCGATCATCTCTCCTTTCGAGAGAAATTAGTTCGTCGCCAAGCCGAGAAAGAAAAGGTTCGAGCCGGCGCCGAGTTACCGTCCTCTTCTGCACTGGTCGCTGCTCCGGGTCATGGGACCGAGGGCGTAACTCCGCGAGATACGGGAACTCTCGCAGGCTCGGTTGTTCCGGATGCTTCGGCTTTACCTGTTGGATCGTCCACGACTCCGATTCTCGTCAAAGATAAGGAGGGGGCCGCTGACTCTACGCCGCCTCCTCCGGTCAGGAAGGAGATCGTTCTAGTGCTGCACGCTCCTAGTGTTGTTCCGGTTACTCAGCCTAAGGGCCGGAAGAGGAAGTTTACCAAGGGTGGTGACGGGGAATCTTCGCAGCAAGGAGGCTCGAGCATAGCGTTGGGGCTTCGCGGAAAGGTTTGTCGCTCACTCACTTTCTTGATCGTTATATATTTTTCTAAAAGACAAAGAATCTCTAACTTTCTTCTCGTTTCGCAGTTCATGTCGTTGATCGACGGGATGATCAGCGAGTGCGGTTCTGAGACCAGTCGTCTTGCCGGGGAGTTGTTGGAACTTCAGGGTAGATGGTCCGGAACCGAGGCCATGCTGACGGCTGTCAAGGGTTCTCACTCCGTGAAAGTGTCGAAACTTGAGATCGCGATAGGGGAGCTCGAGAGGGACCTCGGGAAGACGGCGAGTTCATTGCTCAAGGAGAAGAAAGCTAGGAAGGCCAAATCTTCAGAGGTTCGTCGTCTTCAGCGTCAGATTGAGAGCGATGCAGGATTAGTGAGCCGCGGGATTCGAGAGGCCAAGGACGCTCTTAGTTCTTAGTTCTGAGTTCCAAGCTCGCTTGGTGAAGATCACCACCTTTCTGGGCTCTCTCGAGTGCATTCGGAACAGGGATTTAGCCTTGGCGACGATCGAGGGCGGGATGGCAGTGGTTCAGTCGTTCCAAAGTGAGACTCCTCCGACCTTAGAGGCCGAAGAGGCCCGACTGTCCGGCTGCAAGGGAGATTTGGCAGTTGTGGATGGAGATTTCGATTTCATCCTAGCTGACCTGAAATCCGTGTGCTTCCTTCCGACGTGTTCAGAAGGCCCTGAGGGGAAGGATCCGGTACTCGGGGGTGAAGCGGCTCCGAGTTTAGATGAAGCGACGGGTGAAGAGGGAGCGTGAGCTCTGAGGATGACTTTGGTTAGATCTCTTGCGGGAGATTTTTTTTTATATTTGATGTTTCGGCCTTAAATGGCCTAATTTCGTGTTTCGGGACTGGTTGTGTATGGCTTTGAATCCTCGCCGCTCTGCGGCTTTTATGACAAGATGGTTGAGTTGCATTTTTCATAACCTTACGTATGAAGTGGAAGAAGGGTGATGAGTTGTCGTCTCATATCCTTTTTCGATGTGAAATGTTTTGTTCATGATCTGTTTCGAGAGTTTTTCCGCGAGGTATCGACTTCGCGGGATATCTGAAGAAGTCGAACATAAACATAGAGGCATGGTTTTGGGATCTCGTATCTTTTGGATATCATGCCTTGAGATGTTAGAGACCAGTGCGCTGGGTTTAGGGCAAGACCTAGGTTTACTTTCGGTTTAAGATTTTGTGCGGTGACTAGCCGGCTATCGATTTATCTGTCACGATTTTAACCTGATTGGTACCGATTTAAAGTCCGCGATAGGTTCTCGGCTTATATGACTTGTTAGATACGAATCGAGCATCTCTCCGGAGATAATTTTTAAGCCAACCGGAAGTGCTGAACCAAAATTTCGGGTTTCTTTTATAGCGCTATTATCCTTGTGTCGGATGTACGAGAGTCATCTTCGTAAGATGGCTATGTCTGTTTAGGACGTTCAAGAGTTCGATGTGATCCGCACCGAACTTGGCGGCAAATGCCGTTGTTTAGAGTTTTTGCGCAAGATATGTGTTAAGATCTTCATCATTTTTTTACGAAGTGTCCGTTTTCTTCGTTCGGAAGAAGTAATCCTTGAAGCATCGCTCGCGACGTCTCGCGATGCCAATGGCTGCTTCTTCCTAACGGCTGATTTAGTTTCGAAATTCGAAAGTGTTTTCGCGGATAAAAAATAATTTGCTTGGTTGAGATATGTCGGAAACATCGAAGGCGTGGTCGGATGTTTTTGAATTTGAGAGTATACGAGTACACGTATCCACTCCCCCCCCCCCTTTTTGATGAGGGGGGACAGCTGAATTGCCTTTTGACAAACTGCCTACGTACTCCTTATGGAGATCAAGCCGTCTCGTAGTTCGGTGATTGCGAGTTGGTCAGTGATAGTATTTTTTGAGATGCATCGCGTTCCAGGTCCTCGGAATTTTTATGCCTTGCATGTTGGCTATTTCGTAGGAGCCGGGTCGGACGATTTTTTCGATTTTATAGGGTCCTTCCCAGTTTGCTCCGAGTTTTCCCGCGTTTCGTTCAGCGGTGTTTTGGAAGACTTTGTGAAGTACTAGATCTCCTCGATTAAATCTGCGATTCTGTACGTTGGAATTGTAGTACTTCGCGGCTGCGTGTTGGTAATTTTGGATTCGGATGAGCGCTTGATCTCGGCGCTCGTTAATGAGATCGAGGTCGTCGAGGAGCATTGCGTTGTTGAGCTCCTCTCGTTCGGGAAGTAATCTTCTTCGAACACCGGGGAATTCTACTTCTATGGGAATCATGCATTCCGTTCTGTACACCAGAGCGAAAGGGGTTTCTCCTGTTGCTCGCCTCGGGTGGTACGGTGGGACCAGAGGACTGCCTTCAGTCCGTCGAGAATGGTTTTATTAATCGTTTCAGCTTGTCCGTTACACTGCGGATATCTGGGCGTTGATTTGTTAAGTCGTATCTTCCATTTTTCGCAGAACGCCTCGAACCGGGTGGTGATAAACTGAGATTCGTTATCGGTTACGATTTCGTAAGGAACTCCATGCCTGCAGATGATGTTTTTCCATACGAAATTTTCGACTTGGACATCTTTTATACTTGCGTACGAATCTGCCTCTACCCATTTTGAAAAGAAATCGGTGAGGACTAAAAGGAAACGCTTTTGCTTTGAATTATGAAGGGGACCGATGATGTCCATGGCCCAGCGCATAAAAGGATAGGGCGATGTGATGGAGTAGAGGACTTCGGCTGGTTGTCGGATGGTTGGAGAATGCCTCTGGCATTTTTCGCACTTTCGTGCGAACTTCTCGCAATCTCCGATCATAGTTGGCCAGTAGTATCCATGGCGTTTGATTTTAACTGCCAGTGATCTTCCGCCGGAATGATTGCCACAGGACCCCGAATGTACTTCTTCCATCACTTTTTTCGCTTCTTCCCCGTCCAGGCACGTCATGAGTGGTCCGGAGAATCTTCATTTGTAAATTTTGCCGTCTACTGTTACGTATCGCGCGGCCTGTGTTCGGACTTTACGGGCTGCCCATTTTTCGGTGGGCAGGCGTCCGTCGATAATGTAGTCTTGAATCTTCTGCAGCCACGGGGTATCGCAGTCGTAATCAGATTGCTCTGATTGCGGTTGTATTGCAACTTCTTCTTCTTCGTCGTCTTGACCTTCTATGAGGTTGACGACGATTGGCGGTCCGATGCTCGGGTGTTCGATGAACTCGACCGGAATTACCCTTTTGAGCCCTGGATCAAAACTTGATGCTAAGGCCGCGAGAGCATATGCCTGGACATTTTCGGAACGGGGAATTCGCGTGAGGGCAAAACAGTCAAACGTTTGAGCTAGTTTTCGGACCAGTTTGAGGTACGCGTCCATCCGTTCGTCCTTGGCTTCATACTCTCCGCTGAACTGACTTGTCACTAACTGGGAATCGCAGTAAGCGTGGATGTTTCGTATTTTCAAGCCGTGCACCAAACGCAGTCCTGCGACGAGTGCTTCGTATTCGGCTTCGTTGTTTGACGAGTGGAATTCCAGCCTGAATGATTGCTCTAAGATCTCGTTCGTCAGAGATGTGAGGCGAATTCCGATGCCTGATCTCTGCTTGGACGAGGATCCGTCGACGTGAAGGAGCCAAGTGGAATTCGGTTCCTCGTTGGTTATGGTCTCTGTCGGAAATTCGACCAAGAAGTCCGCAAGCACTTGTGACTTCGCGCTTGTTCTCGGTTGGTATTCGATATCGTATTTGCTAAGTTCTACCGCCCATTTGGCTAATCGGCCCGATTGACTCGGGCTATGCAGGATCGTTTGTAGGGGAAAAGTCGTGAGGACGACGATCGTGTGGGATTGGAAATACGGTCTTAGTTTTCGGGCCGATGTTACTACCGCGCATGCTAATTTTTCCATCAGCGGGTATCTAGACTCGGCATCCAGCAAGGTTTTACTGATATAGATTATTCTTCGGCGAAGCCATCTCGATCAATACGTTGATTTGTTTTGGATTAGCCTCGATGTCACGGAATGTGACTAGGTAGCCGAGGAATTCCCCTGATGCCACGGCGAATCTGCATTTTGTCGGGTTGAGCTTCATGTTATGCGAATTTAACTGGGCGAAACATTCCTCGAGATGTGATACGTGATCCTTTGCTTGGAGGGATTTGACGAGCATGTCGTCGATATAAACTTCCATCATTTTACCGAGTTGTTGAGAGAACATACGGTTCACGAGTCATTGGTAAGTTGCGCCATCGTTTTTGAGGCCGAAGGGCATTACCCTGTAGCAATAGGTTCCGCGATCGGTAATGAACGCAGTTTTTTCGCGATCGTCTGGGTTCATCATAATTTGGTTGTAACCTGAGAAGGCGTCCATGAAAGACAGAAGTTTGTTTCCTGCCGTTGCTTCTACCAATCGATCGATGTGTGGCAGGGGGAAACTATCTTTTGGACAGACCTTGTTTAGGTCGGTAAAATCCACGCAAACTCGCCATTTTCCGTTTTTCTTCTTGACTACTACAGGGTTGGCGAGCCAGTCTGGATACCTCACTTCTGTTATTGACCCGACTTTAAGCAATTTTTCGACCTCGTCGTTGACCACGGAAGCTCGTTCAGGTCCTAGCTTCCGCCTTTTTTTGTTTGACGGGCTTGAAAGTCGGATCGATATTTAATTCGTGACACGTTATGTCAATGTCAATCCCCGTCATATCTTCCGCGGCCCAAGCGAAAGTATTGAGGTTCTTTTTTAGACAGGTTACAAGCTCTGTCCTCAAAGGCTCGCAGAGATTGGCTCCGATCTCGACGCATCGTTCCGGAGATGCTTCGTCGAGACAGACCGTGACCACAGGCTCGCAAGTTGTTTCGCGTTTTTCCTCTAGAGCCGTGAAGTTACGAGACTGCCAGTAGAGTTCAGCCGAATCTTGACTTTGCGAACCCTGGTCGGAGACCTTTTTCTCCGTTTTTCTTGGAGTGGTTTCGAGGTCTGGTCTTTTTCGTTTTTGTTCTGCAGCGTAACACACCTGTGATACTCTTGGGTTTCCCCATATTACCTCGACTCCGTTAGGGGTTGGAAACTTGAGGCAAAGATGGTGCGTTGATGGGATGGCACGCATGGTGTTCAACCATGGCGTTCCCATGATAACGTTGTAAGATGCGGGACGGTCAACGAATAGAAACTCTGTGACTCTTGTCACGGTTCCAGCTTTGACTGCAAGATTAATCGACCCGTAGGCAATGGTCGTTTCTCCCGAAAGTCCCAGTAGTGGGCTAGGGTATTTCACGATTTTGGATTGATCGATCCCCATTTTCTCAAGAGTATCTTTGAAGATGATATTGGCCGAACTTCCGGTGTCGATTTGCACCCTAGCAACGTCGATATCGCGGATCGTCAGTTTGCTAACAAGGAGATCGTTTCGAGGTTTGGCTCGATCGACCGTTGCTCCCCCCTTGAACGAGATGACGTTTGCGCACGTTGAGTCTTGCATATCGTTCCTGATTGTTGAGTGGCTTTTCCGGGTTAGATTGATCCGTACCCCCCCCCCCTCCTTCTAGCGCCAAACTGTGGGAACCAAAATTCGCACTGTCGATTTCTGTTTAAATAAGGAAAGTAGGAGAACCCTAATTTCCCAGAGGTCCCGGATATCTGCTAATACCACATGCCAAGCAATCAGAACACGAAACAAAAACAGTAATAAAATAAGAAATCGAAAAAGAGAGCAAGATAGTTCTTATTCTGAATCTGCGTTTGAGCGTTTACAACAAGGTAAGTGCCTGGGATACGAGAGCTGTCGGCGAGATTCCTAGTTCTAAAACCCTAAGACGGCAAAAACCTAATTGAGTCGCAGCTCGAATAACAAAAACGAAAAATTGCCTAAAATCGCTCTAAATGCTAAGTTTGCTCTGAAAAGTCCTCCTCCATGCCTCTCGCCTAGAACTCCTTATATACTGGCTCCAAGGTCGGTTTACGCTTTTTCCCTTCTGCCCTTAAGCCGTCATAGCATAAAAATGGAGATATTCCATTTTTTCCGATCTTCGTAATTATCTTCAAAATTTCGTATTTATCCGCGGAAACTTGACATTTATCTTTCCTCGCGAACCAAGCGTAAACCGTCATGCGGCTTACGGGATGTTGGTTAAGAAATCGTAAGTTGGGACTCGAATCATGTCTTAGGTCCCTTTGGGCCGTCTTCTGACTCGAAGCGTTTATTGCGGCTTCTTTCGATAAAGAACGAACTTTCCGCGGTTTTTACGGTAAAGTTTGATCGATAACTTATAATGATCGGAAATGCAAAATGGGTTCGCTACGGTCTTCGAGAGATAGCATCGAGGGGTAGACAAGAATGCATGGACTAATGTCGTATCGACCTTTCGAAAGAGCTCGGTCGCTACGTAGCGACCGAGTTTGGACTCGAGCTCGGTCGCTACGTAGCGACCGAGCGGAATGGACGATCGGTCTCTATGTAGCGACCGAGCTTTGGCTTGAACTCGGTCGCTACGTAGCGACCGAGCAGAGCACGTGTTTGGTCGCTGCGTAGCGATCCTTTTCGAGCTCTTGTCCAATGACTCGCGTTTCCTCCGCAAAGCTTTTCGTAAAGAAGAATCTATTTCGAAAAAGTATTTGTCTAAGAAGGTTTCTACGTTTTCTTCTTCGGGGATTTGAACGTTAACTTCGTCGCATCTGTTTTCGACCCCAACAGCATCCTTCGAGGGACAGTCTCTGATATAACGCTCATCTGAGCTGTTGCGATGGCGTTCTGGGGCAGCGTATCCTGAAAATCCATGATCCCGAGCATCCCTTTTAGATTGGGGTCTCTTTAACAGAGGTGGAGACGTACGATAAGGGAGAGTCCGATCGTCAAAGCGTCTTCTATTTTCCTCAAACCCCGAACTCCTCTCAGAGATGCGGTTAGACGAAACTTCCCGAGATGAGCTACGGTAGCCTCTTGAGTCTGAGTTCTTGTAGTTAGTCCATCTGGCTCCTGAGAGGGGAGGGACATGGAGGCGTGCGGTTCTTCTTTCATCTTGTCGTATTTTGCTTTCCTCAATTTTTTCCAGTGTATTATGTTGAGAGATACCCAAGACTCTCCTAGCTCCATTTGGGTAACGTGCGGATGATCGGTGAGGACAGTCCTCATCCTCATGAGAGAGAGACTTACACAAGAAGCAATGCTTCTGTAAGCCCTCATTTTCCAGTTCCAGTTCCACTACTGCTTTTGATGGAAGTTCAATATCCATGCGCATAATCAGGGGTTTTAAGCCATTGACTAAGACTCTCAGACGAGCTTTATCCACAATTTTAGCTTCAACAGGGCCTAGAGCATCCCCAATGGCATTCATTGCTCCCTCATTCCAGTAGTGTAAGGGGATTCCGTGAACATTGATCCAGAACGGAATAGATGTCGGGAAGGTGTCGCAAACGATGGGTTCCCAGCTCAGGAGAATAAGCATCCATTTCTTAAAGTGGTATGGTGCCTTTGACAGAATGGTTAGCAAATCTTTTTCAGATTCGAAATTGAATTGAAATAGAGTCGGCCCTAGATCTCTACCAGAGATACGCCCCCACAACATTCCAGTGTTGAAGAAAGAAGTCGACCAAGGCCCTAGTCTTTTGGACCGAGGGATTTGTAACTCTACCAATGAGAGTAAGTTTGTTGCGCTCAATGAGTTCAGAACTGTCAGATTCAGGGATGCGGACCAAAGGCTTTCTCGGCGGTGGGATATCTTCCTTCCATTTCCCTTTATCTGCTCTGGAGTAGCGATGCACCGTTCTTGCTGAACCTATCGAAGTAGCAGAGGTTGTGTTGCATGCCCCACTGATTTGTTTACGATCCGAGCTGTACTTAATAGGGTCCTGCCTTCAGCCTAGCTTGGGTTTATTAAACATAAATATATATTCCTTAGTATAAATTTTAAATATAATATTTCTGTTTTATTTAAATAATAAAATAAGAGTAAGAAAATAAAAATATGTTTTAATTAATTTGATGAAAATAGAAAAACAAAACAACCTCAACTTAAAACAAATAAAAATTATTAAAATATATTTTTTTTATTATGAATATCATATTAATAAAATAAATTATGTATATATTATTATTGTTATTATAAAATTTACATATAAGTGTACTCATATTTTCAATTAATCGGGTTTATAGGTTTATTCGGTTTGTATCGATTTATATACCAAACCATATCCACATACGGTGGTTTCATAAAAATAATATCCATCTGGTTTATTTGGTACTACCAAATCCAAACCAGTTTCTCTATTTCGGTTTGGTTCGGTTTTAATCAGTTCGATTTTACTAGATTAAACATCCTTTTTACTTTAATTTTCCACATGGATATGAAAGATTTCATATCAGAAATCATGTTAAAAGTAGCCATCAAATTTTTTTGGAATGATGTTTTAGGCTGCTGGTCTTTTTGCGTTGAGGTAGTTGAAATTCTTTAGAAACCGATTTCTCGTGTATATATAATATGAGATTCCTTGATGACAAATATTATCGATATAAATTAGCAAGGATACACAAACTTAATATGGGATGATTTTGTGCCTAAATATTGATAATTATACATAAAATTTAAGAAACTCTCTATTACAAATGAATATTAATTGAGTACACGTTATCAATATTACGGTTTGACTTCCTTTTTACTCAAACCGAGAAGCTTAGAGACCAAGTTTTTCATCAATACTAACCTTCCTTTTAGTTTTTTCTTTTTATATCTTCCTTTTATTTATATTTACGATTACTACAAATGTTCTAGCTATTAGGAGCTTGAATCGAACCTGTTATTAGTTTAACATTTAAGTTCATGTTAACAACAATATCACAAAGTTCAAAAAATTCAAAAAAACTCTAATGCCTGAATCAGTCATAGGTTACACCAATAATAATATGTAACCAAATCTCGATCCGCGCAACCGCGCGGATTTTTGTTTTCATTTAGTTTTATATAAATATTTTGTTTTCAATTCTAAATTGGTATATATTATAATATATATGTGTCTATCAATTTTTAAAACATAATAAGTTTACGGTATATTTTTTCATTGAATAGATTGTTTCAAACTTTCACTTGTATTTGTATCTTCTTCTATATATTTATTTTTCGATTTTATTTCATTATTAAAATTGTAACTATAAATATAAAGATTAGTAAAATATTGTTTTATTGTCATATTCAAAGATATTGTAACATTTCACAAATTTAGAAAGTTTTTAAAAAATTAAACTTTTCGCTTCATAGATTTATATTATCTAGTAAATAATTAAACATTTAGTTTTTGTTTTATTTTTAAAATAAACTATATAGTTTAAAACAAAATTTTCATTGGTTTAAGGTAGTAAAGATTAATCATTGTTAGATAATATGATTTTTGTTATTTAAAAAAAATATTTATAATTTTAAATGTTAACATCGACAAATATTTAAATATTTAACATATGTAGGTATAGTATTACAACATTAAATTATATCTATTTAATTTATACTATCTATAAATTCAATGGATCATCTATTGTTTAAATCCAATTATTGATAGCCCAATAAAAATTTCTGGTAGGCCAAAAATTTAAATGATAAGATTAGAGATTAAATGTAACATGACTTTCTAAGAATATGTCTATTAGGTCCATTGTTTTTTTAAATCACACATCAATCAAAGTTATAACTTTAATATATAAGATGCATCCATATCCATGAATAATGATTGTACCACCAATATATATCCATTAGAGCACATAAGTTCGTGAAATGTATTAATCGATTATATTTGAATAAATATAAATGGCTTTAACAGTTCTCAGTCATCATGAATAACCATGGCCATATATGACTCGGATCCCCTATATATGAATTTTATTATGTTACATTGAACTATATATCATAATTTGCTATGATTATATAATGCCATGATTTTCAGTATATATGTGATTGTGTAAACTCAAATTTTCATCGAGGAACATTGAATTTATGTGTTCCATTCGTCTTATGTATATGTGTAATGTATAATTTTAACGATTAATTATAAGAACTGTTTTATGTAGGTACAATGAAGAAGCAATATAGTGTATTAACATTTCTTGGTGAATATAAGATTGGATTATTAGAGAGGACATATAAAAAGAGGTTAGGAATTAAACATATGGCAATAATAATTTTTTCTGGTGAATATAAGATTGGACTAACATTTTTCCAAACACATTCTAGTAATGTCACAAAAGCAAAATGGTGTGGTAAGGAGTTGACACCTCAGTAAGTTCATTTTGTAATTAATACAAAATTAAAGTTACGTCTTTTTAAGATATCATCAAATAATATATAGGGGATTTAACTGGAACAATACTTGGGTTCACCCCTATGGTGAATGGTTAAATTCACCTCACCTTTTATAACCAACCAAAGTGTAATGTACAATTAGTTAAAAAAATGCAATAAAATTAAAAACAAAAAAGCCAAAAAACAACACCGACGTTAACGCAGTCTAAAAAATCCGAAATTCTAAAAATCTATACCCTAAACCTCAAATCCTATACTCTAAACCAAAAACTCTAAATCATAAACTCTAAACCCTAATTCCTAAACCTAAAACCCAAAACTCTAAACTCTAAACCCAAAATCCTAAACTCTAAGCCCAAAATTCTAAACCATAAACCCTAAACTTTAAATCTTAAATCCTAAACCCTAAATCCAAAACTCTAAACCATAACCTGAACCCTGATTAAGTGATGGGTTTAGGGTTTAATTTAGGGTTGTGTTTTGGGTTTAAGGTTTAGGATTTATGGTTAGATTTTTGGGTTTAGGGTTTAGGATTTTGAGTTTAGATTTTTGGGTTTAGGGTTTAGGATTTTGGGTTTAGAGTTTATGATTTGGAGTTTAAAGTTTAGGTTTAGGGTTTAGATTTTTTACTTTTAGTGTTTCGGGTTTTGTAGACGGCTTTATTGTCGGTGTTGTTTTTCTCAGCCATTTATTTTTTATATTTATTACCTTTTTAATTAATCTTACGTGACACTTTGGTTGGTTATAAATGGTGAGGTGAATTTAATCATTCACCATGGGGGTGAACCTAAGTATTGTTCATTTAACTGAGTGCACAAGGCCGTTCAGGTGTGTATTTGGGAAAGGAAGAAGAATTTGATCTGGAAGCATGAGCAACGTTAGTCTGACCACGTCCACGGGCGCCAGAAACGCGACCACCTCTGCCAATGGGACCTTCGCTCTGTCCTCGACTTCCACTGCGTTCAGTATACCATTCTAGAAAACCAATAATTTCCCAGCAGTTTGATTTAACTTGTCCTATTTTGTCACAATGTGAGCACAGCGCACAAGATCTCATAATTGAATTATCTTTTCTATTTTGAGCTTCATTCTTACGAGACGAATCAAACTGATTTTCCCGACGCGAAGAAGATGAGGTGTTTTGACGAGCCACAAAACCTAATTTTTCTTGCTGTTGTTCCTCCCTTATCATCTTGTCGTAAATATCCCTAAGAGAAGGCAAAGGATCGATCACATTAGTACACATACTTCCAAAACGCGAATCATCCAAACCCATCACGAACTGATGTATTTTTTCTTGTTCTCTTTCTATGGCTATTCCCGCAGCTGCTCCAGAGGAGCACACATGGACAGGTTGATACAGCTACAACTCTTCCCAAGGGGTTGAGAGTTTACCGAAGTAGTCTAATGGAATCTCGGATCCATCCTACCAACATAGAGTTAACTGTCAACCAATTCTCCAAGTCTGCACTGTTCTGGTCAGGTTTCTTCACGATATCTATGAAGAACCCTAGTTTTTATTTGGCCTGAAGAGCATTCAACATCTTTGACGAGCATTCATTATTGTTCTCTCTGTTGAGAAGAACAGAGGTGATCAACAAGTAAGGCAAGCTTAAAGCTTCATCCTTGTTCTCACCTGTTTTGGAGACTTGTGTCTCTGCCATGAGGTTATTGTTTTTGTTTGAAAAAGTAGAGTTATTAGGATCTCTGTTCATACCATGTAGAAATAGATATCGCAAGTGGTTGGTTTATTAGATAGGCAATGCCCTCATATTTATTACAAAGCTCGAGTTGACCTTCAAATCTCAAAGATCTCTAGAAACACAAGAATTATAAAGAACAACTTTTTTTTATTAGATTTAGAAACTACTCAAAACTAAAGCTCTCAATGTTTCTCTTAGATCCCTTATGGAACATCTCTTCATAAGATCTCTATTTATATGAAACACAATTCGCTTTAACATGTGGGATATGGAAAATACAAACTTAACCTAAATGGAAACTTCATTTTCCTATTTCTAGGTTTCCTTATTGTGTTTACCTTAACATATTAAACATCTAATAATATGTGAAGTTTCCACAAGCTTGGAATTATCTAACATTCAACCCCTTAATTCCAACTTGAATTAGGGAGATCAAATTCTTGAACTCCGATTAAGCTCCTCATTTGCTTGAACATAATCCTTGCTAATGGCTTGGTAAGGATGTTGCCCTTCTTCTCAACACTCGGCACATGCTCCACTTCGATCTGTCCATTCTCCACACACTCACGAATGAAGTGATACTTCTTTAGTACATGCTTACTCCTTCCATGGAAAACTGGATTCTTTGTTAGAGTAATGGCTGATTTTTTGTCGATCCTAAGCTTGACCTTCTCGCCTTCTTTGCTTAGTATCTCACTCAACAATTCCTTAATCCATATAGCTTGCTTCGCTGCTTCTGTTGCTGCCATGAATTCTGCTTCGCATGATGACAATGCAACCGTCTGCTGCTTCTGCGATGTCCAAGTGATCAGTGATGAACCGTAGCAGAATGCATGACCTGACATGCTCCTCCCGTCACCGAGATCAATGTTGTGACTGCTGTCACTATAACCAACGACACTCCTTGACCCATCTCTCTTGAAGAACAGCAATATGTGCTTGATGGCTTGTTCGTGAGAGTCTCTCGGATTGTGCATGTATCTGCTAAGAACACCTACTGCGTAACACAGGTCGGGTCTTGTGTGAAGCAGATACCTCAAACATCCTATGATTCTTCTGAACTATGTAGCATCTATCTCTCGTTCATCTTCAGCTTTTAGATCTTCAAATTTGCCTCCATTGGAATTTGAGTTGCGTTACACGCTTCCATCTTTGTGTCACACAGAATTCCTTGAGCATACCTCTCTATTTTATTCTGATTCTGTCTGCTCCTTGAATCACCTCTATGCCAAGGTAGTACGTTAGCTTACCTAGATCTGACATCTCGAACTTCTTAGAAATCTCCTCCTTGAATTGCCTAATCACCTTAAGAGAAGTTCCCGTCACAAATAGATCATCAACGTAGATGGCTATGATCAAGACGTCTCCTCCTTCAGTCTATACGGTACACTAGTGGTTCCTTCGTGCACTTCTCAAATCTTATCTCCTTGAGAACCTGATCGAGTTTCACATTCCATGCCCTGGGTGTCTGGCGTAACACATAAAAAGCCTTGTGTAACACATAAACTCGATCCTCTTCTCCTTTCTTTTCGAAACCTTCAGGTTGAGTTACATACACTAACTCCTTTAGATCTCCATTCACGAAAGCGGTCTTCACGTCCATGTGATGTATCTCCCAACCGTTTGTTGCTGTGAGGGCTATTAAGAGCCGAATAGTTTCAATTCGTGCCACTGGTGCAAACACTTCATCGAAATCTATTCCTTCTCTTTGTACATAGCCTTTCGCCACAAGTCTCGCATTATACTTGCTTAATGTACCATCCGCCTTTCTCTTTATCTTGTAGATCCACTTCAACCCTATAGGTTTCACTCCAGCCGGTCTATCCACAAGCTCACATGTCTTGTTTCTTGTGATAGACTCCAACTCAGCCACCATCCCTTCAACCCATTCTCGTACATGTTCTGCTTCAAAATAGTTCTCTGGCTCGCCATCCACTGTGAGCAACAGCATTGCACTTTCTTGATCTGCAAGCAACACATAATCATCGAGATATCTTGGGTTTTGTTATGGTCCGGCCTTGTCTAGTCACCAACGCTTGACCTCCACCGTCTTGGTTTGCATTGTGATCCGCATTTTCTTCTTCTTCCTCATCTTGGTTTATAGCTTCATGTCCATGATCATCACCTTCTTCTATATCACCCTCATGTGGAAGCTTAAGCATACTCAGTTCACAATCAGCTTAGTTTGTTGTAGACGACCAGTCCCAAGCTTTCTCGTCATCGAAAATCACATCTCTACTCACCATCACCTTCCCTGTGTTTGGATCATAGAGTCTATAGGCTTTGGAACCCGGCTCAGTTCCAAGATTGACCATACTCTTTGATCTCTCATCCAACTTCTTCAGATAAGGACCAGTGATTTTCGCATGAGCTAGACAACCGAATATCCTCAAGTGCTTGATAGTTGGTTTCCTTGATGTAAGGCACTCGTATGGCGTTTGATTCTTCAAGGCTTTTGTAGGAACTCTGTTGATGAGGTAAGTTGAATGTCGTACAGCTTCACCCCACAAGTAGTTCGGCATCATCATTGCCTTCAGCATACTTCTTGTCATTCCCATCAAGGTTCGGTTTCTCCTCTCCACAACACCATTTTGTTGAGGTGTGTAAGGCACGGTTAGGTGTCTTTTAACTTCATTCTCTTCACAGAATAGACTGAACTCAGCTGAGGTAAACTCTCATCCTCTATCGGTGCGAAAGGTTTTGATAAATGACATGGTCTGCTTCTCTACACTCTCTTTAAACCTTTTGAATCAATCGAATACGTCACTCTTCTCCTTCAATAGCATAACCCACATATACCTAGAGAAGTCATGGATCAAGACAAAGACATACTTATTATTTGCAGGCGTTGGTGGTGTTATTGATCCACACAAATCTCCATGCAATAACTCTAATGGCTTTGTCGCACGAAACATGGCTTTGGTCGCGAATGACTGTCTGATCTGCTTCCCTGCGAGACATGCATCACACACGCTTTCTTCGTGTGTTACACATGGCATTCCTTCGACCATCTCCTTCCTTACCATGTTGTTCATCACTCCATAGCTTATATGTTCTAGACGAGCATGCCACCTCCATGTAGCATCTACGTCCCTGACATGTAAACACTTCGGGTAGCTTATCTCCATAGGGGTCTTGTAGAGACGATTTGGAGATCTTGTCACACGAACTAGCAACCTTCCATGCGAATATGTGAGCGTTAAGTAGACATCTTTCATGTTAACCTCACATCTGTTTTTTGTTACTTGCCCAAGACTCAATATGTTGTGCTTCAGGTCGGTATGTAGTATATGTCTTTGAGTGCCTTCTTCTCTCCAGTCTTGCACACAAAGTAACCACACCCTTTCCTACAATGTCAGCACACGATCCATCACCAAACTTCACCTTCCCTTTGGTGTTGAGATTCAAACTCGAAAAGAACTCCTTGTTTCCTGTCATGTGATTACTCGCTCCATTATCCAAATACCGGACACTTGCATTGCCTTTGTCGATATCAAGATTCTTCGGAATCACCTTATCTTCGTTCAAAAACACCACCTCATGTACATAGAGTGCATCGGCCTCTTCTATCTCGTTTAGGTTGGTTTCTTGATTTTTCTCTGTCTTCTCGGGACAGACAGTTTCGTAGTGACCATGCTTGTCACATCTCCAACATATCACCTTTGAACGATTCTTCTTCGAGTTGTTATCTTCGGTGTGTGACGCACGGTTTTGGTTGTGTTACCTACCTTGGCCTCTGCCTCTACCGTTCCGTCCTCTTCCTCTACCACGGGAATTGTCATAACCCCTCTGACTATGCTCTTCATTGTTCGAAAACATCAGCTTTCCTTGGTCTTCTTTCTGAATTTCTTCTCCTACATGCTCCTCGTATGCTAAGCCTTCCAACTTTGTCCTCGAAACCCGTCGAGTTTAGGTCTAAGAATTGCTCAAGCGATGCTACGATCTGGATGTACTTGTGTCTCGGAAGACCCTTCAAGAACTTTTTGACCATCTTGGATTCTTCTATGTTTTCTCCCAAAGAGGTTGCTTTGGATGATAGGCCCGATATCTTCCCCGTGAAGTCATCGACCGTATCTGCATCATCCATCTTCAACCTATCAAACTCCGTCATCAACGTCTGAAGTCTCGCCTCCCTTACACGATCAGCTCCTAGGTGTCGTGACTTGATGGTGTTCCAGATCTCTTTTGATGCGGTTTGTTCTCCCACCTGGAGAATCAATGTCTCGGGAACATATTGAAACAAAAGAGCTATCGCAACATCGTTCTTCTTTTGATCATCTGAACCGGGTTCGATCGTGTCCCACACTTCATGAACACAAAGTAGAACCTTCATCCTCATCGACCAAACTGTGTAGTTTGTCGATGACAACATCGGACATTGGATGGATGTAGATCCAAAGTCCTTCGTGCGTCAAGCCCTAGTCACGTCAGCCATCCTGCCTTCATGATCTCTTGTTCACAAGCACCAGGATCTTAAGCTACAACTTAAGCTTAGATCGAGTTTCCAACCTGAGGCTCTAATACCAATTCAAATCTCAAAGATCTCTAGAATTCTTTATTAGCTTTAGAAACTACTCAAAACTAAAGCTCTCAATGTTTCTCTTAGATCTCTTATGGAACACTTCTCCATAAGATCTCTATTTATATGAAAGACAATTTCCTTTAACATGTGGGATATGAAAAACATAAATTTAACCTAAATAAAAACTTTCTTTTCCTAGGTTTTCTTATTGTGTTTATCTTAACATATTAAACATCTAATAATACGTTAAAAGTTGGAATTATCCAAGAGGCCTTAGTCCTTATCAACGAGACTAAACCCTTAGCACAAAAGGAATATAAAACTCATCTAAAGCTAACCTAAAACTTATCTTTAAGACATAGTATTTATCTCGAGTACCCCAATACTCCATCCTTTCACGCTCTTTTTACATTCACCAAATTATGAAGTTTTTCTAATCTACTACTAATTCAAGCTGAAACACACCGCACTATAATAAACTTTAATAATGGGTCTTCTGCATAAATAATTAAAGCCATCTACCGTTGTTTGTAGATTATTAATATATGTATTGAAAATAAAATAAATTGCTATCTAAAATTTATAGCAGGAGTTGCTACAGTGCCTAGTTGATGGAGATTGTTTTTGGTGTCTCTTTTTTTAAACACTAGAATTTCCATAAGATAGGGTAATCCAAGTTCTGCAAATATCATATACAATCAGATAGAAACCAAAAGAGATAAGAACTGATGTAAAGACCTAACTAAAGAGGTGATTAAGTCAACATGGATGACCCTTTGCAATATATGATTGATAGAAGTCCTCTTTGATAACACTGAATGCAATAAGCTTTGCTCCTTTGATGTGATGATGGGAGTGATATTGAGCCTTCCAGTCTGCAAATTCATTTAGCTTTGGCAAGATCTGATATGAATAGAACCGGAGAGACGGCCAAGCAGAGGGCTTATTGATAGTATTAATCATATCATGATCCTCCGAGGCAATGGCAAAGATAATCTGATTGAAGTGAAGAGTCTTCTGACATTCAATTGCCCATAACCAACTTTCCATGAAGGCATCTAACTTACAAAAAATTCCAGCAAAAGATCTTCTTCCATGAAGTAGAACTTTTCCTTCCCTGTTACGAAGTAACCACGAAGCTCCACTTTGGTTTCTAACCTTTTCCCAAGCAAAACCAATATCACATTTAAACCAAGAAATAGGAGGTGGTTTCTAACCAAATATAATCCTCTTTTTCTTTTCTAAGTCAATAGTTTTTTCTTGTTCCTCCATAGACTTGATGAAAAACCAGTGATCAACTTCTTTGTAAATGCCATTAATGAAGGATGGACCTAGCGCCAGTTTACCTTCAAAGAAGAAAGCATTCCTATTTTTCCAGATTGACCATAGAATCCAAGCTCCACTTCTTCTGATGTTATCTGGAATGAGTAGATTCTTCCTTGTCTTTAGAACAAAGTATATGTTGGAGTAGACAGAGGAATGATCAAATCCATTAGGCGGCAGAGGAAAATTACTAAGAGCCCAAGTTTGCTTAGCAATGGTACAATCGAATAGAACATGATTTACAGATTCACCTTCCAAACCACAGATTTGACAACGATAATTCATTTTCATACCTCCGTGAATCAGGTTGTCAGCCACAGGCAATGCACCACTAACAACTTTCCAGAGAAATATTTTGATCTTTGGTACAGTATCTAGAGACCATATACATTTTTTAATACCATTCAGAGAAGGTAAGGCTTCCCCTAGAGCAATAGCATCTTTATGAGCCTGCCTTTCTGCTAGCCAATAGCCTGACTTCACGGTATATTCACCTGATCGAGTATGATTCCAAGAGAAAAAGTCTTGAGAGGAATGTATTGGTTTGATTTTGAGAATGATGTTTATGTCTTGAGGGTAAAAAAGCTCTCCTAGCATATCTTGATTCCAACCATAAGAATTCTCTAGCAAAAAATGACCCACTTTAAGATTCAGATTAATCAGTGAATTCTTCATAGGAAGAATCCTCATTCTATCTCCATCAACTTGCCAGGGGGAAGACCAAACGAAAGTAGACATACCATTGCCTATTGAATGTCTTAACCCTTTAAACAAGAGTTGTCTACCATGGAGAAGGCTTCTCCATGCAAAAGAAGGCCGAGAACCAAGCGAAGCTGATAAGAAAAGGCCATCAGGAAAATATCTACTCTTCAAAAACGACTTAGAAGAGAAGATGGAGAGGAAAGAATTCTCCAGGATTGCTTGGCCAGAAGAGCATGTTTAAAGATTTCAATATCTTTGAAACCCATGCCTCCCAAATCTTTAGAAATGCAGAGTTTATCCCAACTGATCCAGTGTATTTTGGCTTTATCTTCAGTAGAATTCCACCAAAAATTAGCCATAGCAGAGGTAAGGTTCTTGTAGGTTGTTTTAGGCAACTTGAAACAACTCATTGCATGAATGGGCATAGCTAGAGCAACTGACTTCAAGATGATATCCTTACCAGCTTGAGACAGAAACTTAGTGTACCAGGCTGACATCCTCCCTTTCATTTTTTCCTGAATGTAGCTTAGAAGTTTGACTTTTGATCCACTAAAACATTCATGCAGACAAAGATATGTTCCTGCTCCTCCTTCAGAGAAAATTCCTAGAGTGTTCTGAATCTGTTCCTTAATCTCCGGTTCTATTTTGCTTCCAAAGGCAAGAGATGATTTATCCAAGTTTATAACATGTCATGTAGCTTCTTCATACTTCTTGAGAATCTCTTGAAAGGCTTCACATTGAGAAACATTAGCATTGAAGAGAAACAGACTATCGTCCGCAAAAAAACAAGTGATGAATAGAAGGACCATCGTTAGAGAATTGAATTCCTTGCAAATAACCTTCTTCTGAAGCTTTATAGATTAAGAACGAGAGACCTTCAGCACATAGAGCAAAGATAAAGGGAGAGATGGGATCTCCCTAACGCAGTCCACGCTCTGGAGAGATGAAGCCATGAGGCTGGCCGTTTATTAGGATTGTATACTTCACCGTCGAAATACATTCCATGACCCAAGAAACCCAAATGGAATGGAAACCTAGAGAGAGAAGGAGAGCTTTCAGATAGTTTCATTCTACTCTATCAAATGCTTTCGACATATCAGTCTTAGCAGCCATGAAGTTCTTGGAAATGAAGTCGTGAGTTCGGAGACTGTGAACTGCTTCATGAGCCATAATAATATTGTCCGATATCAGCCGATCAGACACAAAAGCAGACTGAGTAGGAGATACAATATCATACAGGAGCGGCTTGAGTCTTGAGGCTAATATCCTCGAGATAGTTTTGTACATTACAGAACAAAGACTAATAGGACGCAGGTCAGACATCAAGGTAGCATTTGTCATCTTGGGAATCAACACCAGTTGAGTGAAGTTCCAATCTGATGGCATAATGCTTGTTTCAAAAAAACTTTGAACCTCTTTGGTGAGTTGATCTCCAACTGTATCCCAATAAGACTGAAAGAAAAATCCCGACATCCCATCAGCTCCTGGAGCACTGTCTGACTTGATTGAGAAAATCGCATCTTTAACTTCTCCAGGAGTAACCATTCTAACGAGAAGATGGTTCATACTATCTGTGACTTGATATGGAAGACCTCTAAGTAAAGATATATAATCTTCTGAGTTAGAAGATGTGGAAAGGTCTTTAAAGTACTGAGTCGCAATCTGGCCCTTAGAAGCTTCTGACCTATGAGCAACACCATTTTTATCAAAGAGTTTAACTACTTCATTCCTTTCTCTAGAGACTCTAACTGCTGCATGAAAAATTTAGTATTTCCGTCGCCATAAAGGATCCAGTCATCTTTACTTTTCTGCTTCCAAAAATTTTCTTCATCCATATATCCCAATAAAAGGGATCTCGTAAGTCTATGGATTTTAGAAGAGGAAGGATCCTTAGACGATTGCGCAGCTTCAAGTTCATCTTGTAGAATAATGATCATTTCCTTAGAATTCGCCTTATTAACCTTTTTCCACTGACTTAAAGCTTTTCTACAACTTCTGATGCGGGAAGCTACAGAAAGTTCCCGCATCAGAAGTTGGGAAGAAATTGGACCATTCCAAGCTTGAAGAATAGATTCTTTAACCAGAGGCTTATTAAACATTCTCTTATCAAAAGTAAATGAACCTCAATATGTATCTTGAGAAGACAAAAGCTTGATCAGAACTGGCCGATGATCAGAACCTCTTTTTGCTAAGAAAGCTTGATTTGAAGCGGGGAAGTGATTGAACCATTCTCTGTTACCAAAAGCACGGTCTAGTTTCCTTTGGATCCAAAGATCACCCCTTCTACCTCCCCACGTGAAGCCATTTCCAGTTCCAGGAAGTTCAGACATACCACAAACATCCAACATATCTGAGAAGGAAGAAAAGGAAGCATCACTTCTTCTAGGATCTCCAATCTTTTCCGAGTTGTTAAGTATTTCATTAAAATCTTCGACCATACACCAACTATTCTTCCTGCTTACTCCAAAACGAGATAACCGTTCCCAAATAATGTGTATGAATCTAATATGAGGATGACCATAGACGCAAGACAAATTAAACTGCTTATCTTCATATAAAATATTTACATCTAGGATATTTTTGTCTGCACACAAAAAGGTTACTTCTACACTGTTTTTCCAAAAAAGAGCCAGACCTCCACCAATATTTACAGGGTCAACAGTGTACAGACGATCATATCCTAGCCAAGCTTGAAGATCTACTAATTTATTACGAGCATTCATAGTTTCCATAAGAAAGAGTATCTCAGGGAAGTACGTACAACGTAGGTCCTTGAGACGCTGATTGTCAGGTCATGAGGACGACCCAGTCCCCGACAGTTCCAACTAATGATGCTCATTTAGACGTTGGACGGTCCCTCATATGGGACCATCTTTGATGCATTGCTCCTAGAAGCCTTGGATGCACCTGCCATATCATCTTCTGCTTTTCTTTTCTTCTGTGAACCTCCAACAGGTTGAGGTTGAACGCCTTTGTCATCTGGTACCACTTGAGATTTCTTCTGAGGTTTGGAGATTTTACGATATCTTCCAGGTTGCCTCTTAGCTTTTTCTTTAAGAACAGGAGCCTGAGCTGAGAAGATTACAGGATAGCTTGTCAGATGAAACGTTGAGCTTTGAGAGCCTTGAAAAGTCAGTCTACATAGGACATTAGTAGATGGGTTGATCATGGCATGTCCTTCTGAGAACGCTGACGCCGTTAACTTAGGTTGAGAATTGGAGAGCTGAGACTGGCGCGCTAGATCATCTTTATCAAAGTTAAAGACAATGCCCTTCCCTTTAAGTCCTTAGTAAACGCTGGAGGGGGGATGACTTGAAGGACAGACTTCTGAGTGATGGGATTTTGTTTTGCTTCTTTAACTGAGGATATCACCCTTTGTTCCCTGACCAATCTATCTTCATTACTAGAAGCAAGCAGATAGTTTTGCATTTCCTCAAGAACCTCTAGAGCAATTCGGGGACGGCCAGAAAGAGGATTAATACCAACTTGGTCTTCATTTAGTACACCAAACAGAGGATCTTTTTCTGAAATAACCTTTGGAGGTTGAGAGATCTGAGAGATGGACATGCATGTCGAGGGTTGACCAGAAATACCATGAGAGTTGTTGATAAAGGGGCATCTTTCCTTTGCATGTGTTAATCTTTGGCAATGATAGCACCGCTTCTGAACTTTTTCATAGTAGTAGAGAATTGTGGTTTGTTCTCCACCAAAAAGGTTTATAGTTCTCAGAGGTTTAGATACATCGAATCGGATCTTGACTCGTACATAGTCATGTCGTTAAGACTTCTCTGGATCGAAGGCTACTTCTTCAACATGACCAACAAAGACCCCCAGATCTGAGATTGCAGGCTTGGTATAGTGATTGACAGGAATGTTGCTTATCCGAACCCAGAGAGATACAAAATGAAGATATCCTGGAGAAGGACGCTATACTCATCTTTCAATCGCGAGACCCCAATCATCAAAGGTCTGAATGCCTTTGTCAAGGATCTCTTGAATATCATGTTCATGCATGAACACAAACTGAAACCTTTCTTTAGTTAATGCAAAACCCCTGATTCGATTGACCTTTTGTCATTTTTCTAGGCATATCCAGAATGAATTTTGCAATTTTTTGAAATTCTGGGTTGAAAAATCTTCTGATGAGGCTGCATGCGTTTCTTTCTGTGGTGTAATACCGAGGGAGATTTGGGAGATTGAAAGGAGAGTCGTCATCATCTTTGAGAAATAAAGCCAATAAAGCTCTGTCCATTTCAGAAAACATGGTAAAAAAGAATAGCAATTGAATACAGAAGGGAAAGATGAAATGGAAGGGAAGATGGTAGAGATAACTTTAAGAGAACGGATTTGATCTAAAGCTCTTTCTGGTATTGGGAACGACGAAAGAGAAACAGAGCTCTAGAGAGGATCTTCCAGAGAGAGAAACTTCCTTGCATGTTTTCAATTCTTGTTTTTGGTGTCTCGTTGTCAGTTTTATTAATTAATCAACAAATTATGTCATGGCTTCCCTCATATTTTGAGGGGGAACAAAGAATAACGTGACTGATTCTCCAAACTGAAAAAAAATTCTTGAAAGACCTCTAAGAGTGGGTCTTCTGGCGTGTAACTCGGTTGGTCTTACATGCGTAAAAAATAAAAATGAACTTGGGGTGTTTACTTGTTTTACATTATGTAGAAGCTTATTTATATATACTTGGTTTGGTTTACATTTGGATGGCGATCAACTAAATTTCTTAGATTACTTATATGTATACACACAACTCGTTCAAAGAGTATATTTAATTGAGTGGTTGATCAATTCCTAAGGTCTCCGTAGTTGATTATTTCTCTTCGAGGTGAGAGTTATTTCTTTATTGTTAAATCATCAATTCCCAATATAAGAAATAAAACTAGCCTATAAATTAATTCACAATTCCGAATGGATAATTTTAATTTTAATTAATATCTTATTAATATAAATATAGTACATATACACAAAAGACCACACCACCAAAGCTGATAAGACAAAAACACAAACCCGGGAAACCAGACAAAATGAACAATCTACCCATTTTCGTATTTATCATCATATTACAAAGCTTAATCTTGTCTAGTTCTTGTCTCTATCAAAATTCTTCACAAAATATATTACAAGACTCATCTCCATTTCCTTCTGATTTCCTTTTTGGCACTGCGTCTTCTGCTTACCAGGTACTTCCTTTTTTCTTGTTGATTTTTTTTTTTTTGTTGAACAAATCTTTTTTCTTGTTGATATCTTTTGTGATCATACGTTCTTCTCGTTTAGAAGAAAACAAATATCAAATAAACTTAATGACTTTTTGATTATTATTTGATGTGAATAGTATGAAGGCGCGTTCTTGACCGAGGGGAAAGGATTGAACAACTGGGATATATTTACACATGAAAACCCTGGTATGTATTGATCCCTGACTTGATTCGATATATATGTTATACGATATGAGATAAACATCAACATCTTTAAACAGTCCAATTTTCAATTGTTCTTATAAAAATTAAAGTTAACTTTTTTTGTCAAAGGGTTAAACTTATTCGCGTTTTAACTTATATGAAGTATATATTATAAATATAATATATATATATATATGTATGTTTACAGAGGTATTCGGAGCTATATAATACACTACATATGTATGGATATCAATATTAGTTATATTATGTTGACAATGTCAATTTATTCCAGGAAAAATACGTGATGAGAACAATGGAGACATGGCTGTGGATCAATATCATCGATTTAAGGTCAAACAGATCTCTAAATAACATTATTTTCTAATTTAAAACGTGTTTCATATTAAATTGTCTAATATGGTTACAGGAGGACATCCAGTTAATGACTTCCCTTGGGGTCAACGGTTACAGATTTTCAATTTCATGGTCTAGAGTCTTACCACGTAAGAACTTCATTTTTCTTCGGGGGGGGGGGGGGGGGGGGGGGGGAGGTTATTGGGAGGGGGAGGGGAGGTTATTGGGAGATGAATTTGTGTAGAGTTTGTGAATTTTAAGAATCCATTGTTATTGGTTTTTGGATTTCAAAAGTGTTTAAGAATTTTCAAAATCCATTCAAATTTTTTGTTATTCAAAAAGTTTAGTTATTATTGATTCTCTAATTCTACCTAAATCTAGTGTTATTGGGAGATGAATTCTATTCATTTTTACTCATAAGACTCAACTTTCAAAATATCATATGTATCCATGTGATTTTCAAAATCCTTGTGATAAAAACACTAGAAAACAAAATAATTATTCTTACCAAATATCTATTGCACCTTAAATCCAAATTATATGCTCAAAACTATAATTCGTTACATTTATATACTTTTACATTTTTGAATATATAATTATTTTTAAAAATATTATATATTTTTTTAATATAAATAATAATAATTACATTTACAAATCTTAATAATGTTAAAATACTTTTAAAAAAAATAGTTTCTAAGAACATTTTCCAATTTCAAAAAGAAAATTTGAAAAAAATATTTTTTTTTTATAAAATAGAAATATTATAAAAATTATAAAAATGTTCTAATTTAAAAAAAAAATATAAAAACAACTTTTTATTTTTTATTACTTATACATATATACCGTAAGGGGTAAAATAGTCTTTTATATTTTTAATGAAACTTCTTTCAGTCATTTTTTTAATGCTCTTTTTGTGACAAAATCTTTTAAAATGGCTATTTAAGAAAATTGTTCTATTTTGTATGTATCAGTATTATTTTTTTTTAATTTGAAAGCAAAAAATAAATAATCATGCTATATGATTTAGAAAACAAATATATTCTGTATTTATTTTACAAAAAAATAATAGAAAAGAGGTAATAAAAATTCATGAAAATCTATATCAATCTAAAAAGGTTATGATCAAATTGCATAAGTCAATATATATAAATTTTCACAATCCACGTAACTTTTTTAAATCTATCAATTCTCAAAATTCACAAACTCTACACAAATTCATCTCCCAATAACTCCCCCCCCCCCCCCACTTAATCAAAATAAACTCATACTTCTTATGTTTCATTATAAGTGTCGTTTTAAGTTTCGGCACACGGATTAAAGAAACAATTAATTTTGTACATTTCCTATAAAAAACACTATTACCTATACACCTAACCATATTTCAACCAATAGAAAAATAAATTTTGCATATAATTAATAAATTTTGCATTGAAAATCGAAAACGACATTTATGTTGTAATGAAAAAAATTCTCTAAAACGACATTTAATATGAAACGGAGGGAGTATAATTAGTTAATCACTGAATTAGTTGGTCTACCATTACTCAATTCGGTTCATAATTATATATTCAACGATTACCGACATGACGAAAACAGTTAGTACTACTATAAAACAAAAGGTTTGTTATCTGCGAGACAGGAGGAAGATTTGGAGGCATTAATTATTCGGGAATAAAGTATTACAACAGATTAATCGATGCTCTCATTAGTAGAGGTAATAACTATAATTGTTACTTATTTGAACTAATGAAAATACAAAATATGATAAACATTGATTAAATGTATCCAGGGATTAAACCATTTGTGACACTGAACCATTTGGACTACCCTCAAGAACTTGAGAACCGGTTTCAAAGTTGGTTAAGCCCGGAGATGCAGTAAGTGGCTTAATGAAATCTCTAACAAATAATCAAATATTAATATTCTCAAGTTGCACGTTCCGTTTTGTAGGAATGATTTTGGGTACTTGGCTGATATATGTTTTAAACATTTTGGTGACCGAGTTAAACATTGGACAACATTAAACGAACCAAACCAACAAATAATCCTCACCCATCTAAAAGGCACCTTTCCACCGTCCCGCTGCTCCTTACCGTATGGAAACTGTAGTCAGGGGAACTCGGAAAGGGAACCATTCATAGCTGCGCATAACATGATCCTCGCACACGCAAAGGCGGTTCACATTTATCGGAGTAAATATCAGGTAACTAATGTACCAGTCAATATGATATGTATATAATCTTAATTGTTATTTTGGACTAATACTGATAGTAAGTGTGACACGATTTAAGGTAAAACAAAGGGGGATCATTGGCATTGTGGTGCAAACATCATGGTTTGAACCCATTAGCGATTCCATTGCAGATAGAGAAGCTGCAGAGAGAGCTCAATCTTTTTATTCCAATTGGTATGTTCTATTATGATTACGATGATCTAAAATTCACATAGATATATATATATATATATATATGTAATTGAAATACTATATTTTCTTTTATATATATATATACCTTACATGCTACAATATATATCAGGATTTTAGATCCAATTATATATGGGAAATATCCAAAAGAAATGGTGAATGTACTTGGATCGGCCTTGCCACGGTTTTCTAGGAAGGAAGTGGAGAACCTAAAACAGTTAAGATTAGATTTTATTGGCATTAATCACTATACAAGTTACTTCATTCAAGATTGCTTGTTCACAACTTGTAATGCTGGAGATGGAGCTTCTAAAGCACAAGGATTTGCACTGAAGTTAGACCGAAAAGGCAATGTTTCCATCGGAGAACTTGTAAGCACAATTTTGAATCATTTTTCTAATTTTGTACTTTGAAATTTCCTTCAATTTTTGTTTATTGTGATAGACGGATGTAAACTGGCAGCATATTCATCCTGAAGGGTTCCGAAAGACATTGAACTACCTAAAAAATAGGTACCACAACATACCGATGTTCATAACCGAAAATGGTACAAGACCTCAAGATTTAACCAATTTTCGGGTCATGTTTCATATTTGTTTTCAATGTATATTGACCCATTTGGAATTGATATTTGCAGGTTTTGGAGACCTGCAAAAACCCGAGACAACACTAACAGAACTTCTAAATGACACAAAAAGGATACAATACATGAGTGGATACTTGGATGCTTTGCAGTCAGCAATGAGGTATAGAGACTATTAATATGATTTATTTAGTTAACCTTTGATTTTTTTGATCTATATATCAAACTGATATTTTCATAGATATATAATACATAATCTATTAGTACAATAACTCTTTTGTGAAATTTGTGTAGAGATGGAGCAAATGTGAAGGGCTATTTCGCATGGTCACTATTAGATAACTTTGAGTGGTTGTATGGATACAAGCTTAGATTTGGGCTATTCCACGTGGATTATACAAGTCTCAAAAGAACACCGAAACTTTCAGCTTCATGGTATAAAAACTATATTGGAGAGCATATTAGAAGAAAATATTATTAGCCATAAATGTCTGGTGTTTTTAGCTTATGTACAGCAAGAAGCTCATTGCCATCTTGTGGTACTAATTGAGCAGACTGGTGTCACAGCTGCGGTTTCTTTCTCACCAACTAATATTTTTCATGTACTATATCATAAATCTCCAAATTACAATAATAATTGGGAGGAAAAACTGACAAGAAATGTTCATCATTATTATTTTTTCTTTTTATAATGATGATAAATGGAGTTTTGGGCCACTGACAACCAAAAAAAGGCATAAAGTTCATGTCCACATGTGCATCGTGGAACTGTGCGAGTCTGTGACAATTCCACACGTGAATCTTCAACAATTGCGTCATTTCTCTCCTTTCTCAGCTATCACAACTACAAAATCTTCTCCGGACAAAAAAAAAATAGAAAGGAAGCTATGAAATATCCCCTGTTCGGGGACGCGCTAGGCGCTAATCGAATGGTCGGGTTGGGCCTATAGCGCCTAAAGAGAAAATCGGGGATTAATCGGAAATTATGCGGGACGGAATTTTTAAACAGTTAGTATGTTATAAAACATGTTAATCTTTAATTGTGTATAACATTAATACATTTTCATGTTTAAAATTGTATAAACACACACAAATAGAATATATAAACTTAATATAGTGTAATTTTAATCAAAATTCGGAATATAAATGATATTTATAAAATTTTAGATCAAATAAATAAATAAAAATATTATTAAAAAAAAATAGATTAGGCGGCCGTCTAAGCGGCTAGGCGATCATTTAGGCGGTCTAGGCGGAGAAAATTGGATATCCGATTTTTTTAACCGATTTGGCATAAATCGGGGCGGAAGAGTGACGGGTAACGTCCAGGCAGCTAGACGGCCGATTTTTAGAAGAGGGGAAATATCTGGTGGAGTAGCAACAACATTCACAATTTGCCACTTGATAAAAGTCGCTTAATAATTGATTTAATAATCTAGAAGAATCGTATAATTTGAGAAGGAAACGGACTACTAGCACAGTTCACCGCTCTAAATATCATCAATTCATCTCAATCTCTAGTGGAGCAGTAATGGATTTTGTTAGTTGATATAATGAAATAAAACAAATGGTAAAGTTCTCTGGTTTATCACCACTTCAATCATATCACCTCTGATCATATCACCATTCTAAGCACCACTCATCCCGTCTCAACCTCCCCAAACAAAAATATTAGTTATATTTAGTTTTAACATAGAAAATTTTCTGAAAATAGAATTTGTAAACCAAAAACTTTGTGTTTATAGATATCTAATATTTCAAAAAAAAAAATTCATGCCTAAAAAACAGAATACTTGAATGTCTTTAGCCAAATTATATTAGATTATTCTTTTTACCTAATATTTTATTATGAAAAATTTAACTTATTTGATACTTTATCCGGACAATCCAAATTACCTAATATTTTATCTGAATAATCAAATTATTCGATGTTTTTATCCAGAATATCAAAATTACTTTAAACCCCGAAGTAAACCATAATCAAATCAGATCGTAATTGGATCCAGATGTTTTCAGAGTATTAGCTGTTTCCCTATATTTTACCATAATTAAACCAAATAGAATCGAATTTTAAAAATACACGAATAATTCATATATCGATATACCTAAAATAACTGTAAACAAAAAAGAGCAAACCAAAACTGAACCAAAACTTGAAAATCCCTTAGTTACATGTCAAAAGTTAGAGTAAGTCCAAATATCCCAGGAGTCATCTCATAAGACTGTATTTTACACATGTTTCTCGTCTCTTTAGTCAGTCGTAATTTTCTTAAATTTGAGTTTTTGGTGTTTTGAGTTTCCAGTTGATTAAGGTTTGTGTCGTTTTGCAATTCAATTTTTTTCATTGTGGATTCACGGAAGATGACACTAGACAAATCAACAAAGACAATTAATGGAGAAAATCTATCTAAATTATGAGAACTGTTGTTGTGGCATTGTAAAAGGGTATTAGAAATTTGCATGCTAGTGTGAGTACGGGAACGACAAGTTATTGATACCTTGTGCATTTCATGGTTTTAATCATTCATTTTGTGTATATAATGATCATCTAGACTACAATTTAGGCATATTTAGGTTGTCCATGCTTTATCATGTGTTGGGAATCCTTGTTGGTGATTTTGAAGACATTTGAGGGGTTTTGAAGTAAAAAGAGTGAAGATTAGAACGCAGACCTTTTTCTCAGCTGAAGTGTCTTGGTGACCTCAGTCTAGCGACCATAAGGAGTCGCTAGGACGTTTTGCGGGTGCACCTAGCGACATTTGTAGCGACTAGGCAAGGTCGTTACAAGAAGACTGCACGAAAATGGCTGAAAATGGCTAAGTGTCCTAGCGACATGGTCATAGCGACTTGACTTGGTCGCTAGGACAAAAAAACGTGAAGACCTAGCGACATGCATAGCAACCATGTGAGGTCGCTAGGGTCCCCAGGAATCCCCACACTACTAAGTTTTCTAGCGACCTAAGTATCATACCGACCTAAGTGTCCTAGCGACCTACTTGTAGCGGGATGACCAAGTCGCTACAAACGAAAAGACTCAAGTTTTAGTGGTTCAACTCAGGTTTGTTAGTTTGACCCGGTTCATTTTTAGACTTTTATAAATACTTTTTAGTCCTAATTTTAGGCTTTATTTTGTTTTCTCTCCAAATACATTGCTACTTTGGTGAAAGCTTAAATCTTTAGTAATCTAACCTTTTTCTATAGTAAATTTGAGTTTATTTCATTTTCTTAACACGATTTCTCTTGAATCTATCAAGGATTCAAGGTTAATTATGAAGATTAGTGAGTAGACTGTTGTTGGATTCATGGTTAGGGTAATTAGAGTGATTGAGTAACATCTATGGTGTTTAGTGTTAGATTTATATGTTTCCTTGCTTTGAATGTAATTAGTTCTAGATTATTCTTGATCTCTCTAATTTAGATCCAAAGACATTTCACACCCGAAAAAAGGTGTTTGATAAAATGTCTGAACAAACTTTGCTTTTCCTCTCTTAACCGATGGGAATTAATGTTAGGATGTTTAGATAGTTATTAGATTTATTCTTAATGATTTCTTGATTGAATTAAACCAATGAAAACTGATGTTTGATGATTGATTACAAATGAACTCTTATCTTGGGAAAGAACTTGTTTATAATTGTGATATTGTTTCAAAAACAAAATTGTGATATAGACTTAAGGAAACCTTTTGATTGAAAACTTGTCAACCTAGATTGAATCTTAATCACTTGAAGTCAAATGTCTATACTCATGAGTCTTATTTTCTCTTATTGATTGAAATTTCAGTTATTTATCTCGTCTTTCTCTTGTTATTTTGTTCATATCACTTCACTATACTGATTGCACTTAGATTAAGCATTTGATTTGTATTCGCATTTTTGAACAAATGATTTAGGATTTGATTGATACTCTTTATACTACTTCGATATTTGGATTGAGGGATTAGTCATTATCAGTTATTTACCTTAGATTGGAAATAAGTTCGTCTTGGTATTACTAATGTGTCATTATAATTATTATCGCTAATATTTTTAATGTGGAAAAATCTTTAGTTTTCTCTATGTACTTCATATGTCAAAATCTTACAAGATATAATCGGTTTCAAACCAATTTTACTAAAACAAAGTATTTAAAATACTATATTATGCAAATGACACTAATATGCATATTAGTTTTACCAAGTTGTACAATCATTTAAGTACAATTTTGTAAAACTATAAAACTTGTTGTCCTAATTTTACCAAGCTGTGCCTTGACAATAGTACAATTTGGTATAGATAGTACAAAGTTTTGCCAAGTCGTAAAATCGTTTTAGTACAACTCGGTAAAATTTTAAAACTTGATAAAATGTAAAGCTTGGAAAACTGCACTACTTGATAAAACTGTAGAACATTGTAAAATTATAGAATTTTGTAAAAGGTTAGAACTTGGCCAAACTGTACACTGATTATTATATCTAATATTTTTAAATTCAAAATTTGATTTTGGAGAGAAAACAATAAATCAAGAGTACGAGAGTATGTAAATAGTAGAAATAAAAAGATCAAAAGTTTCTCTATTAAGGGTATGACTGGTTTTCCCGCTACCACCCGCAAACGCAGCTTTTGCGGCTGGTAGCGGTTGTTGGCGTTTTGCAACAATCGCTCAAACCGCTCCAAACCGCTCCAAACCGTTCCAAATCGCTCTAAACCTCATAAATTCAAAAGCTGCTTCCAGCTAGCGTTTGCGGTTGCGGGCGGTTGCGGGAGGATAAATTTTTTTTTTTTTTCTAAAACAATTTAAATACAAAAATAAAAATATTCAATAAAAAATTTAAATTAGAATTATAAAAATACTAAAATATATCTATTATATTTTAATTAATATTATAAAACTTTAAAATGAAAATATTTTCTATAATTTTTAAAAAGTTTAAACTATAACTTTCTAAATATAAATTTTATATTTATTATAATATTATTATTTTTGATATTTTATAATGATATAAAATGTAAATATTGTTAATTTATTATTTAACCGCTGTTGCGTTTGGTAGTTAACCAGTCATAAGTATTCCGCAAACGCACCAATTTCTAACCGCAGAACCAGTCGTATAAATCTTTTAAAACCGCTAGAAACCGCAACCACCCGCATCCGCAAACTCCCGCAGCCGGAACCGCAACCGCTGCGGTTGAACCAGTCACACCCTAAGAGTATATATTAGACTTTGGTCCGGAGAATACTGACGTCATGCTCTAAAAAATAATACTTTCCCCTAATTGGTGGCTGATCACTAGCTTTATTGGTTCTCATCTTCTTGAATTAATTATCCCAAGCAACATCTACATCAGTTTTTCATCTAAGTATCTTGTTTTCAAATGATCTTCGATTTTCAGCGATTGTGTTGTTGTTCATTGTCACATTTTCATTCGTTTACACCATCTCTCTTTCTTATATAATGATGCTTTTATTTTCTTTTGATAACATTTTTAAATTCTAATTTGGTTTACGCTGTTTTATATTATTTCAAAATTATTAATAATGTCAAAGGACCCCAATTTTAAAATGTTTCTTAGGTCTCGGTAAACCCTCGAACGGCACGGAGTATAAATATCTTTCGTGGAAAAGTTTTATTGTAATTTTGAGCTCCCTTCAAATTTTCTTTATGCTTTTTTTCCTCTCATTTATTTTTTGTTTTAAATTAGCTTAATAGATAACAATATAGAATTGTAATATTTTCTTCAAATATAAGTTATTAGTGATAAATAATCCAGAAAGTCTTTCTTGTTTAAAGCATGATGCCGACATTTTTCTTTTGTCAAGGATGATTTTCGGTTCTCGGTCTAGATTTTCTTTATTTCTTCGGATAAAATGAAACTTTTAATAATGGGAGATCTTTCCATATTTCAGTATATGGAAGTATCTAACCTAATTCTCTACTAATATAACCTATAAAGGGGGTTCTTAAACCTTAGAATAGGGAATCAACAATTCAAATTTTGATTATAGAAATGCAGCTATTATTAGGGTTTTTTAACCAATACGTTGTAATTCTGGCTTAACCAGTAATAAATGATATTTGCTCCTTGACTCTTGTTTTTACTACTTGCTTCATGTTTCCATAATATCACGAAAAATCCTACTTAAAACTACTTTAACATAAATAATGAATATACACAAAAAGATAATAGTAAAAAAATCTTTTGAGAGAGGAGGAAGCACAATCATCTTGTACAATTTTTTGGTTGTTGATTCATTATCATAGGTTATGTTGGTGTCCCTGAAATCATTTTATTTCTTTCCTGTTATTTTTTTTCTAGTAAATAGTGATATTAATTGATATTTTGAAATGTTCAACAAATCATTTGGCTATAACTAAATGCTTTTTAAAGTTCTACTGTTTAGACAGATTAATCGGAGCTTAGATGTTAATAACTTTTTCCTTGTTTCTTATGTATTATATATATATATATATTATATTATATCTTAGTTTCTTTTGGCCATTTATAACTACCTTGATGAAATATAAAGTTATTATACAAAAAAAAACTCAGACAAACTTGTGGTCTGACTAGTTTTTCCACTAGCACCAACGCAGCTTTTCCGGTTGGTAGCAGTTGTTAGCGTTTTACAACAATCACAAAAATGCTATAAACCGCATAATACCGCTCCAAACCTCTGAAAATCAAAAGCTGGTTTCAGCTAGCGTTTGCGGGCGATTGCGGGAGGGTAATTTTTATTTTTTTTTGCAAAATTTATATAAATATAAAATAAATAATTTTAAATAAGTTTTAAATATTGAGATGATATAAATACTAATATATACATATGTTTATAAAAAAGTTAAAAATATATATTTTTAAAATATATTTTCATATTTATTATAATAATATGATATATAAATGTAATTTTTAGATTTATTATTGGATTTTAAAATTATCATTTTTGTAATTAATTTTTTGTGTATTAAAATTCACTAATTATTTTTTTTCTTTTGTGAGTAAACCAGTCAAAAATGACCCGCAAACGCAACAATTTTCAAATGTTGTGTCAGTCATACAAAACACTTAATAACGCTTGAAACCACAACCATCCGCTCCGCAAACTTTCGCACACGCAACCGCAACTGCTGCGTTTAAACCAGTCAGGTCCTTATACTAAAAATAAAATAAATTTGGAGAGAAAAAAAATCATCACTTGGTTATAGATAATTAATGGTGAAGATAATATTTAACCTTAGCTATAGTTCACTTTGATTTAACTGATTCAGACCAAATTAAATCAACTTAGAACAATTTAAAATGATTTTTTGAAGATTTTAAGAAAAAAAATTTGACTTTGAATGTTGTTTACATAAATGTGTAGACATGTGCAGATCGATCTTTAGAACATTAAATATTTTTTTTGTGAAAAAGAAATCATGATTGCTCAGACTAAACCAAAAAAAAAAAAAAATAGTATGAGATTAATATGGTAAACCACATTATGCGATCTCCTTCAATGCCATATTACACCACATTACAAATAGTTGTTTTGTTTGCATCCAATTCACATCAAACTCTAGCCCTAATTATTTTCTTGGGATTTACGTTAAAAGAAAACAAAAAGAAAAGGAAATGATTAGAAAAGATTGAAATAGGTCTTGTCATGAATCAGATGCTGATTTCTGAGCGTCGGAAACAGGAGCAGGAGTAGTAGTGTCAGTATTATTAGTATCATCAACAACCTCTATCGGCTTAGCCAAGAACTCAAGTGCTGTGACCACATCTCCCATGAATGGCCTAGTCTCTGCTTCTTCTTGCAAACACATTGTTGCGATAGCTAGAGCCTGATGCAATCCTTTTAATGGGTAATTCCCTTTTAGATTCGGATCCACAATCCTTGTAAACATTCTCCTATCTTTCAACAATGGCTCCGCCTGCAAATGAAACCCAACACAAAAAAAATCTTCAATTAGTTTCTTCCTTCCCAAGTAACAACAAAACGTGTTTAACAAGACTCTTAATGTAAGTTAGTACCCAGGAGATCAAGTTTTGTTCTTCGGTTGGTCTATCCCCATCAATAGTTCGTCTCCCAGATATAACCTCAAGGAGGACAACGCCAAAACTATAGACATCAGATTTAGCAGTGAGTTGACCGGTCATCGCGTATTCAGGAGCACAGTATCCGTATGTTCCCATGACTCTAGTGGACACATGATCTTTGCCTTCAGTTGGTCCAAGCCTAGCTAGTCCGAAATCAGATAGCTTCGAGTTGAAATCCGATTGCAGCAATATGTTTGAAGCTTTGAAATCGCGGTAGATCACAGGAGGATCTGCGTAGTCATGCAAGTACTCGAGCCCTTTAGCTGCACCGTGCACTATCTTCATTCTCGTGAACCAGTCTAGACTTGGTGCCCCTTCCGGCAAGTCTTAATATAACGCAAAAAAAAAAAATTTAAACAACAATGTAGAAACCATCCATGATGATGTAACATGAAAAAGGGTGACAACTTTTTTTACCGAATAAATGATCTTCCAAAGATCCATTAGGCATGAATTCATAAACGAGGACTCGCTGGTCGTCTTCAACACAATAGCCAATGAGATTGACAAGGTTTTGATGTTGAGCAAGACTCAATACCATCACTTCCGCAAAAAACTCTCTTGTTCCTTGCAACCCATTCCGGTCAAGCCTCTTTACAGCCACCACCTAACCAAACACAGATTGTTCGCCAATTCCGTGTGCAACACGCATATAAGATGATTTAAGAGAGATCGAAAAAGGAACCTGATTGAGGCTGGTGAGAAAGCCTTTGTAGACTCTTCCAAAGCCGCCTTCACCAATCATACATTCCATGCTGAAATTGTCTGTTGCAGCTATTAGTTCCTTGAACTTGAAGATTTTGCCGCTTGATTTCACGTTACCATATTTCTTTATCTCGTCCGTTATGTACTTCTGCCTAGAGCTTCCTGCATTTATTCCATAAAACATTTTCATAAACCAAAATGATGATCAAATATTTGACAAGGTTGATCTGTATGAAGCCTAAGTCACCTTTTCCACGTGAACGAAAGGTGAAGAGAGCAAAAAGCTTGCTACTATGGCCTCTATAACCTGTAAGACCTTCATCAAATGAATCTCTAGGAGAGTTAGCTCCGAGTTGTTGTGGATTGCTGAAACAAGGACAAAGCTTCATCATCTTCTTCTTCTTTTTTATCTTGATCTTTCCTTTTGTGATCTTGATTCTCAGACAAAACAAACAAACCCTTTCAATGAAATCGCCAAGGAAAGATTGATCTTGTCTCTTCAAACGATCCTTTCAGATCCAAACCCTGCCTGGGTGAAATGAATCTGAAAGAAAGATCAGACCTTTCCCAGGAAAATGATGGTGCATGACAAGAGAATTTGAGGGAGGATCACGAAGTCTTGATGTCTCTTGTTATATATGAATGTTGCCATGTTTGGATTCTCTCAAATTTGGATAAAAATGATTTATTTTTAGGGTTGTCTTCGCTGTTCATTTATTTGGAAGAAGGCAACGCGTCTGCTTTCTAACGAACCTCAAATCAAATTCTTACTCGAAACATAGTTCGTGGTACGCATGTAAGAAGAAACTTCTATTATATATATGGTCATCATACTATATAATATAAACACATATGTGGCATACGGTTGGGTGTTGACAGGCTAAAAACCGTTTCAATGCTTTGACCAATCATATAGATAAGATCAATTTCTGATCCAAAAAACCAAAACTAATAGAGAAAAACCTATGACCAATTTCATGATTCTGTCTGAAGAAACAAGCATGAGCCAGAAAAATACAGAGTTGTCTATATCTGCCAAGATCAATGCTCAAAAGATAACACTTATCTCTTATTTCATGCTGACAAGTAAAGATATTCAGACACCTGTAAAGAGAGAAATAGAATGTAAATATGAAAGTACCGATCTGAGAATCGGTAAAGGCCTTATCTATCTTTCATTCACAGAGGCAATGCTGCTTCAACTTCATTCCACAACTCGACGTTTCTAGTGAACTTCTCTTTAACTTGCGCAATGAGCTCTTTTGCTTCTTCGACTTTCGAATCCTTCGCTAGTCCGTTAACAAGCGACTTCATGATACTGAAACTCGGAACCCAATTCTTCTCCATACTCTCCTTACAAAGACTCAAAGCCGCCTCGAAATCTCCGCCTTTACACAAGTAATACACCAAAGTGAAGTAACACTCACTATCAGGCTTACATCCTCTGTTCACCATAGCCTTAAACAGCTTCTTCGCCTCGTCAAACTCACCTTCATTACAAAACCCATGAATCAAATGACCATACGTGACAGCATTGGGCTTCATCCCTGAAGACAACATCCCATCAAGCAAAGCCTTAGCTTCTCCAGATCTCTTCTTCTTACACAAACTCTGGATCCGAATGTTATGAGTCGAAACACCGATGCTAACGCCGCGCTCTTTCATCATCGCCAACACTTTCCCTACATCTTCCTTCTTATCCTCTCTGTAGAAGCCAGCAATCATTAAACCAAAGGTGGAACTCGTGGGCTTCACTCCTTTCCTCTCCATCTCCGCAACGATGGAGTAAGAGGAGCTCGCGGAACCGGACTCACAGAACACTTTGATCATACGGTCGTAAGTTTCGAGATCGGGTTCGATTTTGTACATCTTAGGGATCTCAATGTAAACACGTTTGGCTTCCTTGTAATCTTTAGCTACCAAGCAAGCAAAGAGAAGAGCGTTTAGAGATTTCACCGTGCGTTGGATCTCGAGCTTCTCGAGATCGCTGAAGACGCGTAGAGAGTGGTCAAGCATGTTCGCCTGAGCGTAGAGAACGATCGCGTGAGCAGCGAAACGCTCCGTTTTGAGATCGGGGCGATTCTCGAGCAATCCGTCGAGGAGATTCGTCACGGCGGAGAAGTGTTTGTTCTCCGTTAGGTTTTGGACGGCGGCGGAGAACGCGAGGCGATCGATGTGGCAATCGGGAGTGAGGGAAGCGGCGCGGCAGATCTCGAGGATGCGATCTGGATCTCTCTCGGTTTTGAGAAGAGAGAGAGCGGTTTTGCTCTTTTGTTTGCTGGTGAGTGGGGTTTTGGAATCGGGTGAGAGGATCGATGACGCGGAGGAGAGAGAGCGGATTTGAGGGGAGGGGTTGAGGTGGCGGAGGAGAGAGGCTGATGAGCGGATTCGAGTGAGTAGCGCCATTGATTCTAGGGTTTTTTGGTGTTGCAGAAGAAATGGAGAAGAAGACGGCGAAATGGAGAAGAAAGAGTTAGGGTTTTGGGAGATTTAGGAAATTTGGATAATCTCAGCCGTGGAGATGAGTTATAATAAAAAGCTATGGGCAGTTGAGATGAGTTATAAAAAAATTAGATCCTATTTAACCGGGGTTTTGAACCCGACGTGAATCGAACACGCAACCTTCTGATCTGGAGTCAGACGCGCTACCATTGCGCCACGGATCCAGTGAAAGATTACTGCACATATATATTAATAACTCCAAAATACTTTTTTCAGATGTTCATGAGAATTCACTGAGGAGGGATGTATTCAATTGAAAGTTTTAGGTGATTTGTGTCAAAATGACAAATTTACTGTTATTGAAACATGAATTTTAAAAACTCATTTAAAATCCAGTGTTATTGAACTTTACATTTTATAAAGTACTCTGAAATCCACTGTTATTGATTTTAAAGTGTTTAGGTGGAGTTTCTTAGTTAAACAAAAAACTCAAATTCCATGGTTCTAGGTGATATTCTAGAGTGGTTTAACAAAAATCATTTTATTCTCTGCAATTCCTTAAAGTTATCTAAAACCTCATTAAAAGTCAAATCACCTCAAATTTTTAGACTGAATACATCCCCAAGTTTTACTAGTATTACATTTTAAATTTCCAAGATTGCTCGGTCTTTTGGGCACTATATTATATATCATTTTGCTTAAGAAAGTCTTCAAATCTTATTTGAGTTTTGGACCTTTTGGTTGGGTCTGCCTACGGGAAATGATACAGTGTGGTGTGTGGTGCCGTGGTGGGCTGGCTAAATGTTATCAAAATAATTTTTTTGTCTTTGTATGGGGTGGGGGACTAACTTATTGTACAGAGCTGTTTTCAATGGTACAATCTATTATTATGTGGTTTGAGAAATATTGTACAGAGCTGTTTTCAATGGTACAATCTATTATTAAGTGGTCCACTTTCTGTAGTCTGTTATGATTGATAGGTTTGATTTAGTATTGCTTTTCGAACTTAGTAAAAGAGATTATTATCAATACACAATAAATAATTTAAAATCAGAAGCACATAACGACGATGGTTGGAATCATTAAATTTAATTAAGGGATATGATTATTTTCTTCTTTTTCCCCTTTTTGTGTTACGACTCGACCATTTTCAATTGGTCATACTCCTAACACCTAACTCCTGTTAAGATCAGATTTAATCAAATTGATTGTCAGGCTTTGGCCCTCTGTTAGGATCAGATTTTGGTCATACTCCTAACACCTAACTCCTGTTAAGATCAGATTTAATCAAATTGATTGTCAGGCTTTGGCCCTATGTTAGGCTCTGTTATTAGATTTTTGTTTATGAAAGGCTTCAAATCCTATTTATGGTTTTTGGTTGGTCTGCATAGAGGGAAATGATACGAAAGTGTGGGGGCTAAATGTTATCAAAAGAATTTTTTTGTCTTTATATATGGAAATGAAAGCTGGTATTATGAGTCACGAAGATTAACTTCACCCGCGTACAAAATTGTCATGAGTTTTTGAGACATCGTGCAGAGCTGGTTTCAATGGTACAATCTATTGATAAGTGGTATATTATCTACAATCTGTCAAGATTTAATAGGCTTGTTTCAATATACTCCTAGATCTTATATCGATGAGTGGTCCACTTTTTTGCCCAAAAAAAGAGTGGTCTACTTCCTCTCGAACCTGTAGACTTGATAGGTTTGTTTGAATACAGCTTTTCTAACTTTTGGTTCGTAAACTTAACTCGTATTTCTAAAAAAAAAATTTTGATCAAAAACTCGTATTTCTAAATCTTATTTTATAAAATTATACTTTTTTCTAGATTAGGCAAGCAACCACCGAATAGTTATAATAGGGAGCGAGTAAAATTTATCATTCTTTATATATTAAAGTAGAAGCATTGTAATAAATACGTTCACACTAAACTAAACACATGTTACGTGTAGAATCATTGTAATAAATACGTTTACACTAAAATAGACACATGTCACATGTAGAGAGTTTTTCAGTAGGGGTGGGCATATCGGTTTAGATTCGGGTTCGGTTTGGGTTCGGTTTGGTTTGGTTAATTTGGGTTTTATAAAACTCAACCCAACTAAAACCAAAGTAGCTTTGGTTTGGTTTCGGTTTGGGTTTAGTTTGGTTCGGTTTAGTTCGGTTTGGTTTAGATTTAGTTTGGTTTTCTTTAAAAATCTATGAAACAAAAAACAATTTAAAACTGGATGACAAAACTCTTAACCACGTCAAAGGAAGAAATACATGATAAGCAAAAAGTAGACTATTTGTAATCAAATTAGCGTAACAAAGACTTGTAAGCATTCCAAAACCTATTAACTAAAAGACTATTTGCATCTACTTTTTTGTTTTTATTGATCCTATAATAACTTTGTTACATAATTTAGAGAATGAAAATTGGAGAAGATGAACGAAACGAAATGGTTACGATTTAGATGCTTATAGTTTTTAGGTTTTGTTTTCAGTACAATCTTTAGGTATTAAGATTATTTGAATCATAATTGGATTTTTTTAAAATATACGGAAGTTAAAGAAAAAAATGGAAAACGAAACTTTAACTAAAATTTACAATATGTTAACATATATAGATATAGATAAAAATATATTGGATTATTGGTTTGGTTCGGTTTAGTTCGATTTAAACCCAAACCAAACCAAACCATTTGGGTTGAGTAAAACATGAACCAATTGGGTTATGTAAAGAACACGGTTTGGTTTGGATCGGTTTAACTTCGGTTGGTTTGGTTTGGATCAGTTCGGTTTGGTTTGGATCAGTTCGGTTTGGGTTTTTTGCCCACCCCTACTTTTCAGTCAAACTCTACATAAATATGTTCACACTATGTATACGTTTTTTTTAATATAAAACTCATATGCATGGTTCTTCTTTACGTTATTTTTACTGTTTACGAATAGAGCTGAACAAATTATTCATAAATTTTTATTCGATTCGTTATTTGTTTTGATTCAAACCGAAAAATCTGGATATTCGTTACTCTACGAAGCAAATCAAATACTAAAATGCAATATCCGTAAAAAAAAAGCAAATCACAAATATCAATATTTATAGGAACGGGTATCCAATTTGATCTGTAATATGCATATATATACATATATTTAAAGAATTATATATACGTTATATATTATAGTTTTATATAAATTTTACAATATTTTTGTTTTTAAATAATTCATTTTAAAAATTTTATTTTTCATGTATTATTTTGAAAAAAATGTCATTTAATATTAATTAACAGTATCTTTATATATTTATCAACCATCTTTATATACTTTTACATATACATATGCACATTGACGTGATCATCATATAACTAAGTATTTACCGCAACTGAAATATCTAATTTTTTGGAAGTTAAAATATTCTTTTTCTTAATGCCTTTTTCACTATCGACTAAATTGTAGTAAAATGATTTGTTTTAATAATTTATTTTTTTAACTACTATCCATGTAGAAACTATAATATGAAACCATTAGTTCGACATCACGACTATCTAAGATTCATAACATGAAAACAAACAAATAATAGTAATTTTTGATTAGCACGAAAAAAAAACAAAAACATCAAACATTTTAACCGAACAAACCAAATAAATACTGATTTAAAATGATAGTTATATTTTAGGAGATTAAAAACAAAAAAAAACAACGTAAAACCAAACTGATATTCATATTAAACAGATTAATGTCTTCTTATTAAAATATAACGAGACTAATAATCGCATTTCGCGGATTATCACCTCGTTATCAATATTATTACACAATAAATACTTGAAAAACAGAAGCATTGCAATGATGGTTGGATTCATTAAATTTAGTAAAGGGATAGGACCATCTCTTCTTATTTTTTCCTTTTAATGTCAGAAAACGATTGGACCATCTTCAGTTGGTCCTAACACCTAACTCTTGTTAATAGCAGTTTTAGTCAAATTGATTGTCAGGCTTTGGCCCTATGTTAGGCTCTTGAATTGAATTTTAATAATATCTGCCTTGAATCTGATTCTCTACAACTCATCTAACCATCTCTTCTTTTTTTTAAAGAGTTTCATAGAATCCTCGCTGATTTTTTTTTTTTAAACTCTCAAAAACAGCCAATGTAAGGACTGGTTTTCTTGTGATATGTTATGCATTTATTCAGCAGATGCGTGCCATAAAAGATAAAACTAACAAAAGCGAAGCTGGTAACAGAAAACTCACTTTCTTTAAATAGAAAAACTCACTTGCACTGAAATACTGAATATGATTTTGCTTTGTTAAATACATAAACTCGCAAATCCCCTTCAAACAAGAAAATATTCAGATTTACCGATACAAATTCGACTCATCAATCAACAAAACAACATTCATTTTCGATTGAAAATTAGTGTTTTATCAATTGGAATATGATCCTCGGCCACAGATTTAGGGAAACAAAAAATTTGATTTCAACTTGACCTCAAATTCCCAAAACCTTTTATAAAAAAAACTGTTGTTGCTTCTTTTTATTGCTTCAGAAGCGGCTCACGGCTCTCTTCCCACTGGTCCAATCGGCTCGAAGCTTTCTCCACCTAAATTTTTTTTTAGAGATTGCTTATTAGTACCATATCTAATCCTAAATCATACTCAATATCTTTGCCTAAAACTTTTTTCACATAAAGCATATAAAATGTTATTTAATTACCTCTTTATCCCAATCAGTTCTGAAGGTAACAATCACTAAGATTATGGTTTGCATTAATGTTCCACCAATCATCCCTGTCCATATACCCTGCACCAATCGATCGTTACATAATCATCTATTATTTCCATTTATCATATGGTTTAATATGTACGTTTATGTCAATAAAGTTAAAGGCATTTTTGACTTATTTTACCTTTGCTCCCATATCATAGGTGAAACCAAGTACAAAACCAATAGGTATTCCCACCACGTAGTAACATCCAATGTTAACGTACGCCACAAATGCTTGCCAGCCACATCCAACAGCCACACCTAAACATATTTGTATTAAAATAATTAATAAAATATTTGTATTAATGTGATTTGTAGAAAACAAGACTTGATTTGATATAGTTGTGGGATTTTTTACCTGACAAAACAGGCTGAATTCCATTGAGAACAATAGTGATGGCTAAAAAGGGAGATAAATCCGCAACGGCCTCGGCCACGATAGGACTATCAGTAAACACGTAGCTGATGACATTTCGCCAAGACATGACCACGACGGCTTCGAAAACCGCTAGTAAGAACGATACACTTGTTGTCACTACCGTGGAGAAGGCAGCAGCCCTTGGGTTTCCAGCTCCTAATTCATTGCTTACTCTCACACTAACCAATAAAAAAACATTTTATTATTAGCAACCACATGAAACAATATTTATTTATATTTTTAGATTAATTTGTTTCAAACCTTGCAGCTGCGTTAAATCCAACGGAAACCATGAACGAGACTGCAGAAATTGACATGCTGCAAAAAAAATAAAATAATTGATGAGTAAAATTGACATGCTATAAATCACATTAACTATATATGAGCAAGTGCATGCCGCTTCTTTCTTCACTGAAAAGTGGAAACGTCACAGAGTTGGAAACTCATTAGAAAACGACAAAAGTAAAGACAAAAGTGAAGACAAAGCTTAAAGAGATTTCTCTAGTCTCTACTGAATGACGTGCCGACGAGTGTCGTCTTTTCGACTCTGCCATAGAAAAATAGATAATATAGCACTTAAAATAATTTAAGGGTTACATAATTACAACTGTCTAACCTTAATGCGACAAATTATCTGTCCTATGTTTAGATTCATTGTTAATTTGTGAACTTGGAAATAATTTAAAAAATATCCACTTGACTAGTATAATTTTGTTGCTAAATATTTTGAAATAAATTTTGAAGTTTATAAATTTTATTAATTAATAATGCTAGTTTAAAAAACTGATAATAATTTAATTTATTATATTATTATTGATTTAAAGTTATTAAAATAGTGAATAACAGAATAACACATCTATAATCAAAACTAAATATGCTTTCTTTATATGTATAAAAACTAAAAAACTATAATTTAGAAATATAATGAATATTTACTTTTGGCTATAATTACTTTTGGCTAACATTAATACAGCAAAATATTTGTCATATGTTCATGATTCATAACTAATGTATAATTAATATGAAAACAAATACAGTATGATAAAGATATGAGTTTAAAGCAGATTTTCAATTATTATGTTTTTAACTAAGCAGATTTTCAATTAATTTTCTCTTTGTGCAATTTATGTTGTTGCTACGTTTCAAAAAGGTAAGAAAAAGGAATTTTTTTACTAAGATTTAGAGTTTTGAAAGTACTTACCATATAGCGAGAGAATCCAAAGCAATCTCCGGGTTCTTGAGAAGTCCGGCGAGTAAAACAAGAATCTGAGAGTACCACGACTCAAGGCAGAGCATCACTGCGGAAGCTGCCGATAACCGGAAAAAGTCCCAAAGACCTTCAAAAGCTTTCCAGCTAAAACCTTCCCAACTTCGTCGACATCTTGGGCTCATCTTAATGTAAACAATCTGGGCCGCGACGATGATCCACCACGAGAAACTATGAATCAGAGACAAAGCCAAGAGACCATACCCTAACCGATACACAGCGACCCACGAGAGGACAAGGTGGATAACGAGAGCCGCGGCGGATATGTAAGCGCTCGGCGTGACGATGCTCTGCGCTTGGAGGAACTTCTGGATCGGGAAGTTAACCGCGTAAGCGAATATCACCGGGAGCATACCGTAGACGAAGACGGAAGCCATTGTTGCGACTTGCTCCGGCTCGCCGAGTGTGCTTAGAAGCGGTTTGGAGAAGATGAAGAGAAGCGACATCGGAAGACACGTCAAGATCAGAACCACCGTTGATCTCTGGAGGTAAACACCGAGCATGTCGTAACGATGAGCTCCGTGCGCTTGTCCGCATAACGTCTCCACCGCACTTCCCATACCAAGCTACATAACCGGATATTCAATAAAACCGGTTAGATTCCATTTAAATTACAATAGATGATATAGATCGGTTGAAAAATCGGTTTAGATTCAGTTTAAGTATAGATCGGTTGAGAAATTGGTTTAGATTCAGAGAAATCGATTAGCTTCGTTTAAGTTGCAATAATATATCGGTTGAGAAATCGGTTGAGATTCAGAGGAATTCGGTTAGATTCGGTTTAAGTTGCAATAATATATCGGTTTAGATTCCGAGTTGTACCAGAAGACCGTAGGTGAACAGATTGAATCCACTGTTACCAAGGGAAGCGGCGGCGAGTTCGGTGCTACCGACGTGCCCGGCGAAGATACGAGTGAGAATCGACATCCCGTTGTTGATGACGTAGACCAAGATCGCCGGAGCGGCGAGGTAGAAGAGGAACTTCATCTCTATCATCATCGCCAGGTAAATACGGCGGAGATACGGCAGTTCTCGGTCGGTTAACACAGTTTCGAGTCGGTAGTCGATGAACGATTTCGCCGATTCAATGAATGAACGGTGGAGATTTTCCAACGATTCTGAGTTCATTTTTCCCGGAATCTTCGAGAATATCGAAAGTATATCCAAGTAGTAAAAATCGAAATCTGGGAAGTGAGGGTGTTTCTCTCTCTCTCTCTTCTTCGTTTGTGTGTCTGTGTATCTCTGCAACTTTGGTAGAAGTTATATAACGCGAATTTTGCCGTGTATGCTGACGGAAATAATAATTTTTAATTCCTTTATTTGACTGCGATTGTGACTCTTTTCTTTTTGTATAATAATTTTTGTATAAACAATAGGAAACGAAGAAACGAGGAAAGGCTGTTTATCTGTTTTGCACTATTTCGAATGTATTTAGTAGGCCTGGGCGTTCGGGTCGGGTTCGAACCGATTCTTTTTGGGTCGGATTCGGACCAGTTATTTTCGGGTTCAGATCTTTTCGGGTCTTAAATATTTAGATCCAACAGGTATTTAGAAATTTTCGGTTTGGATTCGGATCGGTTCTTCTCGGGTTCGGATCGGTTCGGGTCTATAATTAAAATACTCATAAAATATCCGTAATTTTTCGGATCCATATCGGGTTCGGATATTTAGGATCTGAAAAGGACATGATATACCCAATTCCATCAACTTTAGTTGAATATTTGTCATATATATCTAAAATTTTACAAAACAGCTTAAATGAAACTATTAATAATTAAAATAAAACATTTTAAAACTTTAAATTTTACATTTTAAAGCTTTATATTACTTAAAAAATGTTAAAAAATAATAACAAATGTTGTTCATAAATGAAATTTCAACTAAATCATAAAATAATATATATAAAATAGAACACAAAAACATCATAGTTTTAGATATACATGTTTTTAAGTCTGGTACAAATCGGTTCTTATCGGGTCGGGTCTATTCCGATCAGTTTTCTCGGATCCGGGTCTATTAGGGTCGGTTCCTTTTCGGTTCCAATTTTTTCGGGTAAAAAAAATTTAGACCCAAAAGATACTTGTACATTTTCAGTCCGGTTCCGGGTCGGGTATTTTTGGATCCAGGTTAAAATGCCCAGGCCTGGTATAGTTTTTTGTGTGTGTAAATACTGTATATAACGAACTTAGTATAACTTCATATAATAAATTGTATTATTTATTTGAATATTAGTAAAATATGTATGTATAGTAACATTTAAGTTGAATACCACTTTATAACTTTACCGGGGTTTGATGGTCTTCCTGGGTGCAAGGAATGTAAGGGTATGCCTCTCTCCCCTTCATTCGGAGGTAGAGGCTTTGATTTGGGCAATAGAATGCATGAAGAATTTAAGACAGTTACAGGTTACGTTTGCAACGGATTGTTCTCAATTGGTGAAGATGGTTTCGGAATCAGAAGAATGACCAGCATTTGAAAGCTACTTGGAAGATATCAAGCTCCTCAAAGAAAGCTTCCTCAACTCAGACATCGTCCATGTACCTCGAACGGCGAATCTTCGGGCGGATAGCTTAGCACGTAGTACAAGAAAGCAATTGTCCTTTGTCGTTCACATGGATGCGGAGTTACCAATATGGTTTACAGAGTCAACATGAGTGTGTAAATTTCTTGCTGTCAAAAAAAAAAAAAGTTGAATACCACTTATTTAATATTATAATTTATGGTAATTGAATGATACATGATTTTAACCCAAAAAGTCTAAAATCATTGACTCTGAAAACGTAATAGATTTCTATATCAATTCATAACATCAATTTAATTTACAAGCTTCTAAAATTAATTAAGTTGACATTACTGTCCATGAGCCTAAGAACCTCAACCAATAATAAACCTTTTCCTTTATAACCTTTTTAAAGGAATTCTAAATGAAAATATAGACTATTTGCTGAATGATTCTCACTTTTTTACATCGAGATTCTCACTTATTATTAGTAATATTACATCACAATAAAAATTGTACCGGGTGTTTTCTTTCACCAAGTGCAGCAATTAAAAAATTGAAAATGAATTATACCTACAAATAAAATTTGTTAATATTTTAGATTTTATTATTTTCTTACCAAAATTTTAATATAAATTTGATTTAATTAAACATAAAATCAAGATATAATAAATAATGTTGTACTTTAAATTATATTTAACATTAGATATGTATATATTTAGAATTATAATCTTAAATAGATATTTTATCTATTTCTTTTGGTTATGTTAAATCAATTTGTATAAATTAAGAAAAAAAAATTTTATATAAAAATGTATATTTATTAAAAAGTGAAACTAAGCATTATTTCTAAAATTTATAGATATTTAAAGAAAGCTAATGATATTATGATTAAAAAACTATTTTTAAAAGTATATAGAAAATTTTGAAAGTGTTTTTTATTAATAAAAATTGTATAATTATAAAAAAGAATTAAATAATATTTTTTAAGTTTGTGAAATACTGTTATATTTATATTATTATATTATTTAATATCATATTTAAATAGATTTACTTTAATGATGATGTATGAGTCATCTCAGCTCCTCCTTATTACGTCTCAGCTCCTCCTTTTATTTTCTTGTCCATCAGTTTTATTTACAATTCTATCAACTCTTCCTAAAGTCATATATTTTCTTTCTTCTTGATTTTTATTTTGCAGTTTTGGAGAACATGAACAGTTCACAATAAACTATATTATTTTGTTGTACTCTAATCTATTTGGAAATATAAAATAGAAGTGTTACTCCTCATGTTTCTCCTTTATTAATTCCGGTGACAACTCCACCGACTCTTCTATCAATCACATCCCTTCTCTCCTCCTCATAATTCTTATCATTTACTTCTTAAAAAGATGAACAATTCACATGTTAAAATGAAATATTTGGTGTATTCTATTCTATTTGAAAAACATAGAATACAAATATTTATCTTTCTTCTCTTTCTTTTCCATCAACTTTGGTAACAACTTCACTAACTACTCATTCCCCTCTTTCTCTTCATCTTCCTCTTCGCGTTCCTCTTTCTTCGGAGCCAACTCTACCACTCCTCGTGCATATGTTTCTCGGTGCTAACTCTCAAACTTTTTATAGCTGTTTTTTTTCTCGCAGCGAGTAAAATTGGTTGTAGTGATTAGGGAAAAATTTCTAAAACGAGGAATCGAAAGAGACCAAAGAATAATGAAAATGCAAAAATATTTTGTTTCATACTACATGTCTAATAAATATAGTATAGTATAATTAATATAATGCATTTGTCAGACGTTCACGTGCAGAGAAGAAGAAAGTGGTCCATATTTGTGTCAAATTGTCACATCGAAAACTCTTCTTTATTACATGGTTATTTGCTTGATATTTTTTCTCAATATAGACATTCTACCAATTCAACCTTATTAATATACACAATTCATTTATCACGTTTGGAAGTAGAGTACATCATTTGGTGAAAACAAATATGAAAAATATACTTGGAATCAACAATGAAGATGGAGACAAATGCAATTAGAGTTGATAGAGTCAAAGCCATAACTCAAGGTTAGGAGTAAAAAAATTCTTATGAACTTGTGGGAAAGATGTTATTTACCATTAGTTTCCAATTAAAATAAAGGGAAAATTGTTTTTTTAAACAAAAAAAATAGATTCATTGTCCCATTAGGCTAATCTTATATTAGAATTGTCTCGTTAGGTTAATAATTTTCAAAACCCCAGTAATACCCTTGGATAATCAAATTAAGAAATCAATTATGAAATATTAAAAATGGGAAAAATAATTAAAACTAATTAAAATAGAATAAAAAATTAGAAACCTCCAATCCCTTATTTTGTCGATCTCTTCATCTCCAACAATCTCTCTCTCGTAAGGCGACACAAGCTCTTGATCTCGGTGGTGCGACGACGACATGGTCAAGATCTAGGCTAATCCGGCCAAAGTCTCTTCTTCTTCGGTCACTGGATTCCTTCAACCTTCTGCTCCGCCTAGAGTTTACAATCCCCGCGCTCCTCATTGCGCCCATGGATATCAAACCGTTCCAGGCATAGCTTCTCTTTACTGAGTTCGATGTGCTGATTCAGTTTTTACAGATTTCAATTTTAGTGAAATTGATGACTATCATGAATTACTTCAAGAGGTTGCCGTAAGACCCACCTGCTGGAATTAGCGGTGCTCCTCAAGACAACAACATCATGCTCTGTAATGCTGTTATATTCGGGTAATGTAAACAAGTATACTTACAGAAACATGTTTTTCATTGTACGTATCACACCTTCTGTTTGTGGGCTTGCAGGCCTGATGATTCACCATGGGATGGAGTTAAGGTTTTTGCTATTGTAATCACTTATCTTTAGATTTTAGTAATAGTCAATATCTTTCCTTGTATGATTTTTTCTACGTACGTTCTACTTCCCTTTTACATGGATCTTTGATCTCCATTTTTAAGTGTTGGTGTTCTTGATAGGACCACATTGGCTGAACGATCACTCTTTAATTTTTAAATCACAGCCATTGCTCTGTGATCCTAATCCGAGTTCTCCTGCAAACTCGGAAGCTGCACGAATGTTCAGCGAAAGCAAACGCGAGTACAACAGATGAGTATGCGAGTCTTGTGTTTGATTCCACCAACACTTCTCCCTCTCCGTTTTTTTTTCATCTTTTTGTGTTTTCAAAGTTTGTGATTTGTTTCTCTTATTGTTTCTGTGTTTCCATGTATTATCTTAACCATATTCATCTTTATAATGATCATTTGTAGATTAAAAACACAGTTCTTTGTGCCTTGGAGATGATTTCACTGAGATTCTTATTAAAAACAAAGTGATCTTACAAATATCAAAAATTAAATATAAAACAAGGAAAAACTTAGATATGAATCAGGGAATAAACTTTGAGAAATTTTTGTGAAAAATTAAGGGGATATGGAAGAACCGTGTTTGAAGAAGGCGTAGCCACAATTTTTTAAAAATTTTGTTGTGCGAATATTCGATTTTTTTTTTCAAAATTGGTAACAGAATATTTCCAGATATTTTCATAAATTCACTTTCCATATTTTCAAAACTGTTCATAGTTATCTGTAGAATATGTATTCTACACATAGTAGAATACAGTTAAACCATTTGAAATCGGTTTCTACGGGTTTTAGATTTTGACTAATGTGTAGATTGTGGATTCCACATATTTTAGAATGATAGACGAAACGTACAATGAGTATTCAAAATATTTTTAGATTACTATTATTTATGTAAATCACGTATTCTAAACATAGTAGATTCAATGAAAACAGTGGATTTTAGTTTCCACTTTGTAGAATGCATATTCTACTTTCTGTAGAATGAAATATGAAATTATGATTTAAATATTTTTTGAATTGGAAAAAATACCACTAATTTGATATATGTATAACATTAGTAGTCATTATTTTTTCAATTTTTTGTGTGTAAAACTATTTATTTGATTTATTTTCGAAAATACTAAAGGATATTATAGAAAAAAATGGTAGAAAATAGAAATTATCATAATGGGACAATGTTACATATTTTTGGTCTAAAAAAACAATTTTCCCAATAATAAATAACAACAATGGATTTGGTCATTTTCCCAATCTTCTTGGAGCAATGAAACGCGGAGAACGCAGCAGACTGCTTAGTGGAATTTCATATTTTATTCCTAGGAAGTAGGAAATCGTTTGACACCAAAAATTAAATACAGTTACCAAAAATAAAGAAGTTACCTTTCTTTGATGTTGTTATCACTAAGGGCCGGGAAAATTATCGGTTAAATTTGATCCTATCCATTATTTGTTTCGATCTGATCCAAAAAATCTGGATATCCATAAAACTTCGAATCAAAGCAAATAGCAAAATGTAATATTCGTAAAAAACGAAGCAAACCACAAATATTATTTTTTGGAAAGCCAGATATCCGATTTGATCTGTATATTTATAGATATGTAATGTAATTATATATACAAACTATTGTATATATACATATTTATGATATAATTTGGTTATTTTTTTAATTTAAATTTGTTTTTCTAAATTTTGGTTTTGGGTTATTGCATATCCAATTTTAATTTTGTGTTGAGTCAAATGTTAACATATGATTTTTTTATTAGGCTTGTTAATATTGGAATTTAATTTACAATTTATGATCAAAAATGTTAGTTTATTAGTATGATATTATTATTTTTATTTTAAATCAATATTTTTTAAAAAATTAATTTTAGTGTGATATATTATTTTTATTTTTCTACTTTTTAATGTAATTGGTGGATCGAATCGAATAATCCACGAATATCTAAAAAAATTTCGGATATCCAGAATTTTTTGGATCGAATCGAATCACAAATAGAGATATTCGTCTAGAACGACACAAATCACAAATATTGTAAATTTTCTGGATATCTGCTCTGTGCCCAGCCCAAAACTTATCAGTTGCGAGTTAGCCAATAATATCATGTGGTGGCATGTTCACCTGTAGATTCTTACCTTTATATTAATATTTCCTTCATATAAAATCCAATAGTTTTGATAACTTCACACATGGACTTGGTTATCTTAATATTTTTCTCTTGCAGCAGGTAAGTATCTCTTTCTTTCTTTTTTGTAAGTATCTCTTAATAGTCTAATTATGTTAAATCGAATACGGTAAGAAAAACTATTCCATTTTTCATATGATATAGTGTCTTTTTGAGGGAAATCACATGACTAATTCTGTGGATAAGTACTCCTCTAACTTTTAAAAGATTTTTGAGATATATAAATAACATATCTTAAAAAAAATATTTATGCAGATTCGTTTACTAAAAGCGCGCGGGCAAGAAACCATTTATGCTTACTATATAAATCACACTGAACTGATACAGTTTATCTATTCAAATAGTCGTTCATTCCATAAATTCGATTTAATTGTAGAATTAACTGACAAAATTTTATATCCGTTCGTTTGAATCAGTTTGTCATTTTAAGGACCCAAAGAGCCGTGCTTACAGCTTAATGAAAAATACATTTGCCTAGGGCCCCCAAATTTTGTAAAATTTTAAGGGACCCTAATTACAAATTTTTTTTACATGGTAGTTAATGTATTCTTTTAGTTAGATTTTTATTATTATTTGATTCTAAATTCGACTTCTGTTTAAAAAAAAACTAATTTATAATCAATTTTACTATATTTTATGTAAAACTATAAATATTCTACTTCTAATTAACTGTAAATATTTAATCCACATTTTTCATCTTGGTATATGTTATGAGTTACATTTATTTTATATATTTATAGAATTTGATTAACAAATTATAATATTTTGAATATATAGTTTATTGTATTTAATTTAAACGCTAAGATTTAGCTTTTTAACAGCGAACAACATTTCATACCAAAATTTGTATTTTTTTTATATTACTAATTCCTACTTTTGATCATTATTTTATTTTTTAGTTTATAAAAGTCTGGTGCAGAAAATTTAGAAAATGTTTAGGTAATAAATCAAAACTTTTTAGTGTTATATTTATATGTTTTTTCAAAAAAAATATTTTATATAATTCGAATTTAGATAGAACTATTTTAAAAAAAAGATATCATGTAAAATTTTTTTAACTCGCCTCGGGTCCCCGAAAACCTTTGGACGGCACTGAGGACCCATGCCATATACGAGCCACAATGATCCCACACACATCTCCATTGTCCACGAGAATAATCAAATATGAAATCTCTGCGAATCTATGTCTTGAGTTATCAACCTCCACATCATCACACACGTCTCAAAACCAAATTTTATAGGTTCAAACAAAAACTAGGATTTGAATAAGGAATGGTAGATTTAATCAACAATTACGTATGATATCTCCTCTCGCCTACGTCTTTTGCATGATTGGAGCTTCCACCATTGTGTACTGAAGAAAAATACTGAGAGTGTGACATCCGATTGTCGCTACCATTCTTATATTGCATCTGGAGGACCATGTTGGATGCAACAACGGATTGAAGGATCATGGTCAAGAGATCAACTTCAGTTTATATTCAAATCATGTATTTATGGGGAAGGGGAAGTAATATTAGGGTTCGAGTATATAAGAAAACAGTACTCATTTGTTTCACCACAACTCTGAAAATAACCATTTTTTTTTATGTTGCGCCTCTTGTGTTTTTAATTTTGCTCTAAAGGTGTCTACTGACATCCTTTCACATCGGAGCTTTGTGTTCTTTCCTTTGGTTAGTTGCTCTTTGTTGGGATTGCATCCCCCTTGGCCGTTATGGTCGGTACTTTGTCCAACCTCCATGGTTTCTTTTAAAGTTAATTTAATCAGTGTTAAAAAAAAAAGATTTAATCAACAATTAATTGTTTTAACAAAATATAATCGTACTGTTGGAACAATTTCATGGTCAAGAGATCAACATCAGTTTATATTCAAATCATGTATTTATGGGGAAGGGGAAGTAATATTAGGGTTCGAGTATATAAGAAAACAGTACTCATTTGTTTCACAACAACTCTGAAAATAACCATTTTTTTGTTTTTAACATTTAACTAAAGAGAAAGAATGACCAATAATAAATTATTAGATTTTATTTTTAAATTTTAATTAAAGATTATTTAACTAATTAACTTCTTACATTGGACTTTAGAAGATTCTATATTGTGAAATAAGAAAAAAAAATCTCTAAAACGACTTATAACGTGGGGATGTAGGAGCATTGATTTATAATTATGGCCTCTTGGATGCTGGTCTCCTAATAAAACTAATACTAACTAACCACTCGTTCAAAAAAAAAAAAACTAACCACTTATTTTAAAACAAGATTCCAATTTGGTCTTTTTTTCTTCAATTGTCACCCTAAAGTTTTTAAAATATGCATTTAAAAAAAAAATTAAATATGCATGCATTTGAGAACTTGTAAGACAACAGCCAAACCATAGGGAGGTTAAGACAATGCACCAATATAGTTCTGACTTCTGAGTCACTCCACTAGTATTTATTATGATCATGACAAATATAACCAAATCAATTAGTGTTGATTTAGTAACATGTAAAGAAAGCAAAAGAATAGCCGCAAACAATGACATTTTTAATTTCCCTTTTTGAAATTAATTTGATCAGGTATATTTGTTAGAGACCCTATTTGTTACATCTGCAAACAATTTTTTTCTGCCCCTACACAATTTAATTAAGTGAGTGAGTAGTAAACATTAAACAAGACACGTACGACACGAGTATTTTATAGAACGCTCAACTGCAACTTACCTAATACTGTTGTGGTGCTTAGAATTTATTGAGCAGCAATCATTTTTATTTTGTTTTAACTCAGAAATCGACTGTATTTATTGGCAGGAAAAATAAAGCAATGTTTCAAAAACAATTAAAACTCTTCTAAAATCAAAAGAAGCAAAGCTCTCTCTAAAATAATACTACAAAAGAAAGCAATGTTTCAAAACTATTATTTAAGCAAAAAAAAATGTTTCAAAACTATTAAAACTCTCCATTGGCGGGCAAAAGAAAGCCTCACTAAAATAACTCTATCGAGTTGAGAAGAATTTATAATTGAATATAGTACTCTTCTCTATTTCAGTTGATAAATTATATTGGCTTTTTACATATATTAGAAGATTGATTAAGTTATAATTATAATAATTTATGTACATAATATTTTTTCATGATTCTAAAACAATATTAATTCAATAAATTTTGATTACTCAGTTAATAGTTGTTAAATTTTAATTAAATTTGTTATCATTAGTTAATAAAAATGCATTGAAAAGGTAAGATATCCTATATAGACAAACAAATAGAAAACCCTATATTTTTGTCACTAATTAGTGAAATCATAAATGATAAGAGATTAATGATGTTTCAACTGAAAAGTAAACGTGAGATTCACTTAAACCCAGCTTTCGAGATGTTGTCAAAATAGGTTTATGGTTTCACGTGGATTAATAATGCAACATAAAATCGGCTTATATCAGATTTATTTTAAAATAGTCTAAATTACAATTCAGAATCGGTTAACAACAAACAGAAAATGATTTCCAATTATCTTACTCGTTCCGCTTAGTAGTAGTAGTAAATACTAAAATGCGTACATACAAGATGCCGAACAGGAAGATTCGAATATGACAATGAGATACAGCAAATCCCAAAACTTTTTACCAAGAAAATAAAAAATCCCAAAAACCTTTGTGTAGTCAGAGGATTGATGGTCGATTCTAAATACTGATTCAGCACTACGGTGTATTCAATTATGACTTTAATTTAATTTATATTTAACTAATAAATTTAGTGTTATTTAAAAATGAATTTTAACATTTCAACAAAAAAATATTTTATAGAAATCTAGTGTTATTGAACTTATTATTTGATAAACTAGTTTGAAATCAATTGTTACTGAAAACATTTTAAGTTCCAAATTTTAAGATTTTTTTTTTCATTTTAAAATGCTTTGATTAAGTTTTTTTTTGTTTAAATTAAAAATCTAATTATCATAGTTTCTGCTTTACCCGAGATTTTAGAGCAGTTTAGCTAAAATCATAAGTAGTGTATCCAATATAGAATTTGAAATTATTTAAGTTTTAGTAAGTTTTAGATGATTTTAAATAAATTGAAAATTTGCTATGATTTTTGTTAAACTATTCTACAATCTCATTTAAAACTATGAAATTTAGAATTTTAATTTTAAACTTAGAAACTCTAACAAAACACTCTAAAATAACTAAAATAATTTTTAAATTTACAACTTAAAAAATCAATAAAATTGGATTTTAACGTATTTTATTAAACAAAAATTTTAATAAAACAAGGTTTTAAAACAATTTTTAGTATATATGTAATTTTAATATAAATAACTTTAAATTCTCATTTGAATACATCTCCTATCATAAATTTTCAGTTCACCTAGAACCATATAAAAACTAAAAATTAGTAAAAACCAAACGACTTCAAAATTTAAATTGAATACCCCCATGTGTTTGGCAAAAACATTTTTTTTTACCATTACGCATTTAAGTAAATGGAAAATCACCAAAAATACCACATTCATAATACCACTTTTTATGTTTACATTAACCATTTTTATCCTCATTTTTAAAGAGAAAAAATACATTTATAACCCTATGGTTAACTAATCTAGACTTAGGGTTTAGAGTTGAGAGGTGGGATAGGGGTTTTGAAATGTGAAATTTAGGATTCTAATAAATATATAAGTATTTAGAAAATATAAAATAGTTTTAAAAAAATAGTTTCAAAAACAATTTTCAATTTCGAAAAGAAATTTTGAAAAAAAATCGAAAAAAATAAAATTCAAAAAATAAAAATTGTAAAAAAGTTTGAATTTAAAAAGTATAATTCGAAAAATAAAAATATTTTTTTGTATTTATTTAAATAATTATTTATTATATATATATATATATATAACAATGTATAAGAGTCTTTTGCCTCTTAATTAAAAATATATTTTTAGTGGCGGTAAAAAGGAATAATAATATCAAAAAATGGTAAAAATGAGAATTTCTCATAAATTCCACATTTCATACTATTGGATATACCACTGATTGAGTATGATAATCGATTATAGTATCCAAATACAGTATATGATTCTACAATATACTTAAAGAGATTCTAAAACCCACCGTTGATGTTAATTATACTAGTAGGGGACAGTTACAAAGATATTGAATCTGGTGTTTTGAATAGAAAATATTGAATTTGTATCCCCAAACGAAAATGATAATTTGCAAACCATTTTCTTATTTCATATATTTTTTGCTGTCCTAAGAAAAATACCATAAAATGCAAAATAACATATATAAAAAGGAAAAATATGAAGATTGTTACTTACATTATAAATTATAAAACAAATGATAAGAAACTATGAAGATACAGTAAATGTAATTTTCGAAATGATAAATTTTGTTTGAAAATATTGAGAATTTTTTAATTAAATAAAAACTATAAGAATCTTATAAGAAATTATGAAGATACATATTGTTTTCTTAATGAACAATTTGTTTTAAAAGTAAAAACAGTAAAAATATACTAAAATATATAAATTGTTTCGTAAGTAAAAATTATAATTAAAAAATAACGAAGACATATATTATTTTCTAAATGATCAATTTTATTTTGAAAACATTGATAGTTAATTAAGCCCTTTCTTTAAAAAAAATTAATAGTTAATTTATTGTAAAAATATTGATACTTTGTTGTAAAAATATTCAAATGAGTCTTTATCCTTGAAAATGCACCAATAACTTAGTGTACCAACAACCAGTGACGGAAAAAACGGTTATTGACTGGGTGATTGTGGTCGAGTGATAAGGAGACGAGACTGAGACGCCAACACGTTTCAGATTCGATCCACCTGCTGCGCGAAACTAAGTCACAATTATCCTGGTCACCTAACACGGATATGAGCATATGCTTTACGGCCCATTTGAATACCCGAAAAAATGGTCTACCCGTGGGCTGCACCTCTCTTTGGAGATTTGTCTGGACCTTTTCATGGGCCCGGGATACCTCCAGCTTAAATAAAAAAAAAGAAAAAGGATGGTTATATAAAAATTGAAATAGAGAGAGGTGTCTCGAACATTACATTTCTTTTTTGAACAAAAGAGATGTCTCTCGAACATTACATTTCTTTTTTGAACAAAAGAGATGTCTCTCGAACATTACATATTTGATCATTTTAGCTGCATCTCGAAGTACGTATCTTGGGGGAGGGTGGGGGTTGTCCATATTTATTTAGTGTTGCCGTTTTATGAACATCATGCAATAAAAGTTATGGAGATGATGATATGGTGGATATTCATGACACGATGACACTTCTAAAGTATAAATTGACGTAACTGGTGCCCAACTCTTTGATCGATTATATCGATCTCTATGTAGCTTTGTCGAACCCAACCAGTAAAGAATAATATAATATATTGTATAAATTGACGTAACTGGTGCCCAACTCTTTGATCGATTATATCGATCTCTATGTAGATTTGTCGAACCCAACCAGTATAGAATAATAATATATTGTATATTAGGTTTGTGGAATGATTCAACTGGTTAGCTCAAATCTGAGTTATCATATGTTATCTTTGCAAAATATACGAGTCCGTGCCATTTTTTAGGGTGTCAAAAGGGGGCTTTTTGCAAAAGTGACTCAAAACTTGGAGTCAAACAGAAAACTAACCTTTTCTTTTGACTCCTTTTTTTTTGAGATTTTAACCCCACACCTGCATTTTATCTACGAAAATGCCATTAACATTTTTTTTTTTTTTTTTCAAAAATGGCTTCTTTACTGTCTCAACCTCATCTTCTTCAAGTATTTACAATATTGCCACTGCAATGAATAGTGGCAACAACCTTGTACGAACTGTTTGGAGCTTTTATTGCCCTTTAATGCACGTAAATCTCTTTACACTCTCTCTGTTTCAATTGTTATGAACTAAAAACAACATTTCTTTCACTTTCTCTCTATATTCATCCAAAAAACTCAAGCTTTTGATTCAAAATATGGGCTATGGTTGACAGAGCCATATTTCTTTCGTTTTGACTTACGGTTGCTTTCGTTTGAGGTTCTGGGTGGTTGGAGAAGACCTTGTGTGCAAACAAAGTCATCTCACCTAGTTTAAGGTACGAATTTGAATTTTTTTTCAAGATCTGTTCGCGTAGAAGACTTACTAGTAAGTCATCTGGTCAAACGGACGACTTAAATTAAGTCGTCCAGCTTTGTTTGTTAAAAAAAAACACTCCAGACGACTTATATATACGTCGTCTACGAGAAACGGGCTAGTTTTGCATTTGACCGAATCGTGTCAGATCTTTGACTATTTCTGGACGACTTATAATTCAGTCGTCTCTGGGAAAGTTAAAATTTCAATATTTTATGAAAACTTGACGACTTACGTGTAAGTCGTCCTAGGTTAGTTTTGTAATTGAAAAATAAAACTTCATAATTTAACTTTAACCAGACGACTTAATATAAAGTCGTCCCTCCAGAAGACTTAATTTAAAGTCGTCCGGGGAAAGCAAAGTCGTCCAGAATTTTTCCCAATTTTCTGGTCAAACCTTGCTTATCCCGGACGACCTTAAATTAAGTCGTTTAGCTGGACGACTTTCATCTAAGTCGTCTGGAGAAAGTTAAATTTCAAGTTTTATTTTTCAATTACAAAACTAACCTAGGACGACTTACACGTAAGTCGTCAAGTTTTCATAAAATATTGAAATTTTAACTTTCCCAGAGACGACTGAATTATAAGTCGTCCAGAAATAGTCAAAGATCTGACACGATTCGGTCAAATGCAAAACTAGCCCGTTTCTCGTAGACGACTTATATATAAGTCGTCTGAAGTTTTTTTTTTAACAAACAAAGCCGGACGACTTAGAATTAAGTCGTCCCTTTTAATTTTCAATTGCAAAAGTGACCTCTTTAGACGACTTACCTTTAAGTCTTCTGGACGACTTAATGCTAAGTCGTCTGCGGCAATGTTTATTGAACTTCTTCATTTTCTCTATGTTTACTAATGTGTTTTATTTTGAATATTTGCAGATGATTTTTCAGTTACATGCAGTGTATGGAGAATGGTTGTTGAGAGATTTCCGTTGGGATTTTGTGGTTGATGATCTCAAAGGAGCAAGATTGTTTTTATTGAATGAAGATTCAACACATGCTGAACTTGTTGCAATGGCTCAAGAAGATTATAACCTGGACATGAGAACAGTGAGTGTGGAGATTAGCTACTCATTACCAGCAGAAATGATGATGGCTCCAGGCAGTCTTCCCATTCATGTTACAAGTGATAGACAAGTTCGAAACTTGCTGGAGATACTCAAAACCCATAGAGTATGTCTTTGTGTATCAAGCCGCAGCAAGGTCGAAACGGTTTCAGAGAAAAGGGATATTGATGAAGCTGGTGAATGGGAAAAAGATGTTGGTGATAATGATGAAGCTGGTGAATGGGAAGAAGATGTTGGTGATGATGATGAAGCTGGTGAATGGGAAGAAGATGTTGGTGATGATGATGAAGCTGATGAATGTTTTGAAGATGTTGGTGATAATGAGGAGGAGGAAAATGGGGAGGAGGATGCTGATAATTCTATTGTTGGTGAAACGGATCAGAATGGTGGGGATTACAGTCTTTATGGAAAGGTTCCAGATGAGGACGAGGAAGATGATGATAATATTTGTTTTGAAGAAATCCAAAAGACATATGCTAAGACAAATGCTATTGAAGGAGGAAAATCGAATGGTACCAGTATCTATGTCAACCAGAGTTTTGTTAGCAAGGGTGCACTGCTTTCAGAGCTGCGGTTGGCAGCAGTGAGGGGTAAGTTTTCTTTCAGATTATACAAATCAACGAAAACTCTCGTTGTGGCAACATGTCCGGTTAGCTATTGTGGATGGAAGGTCAGAGCGAGTGTCAAACATGGGACAAACACGTTTTGGGTAACAAAGTATGTGGAAAAACATTTATGCTCAGCGGGAGACCGAATCGCTCAGCGGAGACACTGTACTCCGAAGTATGTAGGTAGTCTTTTCATTGATCGTGTTGGAATCATTGATGGGATAACTCCGCAGCATATCACTGATGCAATGAGGAACATGTTTGGCATGGCGCTTGATTACACCACTTCATACAGAGCACTGTTATATGCACAAAGATTGGTGAGAGGATCAGCAGAAGAAGGGTATTCGCGTCTGGCATCATATCTCGAGCAAATCTCCATTGCAAATCCTGATTCTATCACGGCGATAGAACTTGATTCTATGAAAAGATTTAAGTATCTATTTCTCTCTTTTGGAGCTTCTATCAAAGGTTTTAAGTATCAGAGAAGGGTCATTGTGGTGGATGGAACTCACCTAAGTGGAAAGTATGGAGGAACTATGTTAGTTGCAGCCGCACAAGATGGCAATTTTCAGATATTCCCATTGGCTTTTGGGATCGTGGATGAGGAAGATATACCTTCTTGGGAATGGTTTTTCACAAAATTGGCTAGTTGTATATCTCATGACAAGCCTCTGGTGATAGTCTCCGACCGGCACAAGGCCATTAAAAGTGCGTGTGATAAGGTGTTTCCTTGGGCAACCCGAGGAATATGTTATTATCACCTTCAAGATAACATTGTCAAAAAGTTTAAAGGGAAACATCTCATGTACTTGGTGAAAGGGGCTGCTTATGCTCACACGGTTTACGATTTTGACCGGTACATGGCTGAGATACGGAGTGCAAACCCGGAACTTGCAACGTATTTGGAGAAAGCCGACGTCAGGCTATGGTCAAGGGTTTATTGTAAGGGGAACAGGTTCAACATAAAAACAAGCAACATTGCTGAATCTATTAATTCCGCACTGAAGCGAGCAAGAGGATTTCCGATTACGTTCCTGCTGGAGTTCATAAGGCAGAAGTTAGGAAAATGGTATTGGAAAAGGAGACAAGATGCTTTGAGTCTCACAACTGAACATAGCGGGGGTGTTGAATACTTGCTTGCTGTTCGAGAAGAGATAGCGGGTACGATGACGGTCGAACCAATTGATGGATGGCATTTCTTTGTCAAAGGTGGCAAAATGGACTGTGTGGTTGATTTGGAACATGCAAAGTGTGATTGTGGTGTCTATGGAGTGGAGAAAATACCTTGCTCTCATGCTATAGCTGCTGGAATACATGCTGGTTTGCATATCTCCACACTTGTATGTCCACTGTACTCAAAGAATTATCTGTATGCAGGATACTCAGAGAATATATATCCTATCGTGTCACAACATATTGAGGAACGAGAATGCTTTCCTCCAGAACTAAAGCGTGGTCGGGGGAGACCGAAGAAATCAAGATGGCAATCTTGGTTGGAGCTATCTAGGATGAGAGGACACAAACCCAGGAAGAAACACAGGGCACGGAGATGCTCAAACTGCAAGGAAACTGGCCATACGAAACCACAATGTACACAACCAGTTGACTAGTTGTCCAGACGACCTAAATTTAAGTCGTCCAGTCTTGATTACCCGTCCAGACGACTAAATTTTTAGTCGTCCAGTGTATTTTATTTTTAGACGACCTTCTACTAAGTCGTCTAGTGTATTTTATTTTTAGACGACCTTCTACTAAGTCGTCCAGTGTATTTTATTTTTAGACGACCTTCTACTATCCCTTCAAGTGTATTTTATTTTTAGACTACCTTCTACTATCCCTTCAAGTCGTCCAAACCTTCTAGACGACTTATTTGTAAGTCGTCCAGTTGGAAAACCTTCCAGACGACTTATAATAAGTCGTCCAAACCTTCTAGACGACTTATTTGTAAGTCGTCCAGTTGGAAAACCTTCCAGACGACTTATAATAAGTCGTCCAAACCTTCTAGACGACTTATTTGTAAGTCGTCCAGTTGGAAAACCTTCCAGACGACTTATTTGTAAGTCGTCCAGTTGGAAAACCTTCCAGACGACTTATTTCTTCCAGACAACTTATATCATGTTCAAATACAAAAATCATGTTAAAAAATCATGTTCAAATACAAAAATCATGTTAAAAAATCATGTTCAAATACAAAAATCATGTTAAAAAATCATGTTCAAATACAAATCTAATCATACATGCCCACGAACTTATCACCATCCACATTTTCTTTCAGATGCTGATCAACAAGCTCCTTCCATATATCCACCGCCATATTATCCCTCATTTTCTTCGCGTTGCACCTAGCAAAGTCTTTAGGGTCAAAGGAGCCCCCGAGCGCATGACATTCAATGTACTTTACAGTGTACACGCCACAATCACCATTGTTGGCCGTGGGTACACCTTTCAGCGGTCTCTCATATGTGTATGGCTCCAACCCGTATTTGACCCGCATTTCGTCGGTGGCTGCGCACTCAACAAGCAGATAAGGGACCATCTGGAGAAAAGGCTCCATTATCGCATCCCATGCGTCTGGTACACTAGATGAAGGTATGCTGTCCCAGACGACTATGTGCCTCTTAGGGATCGATATCCAAATAGCAACCCAATGCTTGTCGTCCAAGTTCACTGGCGCATAGATATCATCAATGTCCTCCCCCCACTTCTTGTTTGATTGGCAAAATGAAGGTATTGATCCGTCATAAAAATACGACGCCCCACCAGGTAGAACTCTTCCTAAACCTTTGTGATCAGGTTCCGATGTTTTGAAGAGCTGATACTGCTCTCTCCAAGACTGAGAAAAGTTGTGATCCAGGAAGCACATTCGCTCGCTCCTGAAAGCTTGTGGGTTCTCCTGATACCTCTGCCTTAGCACATTAATCCAAGCATCTATATGCTGCATATTAAATATAACAAGTTAGAAGTTACCAGACGAAGACGACTTATATTTAAGTCGTCTACGTGGTCGTCCAAGTAGACGACTTTCCAGACGATTTATCTTTAAGTCGTCTGGAAAGTAGTCTACTTGGACGACTTTGTAGACGACTTAAATCGTGTGCAGAAGACTTACGCAGTCTTCCAGCCATCCTCTGGCTGTCCGGAGGAAGTGGTACCACCTTGTTGGTGATGTACGTGGTTTGTCCTCGATCTTAGTTAAATAATGACTGCAAACAAAAAAGCAATCAGTTTTGGACGACTAAATCAAGCTATTATGGGTAAAGCAATCACTTACGGATCAGTTTTCAACCAATCAGCGAGTTCCTTCAACTTTTCTTTGTTTACTGGCGGAAATGGATTATAGGCTGCCACTTTATCTTTTTTTTTCTCTGCCATATAAGGAGATCTCACAGTAGGAGCAGGTTTCTTCGCTCGTTTACTCTTTGCACGCTTGTCCAATACAACCAGGCTCGGTTGTGAAACTGGATCGCTTGGCTCGGTGGAAGCGAGGCTCGGTTGTTGATCTGTGGAAGCGAGGCTCGGTTGGTGATCGGTGGAAGTGACAGCAACAATCTCTTTGGAGGTGACACCATCTGCTTTATTTACCGAGTTCGCCTCGGTTGCTGTATCCTCCGGCAACCATCTCTGCAATAAAATTTGCACACAAGTTAACCCTGGACGACTTAAATAAAAGTTGTCTGGACGACTAGTTGACCCTGGACGACTTAAATAAAAGTTTTCTGGACGACTAGTTGACCCTGGACGACTTAAAATTAAGTCTTCCGTGGTCAACTAGTCGTCCAGACAACTTACGTTTAAGTCGTCCAGGGTCAACTAGTCGTCCAGACAACTTTTACAGTCGTCTGGACAACTAGTTAACCCTGGATTTGATACTAACATATTTGATTTGAGGAGGCTGTTTCTTTTGAGGAGGAGGCTGTTTCTTTTGAAGAGGAGGAGGCTGCTGCTGTTTCTTTTGAGGAGGAGGAGGCTGCTGTTTGGTTTGATGAGGAGGAGGCTGGTTACTAACCACGGTTTCATTGGCATGAGGGGTAGCCTGTTTGTTTCTACCCCCGGTTTCTTTGGCAAGAGGGGTAGGCTGTTTATCTTGAGGGGTAGCCTGATTGGTTAGAGGTGGAGGGGTAGCCTGATTGGTGACACCAACCTTCTTCTCCACAGCTTCCAATCTATCAGACAACTTCCTAAACTCCCTCATGCACTTATTAAACCCTTTTTTCATAGCCTCAGCTACGCCCTTGAACATAATTTCCAACTCCTCTCTGGTCACCCCTCTAGCCTCTTCTCTAGCCTCTTCTCTAGCCTCTTCAGGAGCCTCTTTACGAGCTTTCTTCCGAGGTCTTGGATTGTCTTCCTCCTCCTCCTCCTCCTCCAACACAACCATCTCTTTGGCCTTCTTCGATGGAGTCACAACCTTAGGTTTTGTATTGACCTTAGTACCAGTGACTTCCCAGCAATCCATGGTCCACTTCCACGGTCTCCGCTCATACATGACTTTAATGATGTTCTCCGCGGGCAGGTCCTCAACCTCAGAGTCCCATTTTGGCCACATTTCACTAATGTCCTTCTCAACAAAGTTGATCACGCGGGTCTGCAGTAAATAGAAGAATCGAGTTAGATATTTGAAAAAAAATACTAAATAGACGACTTAATTATAAGTCGTCTACTAAGTCGTCCAGCTGGAAGACCTTCCAGACGACTTATAATAAGTCGTCTAATAAGTCGTCCAGATGGAAGACTTTCCAGACGACTTAATTAAGTCGTCCGATAAGTCGTCCAGCTGGGAAGACTTTCCAGACGCCTTATTATAAGTCGTCTAATAAGTCGTCCAGATGGAAGACTTTCCAGACGACTAAATTAAGTCGTCCGATAAGTCGTCCAGCTGGGAAGACTTTCCAGACGACTTATTATAAGTCGTCCGATAAGTCGTCAAGCTGGACGACCTTCCAGACGACTTCCAGTCGTCTGCGCAGTCTTTTGGATTGAAGTAAATACCTGACTCAAGATAGCAGCTTTCATTGATCTGCGGCCTCTGCTGCCCTCGTAAGCCAGTATCGGTGGAGACGGACTGTCTGCTCTGGGACCACCAATACTAGCACCCAATTCCGGCATAGCTGTGTACGTCCAGACTTGAAGAACTTGTATAAACCCATCCACGGTGTAACAGCCAGCAATTTCTTTGTTCCACAAAGAGTCCATCAGCACCTTAAACGCGACTCTCCCCCATGGATAATTCTCAAACCGTTCTAAATCCATCACTAGCCTTGCCAGAGTAGATCGTGTAGCGGTTGAAAACTTTCTCCCTTCAATGAATCCAGTGAAGATGGAGAGGTACGCGAGCCGCTTGCGATCTTCCCTGGACCAATCCCCGCATCTCTTCAGTGCTGCTATTATCTGATCAGTAGTTGGCCCAGCTTCCAGATGAACTCCCAGCATCCCCCAGAAAGAAACCATCTCTGGGGTAACGTCACATTTTGGTGTCTCAAGGTCCTCGATGTACTCGCAGTTTAGACCAGTGAGGTTTTCAAACTCTAACAGTGAAAACCTCAAAGGTTCTGGACCAACGAGAGACCACATCTCATACTTCTTCTTAATGTCCAGCTTGAAACTGAGCATGTAGTGAACCAGCCTTGAAGCCCAACCAAATCCCTGCTCCTTGAACTTGATGAAAACTCCCAAACTCGACTCCTTGAGCTCTTCAAATTCGTCATCAGTAAGAGCTTTCCTAAGAGCAGTATGCAACTTGCTGTTATCCGTATGATACGAAATGCTATTGTGGGCTTCTGGCTCTTCCCCTGATGTGTATAACCTACGGGGGAGTTCTGGAATATCCATCCTTTTTGTCTGCAAAATAATCAAAGACAACAATATAAGTCCAGACGACTTAGTAGACGACTTATAATTAAGTCGTCTGGAAAGTCTTCCAAATGGACGACTTATATTTAAGTCATCTACTAAGTCGTCCAGTTGGAAGACAAAGCCGGACGACTTAAATTACTTACAAGTCTTCCAGTCGCAGAAGGAGTTGGAGTACTCGTCATTGCGGTTATAGATCTGAAAAAATAAACGTGAAACGGTGAGAATGAGTAAATTGATAGAGACAACGTTTTATGTTCATCTTTTCCTCGAGATTGATGACTTAGCGGCGTTAGGGTTTACAGAGAAACGGCGCTAAGGTTTACAGAGAAGAAGCGGCGGCGCTAGGGTTTAGAAGAAGCGGCGGCGCTAGTGTTTAGAGGAAGCGGCGGTGAGAACGTTGGTGACCACGGTGGCGAGGGCGACGGTTTGTTCGGAAATAGTGGAAGCGGCGGCGCTAGGGTTTAGAGGAATCGGCGGCGCTAGGGTTTAGAGGAATCGGCGGCGCTAGGGTTAGAAGAAGCTGCGGCGACAACGGTGAGAATGAAGTGAGATAGATAGCCGACGTTGAGAACGATGGTTTGTTCGGAAATCGTGGGAATTCGAAATCGCCTTTGAGAGAGAACTGTTAGGGTTTGAGAGAGAAATGTTAGGGTTTCTGAATTTCGCGAAAAATGAAAAAAAAAAAAAAAATCACCTTATATATTGGGTAAATAATCCGGTTAGCTTTAAAAGTACATTGGTAAACTTTAAGGTTTGGTCCGGTTTAGACGACTTATTCTGGCTGATAATGTACAACAGACGACTTAATATTTAGTCGTCTGTTTTCAGACGACAAAATATTAAGTCGTCCTAGACCCTAAAATGAACCCCTAAACTAAAATGACTAGATTAACTAACTAACCACGTTATAAAATCAAATTATACTTAAATAGTGTTTACTATACACAGAAATGAACACGCATAAGTAATTTTAAAAATTTTCAAAAACGGTTTTAATGCTTTCCAAAATCTAACCCTAAGAACACATACAATACTACAACATATGTTGATGAAACATAAACTAAAGAATATCATGACTCACTACTTTCACTCATCTATGCTGAAAACAATTGAAATTTGTTATATCTTAATTTATACCTCCTAAGACATATGTTAATTACATAATTCCCATTTTTCACTTATCAAAATATTTTTTACAAAATTTTTAAATTATGTTTAAGACTAACTGTCCAGACGACTTTCAGTTAAGTCGTCTGGACGACTTATTTTCAAGTCGTCTAAACAGACGACTTGCGAGGGGTAGAAACGTAAAAAAAATTCCGTTTTTTTGTTTGGTCACAAGGGGATAGTTGTAATTTCAATAGCCTTTTAGGTTACTTTTGCGTTTGACCCAAGTTGGGGTATTGTTTTGGGTTTGACTCCAAGTTTTGAGTCACACTTGGCAATTCTCCCGTCAAAAGGAGACTGGCTCAATTTGATTTTTCATTGGCACGATCTCTATTTTTTAAACTTATAAAACTAATTTAATGAACAAATTTAAATTAGATCACAAATTATATAAACAATTTTTAATGGTCATTTTTATACTTTTAAAAATTATATATATATATATATATATATACATATTGAATAAATGATGTTTTTCTTATGTAAAAATTAGATAATTAATATATTAATTATATTTATCTTCTAAAAATATGAATGTTTTGAAATTTTTAATATTTAAATTAAAAATAATATTATAGAATTTATTATCAAATTTTAATATTAGATTGCGATTTAACTCGTTTAATTCATGATGTAGATAATCTGAATTCGAGTTTACATATTGAAATCGATAAAACTAGTCATGAGCCGAGCTGAGTGAATTAGATCATTTTGACACCTCTTCCTTTTTTAATCACAGTTTACAATGTTGATGATTACTCCATGGACTATTTTACATTACATGTTTAGAGATGGAAAATCAAATCAGATGCTTTTAAAGGTTTTTTCAGAAGTGGTTTCTCCATGGTCTGTCAATTCTCTTCCATATCATATCTTTTCAAGACAGGCTTTTCATCTTTCTTACTTGATATGTATTTATAGCATAAATATATGATGAAATTTCAACCCGAGTCTTAGAAGATCACAAATAGACCCACCTTTGGTTTACCACAGAGATTTGAAGCTTCTATTATCTATTAAGGCTTCGAATAGGAAAAGCAGAGCAATCATTGTAGATCTAGCGCCTCGAGTGGATCTAGCGGTACAAGTGTGGATCAAACGGTTCAAAACATATGTTTGAATGGTAAAAATGGATAAAAACCGGTTCAAAGTATTGTACAAATTTAAAACAATTTATATACATTTTGATATTACTAATTATTTCCATAAATAAAAGGTATTTTTGTAAAATACAATTTATAAATAAAATAAATATAAAATTTTAGTTAAAATATAATATAAAATTACTTTATATATTAAAAATCACCATATGTACATGAAACATTTCAATAATCTATTATATATACTAAATAAATTTGAAGTTTATAACCACGTGTTTGTGGTTCAATAGTTAAACTTAACCTGAAAAGTCATGGGTTCGAGTGCCGCTGAGAGTTGATTATTTTGAGGACCTTCGGGCCCAATACGGAGAAGCCTGCTAACGTGTGGCCACTGGTGGGATTTACATGGGATGATCACCAGCCTTCCTGGATGCCTCGGCGAGCTCCCCGCCCCCCGGCTAAGCTCTGGTAGACGGTCATTGGCGTTAGTCGAATCCTCTCGAGACTCCGGATACCGGTGTCATAAAAAAAAATGAAGTTTATTAATTTTTTTGTAAGAAAAAAAATATAAAGACAACATTAACATGTAAGGAACACTCTATTTGTCATATTCAAGAACCACATTATTAATTTATTAATTTTAAAGCAGTCTTAATTTCAATTAGAAAAAATGTTGAAGAGGAATAGAAAGATGGTTTCAAAAAAAAAAAAAAAAGGAATAGAAAGATGGTTCATCAACTTGAGATAGATCTTCCACTATTTATCTGCTTCTCATTCTCACCCTAACTTTCTAAAATTGTGAGTGGAAAGTGGAAAAAATGGTGGAACATACGCAGAGAGAGGGCCGTCCGCTTTTCGGCTCTATTCATATATCATTGATATTATACAAAAAATGACGGATGATACACAGGTGGATTAAAAAGTGATTCTCACACACACACACACACAAAAGAAACGTCTTTTATCCCGTAAATGGAGAGGTTCGTCCGCCTTATGAATCCTATACACCTTTTTTGGGAAACATAAACATTTTTTCAAAAATGAAGATAATATAACTAATTAGATAACAAAAATAAATATGGAAGACTATAATGGGCAGTTGATGTTACAATTCTATTTTCTTGATTATTTGCTCTAAATACTATAATTTTGAATTTGCATATGTTATACAACAAACCTACTATTTAATGAAATGTATTTATAAATTATTTTTCTCAGTTTAAATAATATTTATGATTTTTACTTCACATTGTAATAAGTTAAAAATTGTTAATACATTGTAATATTTATGTTCCAATTGATCTTTAACTGAGCTATAACAATATATTATTTTGAATGAGATATGACAATATATTCATTTAATTATTTATGATATTTAATGAATTCAAATAACTATTTTAGAAATAATTAAATTTATTTTGAAAGGTAAATAACAGTTTAATTCTTTGAGAAATAATTTTTAATTTATATACACTGTTTTTTTATCAAATATAACTATTTTAAGATCATCCAAAATTAGATACATATTTAATTTAAAAACTCAAAATAATAATATGTATGTTCAAAATAATTTTCTATTTTCTTTTGAATAAAATTTTATATTCTTCATTTATAAAGTATTTTGCAAATAACTCTTTTCAATCATGAAATAAATAGTGTTATAGATTTTTATATAGATTAATTTAAATTTGTACAGTACTTTGGACCACTTTATATCTACTTTCACCATTTAAACATATGTTTTGGACCGCTAGATCCGCTAGATCCACTCTTGTTCCATTCGATCTGTTTGATCCGTTTGATCCGCAACGCTTGATCCGCTTTTCTCATTCGGAGCCTAAATATCGGGTAGTTTCTCTTTTATTTTTAAAACACTAGCCACCTGGTGACAAAATTATTGTAAACAGAAATAATTTTGGTCAAATGAATTATACATATAGAAAATGATTTAATTGCTTAACATATATATGGATACGGTATATATGTGTAACGAGAAAGATAGATTTATATATGTAAATGTAATAATTTTGGTCAAATGGATTATACATATAGAAAATGATTTAATTGCTTAACATATATATGGATACGGTATATATGTGTAACGAGAAAGATAGATTTATATATGTAAATGTAATGATCTTGATATACTATTCAAACCTAAAACATAAATGAATTACATGATCGACAAAAAAGTGGGGACAACTCTGTATATGTATAATTCATTTGACCAAAATTATTTCTGTTTACAATAATTTTGTCACCAGGTGGCAAGTGTTTTAATTGCTTAACATATCTATGGATACGGTATATATGTGTAACGAGAAAGATAGATTTATATAGTCATGCGCATATTATCCGAAACCCGAAAACCGAACCGGAACCGAACCGAAAAAACCGGAACCAAAACCGGACCGAAAATTACAAAAACCCGAACGGTTCCTATATTTCTGAATCCGAAAAACTGAAACCGAACCGGGACCAAACCGAGAACCGAACGGGTACCCGAATATTTTGAATATATTAAAAAATTATTATTTTTAATTTTAATATATATAAAATATAATTTATAAATAAAAAATATCTACAAAAATCCGAACTACCCGAATAACCCGGATATGTTTTCGGTTTTTTCCGGGTTTAGATTGGGTTTTCGGGGGTTTTTTGGTTTTTTGGGCTTTAAATCCGAACCAAACCCGAATTATTTGTAATACGGTTCCATTTCGGGTTTTATAAAAAAATAGAAACCCAACCCGAACCCGACACTATCCGAACCGAACCGATCCGAAAAATGTCCGGTTCCTAAAAGGTTCCTAAACATCCCAATCCGAATAACCCGAAAACCGAATAAACCGAACCGACCCGAACCGAAAACCCGAATGCCCAGCACTAGATTTATATATGTAAATGTAATAATCTTGATATACTATTCAAACCTAAAACATAAATGAATTACATGATCGACAAAAAAGTGGGGACAACTCTGAGTTTTGTTTAGAATTTTTTTTTGAACAACTGAGTTTTGCTTAGAACAAACGTAAAGAAGATGACTCGTAGTCCGTTAGTACGGGACCATTTTTAGTAAATGCCACGTGGGACAGTATTTAAACACGCTAAACTCGTGCATCAAATCAACTTACTTAGTGAGTGTGAGACCCTATGGTCAACCAAACGTCAAAACGCGGTTGTCTCACAAACGCCAAAGTATACTAAACAAATTCAACGACGGTCCTTTATGTGGTGGCTACAGCTAGAACAACACCCCATAGCGTTCCAACATTAACGAAGCTCATAATTAACTGCGTCTGTTTCAGCGATATTTGAGCATAAAGATAGAGCGTATGATATTTTTGTTTTATCAAAAGTATTGTTTCAAAAGTAAATATTACAAACATTTTCAGCTGTAAGAAATTTTAAGTCAAAATTAACTAGTCTAAGACACAACCAGTTTCATTTTACTTTTACAGAATAAACTAAAATAAAATAGTGAGTTTTGCATATTTGAATGACTACAACATCTCATGCACATTAATCTCTCATTTTAATTATTTTTATAATCTCTTGGTGTATGGTGTATAATTGTATAATGTTGGCTTTGTGAATGTGTAGAAAACCAACATTACTCTTTGTGTAGTATCTGACTTATCTTCTTTAAAATTGTTTTTAGGAGTAATATATTCAAATCCATACTATATACTATTAGGGATATATATCTCACATCGGAAATTCTAATGGACATTAAATAATATATAAGGGATTTGGGTCAATCCACTAATTGCCAATTGGTTTTAAGTCGGAAGCCGAGGAAACTTATCATGGTATCAGAGCCCAGATCTTAAATACCTTAAACTCCTAATTAAAATTAAAATTAACCCTTCTGACCGGGTATAAAAGTCGTGATTAACCCTTCCAACCGGATATAAAGGTTGTGTTAAACTCGCTCGACCGAGTAAATGTCATAAAGTTCCGAGATTTCTGGCCGATAAGAACCATCATATCAAGGAAGGGTATTAGGGATATATATCCCACATCGGGAATTCTAAAGGACATTAAGTAATATATAAGAGACTTGGACCAATCCACTAATTGTCAATTGGTTTTAAGTTGGAAGCCAAGAAAACTTATCATAATACTATTGTTAGTAAACAAATGGTAAGTCCAACGACCTTGACCAGTAGTTAGTATTTCCATTGACCTTGTTCACAAAATTCTATACGACACTAGGGACAAAGTGTTGTTTTTCCTTGGTAGACAACTCAAAGTCTCAAACCCTTCATTTTTTTTTTCCTTTTTTGCCAACTCCTTTCAATTTTTTTTTTAGAGAGCCTTCAATTTTGATTTGCTACAGAAAAGAGTTTAAATTTATCAAAACATATCAGTAATATATGTATATATTAAAAATGTGAGTTTGGACTCGACAAGTTTTTTTTCAAAACTACCCAGACAAATTCAACTTTGTAATCTTTTGTTCTTTGCGTAGTTACATTACATTTTTTTTTTAAAACTACCCTTACAAATTCAACTTTGTATTTTTTCTTTTTGCGTAGTCACATTTTGAGCCAAACTGAAGTCCACTATTTTTTTAATTTTACGTCAGGTCAACATCAACCTAAATGATCCAAACTAAAATCGTTTCCCCTATTTGTGTTAGACGAATTAGTGAAGATGTGACATTTGTTGTGGAATAATTGGTCAAATAATAATAAAACGATGTTGATGTTCTGTTTAAAAACATAAATGTAATAGGCTTATTTTCGGTGGCTCTATTTTTGTGTGTGGTGTTTTGTAAATGTATTACTACAACAACAAGATAGTGTTTTCGGATTTTTTTTACCAAATTATTTGAAAATAATTAGAAAATAGCCGCACACTAATAAACTGCTATATAATATTATAAATCATAATAATATATTGATGAAATCCATTTTCAGATACATAATCATTTTAAATATATATCAAATTATACTCACTGTAGATAGTAAATAGCATGAGTTACGTTTTTACTATAGAATTCGGTAAACACGAGATCTATTTATTTATTATATAACGACTGTATAACAATTCTTTATCAATATTAGTTGTATATACGTATATAGTACATTACGGTCCTCGGTCTAGACACCAAATTTACTAGATAGGCAAATTTGATATGTAAAGCAAAAATTTTACAAATAACATGAATAAAAAAATACAACAATATAATACCGTAGTTAGAAAAGAACTAGGTTGGAGCAGACTCGAGATTAGATCTTTTCTTAATCCTTTAAACGCATGTAGTGTACTGGTTTGATACGTTTAAGAATTCCATGATACAACTGCCTATATCTTCAGTCTCACAGCACTTGAGAACCAAAGCCTGTCGAACCTATTTCTACGTTATACTCTCAGACAAAAAAAAAGGAATAAGTGGTTTTGTATGTCTTGGATGTGTCTCTTTAGAATGAGAATATAAAGTTTAACGTGTGCTGCAATGAGCACTAAATGGAGATGACGTTTTTTTATTCCTTCATAATGACTATTAAGAAGTGATTGATTTTCATATGTTACAAAAATAAATTCACACAATCAAAGGTCAAAGATTTAGTCAATAAGTAATGAAGGTCTTGGTAAAAAACGTGAGAATCATTTTCTACACCGAGAGATATGCTTGCATTATTTATTTAAATAATTAGCATATGAATTTGGACTAACAAGATTAATCTTATTTGATTAATTCCAAAACTTGATCCAGCCCAAATATCTCTTTATATAATACACTAGAGTGTTTACAAAGTTTTCTATAACTTTGTTATAACTTCTCCATTTTAAACACAAGAGGTTTCTTAACTCATAATTCTAATTAGATTTTGACCCGCACAACCGTGCGGGTGTTTATTTTCACTTTATAAACATATACATCTGTTTTTACATTATTATTGGTATATAGTTTTTATTAATTAATCATATATTTAAAGTTTATATTTTTTTTAATACAATAATTTTATAGTGTGTATGTTTGTCTATTCAATTAATTGTTTCAAACTATTACATCTAATTGTGACTTATATATTTATCTTATTAGATTTGCTCACTAATATATGCAAAGTTCAAAAAATTTGAATATTATTTGTATTTATATTTTTTGAAATAAAATATTACCTGTAATTTTTAATTAAAATAATAAGTAATATAAATAAATATTTTATTATTTAGTAATTTTATTTGTATTTATTAACATATTAAAATATTCATCTACACTAATATTTGAACATTATTACTATTTAATATTAAACAAAAAACACTGATATATGTTTTTAATATATTAAATTGAAAAATGTTCATGAAATAATATACATACAAAGTCATGGTGAGATGAAACTATTTTCTAGTAACTACTGGTGGACTCCATCAATTTAATTTTAGTGAAATTTTTAAATCTACGACCATTATAGTTGCGGGCAAATAATATACCCGTAATTTGAGTAGTAACTTTTTGAATTAAATTATTTAATATTGGAATAGATTTTTCCTTGATATTATGCTGATTTTTTTTCAATAATGTTACAATAACAGAATTATAGGATTATACCATTTATATATGAGTTTTGTAACAAACAAAAAATATTGTTGCTGTTAAATGAATATACCCGTATTTGATGTTTTATAATTTTGAATACAGCCAACTTCATCTTCTCCAAACGATGTCTGTGTTTCAGTATATAAAAAAACTAAAAATCATATAATAGAAAGAGAGCAATAACTCAAATAATGCCAACACAAGTGCAACAATAAATTCAAAGAGCATCGTAACTCAAATATCACTCGAGTATGTTTACTAAAAATAAAATGTTGTTAGTAACAGAGTTAGTTTGGTCAAGCATTGTCATAGAAGTTATGGCCATGAGATACGTTTATATGTATATGGTTAAATATAGTATACGATTAAGTATTTAATGAAAACGACAGAGACACATGAAATAAGACTTATGAACTAATGTATACCCTTAGTATCATAAAATGTATGGTCATTTATAATAAATCTGGTCTATGAGACACATGTCATTGATTTTTTGTATAATAAAGCGAAATCATCACGATTAATAAAAGATGAGTTGGTAATGTGAGATTTTAGGTGAAATTAATTTGAAGATAAATGATAAAACAATTAATATGATAAATGTAACATGAATTTCTAGTAATAGGTTCATTAGGTCTATTTTTTTAAAAATCACACATGAATCAAAGTTGTAACTTTTGTTTTAATATATAAGATATAGATATTTTACAAATAATCTATTTTACACTTTCATTTCTCATTCAAACGAACTTCGTTTTTGATATATGATTACACTATACCATAGTGCTCATAACAATGAATCCAACGATTCCACAATCCGGTCATTTCGACAATCAAATTGTTCGAAAAAATCACCGGAATATTGGCTATAGCCATTTGTCCAAAAAACAGTTCCAACAATCCCTCACATGAATAGAAATGACTCTAAACACTAGACGACTCGATAGACTTGACAGACTTGACTACTTAGACAAGACTCGACAAGACTCAAAAAAGACTCGATAAAAACAACTTTTGAGAGTATAAACAAAAAATCTACTGCATGATGAGTTGGTAGCAATTTTTCAGCCTTGAACCAGTCATTGTTAATAACTATCGGATTTACTCGGCCAGGAGGTGGCCATGATGTCTTGAACCTCCCGGGCTTTGGTGCCTATTGTGTTAATTTACTTTCATTCCTCGCTTACATTTCTATATCGTTCTAGTGGTAAAGTAAGTAAATTTATTTTATTATTTGACCAGCTGAGAATTTATGTCTTTACGTTTTGATTCCACCAATCAATCCGGTTTAAATTATTTGAGATTTAAGAGTGTAGGAACTTTATTTTACTACCATAGGACAACTGATATTTGTAAAGAATAATAAGAACATAAATTAAAATTTAAATACCGAAATATAAAAATAAAGAAGAATTGCAGAGTCGAGATAGTTAATCTCTTTCCTTAAATCTTTAAACGCCCCGTAGTGTGACGGTTCCATGGCGCTCAGATTCCCAGGATACAACTGCAACATTGTTTCTGTTTACCATCACCGAAAAACAGAATCTATCGACCCTATTTCTGTGATGTACTCTCAGACTCAAAAAAAAAAATACTAACATAACTATTCTGAGTGGGAGAAATGTTTCTTGGTTGTATGAATGTGTGTATTTTCTATAATGCTAGCAAGCCCTTTTATAGAAAAATCATGAGAAGCACAAGTTTCATTTTTCAACACCAAAAATGAAACCTCCATGGTGCACTAATGGAGTTTTTAATTCTTGTTAATTATTATGTAAATTTATTCCAAATTTTGACCAATAAATTAAAGAGTAAAATTATTGTTTTGTTTGATCAATTCAAACTAAATAATATATTTTAAAAATTGATTTCTTTTTTATATTTTATCAATATAAAAGATCAACATATATTTGATTTAAGTTAATAAACATGAAGTTCAACTAACAAATCAAACCCAAATCCAAGATCAAATATTTAATGTATGTATTTGCTACTTTATACAAGATTCTCAAATCACACACATTAGACTTCCATTTTTCATTCAAATAAAACTTCATTTTTGACATATGAATATCTTATTCATAATGTTTAAAAAATAGTTCTAACACATTATAAACATGAACTAATTGATCCTAGCTAGTAGCTGATGATAATCCTTTTTAGTTTAAAATGCTAATATTTTTTCTATAGAAATGGGAAAAAAAGTAGGCGGTTGGTTACGAATGATTCATCCAAAGTCATGCTTCTTTCTTTGGAATTTTCTGAATTGATACACTATGGTATTTCATATATTTGGATACATCCAAACTCTGCCATTTGCATTTAAAAGTCTAGATACTATTTGTGCAACTCAAACTCATCAAGTCATCATCTAAATTCATTTCTTGAGTTGGAAAACTGAACAGAATTGAATATCCTACTGAACATCCACATGCATAAATGGATAGGATCCAGATGCAGAGTTAATATCTCGCATTCCCCCAGTCAAAATAAAATAAAATATATCTCACATCCCTAATGGGTCATTTACATTTACATTTACAGTCCCAGATAATTGAACCACACTTTTAAGCCTACAATCCGAACTAATTCATAGCAGTGATTTTTTAAATTATTTTGTTTGTCCTTTTTCTTGCGCTAATGAATGACTTATGGTTACAGCTAAAACAGTGGTTATAACTTGTAACTTGTAAGCATAATTATATACTTATATACTATTATTAATCAAGTCAGATAATTTTAAATCAGAATCTTTTGATACGACTGCGTGACAACTTTATGATATAGCTGGACTTTTTCCTAGCTAATGCATATCTACTATGCCTATCTTGTACTATTTCATAGATAACCATAACCAGAGCCGTACTGTGCCTGAGAAAAAGCCAATCAAGCATAGACTTCGGGTTTTAAAAAATGATATTACTATTAGCAGTTAGTTTTGAACAAAAATAATTAAGTAGCATGCTTGATAACAATGTAGGTTGTTATTAAAATTTTATTTAAGTTGCTATATTTAGTAGGCTAAGTTGTTATAAATCATAAGAACTCAGTACATACGTCGGCTTACAATTAACTTGATGTATACATATACTGGTGTAAGATCGAAATCTCGAGAATCTCGTGGTTTTGACTGGGTCCACGTCTTATTAATATTGAATTAAGAAGCACGTGGCTAATTTTCGAGTGGAAAATTGGAACTTTTCATCGACACTAAGTAATATTTATTTTTCTCTGGTCGGTGTGGATAAGCTTTCAGTAGAAAATTGGAGCTTTGTATCGTCTTGTACATGGCAGTTTTTTTTATATATTAATAATTTAAAGATATCCTGGATTTAGTTTTAAAAACTAATATATTAATTTCGAGATATCATGGAACCTTTGAAATGCCTCAATTTTCTTTTTAAAAATGTAATTATTAATAATTTTCTTTTCAGATAGTTCATGCTTAACTGCACCGATTTAGTGTCATGGTTAATTAGTAATCTATATACTATTAGTGTTAGATTTATTTCTATATGATCCATCACTATGAATCTTTTAACCATATGATTCTCTGATTGAATAGATTTAAGCGGAAGCGTATCTGATGTATCCATTGTTTAAGGATCTGAAATTAGGGAATGGATCTTCCAAAGCAAATCCTATGTAACTTTAGTTCTATATTGATGAAATATAGAAAGATTCTGTATTTTCGGTTAGAGTTGCCTTGGAGATCATAACCCTTTTTATATAGAGAATTAATTTCTAGTTCAACTCTTCATTAAACTAGATATTACTTAAGATATCCACATATAAATATTTCATAACAATTATGCCCAAACCTTTACTTTATTCACAATAGTGACCACTTAAATAGGCTAATTGATTAATGGCCCTATCACATTTATTCCTTAACATATGTGACCCCACCAAATGATCTTACAATCTCCCACTGGATCATATATGTGCCTTAGAATGCGATAGACTGTATGAGCGCTCTTTGTGCTATTAATCCCGAGAGCATAAACAATCTCGTCCATTAGCTATACCAACATAGGACCATGATGGCTTTTGTTACATTTTTTCATAACTAAACCTTCCATGATCACATACATCAGTCCAACCAAATGACATAAATCAATTGTGAAACATGTAGCATGAAAATCACATGAAGTGTGGCCTGTACATGTCGATTTTCAACTGGTCCTACTCTAATGAGATCAATTTAACCTTATGGTACAAAGTGTATGCCGAAGACTTTAGACTTTATTTCTGATCAGAAAAATGTGCATAACACAACCAAAACATAGAACATAAACAAATAACAAACTCCCACTAAACCAAATGATCCTCAAACACCTAAATACCCATACGAGCAGTATGCTCATGAAAAGCCTTAGGTACAATACCTTTTGTTAGAGGATCAACAATCATAGAGTTTGTCCCTAAGTGTTCTATGGTAAACTTTCCACTTTGTACCCATTCCTTAACAACTCGGTACTTGATGTCTACCAATTTAGACTTTACCGAACTCCTACTGTTGTTGGAATACAGAATAGCTGCCTTATTGTCACAGTACAACTTGAGTGGTCTTTCAATTCCTTCAAGAATCCTTAGGCCTGTGACAAAATTTCTCAGCCAAATTCCCTCAGTTGATGCCTCGTAGACTGCTACCAGTTCTGCCGCCATTGTGGACGATGTTACGTGTGATTGCTTAGCACTATGCCATGAGATCACCCCACCGGCCAACAGAAAAACATAATCTAATGTAGACTTTCTACTATCTTGACATCCCGGAAAATCAGAGTCAGAATACCCAATGATCTCCAAATTATATGATCTCTGATATGTGAGCATATGGCCTTTTGTTCTCTGCAAGTAATGCATGACCCTTTTGGCTGCTTTCCAATGGTCCATGCCCGGATTACTTAAGTATCTGCCTAACACTCCAACAATGTACGCAATATCTGGACGCGTACAAACTTGAGCATACATAAGACTCCCTACTGCCGATGCATAAGGGATCTTCTGCATCTCCTGAATTTCTAGTTTTCCTTTAGGGCATTGTTCGAGACAAAACTTGTCTCCCTTAGCGATTGGGGTATCTCCTGGTTTGCAATCATGCATGCCAAATCTTTTCAGAACTTTATCGATATAGCTCTTTTGTGACAATCCAAGAATTCCTCGAGAGCGATCTCGATTATCCCTAATACAAAAGATGCCTCACCAAGATCTTTCATCTCAAAATTTTCCTTAAGAAATCTCTTGGTTTCAACCAGCATGCTAATATCGTTAGTAGCCAGAAGTATGTCATCGACATATAAAACCAGGAAAATACATTTACTCCCACTGAACTTTTGATACACACAATCATCAACCAAATTCACCTCAAAACCAAAGGAGGTGATAACCTTATGAAACTTGTGGTACCATTGACGGGAAGCTTGTTTTAGCCCATAGATGGATTTTTTTTAATTTACAAACCATATCTTTTGCATCACATAAGACAAAATATTCCTGTTGTACCATATAAATCATTTCTTCAATGTCTCGATTGAGAAACGCTGTCTTAACATCCATCTGATGAAGCTCCAAATCATAATGTGCAACAAGGGCCATGATTGTCCTAAAAGAATCCTTCGAAGATACCGGAGAGAAGGTTTCTTTATAGTCAATCCCCTCTTTCTGAGTATATCCTTTAGCCACTAGACGAGCCTTATATCGTATCACATTACCATTCGAATCCCGCTTGGTTTTAAATATCCATTTGCAACCAATGGGTTTCTTTCCTTCTGGTAATTTAACGGTCTCCCAAACCTCATTGTCTAGGATTGACTGATACTCTTCTTTTGATGCTTCGAGCCACATATCCGACATGGAACAACTCATAGCCTGAAGGAAGGTGATAGGGTCATCTTCCAAAAGAGTTTGATTTTCCTCATGTCCCATGAGAAATACTGTATAATCATCCGGAATAGCATTTCTCCTAACTCGGGTGGATCGCCTAAGAGCAACTTGATCTTGTTTCACTGGTTCTTGAGGATTTTGATTTTGACCTTCTTGTACGATATCATCGACAGCCTGAACTGGAGGGACGACATTATTATCAACCTGAGGATCCAAATTTACTTCATCAGAAGTAACTATACGAATCGGTATGGGCACCGGAAATCAATATCCTTAGCCTTATTTTTCCCCCAAAGATGAATATCCTCAAAAAACGTAGCTATACCCGTCTTATTTTTATTCTTATCATCTTTGATTCTTCCTCAAAGATGATATCCTTAGCCTTATTTCTCCCCCAAAATCAATATCCTCAAAAAACGTAGCTATACCCGTCTCAAAAATATTCTTAGCAGTGGGATCGTAAAACTTATACCCCCTTGAGCGCTCCGAATAACCAATAAAGTAACTGCTAATTGTTCTTGAGTCCAGTTTCTTTTCATATGGCTTATAAGGCCTTGCCTCAGCTGGACATCCCCATATCCGTAGGTGCTTCAGACTAGGCTTTCGACCAGTCCAAAGCTCATAAGGGGTTTTAGCAGTTGCTTTAGTTGGTACTCTATTAAGAATGTATGCTGCAGTCTTTAGTGCCTCTCCCCAGAGTGATTCAGATAAGGAGGAATGACTAATCATACTCCTTACCATGTCTTTAAGAGTGCGATTCCTTCTCTCATACACACCATTCATGCTGGGCGTCCCCGGCATGGTGTACTGAGGTACAATACCACACTCCTCTAGGTATCTGGGAAACGGTCCTGGACGTTGTTCACCTGAGCCATCATACCGACCGTAGCATTCACCACCATGATCAGATCTGACAGACTTTATCCTTCAGTCGAGTTGGTTCTCAACCTCAGCCTTAAACCTTTTGAACACGTCGAGAGATTCCGATTTCTCATGAATGAGAAATAGGTATGCATATCGAGAATAATCGTCAATGAATGATATAAAAGATTGTTGACCATTCCAAGAAGCTGTAGGGAACGGTCCACAAATATCCGTATGTATCAACTCAAGGACTTTCGTAGCTCTATATGCACCTAATCTCTTATGCTTGGTCTGTTTCCTTTAATGCAATCCACACATATATCCCAATCTGTGAACTTTACAGAACTTAATATACCTTCTGACACAAGACGCTCAACTCTATTTCTAGAGATGTGACCTAGGCGTTTGTGCCAAAGAGTTCCTGAATTTGCATCTTCGAACTTTCGTTTAGTACCTCTTGATTCAACATTTAAACTTTCATCCTTAGAGTTTATAATGTCAAGCATGTAAAGACTGTGTTTTTTCAAAAGTTTACCGGTCCCTATAAATACTGAATTTAAAGACAAAGTAGCGGTTCCTTTCTCAGTTAGACAAGAAGAACCTGAGTTGTCTAACCAAGGACCGGAGACCAAATTACGTCTAAAAGACGGTACAACAAAAGTATCTTTCAAATCCAGAAAATGACCGGAACTAAAAAATAGTCTAAAATGCGCGATTGCCTCCACATGCACCGGACTCCCAATAGCCACATGAATGCATCTTTCAGCATCATTTGGGGTTCGGTAGCTTAGGTATCCCTGAATCGAAACACTGATGTTAGTAGTAGCATGGAAGTCTAACCACCAAGTGTTTCTAGGTACTTCAACCAAGTTCGTTTCCGAACAGACCAAGGCAAGGAACATATTTTTCTTAGCACGCCAAGCGTGATACTTAAGGTAGCCCTTCTTTATGTGTCCACCCTTCCTGCAAAAGAAACATGTATCTTCAACCTTAGCATGTTTCTTTTAGGTAGGACCCTTAGCAACATCATCCTTAACGGGCTCAAATTTCTTTCTTTTGCCCTGTCCTGTAAACCATATGAGCACTTTCAGTCCTCTCTTGTTTCATTCTCTCTTCCTCTTGCACACAATACGTAATGAGTTCGTTAAGAGACCATTGCTCCTTCTGTGTGTTATAACTTGATTTCAGCTGACTGAACTGAGGAGGAAGAGAGTTCAAGACAAAATATATGAGCAATTCAGCCGGAAGCTCACTCTTAAGTGTCTTGAGTTTTGAAATAATGTTGTACATTTCCAAAATGTACTCCCTTATTTTTCCATTGCCATGGTAGCTCATCAAACTAAAGCGATGCAAAAGCATGCTTATTTCCGCCTTATCGCTTCTTGCGAATCGTAAATCCATTTCGGCAAGGAACTGCTTGAGAACATTGATCTCCTCACAACCTCTAAAGGTTTCTGGAATGGTGTCCTTAACGATCATCAAACCCATGCGATTTGAACGCTCCTACTTCTCATGAACAGCCTTATATTCCGGAGTGTTGTCATCCGTAGGAGAAGCAGGTTTGTCCATCCTTAGCGCAAGGTCAAGTAACATACACCCTAGAACAATCTTAACTTTACTTTTCCATTCGGAAAAATTAGAACCCGAAAGTGTTGGAATGGATCCTAAGTTGGCAGATAAAGTAGCTGAAAAGAGAACAAAATCTGAATCGATTACTCACTATCCGAAGAAATCAATAATAAATTTTAGTTGATTATACTTCTCATCCAAGATACCAAATGTAACATCAATATCAAGTCTTTGGACAGTAATATCGACTACTAGCGGTACTCTTGTTGTAATGATCAAATACTGACAATAATTCATGATAAACAATAAACCTTCCTTTGGGCCGATTTATCATTCACATGTTAAAATCCATATAATCGTCACGTATTTACCATCACAGTTGTATGTACAATTCGGCCAAACATCAAACCTTCCTTTGGGCCGATTTTACATCTGCATGAATATTGCACATACGTATATATGTAAACTCGGGCCAAATACAACCTTCCTTTGGGCCGATTAAATATTCGCCATGAATTTACATGCATACTTCCTTTAAAAATTCTTTTGAAAAATGTCAAGAGAGGTCTTCTTTTGGGCCGACATATTGATTTAATTAAACATTTAAATTATTAAAGATGCATAATCAAATTTATTAATTGATTTAAAACTGAATTTTATTCTTGCGCAGACAATAACTAGATGTTCGTGGGCTCTTTACGCAAGAATACTAAAGTGGGAGAGTGGTTGGAGACACCACAGTGGGCGCCAGCCTTTTAACGCGACCTGAGTTCGAAACCCACCTTATGCGCCTTTCTTAACTTAATTAAAAGCTGGACGGGCCTGAATTAAAGTTTGTTCCAAACTGGCCCAACTGATTTAAAACATAAGAAGCTGGGCCAAAATAATTAAATTCGCAGGCCCAAAATAATTAATTAAATCAGAAACTGGATATGCGCCAAATAACAAAATAGGTCCACCACGAATTTGTCTCCAACCTAGGGTTTTCATGATAACGTCAAACGGGTTTTCTCAGCCGCCAACACCCACAAAAACGGATCTGAAAACAGATCTGGAAAAAATTGTTCCTCCAAAAATTCCAAAAATTTTCAACAAAATTCTCAGGAAACCATAACCTTATGTACAATATTTTTCCAGAACTAAATCCATAAACTTTATTTAGATCTGAATTTAAATGTTTTTCACTAGATAACAACCAAAGATCTAGATCCAAACATGCCCAAAAAATTCAGATCTAACACAAATCCCATAATACTTTATTTATCTCAAACCTTAGAGAAAAATCAGATTCAATAATCTAATATTTTTACACAATAATAAAATCCGAATTTATATTAAAAACTTTAAATAAATTCGAATTTTCTTTAGATCCAAACAGAAAATCAACATGGTGCTCTGATACCAATTGTTAGATTTATTTCTATATGGTTCATCAATATGAATCCTTTAACCATATGATTCTCTGATTGAATAGGTTTAAGCGGAAGCGTACCTGATATATCCATTACTTAAGAATCTGAAATTAGGGAATAGATCTTCCAAAGCAAATCCTATGTGATTTTAGTTCTCTATTGATGGGATATAGAGAGATTCTGTATTTTCGGCTAGGATTTTCTTGGGGACCATAATCCTCTTTATATTGAGAATTAATTTCTAGTTCAGCCCTTCGTTAAAATAGAAATTACTTAAGATATTCACATATAAATATTTTATAACAATCATGCCCAAACTTTTACTTTATTCAGAAAAGTGACCACTTAAATAAACTAATTGATTAATGGCTCTGTCACATTTATTCCTTAAACATATGACCCCACCAAATGATCTTACAATTACACCATTTCTACGTAGTTAGTAGTTTTGTTACAAGTGCACTACTTTATGGGATACTTTCTTGTCTTTCTTTACAACTTAACACACTTGTTGCTAGAGAAACATTTTTTCTTTATTCTAGGCTTCATTCGGACGGAAGTATCATTTTCTCTCCAGTTAGTGTTAGCTTTTGTGTTTTCTTATATGAGTTATTAAGGTAAGTTTATAGGTAGCATGGGCAAATTACAACCGTTAGATGTAAATTATTAGATAGGATATAGTCCATGTTCAAAAACGCGGGCACCTAGCCGCCCGTCTAATCGTTATTCGGACCTCATCCGCTGCGATTTTGACCAAATCGGTCAATAAAATCGGAAACCAATAAATCGGCCCAATTACAGACTAATTGGCCCAATAATCCGACTAGTCGACCCGTCAAACTGACTAATCGGCCAAAAATTTTATTTATAAAGATATCTTTGGGCTTTACTTGAAGCCCGATATGACATATATATAGAGTCGCATTTCTCTTTCTTTTCCTTGTGTAACCGATGCTGGACTCTTGTGCCTTAACATTATAATGCGAAAATAAATATATTGCACAGATGGGACGTCGAAGTCAGGTTGCCCAGCGTGATAGCAGTGGTCTTGACCACTAGGAGACATCAAATGTTTGACATTTTACGCATATGTCCATATATATATGCATATACTTATAATAACAGTACAAAAACTAATCTCTAATTAATTCCTTATTTGTTGTCTAGACCTGTTTATATACATATATATATTTAAAAATCGATTTTATTAAAGTTAGTTATTGATACAAATTTGAGTATATATAAATTATCACATTATAATGTTATTTACGTTATATATATATTTAATTTTAGTTATTAAATATAACAAAAAAATATTAAAAACTAGGCCCCGCGTATATCCCGCTTAATCTCTGATTTTTCGATAACTCGCTAGGTCCGAGGTTGCCGCTTGACTAGCGCCTAGCGTAGTTTCGAACATGGGATAGAGTAGCTTACATTATATAGTTTTTTTATTTCATATTATTATTATTATTATTATTATTATTATTATTATTATTATTATTATTATTATTATTCTTATTATTATTATTATTATTATTATTATTATTCATTCTATTTTCTATTTGTATTTGTTTTTCTCAAATTTTAAGATATATAAAGCAAAGATCATTATTGTAATAAATTATAATTTCTTTTCTTTATTTTTTAAGATCCATTTTCAAATATATATATATAAATATTATAACAATTATAAAAAAATGCATCGACATAAAAAAAATGCATCGACATAAAAAAAATGTGGCCATAGATGTACGTAGTTAGTCAAGTTAGGAGACCAACTCCAGTGGAATACCAAAACACTAAACCGGTGTAAGCGTTGTAAAACAATAGATTTAGAGCTGAATATTGTTTCTGTGTTTTTTTAATCATAACATGAGTTCTTTTATATAAGGATTACAAGTCATAGAAAAATGAAAGTATCCAAAACCTAAACCAACTAGGATTAGGAAAACTATTAATACATAATAATGAAAAGATAACAATTACAAGAAAAAGGAAATAGAGTTTCCCTTTCTCCAAAACATAAGCCGCGTCTCTCTCTCTCTAAGTGTATGGACCGGTTATGGATCGGGCCGGTTATAAACATCCATCAATTGATTTATAACACTCCCCCTTTGATGCCATAACCATTCAGGGATTGTAATACGCTTAATATTGCCTCATTAAAACCTTATCAGGAAAACCCAGTGGGACAAAACCATGATGAAGAAAAAAAAGTACAACACGTACTGCTTCCCCTGATGTGAACCTCAGTGTAGGTTCTTTAGTCTACGCATCTGATGCGTGATCATTCCTGGACGTGCAGGAAGGGAGTAATCAAATCGGCCAAGTTCATTACTGAACCGTAATTGGACCATTTTGATCTTTCCGGTCTTTTTTCATGTCTTCTGACATCGTGTGTACATGGTCAAGAAGTGAACCTTTGCTGTCGACCACTCTATACTTTGGTCAGACATGTAGGACTATGGTCCTCGACCAAAAACATCCTCACAGATTCTCTCTTTGGCTATTAGCCGCCTATGACGATGTTAAAATGTTGATTGATAGGTAACAGACTGTATGAGTTTTCTACCATCGACTATGCACTAATCTGATCGATCCATGTTGAGTCATAGACTTCTTTTATACATGTTCATAACTTGTCTCATGAGTGTCCAAGATCATGACTTGATCAATGATCATTGTTGTAATGAATTTTACAATCTTATCTAACTATGGCACTGTGGCCAAATACACTCATGAATCTCACATGTGGTCATCGATCTCTATTGCCTTAGGCAATGCCATATTCTTTTTTCATTGCAGTCATATCCTTATATTGATGTCGTCTCATGACCTCTGTTGCTGTGGATCATATCACACAATGAATATATATTATTAGGTCATTGACCTCGACTACACGAGCTTATGGACTATAACACATTTGTATCCGATTGAGAAGAATATATTAAACAACTCCTCTCAGCCTCATGACAGAGTCTTGTGGAAGTAGATGCCTTATACAGCAGCATCAAACTGTTCTGCTATGCCGGATCCTTACTTAAGGGATCTGATGTCGGATTGCAACCTGATGGCTGATCTTTCGTTTCTACTAGCCCGTACTACAATCTAGTCGGTCCATGCTAGTGTCACAGATCTGTATAAACCTTTTAACCTCTCTTTAGGTTGGTTTAGTATAAACACAAGAAATTCAAATTTCTTTATTAGTTTACATATGGATTGAATTTGATCGTTCTTATAGAACTCCTTTACTAGTATTATATACTATATGCAGCTGCTTTGTTTCAGTCCATGAACAGCTTAGGAACAATGTTGTCCTTTATCCAGTGATCCATATGCTGCTTACTACATCTTTATATGTCAATCTAATTTCTTCCTTATGACCAGACCTTTGTCAATTTCAAAATTGTGTAGCAGCATCCACCACATAGGAGTTTATCTCCTTATAATCTGTTCCATGGTCTCTGTGAGTATCCTTGTGTAACAAGCTATGATCGAATGCCGTTAGTAGGAAACATGAACACCTTTAGACCTCGTGATCATGTACCATATCTCACGGTTTCTTTTCCCTCACAAAACCCATATATTTCACTGGTTTATATCAGATGGCGTTTCTGTATATAGGTATGTGGCCAATACGCCTATCTTTCTCTATAGATACTTGAAACCCCACGTTTATCTTATTAATCTGATCTTTAATCTTTATGAGTACTCTTTTGTGGGTTCATGATCCTCGTTTATATCTTTATGTTCAAGTGCTACTCTCTTATGTACAAATATATCTTTATGTGTCGACACTTATATATGGTTCCATTGTGTTCCAGACATGATCTAATCGATTTGAGATTTCATTATCCAGGACCTTTGTTACCTAGTAGCTTGGCGTCCCAAACTACATGGTTTGGTACCTTAGATGTTTAGCTGCGCAGCCTTTTCTCAATGTCTGGTTTGGTTTCCTTATGACCTCGGATTTGTATTCTATGCACCTTTCTCTTTTTCTTTCTGAGGTTCCTTATCTTATGGAACACTTTGGTCTATCTTGTATAGACTCTGTAGCAACTTGACTGTGTCTCTTTCTAGGACATCATATTTCGTTTGGTGCTAAGCTGGTTATGACTTAGTCATTTTTCGGGTCAGTGTCTGGCATCTCGATTAGCTAGCTATGTATAATCTTTTCTTTCTTTGGACGTCTATATTTCTAATCCGAGGATCTTTGCCAAGACAATGATGGTTGATACCATTCTGTTTCTTATCATTCTTTACTCTTTACCAGCTTATAGCTTTCTCTTTTTAATGTTGGATAGTCGGATTCACTGATCATACAATCCGTGTACCTGGCCACTTTCTGATCACCCATATTTGGTTCAAGGTCTCTTAGAAATCGTGGGAGAAAGTCATACTCTTATCCAACATATATTCCCAATCCTCTTCTAAGGTTCCATCTTAGACGGCACATATGTCTGTGGTGGTTTATTCAAAATCTCTTAAGATGGTGTATGTCTGGTTTATGACCTGTATTCAATCTGAGATGAGAATATCTATGCTCACTTATATGGCCTGATATATTTTTACTTTATATACATGTAAATCCATGATGTCCCTAAACTTTAGGATGGATGTCCGATCCTTATAGGTAATGGACTGCACGGCCAAGCCGTTTATATCATGGTCATAGACCATGGTTCACGAATTTGTAGTATTGATCATGTGTCACGGGTTTATCCTCTCTCCCCCTCATGAACATACTATAATTTCGTGATGCTTAGGACAATAAAGCCTAATGAGTTTCCCTTTTGTGTACATGTTTCACAACGTGAGATCTTATGGGATAACTGTGTGCCTTCTCAATATCAATCTTTGCATCAAGTTTAGACTAGGATGGCTAATCCGGTCTTGCCATAAAGTGTATAATTTCGTGGGATATATTAGTATGATCACCACGGCTCTTGCCTCTTATCATACTGATCTGTAGCATAGTTTTGATCAGTAGATTACATAGGTATAGTCTTGACCACTTTCTTAAAGGGTCTTAGGCGTTTTCTTTCTTTCTTAAATCTGAAGGAACTTGTTTCCTTTTGCCCATTGTTTCTATTTGGAAACCATATTAACTCAATGGGTCATATATTCTTGGGTGTATATAATGCCCTTTAGGCAATGCCTTAGCCATAGATTTCTTAATAGGCTACTATACTGTACCATAATGCCTTTTAGGCGATTTCTTTATCAATCATTCACATTATCAAGTAAGATCAGGCAAGATATAATAGTAATGAACTCAAATCAATTCTATTATTGTATATAAAATCGTGAATGACAATTAGTTTTAAAGCAAAACACAAATCAAAAACTTAAAACACAATTAGCATGTCGAGATTTTTCTTTAGTCAATAGACATGCCGGCCACACCATCAGTTACATTGGACATGGCTGCCTTGGATTCATCCTGATCCATATCAGTCTTATTTGCTTCAGGATATCTCATCTCACTATTTCTTTTTAGCAACTGATTACTCTGCTCAGTTAGGCATGAGAGCAGATCATTATAGGTGGTAAAACCTTTTTCTCTATAGATATGTTGTAACAATAGATCTCTTGGATTGGCTGTGAGCAGTGCCGGCCCTGGATGGAAGCGGGCCAAGCACTTGCTTCCGGCCGCTAAATATTAAGTATTATTTCGGCCGAGTTTTGTCAAAATTCTCTTCAGCCAATCTGGTTATTGTACACATGTTTGCTTAAAGAAGTCAAGAGTTCGAATCTTACTCTCTCTCCGTTACAAGTCTTTTATAGTTAATAGGCCAATTAATTTTTTTTTTTGCTTCCAGCCCCCATATATCTAGGACCGGCTCTGGCTGTGAGGAAGGTCTTTTCCAGTAAATCCTCCTCTGTTACCACTTCACCACATAGTCTCAGTTTGTAAACGATTTTGGACAAAGCAAAATGATATTCATCCACAGACTCAAAGTCCTGGAATCTGAGACTCATCCATTCATGTCTGACCTTTGGTAATAACACCATTGTGTATCTGGATTTTAATTTTGTCCAAAGGTCACGAGGACTCTCAATATTTAGGTACTGATTTCTTAGATCCTCAGTGAGATGATGGCGCATAATTGTTATGGCCCTATACTTTTCACTTTCAGTTGCATAATTACCCTGAATGATACTCCTTCCGAGTCCTCTTGATTTCAGGACAACTGACGTGTTCATTGCCCATTCTAGATAATTTTCTCCAGAGGGATTTAGAATGACATAATCCAAAGGCTCAAATCTCGGCATCTGAAGTCATATTATCAATCAATTCATGATTTAGAATTCATGCAACCAATTCAAATAATCAGTGCATATGATTTCATAAGTCTCTTGATGAAAGCAATTTACTACTCGACCATGTTGCGAGACAAGTCGAGAATGCAAGGTCTATATGTGATGCTTAGGCCACACGGCCATGTAATGTGATACAACGATCCTAGAGATCAGTTCATGAGATATGCAAGCAAGGTCACACGACCATTCAGATATGGTGTCTCTCTAGGCCACACGGCCAAGCTATGATGCATTAAGCCACACGGCTTTCAATCACATGATGCAAACAATGTGATCTATCAAGGGCACAAGGCCGAGTATGAACAATGCATCGGAATGGTTAGGCCACACGGCCGTTCGGTATGGTTCATAGCAAAATCACACGGCCACAACAGAATATAATGCAAACAAGGATAATCAATTTAGATGCATTCAATCTTATCATTCAGTTGCATATCAATTAGGGTTTACCAATTTCAAGGTTGGTAATATGCGGCTAGATTTTAGGATTTCAGAATCAGAGTAATCTAGCAACCTAACTCTCATGCAATATGTATTCAATCCTAAAGCGGTTGGTTTCTATCAGTTCATGATTCAATCAAAACAAACAAACAAACCAATCGGCCAAGTAATTGAACAAGCCAGACGACTATTTAGTTCAATTCAACATCATCCCTAGAATTAGATATAAGTTCAATTGCAATCAATCAGTAGTGATCAGGTTCAGATATGGATGCAACAAGGCCACACGGCCACATATGATGATCTATAACAATTTTAACGTAGAATGTATTAAGGCCACACGACCATAATCAAATTCGATTTCAAAGTGATAACACTAGGTCATTAGGGTTTTAACCATGTCAAGCAATTCAGATTCAGGTTTAAACAATCCTAATCAATATTTTCTAGGTGATCAAAACAAACAATTAACTTTCAAATCAAAATTAAAACCAATTTTCCAATTTAGGGTTTTAGGGATTTTGAAACTTTGATCTTTGATCAAAGGGATTGAATTTGAGATTCAAGACCCTTAAGGTTATGATTTTAATTGATCAATGGATCAATCTCGATTTATGGTTTAGGGGATCAGACTTATTCGAGCTCTGATTTACTCTTTTAGGGTTTGATCTATTATCCTAGGGTTTTATCTTAGAGATTAATTTTTAGGGTTTCAATCTTTACAAACAATCCAAATTCAATTCTCATGTTCTTAGAATTAGGGTTACCTTTTCTTTGCAGATTGTAGAAACCGGACCACCAAGAGAACGGATGAACCTCGAGCTGGACGCGAGCAGGAACGGGACGCGTCTGCTTCCTATCGGGTTCGCGAGCTGCTTCCTATCGGGTTTGCAAGCTGCTGGTCGGGATTGCGAGCTGGAGATGTCCGAGATGCAAGCTGAGGACGGATGGGATCGTCTTAAAGTGAGATCGGATGAGGCTGAGATGGTAATGCTTGCTGGAACGGACGGTATGCGATCGGGTTAGGGTTTAGGTGCGATCGTCGGCAAGGTTAGGTTTTAGGTGGTTGGCGATTTAGGCTCAGGGAGTTTAGAGAACGTTCGTGCTGATAACGTGTTGTAAAACAATAGATTTAGAGCTGAATGTTTATGTGTTTTATTAATCATAACATGGGTTCCTTTATATAAGGATTACAAGTCATAGAAAAAGGAAAGTATCCAAAACCTAAACCAACTAGGATTAGAAAAACTACTAATACATAATCATGGAAAGATAACAATTACAAGGAAAAGGAAATAGAGTTTCCTTTTCTCCAAAACATAAGTCGCGTCTCTCTCTCTCTCTCTCTCTAAGTGTATGGACCGGTTATGGACCGGGCCGGTTATGAACATCCATCAATTGATTTATAACAGTAAGTTCATTTTCAACGGAACACTAAAAATTACACCATTCCACCAACCCTAAACCCTAAACCATCAATCCTAAATCTTTTTTTTTTTTTGAAATACGAACCCTGAACCCTGAAACATCAACTCTAAACCCTAAACTCCGAAACATCAACTCTAAACCCTAAACCCTAAACCCTAAACCTTCAACTCTAAACCCTAAAACATCAACTCTAAACCCTAAACCCTAAACCATCAACACTAAACCCTAAACTATCAACACTAAACCCTAAACCCTAAAAAGTAAACTCTAAACCCTAAACCCTAAAACATCATCAAATCTAAACCCTACACCCTAAACTTCCAACTCTAAACCCTAAATCCTAAACCCTAAACCCTAAAATCCTAGAGTTGATGTTTTAGGGTTTAGATTTGAAGGTTTAGGGTTTTAGGGTTTTAGGGTTTTAGGGTTTTAGGGTTTAGGGTTTACGTTTAGGGTTTAGAGTTGATGTTTTAGGGTTTAGATTTGAAGGTTTAGGATTTTAGGGTTTAGGGTTTACGTTTAGGGTTTAGAATTGATGTTTTAGGGTTTAGATTTGAAGGTTTAGAGTTTAGGGTTTAGAGTTGATGTTTCAGGGTTTAGGGTTTAGAGTTGATGTTTCCTGGTTTAGGGTTTAAAGTTGATGATTTAGGGTTTAAAGTTGATGTTTTAAGTTTAAATTTAGGGTTTAGGGTTTAAGTTTAGGGTTTAGAGTTGATGTTTTAGGGTTTAGATCTGATGGTTTAGGGTTTAGGGTTTAGGGTCTAAGGTTGATGTTTCAGAGTTTAGGGTTTAGAGTTGATGTTTCATGGTTTAGAGTTTAAAGTTGATGATTTAGGGTTTAGAGTTGGTGTTTTAAGTTTAGATTAGTTAACCATATGTTTTTTTTTTTGTCAAAGTTAATGAAAAGATTATAAATGTCTTTTACCCTTCATTAATGATGAGTGTAAAAGTGGTTAGTGTAAACATGAAAAGTGGTACTTTGAAAATGATATTTTTGGCAATTTCTCTAAATAGTGTTATTTCAAATTTGATGTAATACTATTCATCACACCATATATTTAATATACATATTTTATTATGTTTCATTTAATATTATAGTTCAATTATTATTATTAATTAGTTCAATTTGTAAGTAAACATAAATATATTGTATTATTTGTATTTTTAATTACTTTTACATAATTAACTATTTTATTTTATTTTCGAGTAAAAAATCACTAAATGATTATTATCATTTACTTTATATTATTAAAAATAAATATCATAGAGCTTTATATTTTATTTTAATAATATAAAATTTAATTAGTATTTTTTAAATGTAGAAATTAATAACATAGGCTAGAAAAGATTAAAATGCATATTAAATTTGAAATAAACACTCAAAGCATAAAATAAATATATTATTTTTGTATGTGCTTTTCATAATTAATAGTTTGTAATTTTTAATATTTATATACAATAAATATATAAAAAAATAATATTGTTAAATCGAAAATATAAATATAAATAAATTATATATACTTAAAATTACAAAAGTTTAACAAACATAATATCTAAGTGTGATAAAATTATTATATGCAAATTATAATAATAAAAATATTTTTTTTTATTAAAACTGCAAAACATTAAATAATATATAATATGGAGAATTTCATATTTACCATTTTCATGGTACCATTTTCATCTTTATCACCACTAAAAAGACATTTTCAAAAATACTCTTTTCATTAAGTGGTAAAAGATTTTTGTACATTTGTTCTCTATATATATAATAAATTACTATTTAAATAAATAAAAATAATAAAAAATAATATTTTTTTTATGTTTTCGAATTATACTTTTTCAAATTCAAACTTTTTTATAAATTTTATTTTTTTGAATTTTTGTCTTTCGAAATTTTCTTTTTTTCAATTTTTTTTTTGAAAATCGAAAATTATGTTTAAAATTATTTTTAAAAATTTTTTAAAGTATTTATTTATATATTTATTAGAATTCTAAATTTTAGATTCCAAAATTTTTACCTTACTCTTCAACTTTAAATCCTAAGTCTAGATTAGTTAACCTTAGAGATATAACTTTCTTTTATTCTTTGTTAAAAGTGATTGTAAAATAGTTAGCTTAAATATATGAAAAGTAGCTGTATGAACGTGGTATTCGCCGGAATTTTTCAAAATTAATTGATTAGGTATTACAAAAACCCGGGGAAGGTAATAAGTATTAGCACGATGGAACCCAAATAGCGAAAATAATACGTCAATGCATAGAGCCCAAATTTAATAGTTTAGAAAGCCCAGTTATGTTTGATCGATTGTTTGAGACGTCAAAGCTTTCTAAATTTTGCATGTTGTGAACAACTTTCAAAAACACCGATAAACTTAGATGATTTATTCCCTTAGGCAAAGTCATGATTTTGTCAAAGGAGACATCATGACTCCTAAAAGATCCAATCTCAAGGTCAAAGCACAAGATGACATTTTTGAGGCTTTGGTAACCAGCTCAAGCTCCTTCAAAACCTTAAGCTTGTTGGTCCCATGACAAGCCATCGCTGAAATTTAGCGACATAAGAGATGAAATATCGTCACCTCGAAGAAAAGTTTAACGTTTATTTATTGTCATGTCCAAGTCAGTGCAAACTCATATACCTTCAGTTCTGCACATGACTATGATTTTTTTATTTTTTCAACTTCATCACTAAACATTTAAACAGCTGCATACCCAAGATTTTATAAGAAATATATTTTTGCATACAACTTATTCAAGTAGCATTTTTTATTTCCGAAATCAAATGTCTATAAATAAAAACAAAATTAGAATGGATAGAAAACAAACATACTATATATAAGCTTACACTACATAGAACCCCTACAAGACCATTTTGCTTTACATTAGAAAGGTCTCCAAGAATCATGAATCAATAAAGATTAAAAAAAAAAAGAGAGACTTTCCGAAACTTAATAACCTCAACAAATAGAGCACTTGAACCGGTCATGTCAACATACGACTTCCGCAGCTGACTATCGGTTTAATCTACAAAACAAAAATCTATTTTGATTTGACTAGTAAACCGGTACTGTGAGAATGAGAGTGGAGCCGGCTTAGTTCTGGTATCACGACAGCAGCATCACAAGAAGCAGAGACAGTACAAAGATCACCAAACGTGTTACCCCTTCACTGTAGAGACCTGAGAGATCAAAAACGAGAATACGCATTTCATACTAAACAGTTCTCCTTTAAAGTTATGTGAGAGAGATGATAAACTTACCAGGTTGCGAGGAGGCGGCAGCAGGAAGAGCAGGGATTGTAACAGCTGCAAGAAAAAAAGACCAAAGTTAAAGCACAAAAGAATTAAAAAAAATTGTGGAACCTAATAAACACGCACGTTTTTTACAGGTAGAGTCTGATGAAGATGAAGAAGAAGGCCATGGGGCAGGAATGTTGTCATTGAGATCACAAGTGAAGCTTATTCCCGTGTCTTGATCGAATATTGCATCTGATGGTAAGCTTGGTAATAGACAACCTGATTCTTTTTTAACCAACAAAAATAAATAAGAAATTAAAAATAAAAAAAATGATTCTCAAGTTTCCAAAAATGAAAAAAATCGAGGGAGTTTAATTCACACCTTGGCTTCCAACTGTTTGTATCCAACCACAATGCGTCATCAAAGCACATAAAATAAACGGTTAATAAAGATTTATAATTGAAATTAGAAAAAGTACAAGTTGAGAGAGTATAAAGTAGAGGAACCTTGAAGAGAGAAGTCTTTGAGACTTATATGACAAACGCTGAAGACATTCTTAGTGATGTTTAGCTTCTGTAGCTTTGTCCCCAGAGAGGTCGCGCAGTCCAAAGCTTGCAAATTAGTTATAAGTGCTTGCTTTTGTAGATGAGACACGTAACTCTCCATTGCACCACAACAACCCATTTGGTTACTCAGTTCGCTGCTGCAGTTACCACTTATCTCTCTCATGCCCGGAAAGACAAGAGGACAGACTGAAAAAAAAAACAAATAGACAAAAAAAATAGAATGTGACATGTCCACCAAAAACTCAAAAAGTTAAAATTTACTTTTTACCTCTATTGATTTTGCAGTTTGCTAATCCTCTGAGAGTTTCCTTAGCTTGAGAAGGTTCAAGCTTAGAAGCTAGCCAGCGGTGCACTACGTTCTTGCAGTCATTGATCCTAACCGAGTTATCGGTCAAAGGCTCTGATGCTTTCAGAGTTACATTAGTAGCTGCGTCGAGTATGGCGTTTTGGCAAGCCTGTTCGCAACACTCCTTCACAGGATCAACTTTCTCACAAGCCAAAAGAAGCTTTGATGTATCCACCGCGCTTTCAAACTCGTCGACGTTGATCACAGGGCACGAAGAAGCAGTGAGGTTCGACGAGTAAAGTGAACATATACTCCTAAGCCGACTCGAAGCGCCTTTGCCTACCAAGATTTTCTCTAAGTCCGAGACACAGTGCTTAGACTGGGTTCTGTTTAAAGCAAGCAGGCCAGTTTCTTTGCTGGCTTTGCCGAGGGTTATGGTGAGAGTAGCATCTAGCTGAGGACAGCACATGACATTGGCTAACAGTGGAGCAAAGACAGTCCAACAGTTGTGTGAAGTAGTCTGAATCAAACCTTCAGAAGCAGTGAAATTAAGCGAGCAAAGCCCTGGAAAAGATATCCAAACTCAGATTGGTATTAGAGTTTCTTTCACATACCAAAAGGCAAACTACAATGGAGAACAAACCGGATAGTTTGGGAATGGTGGTGTTGATGAATGGAACCATAGGAGAAGGTGCAATGAAGGGACGAAATGGTTGAGGAGAAGTATCTGGTGATGATATCTCTGGTAACAACTCCTCATCAGATGAACCTTTAAAACAAAAGCAATCAAAATCATCAACCTCTTTATAGACTAAAATATTCTCTGAAAAGAAACCTAATTTGTAAACTATAAACCCTAATCTAAACAACAAGATTGTTCCAACAAGTGAAATCTGATTCGAATCAGCAAGAAAAAAGAAATCAAACTTTGTATGAAGAAATGTACCAATCAGTTAAAGTCATGTCTTAAAACCCAAAATCATGAAGAGAATCAGAACTCACATAGAGATAGCATAAACATGAATTGAAGAACCACGAAGAGACCCATCTCAAATTCTGCTCTTCTCGTCATTTTCTCCCCCTTCCTCTCGAGCCCAGCTGAATTTTTTAACAGACAAAAAGACAGAGAGAGAGATATAGGTTATGGACTGAGATTCTCTGTCTTTTTCCCACTACCGAGAGTCCGAGAAATCACAATCTTGGTAAAACAAAAAAAAAAAAAGAAGAAGAAGAAGAAGAGAAAGTCGCTTTCTGCGATTTTCAACAAAAAAAATCTTGGTAGAGAAGATAGACACAAACAAAGAAGAAGAAACGCAGAAACAGCTCTCTTCGTTCACACTCTGCCGTGGAAGAAGAGAAGGCATTTATTACTCTCTCTCTCTTTCCCCATTAAATTCCCACCATTTTCTCTCTCTCACTCTACCTCTAATTTTAAACTCTTCACATAACCGGAAATTAAATAGTAAACCAAAATTGATCATGAATTTATCTTACCCACTAGTCTACACTCTACTGCACTTCTAGTTGATTCGACGTTCAGCGGACCGAGAATTAGATAACCGTTGGAGTAATTTATTAATCATGGATTAAGGACGGTCTATACAAACTGATTTTTGTGATGTACTATTAGATCGCATTTAAAACTTCATGACTTGGGGGCATGAAAGATATCTTATGGCTATTAATTATTGTTATGGTATTTATTTCAACTATATATATTGTTCAATGTGAATCACCTTATTTTTATTTTTATTTCTATTTCTATTTTTATTGTGCCTAATTAAAAAAAAATCTTGCAGAATCTTAAAGCATGTAAAAACGTGATTAGAGTAGTGAATGAAATTTTGAGTTGGTTCCAGACATTCTAAGAGCTACCTATATAATAGAGAGTTATGGACAAAAGTCGAGTGATGTCAAAAATTCTCAATTGATTCTCAAACCGCCACGTAAGCAAAATTAACATTCTAATTACGTGACAACTCAGCGAGATACTTTTTTTAATTAATACAAACTACAAGTTATAATTTTTTTAATGTTTCTCTATTAATATATAGGATATTACGAGATTAACAAAGCAAGATATATCTCCAGACCAACTAATGTTAAAGATTACTATTTTTCTTACTAAAATGGGTCAGGTCCACATCAAAACTAAGATTACAAAAATATAAATAGATTTCAGAGAATTAAAGCTCTTTCTTCGCTTCCCAAAGCTCTTTCTTCACTTCCCATCGTATGACATCAAAAGATTCTTCGACGAAACTAAAACATAAACAAAACAATACAAAAGAGGAGTTTCACTCCCCTCTCCTATCAGTTATTTTAGATGTGAGAGCTCTGGTCCTCTTTGATAGAACCGTATTATATAAACTACAGAGAACTAGATATTGTAAAAAATAAAATTGATAAAATTATACCAAAGATTAAAAAAATGATGATTCAACTGCAGAGTCGAGATATTATCTATTTCCTTAACTCAAAATACGTCCCGTAGTGCGACGGTTCGATAACGTAATGAATCCCAGGATACAACTGCAAAAAAATTCTGATTTGCGTCACTCTGTCAGAAGCCTGACGAAACTAGTTTTGTGTATTCTCTCAGACTCAAAAAATATCAAAGAGGAAAAAAATATGAGGGATTGATTTGTTTTCTCTGTGTGTATTATGAATGAGTTTCACGTATTGATATATAACTTCAAAAATCAAAACATACGTTATGTGATCAATGGAGTAAACTATCGTAATAATGAGAATTGATTCTCTATGGTTTTGACCAAACAAATCAAAGCCAAAAAAATACTTTATATGGGTTTGCATTTTTATGTTCAAATAAAACATAAAAGATCAACATATAAAATTCGAAAGATTTAGTTATTGACATATTGTCCAATAAACAAAATCAATTTCAAATTCAAACCCAAATATCCAAAATGATCCATTTTCTAAATGTTTTACACTTAGCCAAATTTAAAGTTTTATATGCTTTGCATATCACTCACTTTGGATCTCCATTTCTCATTCAACACAACTCTGATTTTGACAAGCAAATACACTAACTCATAGTGTTCATGGTGACGATTACATCGTGCCCAAATTTCGGTCTTTCCGACAGACGTCTCCGTCGAAAAAACCCATTGAAAAATGGTCTGCACCACTATGTCAAAAACGAGTTCCAACACTCTTCTCAAAGCTGCATCCACTGATACACATTATTTTGTATTTTGATCTCTTACTCTAACTCTAGCCTTCTTAAGACACCGAGGAAAGTTCATCGCAATGTTTCAATGGAATTCAATATCTTCTTCTCTCAGATATTAAAGTAAGAAATGATACTTGTTGATTGTGCTAGTTTTGTGGTTAAACGGCCCAATGACCTAATTAACGAGGTATGGGATTGCAAAGTTGTTCCCTTTTGGACCATCTCTAGGGGTACGCCACATCAGCCACCTTTGCAAACAAACGAGAGGCAAAATCAAAAGCATATGTTTGTTATTTTCATGCTGAACGGCAAACAAAGTGTAAGATATACATTGAGACTTAAGAGTTCAATCATGATCGAAGGAGAACACTACAAGAAAAACACTTAGTACCCGACGACCAGTATTGTCATAAAGTTGTCGGAATTGATGAGTTCCGGTGACTTTCCGAGAAACTTCAAATAGTCGGAGTTTGGGTCTCGGAAACTCACAGTTGTCGCCAAGTTCTCGGTAAATTACCGACAAATTATGTTCTCGGTTCGTTGTCGGTAATCTTTATCAGAAATTTATGGTTATTTTCCGAGATCAAAATCCCGATGAAAGTGATGATCACAAAATCATTGGAGACTTCCGAGTGATTTCCGAGGAAAATTGTGAAGATTGAAAAAAAAAACGAAACAAATTTCTCATATCATTCGTCACACTAGTTTTGGGTTCATGTTGCTTTCTATCATGCTGGAGTTTCATTATCTGTTTTTGAACAATCAACAATTCATTCTCTGGTTTTGACAGTTACTCAATCTTTCATGCTCTGTTTTTGAGCAATCAACTATCCATTATTTTAAGAAGAAAACAAATCAGATTATTCTTGACTTGGGCTCGATCGTTTCTCTGTTTGTGACATTTCTTGAATCTATCATGCTCTGTTTCTGAGCAATTAGCAATCCATTCTTTTAAGAAGAAAACAAAACAAAGTTTTTCATAAGCATTTGATTATAATTTATATCAAGAATATCAAGCAGAGTAGAAATAGAAAAGAGTGAAGAATGTCCCGTGATATGATGATATAGATGAGTAAATGGGATTATACTCATTCCTTAAGCATTGTTACCTTCTTCGGTGTTTGGGTATCAGAGAGAAGCGTTGAATGAAAACTAATTAAGAAAAGATGAAGTGAGACTGCGAGAGTGGTAAGAAATTGTGGTTTGTTTTTTTTTTATAATAAGATGCTACCCACATACATGTTTATCGGTATTCTCTTGGAAACCTAATTACTAAATTTTCACCGGGAGTTTCAAGATTTCAAAATTTTAAAGCGTCAAACACAGTTTCAGATTCTGAGAATTTACCGACAATTTGGATTAAGCTTTCCCGAGCTCTTTCTGTCAACATGCTGGCGTCAAACAGAGTTTCAGATTCTGAGAAATTACCGATGATCTGGATTAAACTTTCCCGAGCTCTTTCCGACAACATGCTCTCGCCGGTAAATTTTGAGAGAATTCCGACAAACCTTTTGAGAAACTTCCGACAAAACCAGTTCATCGGAATATTCCGACAACTTTTCATGAGAAATTTCCAACAAAACCGGTTTGTCGATAATTTCCGAGGAACTACCGACCCGAGTGTTCATTCCCCGGGAAATTGTCAGTAAGTCGTGGTTACTATCCCGACGACTCTTGTTCTCAGGAAATTTTGTCGGAGTTTATGTTGTTTTCTTGTAGTGGAAAAAATGGAATCAAACATTGTAACGTTTCCGAATCATGAAAGAACCTAAGAGATGAAACCGATACATCAAGCTTTATGAGTCTAATCTCTCAGAAGAAGGTCAGTCTCAGTAACCATGCCAAAAAAAGCCTATATTTTCACCAAGAGAAACAAACAAAACAAGAAATGAAGATTAGACCAGTTTAACACAAATTGGCGGTATAACAGTTCTCGTAGGTCAAAACTCAAAAGTTTAGACCAATATAGAACAAGTTTGCACCAGTAAATCATTAAGCTGCAACGAAAGAAACCAAGTTATGTATTCATCTTGACACGGCCTTATCCCCTAAACATAATTTGAACCTGAAGATTCCACCTTCTGTATCGATTAAGATTCAAAACAGGAAAGAAACACACTTAAGAACCATGTAAGTTCTCACACTACTTGTTGTTCTTAGTTTCTATTATCTACGAACCATATCTTACTCGTCGTCATATAAAGTTTTTTCCCATGTCAGATATATAAACGAGTTGGATCCGGATCAAATTGAGATTGCAAAAACTTAATGAAAACCTCTAATCTTTTCCTAATACTGTCATAGTCTAGTTAAACACTATATTTCGTGAAGATAGCCAACAACTCAGTCACAAGCTGCTTATCATCGTGTTTCATCACATACCTTTTCAAAAATACCTCATCGGAACAAACGAAGACACAACCCATAGGAGGTGGTAATTACCAGTTCCAACCAAACCTTTAGACATGAGAGCTTTGATTATGTTACACCAAGGCACAATCCTCTTGTCCATGCTGTATCCAACCACCCGAGGAAACAAAGACACAGCTTTAACTGGCCAATTCATCTGCTTCACCACAAACTCAACCTTCTCCTTCACCACCATTGTAGAATGAGTAATGCACTGCGGAAAACACTTGACCATCACCATTACCTCATCTCTGGTGAATCCTAGGCCTAGAAACGTTTCAATGAAGTTCAGTATTTTGTTCTCCGACACCATCAGAAGGTTTGGACACTTCTTGAAAACTTCCCACACGTGTTCCGCAGAGAAGCCTAACCTTGTGCATAAAACATCGACTTTCTCTTGAGTTGTTTTGTCGCTCAATAGGTAAACAGCGTTGGGGGCTTGGACGAACTTAGAGGTGGTGGGATCAAAGCCCATCTCAAGGACCTTCTTGAGGGTTTCATCGAATCTTTCTTTCCCAGTTACGGTCTGGAAGTTGGAGACGAGCAGAGAGAATAAAAGCTTCTGAGGCACACCCAAATCTCTCAAAACCAATATGTTTCTAAGTTTGTTCTCCTGTCTACTACCCTCTCTCAAACAAGATTGAGGAGGTAACTTCTTCAAACTCTTGTCGGCTTCTATGACCTCTTTGGCGAAATCATAGTATATGCTGAAAGCTTTGTCCTTTTTGATTCTCAAGATCTTGGGAACTTTCGAAAGAATCGCAGTGAGCTCAAGGTTGAAGCTCCTCTCGAGTGTAAAAACTGAAACTTGGGAGCCAATGATTTCTCAGAATCTTCTGTAAGCAGTTGAGGGTAGCTCGTGACGATGCTGGAGATCTAAGAATCTGTGAAACTATAACTTTTAAGAAGATTCAGAACAGAATCAGGGTTGCCCTTGCTCTCGGAGTCGGAGCTGACTTTCCTCCAGGTTGATTCTGCGAGTTTTGTAGTGAAACCAAGTGAATCAACCATGTAAGAGACTGTAAAAATCTTTCCTTTTCCACCATCTTGAGCAGCACTAGCAGAGGAGTACACATTTTGCAAAGGGTTCACTGCAACTCTCAGACGACGCATACAATTCTGCAGCTCGAAAGATCTTCTTCCATGTAGCATCAGAGAATACATTACAAGCCAACTTGGATCCCTGTCTGGAAAGGAAACTAGGGTTTATGAGTAAAACAATTATGGGTGGAACATGCGTAACAGATGATTTATATTTTAACTATATTTGGATTGAAGTTTCAGAGATTGCAGTTTTGCGGGAAAATGATTGAATTGGCAGTTCTGGCGGGAAAGTTATTTATTTTGTAGTTTTGGCAAAAAATGTGATTTCACGATTTTGGTTGGAAAATTTTATTTTGCGGTTTTGGCGAGAAAATATAACTTTGTGATTTTGGTAAGAAAAGTAATTTTGTAATTTTAGCATGAAAAATGATTTTGCAGTTTTAGAAAGAAAAGTGATTTTACTCTGTATACTATCTCTATTACTTGACTTTAGTACAATATGATTTAGTTCAGTATTTTGCGGTTCATGAGTGGCTTTACTTTACAATCATAATCAAAGTCAAGTGATGTCAAAAAAAAAAAAAAGTTCAAGTGAAATTTTAAGTGGATTTTTTCCCGAAATTATGGTGTCGCTTGTTTGTTTGTTCACGTTATCCATTTGGATGAAAATGCAATCGACGTTTATTTTGTGCATTAAAATCTAACATTCAGATAAACCATCCGACTGCATTTTTAAAAAGCCACCTCAAATTTTTATTTAAATGAAAGTGAAACTCATTTTGACTCAAAAAAAAAGAAAGAAAATGAGATTCACATATTATTTGGATACATCTAGTTGGATTCAAAATGATAAATGGACAAAATAACTCTTTTAAATTTAAAATGGTCTTTCTAAATTTAATATTATGAAATTACATATTAGTTTCAAATAAAAAACATATTTTCTGCAAAATTGTATTTTCTGCCAAAACCATAAAAGTCGTGGAATCATATTTTCCGCCAAACAGCAAAATAAATATTTTCACAAAAATCATGAAAACTGTTATAAATCAATTGGTGGATGTCCATAACCAGCCCGGTCCATAACCGGCCCATACACTTAGAGAGAGAGACGGCCCAACCCTAGAGAGATAGAGGCGGCCGCGAGACTTGGAGAGGAGAGAGAGGCGGCTACAACTTGCATATTTCCTAATACGTTTATGTTTATGATTTGTAATCTTTCATATTATTGTATTTTCATTTATCTCTCTTGTAACCCCTATATAAAGAGAACACTTATTCATTAATAATATACAGAAACTTACAGATCTAAATCCTAAGTTTCACAACACGTTATCAGCACAATATTCTCTAACACCCTGAGCCTAAAACCAAATCGCTAAAACTCTAAAACCCTAAATGAAAAGGAATCTGCCTCGGAACTTCAAAGAAGCCGTTCTCCCAAACCGTGAGGACCCAGAAAACGATCAAGATATCAAATCGAAGCCCTGGCCTAGAAAAACCAGTCAGTGCAAACCGCTTGTCGATCTGACCACCGACGCGCTCTCACGCACAAATACAGTGTACGCCGATTTGCTTTGGAACCCTATTCCGAACCCGACGATACCGACGAACCCTAATACGTTCGCGACTCCGTTCCAGCTCGCGTCCAATACAGCTCGTGTCCAGCTTGCATCCCAGCCAGCTCGCCTCCCGATCGTGTCTAAGCTCGAGGTTCATTCTTGGTGGTCCGGTTTCTACAAACAACTAAACTAAAGGTATTTCAAATTCTAAGAACATAATGAATCGAATTTGGTTGACTGTAAAGAATGAAACCCTAAAATATAATCTCTAAGATGAAAGTCATAGGATAATAGATCAATCCCTAAGCGAGTAAATCAAAGCTCTATAAGTTCGATCTCCAAACCCTAAAAATCGAGATTGATCCATTGATCAATTAAAATCAGAACCTTAAAGGTTTTGAATCTCAAATCAAATCCCTTTGATCTAAGATCAAAATTTCGAAATCCCTAAACCCTAATTCGAAAACTATTGATTAATTAAAACTGATTGATTGATTGAGATTGAATTTGATCATCCTGAAATTGAAATTGCTTGTTAATAAAATCGAAACCCTAAAACCCTAATTCTGAAAATCGATTTTGATTGTTTGAAATTGAACATTGATTGGTTGATTTGATCACCCAGAACTATTGTTAGGGTTGTTCAAACTCGAATCTGATTGTTTGGCTTGTTTAAACTAAAACCCTAATGACCTAGTTTAGATTATTTTAAAATAGAAATCTGAAACTACATATTAGGTTAAACTGTTATAGACTTGATCATACTCATGGCCGTGTGGCCTTATTGCATTCATACCATAACTTAATCACATTGATTGATTGCAATTACACTTAGAACTTATTGCAAAGGGTTCACTGCAATTCTCAGACGACGCATACAATTCTGCAACTCGAAAGATCTTCTTCCATGTAGCATCAGAGAATACATTACAAGCCAACTTGGATCTCTGTCTGGAAAGGAAACTAGGGTTTATGAGTAAAACAATTATGGGTGGAACATGCGTAACAGATGATTTATATTTTAACTATATTTGGATTGAAGTTTCAGAGATTGCAGTTTTGCCGGAAAATGATTGAATTGGCAGTTCTGGCGGGAAATTTATTTTGTAGTTTTAGCAAAAAATATGATTTCACGATTTTGGTTGGAAAATTTTATTTTGCGGTTTTGGCGAGAAAATATAACTTTGTGATTTTGGTAAGAAAAGTAATTTTGTAATTTTAGCATGAAAAATGATTTTGCAATTTTAGTAAGAAAAGTGATTTTGTGGTTTTGTTAGAAATAAATTATTTATTGTTTTAGCGGGAAAACGTTATTTCACAATTGTGGTAGAAAATGATTTTTTGGTCTTTATGGGATAATGTGATTTCACGATTTTGTCGGAATATTTTTTTTTGGGGAAAAATATGTTTTTGTTGTGAAACTTAGGATTTAGAACTGTAAGTTTCTATATATTATTAATGAATAAGTGTTCCCTTTATATATGAGTTACAAGGGAGATAAATAGAAATACAATAATAGGAAAGATTACAAATCATAAACGTAAACGAATTAGGAAATAGGCAAGTTGTAGCCGCCTCTCTCTCCTCTCCAAGTCTCGCGGCCGCCTCTCTCTCTCTAGGGTTGGGCCGTCTCTCTCTCTAAGTGTATGGGCCGGTTATGGACCGGGCTGGTTATGGACATCCACCAATTGATTTATAACACTCTCCCTTGGATGCCATAACCATACAGGGATTGTAATACGCTTAATGTTGCCTCATTAAAACCTTATCAGAAAAACCCAGTGGGACAAAACCATGATGAAGGAAAAAGAGTACAACACGTTCTACTCCCCTGATTTGAACCTCAGTGGAGGTCCTTCAGCCTACGCATCTCAATCTGATGCGTGAGCTTCCTGAACGTGCAGGTAGGAAGTGGCTTGGTGAATAGGTCAACTGAATTTTCACTGGATCGTACTTGGACGACCTGGACCTCACCGGCTTTCTGAAGCTCGTGAGTAAAGAAGAACTTAGGCAATATGTGCTTTGTCCTATCACCTTTTATGTAACCGTCCTTGAGCTGAGCAATGCACGCATCATTGTCCTCATACATCACAGTTGGCTTTTTTCACTCGGCCATCCTGCAATCAGCTCGGACATGTTGGGTCATCGACCTCATCCAAACACACTCGCGGCTGGCCTCATGTATGGCCAAGATTTCCGAGTGATTAGATGAAGTGGCCGCGATGGTTTGTTTCATGGAATGCCATGATATGGCCATACCTCCATGTGTAAAGACATATCCTGTCTGTGATCGAGCTTGATGTGGATCTGATAAAAAACCAGCATCAGCAAAGCCAACTAAACCATCTTTTTTATGGTTAGTATAATATAGACCCAAGTCTTTCGTTCCTTGCAAGTAACGAAGGACATTTTTGATCCCATTCCAATGCCTCTGGGTCGGACATGAGCTAAACTTAGATAGTAGGTTCACGACAAAGCTTATATCAGGCCGTGTGTGAGTTGCCAAGTACATTAAAGCTCCTATGGCACTGAGATATGGTATTTCGGGACCTAGGTCATCTTCATCGTCCATCTTGGGACAGAATGGGTCAGTGTCCAGGCCGAGAGACCTCACGACCATGGGACTGGTCAGAGAATGGCAATCGGCCATATTGAATCTCTTGAGTACCTTTTCAGTGTATGCCATCTGATGCACAAGGATCCCATAATTTATGTACTCAAATTATAATCCCAAACAAAATTTTGTTTTCCCGAGATCTTTCATCTCGAATTCCTTCTTAAGGTATTCAACCGCTTGGGAAATTGTATCCAGAGGTTCCTATGATATTCAGATCATATATTTCGATGATTATCAATATTGTTCTCGAGAACTTGCTGTACATTCAGCTCAATACCCTCTAGTACTTTCATTATCCAGTGGACCATATAAATATGCAGCCACTACATCAGTTTGCTGCAAGTCTAATTTTCTCTCTTATATAGCCAGACTTATGAGAAATCTTAAAAGTAGTTGCATCCACCACATGGGAGTATATCTCCTCATAATCTATTACTGGTCTTTGTGAGAATCCTTGTGCAACATTAGCTTTATATCTCACGATTTCTATTCCTCACAAGACCCATTTATATCCACTGGTTTTAACATCATATGGCGTCTTAATCATATGGCCAAATACGTCTTTCTTCTTTAAACTATTTAACCCCACGTTTTCATTCAATCTGTTCTACGAGTGCACACTCTTATATTGACGTGGGTTCATGATCCTCGCTTATATTCATAAATTCAAGTGCTACTTTGTATAATCTTATGTCGACATTCCTTATTGTGTTCCATTATGTGTCCAAACATGATATAATTGATTGAGATTCATTATTATCAGGAGCTTTAATACTTTGCAGCTTGGCGTCCCAAGCTACATTGTATGGTACCTGTACCTTAGCGCCGGCCGGCCTTATCTCTATGTCTGGTATGGTTTCCTTGACCTCAGATTTTTTTTATCATTCTATGCACCTTTCTCTTTTGTTTCCGAGGATTCTTATCTTTTGGAACTTATTGGTCTATCTTGTATAGACTCTATAGCAACTTGACTGTGTCTCTCTTGGACATCAATTTAGTTGGTGCTTTACAAGCTGGTTTATATATGACTTAGTCATTCTTTTTTGGGTCAGCAAATGTGTCTGCATTTGATTAGCTAGCTTTGTAAATGTATAATCTATGGACGTCTATTTCACATTCTTTAGTTCGAGGATCTTTCCAAGACAATGATGGTCGATGCCATTATGTTTCTCTTACCAGGTTATTATTTTCTCCCCCTAATGTTGGATAGTCGGATCCATTAAACTTTGCAATCCGTGTTCTTAGCCACTAAATAGATCACCCATATTTGGCTCAAGGTACTTCATTATTTGTGGGAGATTCATATCCAACATATATCCCCATCCTCATCCTCTTCTAAGGATCCATCTTAGACGACACATATATTTGTGGTGGCTTATCCAAATATCTCAAAATGCTATATGTCTGGCTCATGACCCGTAATAAATTTGAGATGGGAATATCTATACTCACTTAATGGTCTGATGCTTATTAGTTAAGAAGCATGTAAATTTGTGTGTCCCCAAGCCTTGGACTGAGAGTTTGGACCTATGGGTAATGACCAATACAGATTTATAAAAAGATTCAGCCAAGCTATATATAGTATGGACATGTGCGGATTTGTCCTCACTGCCCCCTCATGGACATACTATAATCTTTAAGTGCTTTGGGACATCGTGGCCTAATGAGTTTCCCTTGTGTTCATGCTACACACGTGAGATTCTATGGGATAACTCTTTGTGCCCTTTCCAATATCAATTTTGCATCATGTTTTGGACCAGGATAGCCAATCCGGTCATACCATAAAGTGTATAATTTCGTGGGTAAACCATTCTGGTTACCATGACTATTGCCTCTATCATACTGATCTTGGTATAGTCTAGATCAATAGAGAATGCATGTATAGTTTTTTAGGACTCATTATGGCCTTGGGCGATTTTATACATATATCTGAAAGAACTCTTTGTTTCTTTCGCCCATTGTTTCAATATGGAAACCATTCATTCTTATATCTCTATATAATCTCAATGGCTTTTTCTGGGTTAATAGAAAGCATCTAAATGCTTGCCCTTATGCATATCTGGCCATAGCCCTTAATGTGTACCATACCCGTAAATCATATTGGCGTTTTCAAAAATCATTCATTCTTTTTATTAAGTTTTAATAAAACAAGTTCATAGAAATGAAAAACATCAAAACAAATAACATATAATTTAGATTACAAATGTCGAAATCAATCTTCAGTTTTTTTAGACAATCTGAAGTTTCATAATCCATAAGATCGTCCTTCTCATGATTGAAGTTGTTTTCATCATCTTGGTAAGTCATATGGGCTTCAGGATTCTTCCCTTTCAAGCTCTCTTGATAGAGGTCAACTAGATGCTTGGGAGTCCTACAAGTCTTAGCCCAATGATTGCTCATTCCCCATCTATGGCACACGTATTTCTCTGAGCCACGGTCCCGTCCATGGTCTCGACCATTTCCTCGCCCGCGGCTAAAGGATCTTCGACCGCGGCCACGTCCGTTCGATTTATCTCGACCACGGCCATGCTGGCCGTTTCCTTGGACGTGGTTGGACTCTTTATTGTCCTCTGTAGCGTGTGCATCAGGTAGTGGAGCTGATCCAAGTGGTCTCATATGATTGTTTCTCATTAGTAATTCATTGTTCTGCTTAGCGAGCAAGATACAAGAAATAAGATTAGCATAGGTTTTGAAACCTTTCTCTCGGTACTGTTGTTGTAACAGCACATTGCTTGCATGGAAAGTGGAAAAAGTTTTCTCAAGCATATCCTGTTCCGTAATACTTTCACCACACAATTTCATTTTAGAAACAATCTTAAACAGTGCAGAGTTATATTCGTCCACAGACTTATAGTCTTGGATCCTCAGATTCGTCCAATCAAACCGAGCTTTTGGTAAGATCACCGTTCTCTGGTGATCATATCTCGATTTCAATTCATTCCAAAGATCTAGTGGATTCTCAATGGTTAGGTATTGATCCTTGAGACTCTCAGCTAGATGATGACGAATGATCAAGATGGCTCTGTAACGATCCTTTTCATTGGCATTATTGTTCTCGGTGATACACTCACCGAGTCCCTTGGATTTCAGGATGATCTTAGCATCGAGCGCCCACTTAAGGTAATTGTCTCCAGATAGATTTAGGGCAGTGAAATCAAGGTTGTTGATTTTCGACATCTGAAGTTATAGATTAATATTTTTAGATCTTTTAGGAATAGTTTTTAATGTTTAAACGATTAGGGTTTTATGTTCAAACAATCAAGCAAGCCTTTACAGCCAAGATCTATGCCTCACGGCCAATGAGCAAGCCACACGGCCATGGATGCAAACTAGTTCGTTTTTATACATTTAGTTTGTCGTGTAATTGCAATCCTAACATGGTTTGTTTCTATCAGTTCATGATGCAATCAAAACAAGCAAACCTATCGGCCAAGCAAAGATCAAGCCACACGGCAATTTGATTCAATTCAACACCATTCATAGAATAAGTTCTACGTGTAATTGCAATCAATCAATGTGATTAAGTTATGGTATGAATGCAATAAGCCCACACGGCCATGAGTATGATCAAGTCTATAACAGTTTAACCTAATATGTAGTTTCAGATTTCTATTTTGAAATAATCTAAACTAGGTCATTAGGGTTTTAGTTTAAACAAGCCAAACAATCAGATTCGAGTTTGAACAACCCTAACAATAGTTCTGGGTGATCAAATCAACCAATCAATGTTCAATTTCAAACAATCAAAATCGATTTTCAGAATTAGGGTTTTAGGGTTTCGATTTTATTAACAAGCAATTTCAATTTCAGGATGATCAAATTCAATCTCAATCAATCAATCAGTTTTAATTAATCAATAGTTTTCGAATTAGGGTTTAGGGATTTCGAAATTTTGATCTTAGATCAAAGGGATTTGATTTGAGATTCAAAACCTTTAAGGTTCTGATTTTAATTGATCAATGGATCAATCTCGATTTTTAGGGTTTGGGGATCGAACTTATAGAGCTTCTATTTACTCGCTTAGGGATTGATCTATTATCCTATGACTTTCATCTGAGAGATTATATTTTAGGGTTTCATTCTTTACAGTCAACCAAATTCGATTCATTATGTTCTTAGAATTCGAAATACCTTTAGTTTAGTTGTTTGTAGAAACCGGACCACCAAGAATGAACCTCGAGCTTAGACACGATCGGGAGGCGAGCTGGTTGGGATGCGAGCTGGACACGAGCTGTCTTGGACGCGAGATGGAACGGAGTCGCGAACGTATTAGGGTTCGTCGGTATCGTCGGGTTCGGAATAGGGTTCCAAAGCAAATCGGCGTGCACTGTATCTGTGCGTGAGAGCGCGTCGGTGGTCAGATCGACAAGCGGTTTGCACTGACTGGTTTGTCTAGGCCAGGGCTTCGATTTGATATCTTGATCATTTTCTGGGTCCTCACGGTTTGGGAGAACGGCTTCTTTGAAGTTTCGAGGCAGATTCCTTTTCATTTAGGGTTTTAGAGTTTTAGCGATTTGGTTTTAGGCTCAGGGTGTTAGAGAATATCGTGCTGATAACGTGTTGTGAAACTTAGGATTTAGAACTGTAAGTTTCTATATATTATTAATGAATAAGTGTTCTCTTTATATAGGGGTTACAAGAGAGATAAATGAAAATACAATAATATGAAAGATTACAAATCATAAACATAAACGTATTAGGAAATATGCAAGTTGTAGCCGCCTCTCTCTCCTCTCCAAGTCTCGCGGCCGCCTATATCTCTCTAGGGTTGGGCCGTCTCTCTCTCTAAGTGTATGAGCCGGTTATGGACCGGGCTGGTTATGGACATCCACCAATTGATTTAAAACAGTTTTCATGATTTTTGTGAAAATATTTATTTTGCTGTTTGGCGGAAAATATGATTCCACGACTTTTATGGTTTTGGCAGAAAATACAATTTTGCAGAAAATATGTTTTTTATTTGAAAATAATATGTAATTTCATAATATTAAATTTAGAAAGACCATTTTAAATTTAAAAGAGGTATTTTGTCCATTTATCATTTTGAATCCAACTAGATGTATCCAAATAATGTGTGAATCTCATTTTCTTTCTTTTTTTTGAGTCAAAATGAGTTTCACTTTCATTTAAGTAAAAATTTGAGGTGGCTTTTTAAAAATGCAGTCAGATGGTTTATCTGAATGTTAGATTTTAATGCACAAAGTAAACGTCGATTGCATTTTCATCCAAATGGATAACGTGAACAAACAAACGAGCGACACCATAATTTCGGGAAAAAAATCCACTTAAAACTTCACTTTAATTTTTTTTTTTTTTGACATCACTTGACTTTGATTATGATTGTAAAGTAAAGCCACTCATGAACCGCAAAATACTGTACTAAATCATACTGTACTAAAGTCAAGTAATAGAGATAGTATACAGAGTAAAATCACTTTTCTTTCTAAAATTGCAAAATCATTTTTCATGCTAAAATTACAAAATTACTTTTCTTACCAAAATCACAAAGTTATATTTTCTCGCCAAAACCGCAAAATAAAATTTTCCAACCAAAATCGTGAAATCACATTTTTTGCCAAAACTACAAAATAAATAACTTTCCCGCCAGAACTGCCAATTCAATCATTTTCCTGCAAAACTGCAATCTCTGAAACTTCAATCCAAATATAGTTAAAATATAAATCATCCATTACGCATGTTCCACCCATAATTGTTTTACTCATAAACCCTAGTTTCCTTTCCAGACAGAGATCCAAGTTGGCTTGTAATGTATTCTCTGATGCTACATGGAAGAAGATCTTTCGAGTTGCAGAATTGTATGCATCGTCTGAGAGTTGCAGTGAACTCTTTGCAAAATGTGTACTCCTCTGCTAGTGCTGCTCAAGATGGTGGAAAAGGAAAGATTTTTACAGTCTCTTACATGGTTGATTCACTTGGTTTCACTACAAAACTCGCAGAATCAACCTGGAGGAAAGTCAGCTCCGACTCCGAGAGCAAGGGCAACCCTGATTCTGTTCTGAATCTTCTTAAAAGTTATAGTTTCACAAATTCTCAGATCTCCAGCATCGTCACGAGCTACCCTCAACTGCTTACAGAAGATTCTGAGAAATCTTTGGCTCCCAAGTTTCAGTTTTTACAGTCGAGAGGAGATTCAACCTCTGAGCTCACTGCGTTTCTTTCGAAAGTTTCCAAGATCCTGAGAATCAAAAAGGACAAAGCTTTCAGCAGATACTATGATTTCGCCAAAGAGGTCATAGAAGCCGACAAGAGTTTGAAGAAGTTACCTCCTCAATCTTGTTTGAGAGAGGGTAGTGGACAGGAGAACAAACTCAGAAACATATTGGTTTTGAGAGATTTGGGTGTGCCTCAGAAGCTTTTATTCTCTCTGCTCGTCTCCAACTTCCAGACCGTAACTGGGAAAGAAAGATTCGAGGAAACCCTCAAGAAGGTCCTTGAGATGGGCTTTGATCCCACCACCTCTAAGTTCGTCCAAGCCCTCAACGCTGTTTACCAATTGAGCGACAAAACAACTCAAGAGAAAGTCGATGTTTTCTGCACAAGTTTAGGCGTCTTTGCGGAACACGTGTGGGAAGTTTTCAAGAAGTGTCCAAACCTTCTGATGGTGTCGAGAACAAAATACTGAACTTCATTGAAACGTTTCTAGGCCTAGGATTCACCAGAGATGAGGTAATGATGATGGTCAAGTGCTTTCCGCAGTGCATTACTTATTCTACAATGGTGGTGAAGGAGAAGGTTAAGTTTGTGGTGAAGCAGATGAATTGGCCAGTTAAAGCTGTGTCTTTGTTTCCTCGGGTGGTTGGATACAGCATGGACAAGAGGATTGTGCCTTGGTGTAACGTAATCAAAGCTCTCATGTCTAAAGGTTAGCTTGGAACTGGTGAATTACCACCTCCTATGGGTTGTGTCTTCGTTTGTTCCGATGAGGTGTTTTTTGAAAAGGTATGTGATGAAACACGATGATAAGCAGTTTGTGACTGAGTTGCTGGCTATCTTCACGAAAGATAGTGTTTAAATAGACTATGACAGTATTAGGAAAAGATTAGAGGTTTTCATTAAGTTTTTGCAATCTCAATTTGATCCGGATCCAACTCGTTTATATATCTGACATGGGAAAAAACTTTATATGACGACGAGTAAGATAATGTTCATAGATAATTGCAACTAAGAACAACAAGTAATGTGAGCACTTACATGGTTCTTAAGTGTGTTTCTTTCCTGTTTTGAATCTTAATCGATACAGAAGGTGGAATCTTCAGGTTCAAATTATGTTTAGGGGATAAGGCCGTGTCAAGATGAATACATAACTTGGTTTCTTTCGTTGCAGCTTAATGATTTACTGGTGCAAACTTGTTCTATATTGGTCTAAACTTTTGAGTTTTGACCTACGAGAACTGTTATACCGCCAATTTGTGTTAAACTGGTCTAATCTTCATTTCTTGTTTTGTTTGTTTCTCTTGGTGAAAATATAGGCTTTTTTTGGCATGGTTACTGAGACTGACCTTCTTCTGAGAGATTAGACTCATAAAGCTTGATGTATCGGTTTCATCTCTTAGGTTCTTTCATGATTCGGAAGCGTTATCATGTTTGATTCCATTTTTTCCACAACAAGAAAACAACGTAAACTCCGACAAAATTTCCTGAGAACAAGAGTCGTCGGGATAGTAACTACGACTTACTGACAATTTTCCGGAGAATGAACACTCGGGTCGGTAGTTACCCGGAAATTATCGACAAACCGGTTTTGTTGGAAATTTCTCATGAAAAGTTGTCGGAATATTCCGATGAACTGGTTTTGTCGGAAGTTTCTCAAAAGGTTTGTCGGAATTCTCTCAAAATTTACCGGCGAGAGCATGTTGTCGGAAAGAGCTCGGGAAAGTTTAATCAGATCATCGGTAATTTCTCATAATCTGAAACTCTGTTTGACGCCAGCATGTTGACGGAAAGAGCTCGGGAAAGCTTAATCCAAATTGTCGGTAAATTCTCAGAATCTGAAACTGTGTTTGGCGCTTTAAAATTTTGAAATCTTGAAACTCCCGGTGAAAATTTAGTAATTGGATTTCCAAGAGAATACCGATAAACATGTATGTGGGTAGCATCTTATTATAAAAAAAACAAGCCACAATTTCTTACCACTCTCGCAGTCTCACTTCATCTTTTCTTAATTAGTTTTCATTCAACGCTTCTCTCTGATACCCAAACACCGAAGAAGGTAACAATGCTTAAGGAATGAGTATAATCTCATTTACTCATCTATATCATCATATCACGGGACATTCTTCACTCTTTTCTATTTCTACTCTGCTTGATATTCTTGGATATAAATTATAATCAAATGCTTATGGAAAACTTTGTTTTGTTTTCTTCTTAAAAGAATGGATTGCTAATTGCTCAGAAACAGAGCATGATAGATTCAAGAAATGTCACAAACAGAGAAACGATCGAGCCCAAGTCAAGAATAATCTGTTTTGTTTTCTTCTTAAAATAATGGATAGTTGATTGCTCAAAAACAGAGCATGAAAGATAACTGTCAAAAACAGATAATGAATTGTTGATTGTTCAAAAACAGATAATGAAACTCCAGCATGATAGAAAGCAACATGAACCCAAAACTAGTGTGACGAATGATATGAGAAATTTGTTTCTTTTTTTTTTCAATCTTCACAATTTTCTTTGGAAATCACTCGGAAGTCTCCAATGATTTTGTGATCGTCACTTTCATTAGGATTTTGATATCGGAAAATACCCATAAATTTCCGATAAAGATTACCGACAACGAACTGAGAACATAATTTTTCGGTAATTTACCGAGAACTTGGCGAAAACTGTGAGTTTCCGAGACCCAAACTCCGACTATTTGAAGTTTCTCGGAAAGTCACCGGAACTCATCAATTCCGACAACTTTATGACAATACTGGCCGTCAGGTACTAAGTGTTTTTCTTGTAGTGTTCTCCTTCGATCATGATTGAACTCTTAAGTCTCAATGTATATCTTACACTTTGTTTACCGTTCAGCATGAAAATAACGAACATATGCTTTTGATTTTTGAAGTTATATATCAATACGTGAAACTCATTCATAATACACACAGAGAAAACAAATCAATCCCTCATATTTGTTTTCCTCTTTGATATTTTTTGAGTATGAGAGAATACACAAAACTAGTTTCGCCAGACTTCTGATAGAGTGACGCAAATCAGAAGATTTTTTGCAGTTGTATCCTGAGACTCATTACGTTATCAAACCGTCGCACTACGGAACGTATTTTGAGTTAAGGAAATAGATAATATCTTGACTCTGCAGTTGAATCATCCTTTTCTTAATCTTTGGTATAATTTTATCAATTTTATTTTTTACAATATTCAGTTCTCCGTTGTTTATATAATACGGTTCTATCAAAGAGGGCCAGAGCTCTCAATCTAAAAGAACTGATAGGAGAGGGGAGTGAAACTCCTCTTTTTGTATTGTTTTGTTTCTGTTTTAGTTTTGTCGAAGAATCTTTTGATGTCAGACGATGGGAAGTGAAGAAAGAGCTTTAATTCTCTGAAATTTATTTATATTTTCGTAATCTTAGTTTTGATGTGGACCTGACCCATTTTAGTAAGAAAAATAGTAATCTTTAACATTAGTTGGTCTGGAGATATATCATGCTTTGTTAATCTCGTAATATCCTTTATATTAATAGAGAGACATTTAAAAAATTATAACTTGTAGTTTGTATTAATTAAAAAATGCCCTGATGAGTTGTCACGTAATTAGAATGTTAATTTTGCTTATGTGGTGGCTTGAGAATTAATTGAGAATTTTGTTTGTCCAAAATTAAATTGTTAGGAAATGTTATATTAAATAGTATGTCTATTATGGACCATTCATTTATCAAATTGAAATTATTATATATTCTTTTCTTAAATAAAACCTACGTAATTACCTAATGTGATTAAGATATATATGACTATTAATGATTTTAAATAATAAAGATTTACTAACAATCTGTATATTTTCTATCATTTTTTTAATTATTTATAATTAAAATAAATTACACAATTATATTAATCATATAATAACAATTTACATTTTTCTGTATATGTTGTATTTTGAATTTTTCAAAACGAGTATAAATTACTAAAACTGTTAAAAGTCTCACATAAACTTTTGTGATCAAGGTCAAAAAAAATTCTATAATAAGATACAATGATTATAAAATCATATGAATAAATAATTTTATTTTAATAAGTGTTTATGTTAATATATATATATATATATATATATATATACATATATTTCATTTCATTTAAATTAAAATATACATCATATGAAAATTCATGCTTATATTTTGATATCTGCGTTGAACATATATTGAAAAGTTAATATTTTAATTTTGAAATCTTCATTTTTTTCTTAAATGATTATAAATTATTGAAACCATTAAACATTCCACATTAAAAAAAATCGTTGGTGTAAAATTTTGTTACAAAAATATGCAAATAATCATAAAATCATATGAGTAAAAACCTCATTTAATAAATATTCATATTAAAAGTATACTATATACCTATGTTAATATCATTTAAATTTAATTATATATCATATACGATAGATAAGATTGATTGTTTTGATTTATTTACCCTAAAATGATTGCGAATAAACAAGAGCGGTCGTTTGATTTATATGTGCACGCCAATTTGTTACATAATAGTAACTGATATCTTAGTTATTTAATATATATTTATCATTTTATTATTTCATAATATGCATAAAAACATAAAATATGTAATAAATATAAAATATTTATTCTGCACAAAGCACGGATCTTAACCTAAGCATGTATCTCTTTAATAATTTTAAATCTTAAACATTTTCTAAATCTCAGGCCAAAACAGAATAACGAAATGAGAATAAACTCAAAAATCAATATTTATATCGAAGAATAACCAAAATGAAAAAAGGACACAAAATGAGAAAAATATCGAAGATAGATAGGATTGGCATGTGAACGTAGCTTTTCATAACTATAATTAACTTTTAAATTGCTAAATCATGATATGAAACCGAGCTGACATAGTTTCATTGTAACCAAATAGTAAGCCTGAGATTCTTCGGCGTAAACGTTAGGTTCTTATGCGATAAGTGATTTTTTGACCTATTTTTTGAAAAAAATGAGATCAGCTCATCAGTAAACAAATTATGTAATTAACAACAAAATTTTTAAAAAAATTGTTTAAGGGCAAAAAATATTAATTCGGTCAAGAATATAAATTTTATTTTTCCATACAATATTTCTTAAATAATTTTCATATAAATTCTAAATAATTTTCATATAAATTCGCAGGTCTTACCCTAGTACAATTATATTGTTCATTCCCGTGAGACATGATTGTGATTAAGGGTGTGACTGGTAACCATCATGGGAACAATAGGAACGGATAGGAAATGAATTAATAGGAATAAAATTTTAGGAATGATGAGGAATGATGGTTCCTTATCAAAATTAACGAGGAATTGATTTGTTTTATAATTCTCTACAAATAAAGGAATGAAGAGGAATGAAAAGGAAAACATATTCTTCATGAATGGTAAAAAGTTTAAAGAATGTTAAGGAACATATTATTCCTCCTCATTCTCTTGGTCACCGGTTACACCCTAAAGGTTTGAAATGATATTGAACCATGATTACTTTATAAGCTTATACAGTTACATTTACATGATTATAAACGCATATATCCCTGCTTCTTGCTTTTGCTAATCTTAAAAAGTGTTGCTGTCGCAATGAGAGCAAGGTTCGAATAGCAGCATCCTCAAATATTTTGTATATTTTTTAATTTCTTAGGAAAAAGAGAAAAGAGGGATCCCCAAATTGAAAACTAGGGGTTTATGGGTGGGGTGGGGTGTCTTCATCCGCAACAACTCCATGATTCAGAGCAAATACTCAATTACTGAGCGGCTCATCTTCTGGAAGCCTCTATCATGCTATTGATTTGAGCTTCAGATATGAGAATCTGATGTATGAGTGAACTTCTCATCATCTTCTTGGCTGTTCGCTACAGTAATCAAGGTGAAAGTTTGCTGTTGAAGCTTGGGTGGGTGATTTCATTTTCTCGATTTTGAATCAGATAGATCTGTTGCTTTAAGGTAACTGCATTGCTTCGTCAAATGTATTCGTTGATTCTCCGTGGAAGAAGGTTGATTGAGTTTCAGAAATGGAGTCATTTGAGATTCGCATCGCCAAATGTATTGTCTTGTCTTTCCAACTCCTTCTCCTCTGCTTCTCCTGCTGATGGTCGAAAACGCAACAACTTCACTGTCGCTTACCTCGTCGATTCTTTGGGGTTCACCACCAAACTCGCTGAATCAATCTGGAGGAAAGTCAGCTCAGAGGCCAAGGGAGACCCAGACTCTGTTCTCGATCTTCTCAAGAGTCACGGCTTCAGAGATTCTCACATCTCAACCATCATTTCAAACTATCCACGACTGCTCCTACTAGATACTGAGAAATCACTTGCTCCCAATCTTAAGTTTCTCCAGTCCAGAGGAGCGGCAACCTCCGAGCTCACCGAAATTCTCTCAAAAGTTCCTAAAATCTTGGGAATGAAAGGGGACAAAGCAGTCGGCAGGTACTACGATTTCGTCAAAGACATCATCGAAGCCGACAAGAGTTCCAACTACGAGATGTCGTGTCTTTCTGCTCTGCCGGAGGGTTCTAGGCAGGAGAATATCATCAGGAACGTGTTGGTTCTGAGACGGTTGGGCGTACCTCAGAAGCTGCTCTTCTCCTTGCTCATCTCCTGCTCCCATATCGTCAGTGGGAAAGATAGATTCGAAGAATCCCTCAAGAAGGTTGTTGAGATGGGTTTCGATCCAAGGACCTCCAAGTTTGTGGAAGCTCTGCGCATTGTTTACCAGATGAGCGACAAAACAGTACAAGACAAAGTTAATCTCTATAAAAGGCTAGGCTTTTCTGTCGAAGATGTGTGGGAAATGTTCAAGAAGTATCCGTTTTTGCTGGCGATCTCGGAGAAGAATATAATGAACTCCTTTGAAACATTTATGAGGCTAGCATTCACCAGAGATGAGTTTGTGAGGATGGTCAAGCACTGTCCTCAGTGTATTGGGTTATCTTCAGCGTTGGTTACGAAGAAGACTGAGTTTCTCGTGAATACCATGATATGGACAGTAGAAGATGTGGTGTCAAACCCTGCAGCGTTTGGATACAGCTTGGAGAAGAGGATTGTCCCGAGGTGTAATGTGATCAAAGCTCTAGTGTTCAAAGGAAATGGTATCCCTTCAGTTGGGTATGTTTTGGTATGTACAGACGAAGTTTTCTTAAACAGGTATGTGAGGAAGCACGACGACAAGGAGCTTGTAGCTGAGTTGATGGCTATCTTCACCGGAGATGGTGCCTCATAGATCATAAAGCCTGTCTAGGATTTTGCTCTCATTTATGATTGGAAAAGAAAACTCAACATTAGACTTGTGTAATCTCAATTTGATCTGAACCCTTTCTGAATTTGTTCTCTTTTCTGATATCTTACTTGAGTCGTCTTGTTTTCTAACATCACTAACTCACCTTATATCATATGCTTGTGTGTGGCCAAGTGTCATACAAGATGAAACTAAAATGCATTAGGACATTGCTTCACCATCCTCGCAAACCAAATACGTAATAATCTATCTTTAGGTTCCTAAATACATAATGCTTTCCATGTCATCCCAATAATACATATGCAAGGGATTGGCTTCTCAAGTCCTGTTACAGAGTGGATTCATTTCAGTCCTTGTAGTAACCTTATCCTTCTCCAAATCATAAGCGACCTAGAGTATGGGTTTAGCCCTATCAGGATGCGCCTCTCCCAACCAAATCTTACCGCTATGCTCGGGCCTTGCATCAGCAAGTGAGAGCAAATGACAAAATTCATTTGGGAAACAGGCAAAACAAAAGCGAATGGGAGTATTCAAAAACTGCTATTTTCCCTCCGTAGTTCATGAGATGTGGATGTGGGTGAGAGATGTCGTCTAAAGGTAAATTGACTAAAGAGAGCTCCCCAGAAGTCAAGTCAAAAACTCATGACAACTAATGTATTTTTCCATCTGAGCTTTTATAATACAAAACACAGGTGATGGAGATACCTTGTGAGCACGGACGAGGAATGGCGTCGCTTTGAGTGTTTCGCCATGTAGCTTGAGGACCAATATGTGATACTTGGATTTATTAAGAACTTTGTATTCATCTTGAACAGGGTCGTGCCCAAAATTGTTCCAAACATATTCATGGGTTATTGTGGGCAACTCCAACTCCACGAGCTGCTTGGTGGTGAGATTACAAATTTACATTCTTCTCCCAGTTCTAACACAAAGAAGTCACGAAGAGCATTACTGGTATGTTGAGATCCTGGTCGAGTAAAGAGACGGACCTGTCTGAGTCCGGACAGGGTGATGATGAGAGCAACTGAAGCTCAGACTGGTTTTCCTTGTTCACGATGTATATAATCAGACGCTGTTGCGGCCTAGTCTTGAGGAAAAAGTTTTAACATAAATACTATATTGCAGCTAAATTTAGGAGCTGAGAAATGGAAAATCAAAGTCTGTTTTAACATGTGTGCAGTTTTCAAAAAACACCTAAAACGGCACGCAAGGTGTGCCTAGTTACTCCATGATGATCGAGATTGACGAAGCGAACGACGAAGGGCTTATAATCTGCTCATAAACCCTAATTTTTCGATATATTTTAATATTCCATCGTTTTCTCGGATTCGATCAGACAGATCGCTGGAATCGGTTCAACTCCTGTGGTTCTGTGTTTCTTTTCCGGTTCGGTAATTGTCATCCATCATGTATTCTTTGACACTCCATGGAAGAAGTTTAGTACAGTTGCAGAAATGGCGTAGCTTTGGTGTTTCAGTCACCCTTTTCCAAAATACATCCACTTCCGTTGATGTGAGCCCTAGAGATGGTCCAAAAGGTAAGAACTTTACTGTCTCTTACCTCGTTGGTTCACTGGGTTTAGCTACAAAACTCGCTGAGTCGATCTCGAGAAGAGTCAGCTTCGAGGACAGGGGCAATCCCGATTCCGTTCTGAGTCTTTTCAGGAGTCATGGTTTCACAGATTCTCAGATCTCCACCATCATTACGGATCACCCACGATTGCTTTTACTAGACGCTGAGAAATCACTTGCTCCCAAGCTTAATTCCCTGCAGTCTAGAGGAGATGAGCTCACTGAGATCGTTTCAAAACTTCCCAAAATCTTGGATAAGAGACAAGGCAGATCTATCAACCTCTACTATGATCTTGTCAAAGACATTGTAGAAGCTGATAAGAGTTCCAAGAAGTCATGGCCAGATGGTAGGCGGGGGAACAAAATCAGAAACGTTTTGGTTTTGAGAGATTTGGGCATGCCTCAGAAGCTGTTCTTGCCCTTGCTTATCTCCCTTGCCGAACCCGTCTGCGGAAAACAGAGATTTGAAGCATCCCTCAAGAAGGTCGTCGAGATGGGTTTTGATCCCACAACCTCAAAGTTTGTCACAGCTCTGCGCATGCTTTACCAAATGAGCGACAAGACGATTCAAGAGAAAGTTGCAGTCTATAAATGTGTAGGCTTCACTGTAGAAGCTATATGGGAGATGTTCAGAAAGTATCCATTCTCTCTGGCTTACTCTGAGAAGAAGATAATAAACGCATTTGAAACGTTTCTAGGCCTAGGAGTGACTAGAGACGAGTTCGCTACGATGGTCATGAGCAGTCCTCAGTGCATTGGGTTTTCTGCAGAGGCGTTGAAGAGAAAGACTGAGTTTCTAGTGAAGAAGATGAATTGGCCACTAAAGGCCCTGGTTTTGCGCCCTCAGGTGTATAACTACAGCATGGAGAAAATGATTGTGCCAAGGAGTAACGTAATCGGAGCTCTAATGTCCAGAAGGTTGCTCAGAGATGGAGTAAATGAACAACCCCCTCCGCTCCCGTCGGTTTTTGCATGTACGGACCAGGCGTTTTTAAACAGGTATGTGCTCAAGGTAGAGGACGAGGAGCTTGTGGCTGAGCTGATGGCTATCTTCAGTGGAGACTGTGCTTCATAGATCTTGATGACAATGGTACGCCAAAACTATTGTATGTTCCTTTCATCTTTGAAGAAATTTAGAATCCAGTGTCTTAGCGCAGAATCAGAGAAGTTTCGTTTGCTCTGTGATGATGCTCATATCTTTTTAGACGATTTTAATATGTACTACTGCACTTTTCTTCTCACCGAGATTGCCAAAGATGTGAGTCAGATGAAGACTACATTTTACAAATTCTATTAAGTTAATGGTAAATATAATAGTACAAAAATTGATTAACAAGCAGAATGGTCGGTCATGTTGGTGTTTCCTATGTAAGTTGCGAACTATGATATTGCATCAACAAACTTACATTTTAGGTTTGTCATCAATAAATTCACTTTATTTGGGAAAGTTGTACAAATCTTCTGTGCTACAGGGTGAGAATAAACAGGAGAATGCAGTCAGAAATACATGTCTCAGAAGCTGTTATTCTCGTTGCTCATCTCTGATCAACATGTCTGCTGTCAAAAAGAAAGATTTAAAGGTTATCGAGGATGGTTTTGATCCGGCAACTTTAAAGTTTGTCCAAGCTCTGCAGGTTGCTTACAGAACCGGCAACAGAACAATAGAAGAGAAAGACAATAATGCCTATAAATAGTTACGTTTGGTTTTGGGAGATGTATGGGAAATGCTCAAGAATTGTCCACACTCTCTGACATAATCTGAGAATAAGATTACTCAGAGGTTTGAAACCCTGAAGAAGTGTGGCCTACTTCAAGACGGGGTCAGCTCAATGTTCAAGAAGTTTCTACAGTGTATAGGGAGTTTCAGAGTAGAAGATAGATAATTCCATTGAAACATTTCTAGGCCTATGATTCAGCAGAGATGAGTTTGTGACGTTTGGTCAAGTGCCGCCATCCTCGGTGTCTTAATCATTTTGCAGAGAACTGGCCACTAAAGCCCCTGGTTTCGCACCCTAAGGTATTTGGATGCAACCTGGAGATGAGAAAGCCCTCATGCCCAAAGTATTGCTCAGAACTGAATTACCACCACTACGGTCTGTTTTGTTGGACACTGATGAGCTGTTCCTTAAAAAGTATGTGAAGAAGCATGATGACAAGGAGGTTGTGGCTGAGTTAATGATGAATATCTTCACCGCAGATATTTGCTTCATATATCAGAAGGCTTGGTAAGGACCCTTTTTTTGTTTATGTTAATTTTATATTTGTTGCTGAATCTTTTGCCGTTGAAGAAGAGCTTTAATCTATAACTGCCTAAGCTTTACTCATGGACCTCCTTCAGGTATATAGCAAGAGAGGTTGTATCAAAAGCATTGAAGAGATCTCTATTTATACATAGCTGCCATATGTATTTATGTATAGGCTCACATTTCATTAAGTTATCTAAAGAAGACTTGAGTGTTAAGCAACGCGGCTGATGTTAAAGAAGAAACATGAAAATCCAGCCTAATAGGCTCACATTTCATAATAAATCACAAGAGTATAGGTACATATTAAAATTTGGATAATGGGCCTTAATAAGCCCATTTGCATCATAAACCTTATTACCGAGTAAACGGACATATCACAACTGGCAGTCATTCGTTAGACTGAGAAATCCCCCGTGTTATTGGGAACAATCTGTTGACGTGGCATTACGAGAAAATTGCAATCATCTCGATATATCCAACGGTACACATTAATAGAAGTGAACCGGGAAGTTCTCAAGGCTCAAAGAGTGATGACCTAATAAGTAATTTTGGCGCTAATCTTTCCCCCCACTCTCGATTTCGCTGAGCTCAAAAACACTCTTTCACTCTCTCATCTCCTCTCAATCAATCTACACTCGAACATGCAGCGCCAGAAATCGATTCTGTCTTTCTTGCAGAAACCGTCGCAAGCTTCAGTTCCTGGCGATGCTACTAGCGGCGGAGGAGGTTTACGATCTGCTGTGAAGGAAAGAGGCATTAACAGCGACGCTTCGCGAAATGTGTCGAAATGTGTGGATGATGATGTTAGAGGAGTGGATACTCCGCCGGAGAAAGTTCCTCGTCGTGTACTGCCGTCTAACTTCAAGGCGGCTGAATCCGCCGGTGGCGCTTCGTCTCTCTTCTCCAGTATCATGCATAAGTTTGTGAAAGTCGATGGTTCAGAATGCTCTGGAGAGAGGTAACTATCTTCGTTTCTCTTGATTTTGAATCATTAGCTAACATTAGGTCTAGCCTCGAATTTTACTGACTCGATTCGATCCGTTATTGCACTATGTGGCGGTGCTGATTACTGCCTTGTATTATTGTTTTGGAAATTTTCAGGAATGTTGCTCCGATTCGTGATTCATCTGTATCGAAGATGCCTGAGAGTGTTTTTCCAGAACGTCGTTCGAATAATGCTCAACCTCAAGATAGAGACTATACTTTTTGCGTAGATAACCCAAGATCACTAGAAGATGACGATGTTCTTGGCCCAGATACGCCCGGGACGCGTCCCAGTGTTCCTCGTTTGAAGCGAGTTCTGGAGGATGGGGTGGCTTTTACTGAGAACAAGGTCTCTCTATTTGATTCTAACAAACGGATGAAACTGTTTGGGGATCGAGAGAAGAAAGAAGTGAACGAAGGCACCAAATTTGAATGGCTTGAGCCTTCTCGGATCAGGGATGCCAATAGAAGACGGCCTGATGATCCCCTTTACGATAGAAAGACCCTCTACATACCAGCTGACGTTTTCAAGAAAATGTCCGCGTCGCAGAAGCAATACTGGAGTGTCAAGAGTGAGTATATGGATGTTGTGCTTTTCTTTAAAGTGGTGAGTGAATCTCAGTCTAGTGCTAAATCTATTTTCCTCAATGTAATTGTTTGGCTTACATCTGCATTCGTTTATGCTCTTCTCAGGGCAAATTTTATGAGCTGTATGAGCTGGATGCAGAGTTAGGTCACAAGGAGCTTGACTGGAAGATGACCATGAGCGGTGTGGGAAAATGCAGACAGGTATGTATATTGGTTGAAACAACTGGCCTGCTTGATTCATTTCTTTTACCAAGTCTATAGATTTGACGTCCCCCTTTTTTATCAGGTTGGTATCTCTGAAAGTGGGATAGATGACGCAGTGCAAAAGCTATTAGCTCGTGGGTAAGGGAACTATCACACTTTATGGTTTTTCTTTGCTTCCACTTTGGTTAGGACTTAGGACTTAAACAAATGGAGATCACTTCAGCCATTATCAGCTAGGATTCTGATAACCTAGGATATGTTTTCATATTGGCTCTCATTTTATAATAAGCCTTTTCTTAGAGGAGAAAAAAAAACTGTACTTTATATTTGTGTGCTCTCATTAGCAACTGGCAAGGTAGAGTTATACCCGGTCAACTTTTGCCAGTTATCTATTGCAATATTTACCAATAATTACTTTTAGTTATGTGTGATACACTCATTTGTCTTTCATGGAGTGTTTGAAGCCTTCCGTTGAAACTTTATTACTCATACGTGTTTTCAATAGGAACTAACGTGCAGATTCATATGTTTCCTTCTCCACGACTTCTGTATTTTGACACATTCTTTGTTTCTTTTGAAGATATAAAGTTGGAAGAATCGAGCAGTTAGAAACATCTGACCAGGCAAAAGCCAGAGGTGCAAATACTGTAAGTTGTCTTGGGAACACGTCAACAAGGGTGCAGACTGTTCTTGATTATTTTATTTTTCGCTACACTAGTTTCACACTGTCGTTAAATCAATGCCTGTTCTGATCTGATTGTCAGATAATACCGAGGAAGCTAGTTCAGGTATTAACTCCATCAACAGCAAGCGAGGGTAATCTAGGGCCTGATCCCGTCCATCTCCTTGCTATAAAAGAGGTTTGTTATTTGTCTTAGACAAGTGAAATTTATTCAAGTATTCGAAACTTATACTCTTCTTTAGCAATCTTTCTTCCAGCAGTAAGACTTTGGGCTTAGAATGCCAACATTTGCTGGTTAGTTTGATTTGCTAGAGAAATGCCTTGCATTATATTTTAACCGAACTGCAGACTAATTCTCTGTATGATATCCTCTGAGTTTTATTAAGTGTCAGTCCTTGTTAATGCATTCCTTCTTTTCACAAGGACCACTGTTTGTGTTATGTTTGTCTCGTATGCTGGAGAAAATGATAGCATAGCTTAGGGATTAGCTTTTGGTTACATTGCATAATGAATTGATGTCAGCTTTGCTTCTGAACTTTGGCTTTAGGTGAAAATGGAGCTAGAAAAGTGTTCAACTGTATATGGATTTGCTTTCGTCGACTGTGCTTCCTTGAGGTTTTGGGTTGGGTCCATCAGTGATGATGCTTCATGTGCTGCTCTTGGAGCTTTATTGATGCAGGTATGCAAGTTTGTTCCGTAACTTGTATCTGTTATGCGACTTTGGGCGCATATTTGGTTTTCAGGAATTTATTCTAAATTCCCTATTGGTATATTTTTCAAGGTTTCTCCAAAAGAAGTGATATATGAGAGTAAAGGTAAACTTCTTTTACACCCAATGGTTTTGTCAAATTGAAGTTAAGATAGTTGTGACTGCTTAAGTTTAAGTGTGTTAATATTTAAATATTGCAGGGCTATCAAGAGAGTCCCAACAGGCCCTAAGGAAATATACATTGACAGGTACAATTTCAGTAGGCAACCTGACTGAAAATTTAGGAAAATATGCTTAAGAAACCTAACGAGATCATCATGTAGACAGATATGCATGACAATATGTCTTCTTATTGCTGTGCATCCAATGATAGATCTCGTAAACATTTCTAGTGTAGATTATGTCAATGCATCGTTTTTATAGGGTCTACGGCGGTACAATTGAATCCACTACCACAAGAAATGGGGGATGCAAATGCTTGTAGAGTGAGAAATATGATAGAATCCAGCGGATACTTCAGAGGTTCTTCTGAGTCATGGAACTCTGCTGTTGATGGTCTAACTGAATCTGGAATTGCTCTTAGCGCTCTTGGAGAACTAATCAGTCATCTTTCTAGGCTAAAGGTGGGTTAGCTTGGTTTGTTTCCGCTTTTGACAAGTTAAGCAAAGGAAATCTTCTTAACTTACTGGTTCTATCTTCTTGCAGCTAGAAGATGTACTTAAGAATGGGGATATTCATCCCTACAAAGTTTACAGTGGTTGTCTAAGAATTGATGGCCAGACGATGGTAAATCTGGAGATATTCAACAATAGCTTTGATGGTGGTCCTTCAGGCAAGTACATTTTTTTCTTTATAGGTTCAAGTAGAGCGTAGACACAGGGGTCGATATACATATTCTAAAACTTGGTACGTATCTAGCTAGTAATATCTAATTTTTATTTGCTTTGCAGGGACCTTGTACAAATTTCTTGATAACTGTGTTAGCCCGACTGGTAAGCGGCTGCTAAGGAATTGGATCTGCCATCCCCTCAAAGATATAGGAAGTATCAATAAAAGGCTTGATGTAGTCGAAGAATTCACGGCAAACTCAGAAATTATGCAAATCACAGGCCAGTATCTCCATAAACTTCCAGACTTGGAAAGACTGCTCGGACGCATTAAGTATACTGTTCAGTCATCAGCCTATCTTTTGCCTGCTCTTCTTGGGAAAAAAGTGCTGAAACAACGAGTAAGAATCAAAACGCTCTTTCTGAACAATGCCTTGTTTGGTTCGTATAGGTCTTAAGCATTGCTGTTCTGACTATGATTGTTCTTCATCTGTATGTTTTTTTCCATTACATTTCTCTGAATTTATTGCACTCCAGGTTAAATCATTTGGGCAGCTTGTGAAAGGGTTCAGAAGTGGAATTGATCTGTTGTTGGCTGTACAGAAGGAATCGAATATGATTAGACTGCTATGCAAGCTCTGTAAACTTCCAATATTAGTGGGGAAAAGCGGGCTTGAGTTATTCCTTTCTCAATTTGAAGCAGCCATAGATAGTGACTTTCCTGATTATCAGGTGCCCATCTTGCAAATTCATACTATGGTTTGGTATATAGTTTGATATGTATCTAACTGTAACTTATTAATCTTGTACCAGAACCATGATGTGACAGAGGAGAATGCTGAAACTCTCACAATACTCATTGATCTATTTATAGAAAAAGCCACAGAGTGGTCTGAGGTCATTCACACCATTAGCTGCCTCGATGTCCTGAGATCCTTTACAATCTCTGCAAGTCTCTCTGCTGGAAGCATGGCCAGGCCTGTTATTTTCCCTGAATCGAAAAGTACAATTCAGAATCAGGAAGCAAATGGGCCAATACTTAAAATCCAAGGGCTATGGCATCCGTTTGCAGTTGCAGCTGATGGTCAACTTCCTGTTCCAAATGATCTACTCCTTGGTGAGGCTGGAAGCAGCAGCATTCATCCTCGGTCGTTGTTACTAACAGGACCAAACATGGGTGGAAAATCAACTCTTCTTCGTGCAACATGTCTTGCTGTTATCTTTGCGCAGGTTTGTATTAACACTCGTTACATGTTTAAATCACTGCTTTCTCTACATATATCAACAGTTTCTGTTCTTTATTTCTGTCTGCAGCTTGGTTGTTACGTACCTTGTCAGACGTGTGAACTCTCTCTCGTGGATACTATCTTCACAAGGCTTGGCGCATCTGATAGAATCATGACAGGAGAGAGTAAGTTTTTTTTTGGTATCAAGTTACCTGTTTCTCATAAAACCAGTTCTGCCTGATTAGTAAAGCCGGTTTTTCATTTATAGGCACCTTCTTGGTAGAATGCACTGAGGCGGCGTCAGTTCTTCAAAACGCAACTCAGGATTCACTAGTAATCCTTGACGAACTGGGCAGAGGAACTAGTACTTTCGATGGCTACGCCATTGCATATTCTGTAATTCTCTCTTCTTCTTCAACCTGTACTCTTTGTATCAGTTCGTAGATTACTTATTGATTTGTATTCAGGTTTTTCGTCACATGGTAGAGAGAGTCAAGTGCAGGATGCTCTTTGCAACGCATTACCACCCTCTCACCAAGGAGTTCTCGTCCCACCCGCGGGTCACCTTGAAACACATGGCTTGCGCATTCAAATCAAGATTCGACCAAGAACCAGGTAGCTGCGACCAAGACTTGGTTTTCTTGTACCGTCTAGCCGAGGGAGCTTGTCCTGAGAGCTATGGGCTTCAAGTAGCACTCATGGCGGGAATACCAAAGCAAGTGGTTGAGACAGCATCGGTGGCGGCTCAAGCCATGAAGAGATCGATTGGAGAAAACTTCAAGTCGAGTGAGCTAAGGTCTGAGTTCTCAAGCCTGCATGAAGAATGGCTCAAGACATTGGTGGGTATCTCTCAAGTCGTCGACGACGACAAGGCTATGTTTGAGGAGGATGTCTCTGACATGTTGATTTGCTTATGGCATGAGATCAGATCTTCTTGCTCTGTTGCCCAAGTAAAACCGATGAGATAATTGTTATTTTGTTGTTGCTTCTCTGATGTTTAGCCCTCTGGGAAATGGTTATATCAAATTTATTTTCTCGATACGGTTTATCTGTGATTAAACCAGAAAGGACCGAACTGATGGAAGTACATTTTAAATTAAGGTTTACAAATTTCAGAAAATTAAGGTCATTTAGATCTGCAAATATAACTACATTTCTTTCAGTATTGGAATAAAACTCCATCTTCAACACTCTCTTTTCTCTCTAGAATCCGTGTGTGAGAAAGAGTTCCGTTTTCTCGTTTTCTGTTCGATCTAGATTGAAATTTGAGTTTTCAGCTTAGCCCGATTGTAACTTCTGTGGATAGACTGGATATTTTTTTGGATGTTTTTCTTTTCTCTTTCTTAAGAGAAAACTTTTTCAAATATTTTCTATACATGCAATGCTGGAGTGGCTAGGATCTAATGGTGATATGCTGAACTCTTCTATCTCTACTCTTGATATTGTTTTTATCTATCTTGACTGGGAGTCTGGGAGGAATATTTCCTTGTAACCCAGATGAAGAGCCTTTGAGTGTTCATTGAGGTGGGTGTTGGGTCTTGTTTATGTGGTGATCCACAACAAAATTTTATAGAGGTTTAAGTAATTTTGCTGCGTTTATAACCACTCTTATGAGAAATTCAGCTGCGTTTTCCAGCATTCAAATTGGGCCGTCTGGGTCCAAATAACCCAATCCGCTGTGGTTTTTCATTTCATTTGGTCATGGCGGACAAGGAAACTATGTCCAATCTCGCATGCTTGTGTGTTTACGGTTTTTGGCCATGTTCGTTTGCGGAATGCTGCTTTCAAAACGAGCGACCAAAAATATAAAAGAATTTAAATGACAACTAAGCAACGAAACCTTGACCGGCATCTATCCCCTTTGGTTCAGATCAACCATATCCTAACCTAATCCAACTGAGCTACCATAGTCTAGACGCCTAACCACTAGACCCCTCCAACCGGACCCGACAATTATGGTCAACCCGACCATAATTATCTCACTCTTCGACCCAACCACCTGAGCTGGTCGTCGAGCTAGTTGAGTTGACCACCTAGCTGGTCCAAGCTAGTCTACTTCACTATGAGCTAGTTAACCTCAGATATCCTAACTAGCTCTAAGCTGGCCACACTCTTCCCGAGATACGAGAGACCTTGTTTTGGTCGTAGAAACTATACAAGCTTCTAACCAGACCTCTTGACCACACCTATGCAGTATATGGGTCGATGGTTCACCTGAACCTTGTCCACAGAATGTCCGTTTGGTTATCTCCAGGACCGAGGGCGTTACAAATGCAGCTAATAAAGTAGGAAACTATACTTGGAAGCTTACTTTCATCGACATGGCCATTATAGGCAGACCTATCCGATTACTATCATCCAGACCGAAGTATTACTCATTTTAATATTTCCACTAGTCAGTTTACCGGTTCAGACTATGACCTACTACTCATAAGCAGGACGACATCATGTTCATTAAGCGTATCGACTAGTATGACTTTTAGATCAGATGAGTCATAACAAGGCTACGTTCCCACAAGGATACGCGTCCACTTAGGCCATGCCTATAATGATATAAACTAAGATTATATCCTTCGTTGAAGGTTACGTAGGCAATTTTCGCTAAAGAATGAAATTATAAATTCAAACAATTTCCATGATGAGACACCGCAATATCCAAATGATATCTTGGTTCTATAATTAGAGTAACAAAAATATAGTTTATTTTTTTAAAAAAATATATATAATATAAATATATTGAGAGTTAATGTGAAGAAAAAAACAATGGACTAAATTGGGTGACGTAGTTGCGTGCGTAGAGCCGTGGAGAAAAGGTTACTTGTGGACATTAATCACTACACGACGAAACCGAACTTTTTATTCCTGCGTTTCACATGTCCTTTTGTCTGTGCAATCGTAATTCGTCATTATTGTGTCACGTACTTTCCCTTGGTCAGCTAATTAATTTCTTTTGCCTTGAATAGGAAAAAATATCTTAGGCCATCAATATCAATAGGTTTCTCGGTCTCTTATACAACAAATCTCATAAATAGCATTTTTTAATTTTATCACATAAACAACATTAAAAGAAAATATATAAACAGTATTCTAATCTGTAAGAATATTAAATTATCTTATATTTTAAAGGAGAAATTTGGAAAAATAATTTTCAATAAATTTTGAAAGCTACACCATTTTTTTAAAGTACACTTATTTATAAGTGAAATGACAAAACTACCTAATGTATATATTTATAAATCACCAAACAATTATTTCAATTTCATAGACAATTATGAACTTCTTCAATTAGTAGGAAACGATTGATGCATATCTTATTTTCTGTAAAAATATATTAATTAATCTTTATCCTTGAAAAAAAAATAAAAACAAAATAGAGAACGTGTTAGCTTAAACCAAGTTATTACTGCTAACAGATTGTAAATACTTTTATAAATCATATTTTGATCCTTACATTAACACATAAGGTCCAAATGTCTCGTATATTATTCGAGAAACATTACAATATTTAAAATATTACATTTGTTATTCCAAAGGCGGATCCACATACATTAATGGTGGATCAACTGACACCCCTTAAATTATAAAAAAATTAGACTTTTACATGTAAAACATTAAGATTTAATAGCTCAGATGGCTAAATTTCCTCATATGACCCCCCTAAAACATGCTTCAATACCTATTTGACACCATATTTTACTTTTTTTTCCTAGACCTGAAGTCCATTTAAAATTTTGACCCATGTTAAAACAAAGTCTGACTCCGCCACTGGATCATCACCATAGTAATTCTTATATTACTTAGGTAAATAGATTGATCCATTTAAATATACACAATAATTATTAAATTAACCATAAAATTAATTACTAATGTTAAAATTTTTGTTCATTCTTTACTTAAATAGAAGCTATGGAATTACCTAGTTTGATCAAGATATATATGGCAAGTAATGACTTTTAATAATAAACTTTGATAACATTTTGTGTATATTCTATCATTTTTGTTTAATTTTATATTATTAAAATAAAATAAGAAATCACATTAATCATATAATAAAAATTTAGTTTTTTTTGGTATATGCTATATCTTGAATAAAATGACTATAAATTACTAAAAATCTTAAATATCTCATATTTAATTTTTTTTATCAATGTTTCAATTTTTTTTTTGTTATAACAAGATACAAATAACTTTAAACCATATGAATAAAAAGTTTAACAGATTTTCAAATTTATATCTATATATACAGTAGAACCTCTATAAATTAATACTCGATAAATTAATAATCTCAATAAAATTAATAAATTTTTCCTGTCCCAACTTGGACCGGTTCAAAATTTGATACAAATCGATAAAATAATAAGATAATAATTTTTTAGAAAATTCTATGTAAATATATGGTCCCATTAAAATTATAAATTAATAATTTATATGTATACATAATTTATATAAACAAGCACCTATAATTATATTTTTTGTTTTATATTCACAGTGAAATTATCTTTATATTTTCTTAACACTTCATATATTTTTGATGAGATTTAGTAATATTATATCTAAAACCGCACTGAAGTTCTATGCAATATATATTATATACAACAAATAATATAATAAAACTAATATAAATGTCAAATTTCAAAAAAATAACAATTAATGTCTATACACTAAAATCAGATATTTTTATTATCTTAGAATAAATATATTTTAAAATAAAAATCTAAATAAGGAAACTTTTGTAAATTAATATCTCTATAAATTAATAAAATTTCAAAGTCCCAACATTATTAATTTATAGAGGTTTTACTGTATATATTAATATCATTAAAATTAAACTATATACCATATAAAATACATGATATATCAATTTCAAAATTTGCATTGAACAAGTACAGAGAACTTGATATTTTATTCTAAATTTGCCTTGAATTTTAAAAATAATGATAAAACGCTAAAACTAGTTAAAGTCTCACATTTAAATTTTGTTATCAATAGTTTAAAAGATACAAATGATCACAAAACCATATTATTATGGAATCTCATTTAATAGATAACCATAATAAAATATATTATACATATTAATATTATTTAAATTTAATTATATACCATATAAAATATATAAAAGTGATTGTTCGGATTTACTCACCATATTTTGATGACAAAAAAGAGTGATTGTTTTAATTCATATGCTCGTACCAATTTAGTTACATACATAATAGTTACTGATTTTTTAAATTATTTCATATATATTATTTTATTATTTCATAATATGTAAAACGTAAAATAAACAATAATATGTAGTAGTAATTTTATACACAATACTCCCTATGTAATGCGCTATCTTAACCTAGTTTGGAAAAAGTAAAAGACAAAGTATGGACAAAGCCAAAGTTTTGGGTCTGGTCCTTCAGATTCCCCATGTGCGTAGTGCGGTTGTGTGCTTCTTGTCTTCTTATTCTAACTTGAGTAGCTCAAGTTTATGCTCGGAAGCAGTCTTAACCTCGTATACATTTGAGTGATTCGAGCTTTTTTTCTGATAAAGGAAGTAGTTAGAGTTTTATGCGGAAATACAGCGACCTTAAACTTTTTGGAGGCTAAATTTTTTATTTGTTGTCACCAAATTAACGCTTGGCGCTTGTTCACTGTTAATTTTTGTTGGGCATATGTTTTTTATTGATAACTGATCATTACGTCTTCAACGCGGATTGGCACTACTCACAGAGATGTTTTTGAAGTATATTCTGTTTCTTATTTTTTTCAAGGCCTTTATTCTTTTATTAGAAAACACTAGAGATTTTTTCCGCGCTACGCGCGGATACTTCAATATTTTTTGTACTTTATTTTTTATAAATGGATAATATTATATTATTTTAATGCTATTTGTTCAATATATCAAAATTTTAGTTTTAAAATCGGATTATATTTTATGAAACCAAAAAAACTACGACAATAAAGATCATGAAGGTAGAGAAAAATATTATTTCTTCTCTTTGCAGAATTCTGCTTGTTTCTCATGTGGGATGATGTAAATGTTTTTTTTTTATATTCTAATATTTAATTTCTATTTTAAACTTCTTATAATTTTTATAAATTTAATTGTATTGTATGAAAAAATCAAATTAAAATTATGTGTTAATTCTTATAGATCAACCAATATGTTAATTATTTTACTTTATTAGCTAATTTAAAATCTAGAAATTATTCATTTAAAACTTATAGGAATTTTTTTATTTTATCATGACATATTTCAAGTGATCATTTGGATAATTTATGATTAATAACTTTAAAAACGTTAATATATTTTGCAAGTTTCTTTGTATTTTTTGTTTAATTCAATTTTTTTTTGAATCATTAATTTATTTGTGTCACATTGAGTTAAAAACTTTGTATATTTCATTTGGATATTTTTCTTAAATATATGTGAGAGTTTAAATAAAATTTAAGATAACAATAACTTTTAAATTTTGATAGGGAAATTCAGCTTTTTAAACAGAAGCTTTGAAAATTTGTTTCTGTTATTTTACTTAGTTAATTGTTCATAATTTTTATTATTTTGTTTTTAAATTATATCATAGTATGATGATGGCTCATATTTCTATCAAGTCATGAAGTTAATCACTATATCAGAAGATTATATGAAAAGAAAAAAACGTAACATGGCCTTCGAAAATTTCTCCAACTTCAAATATGAGATGCTTTTTCACTATAACTATCTTAAAGCCATAATATTTTTTAATTGATAAACTGGAAGGTAAAATATCAGATATGTTTACTTAATTTTCTTTCTATCTGTAATAATATTCGATAATCTGAATTTTTACTACAATATTTTTTTACATACCACACAATAATTTTAAATAATTTACATATACAATAGTGACTTTCTTTGAAATTTTAGAAAGTTACAACCGGTGACAATTCTAGAATTTATTTTCATTTGGGACATCAGAGTATAAAATACATAAACTACACTTTATAACCACAAAAATAATTCAAATTTGCTAAGTAACCAACCAAAATCTCTCTCTTTCTTCCTTTCTCTTTTTTTTCGAGCAATCTTTCTTCCTTTCCTTATCTATCTCTTTATGTCCCCTTTTTACAATTTCTTTTTGTTATTTCACCATTCACCCGATAAAATAACATATAAAAAGAGCAAACATAAAAAGTCTTTAAACAACTTTCACAAAATCACAGGTGGCAGCTGCTCCTCCCAAAACCTAAGCAGATCCACCATTGGTCACAGCTCGAAAATGTTTATAAGGTTAATAACCACTTTCTATTCCAAATTTTTGATCAAATTTTATAATAAGTCAACTACTTTGTATTTTTAACATCTTTCTCTTAACGGAGTGATGCTACAGACCAATAAAACAAATTATATACATATTTTAATATTATATTATATGTATATAGTATTACCAACTATTTTTTGTTTATGCATTATCCTTATCAAGCAATGTTAGAAATTTATTTGTTTATGTTTGTTTTTCTTTTTAGTTGAATTTTTTAAAAAAGTTTTATCCTCCGTGTTCAATAACAATTTGCATAATATATAAACCCAAAAACCAACACGTAAATATCTTTTAATACTTTGTCCTTTTTTTCCTAACTCCTAAACAATCAATCAATAGTTTCTGAATCAGAGATTAACATTTAAAAATAATTGTTTTCCTACTTATATAACTTTTCATTTTCTATAAATAATACGACAACACACACAGAAAAATTAATTATATTTTTTTTATCAAATACATCAAGTGTTTGTGTATTCTAGTGAGGAGCTCAAATTCCGTCTTGGATTCATTGAGTCATTCTATTCTCTCAGCATATCAGTAACCAGCCCATGTAAGAGCTGTCATGCATAGTTCAAAATGATCGCATGCTGGTCGTCCATAATGTTATAGACATTGCAGATGCTATATTGATCATAATGTTATAGAGATTGCAGATGCTATATTAAAGGCATAACATGAGAAGTATGTGATACATTAACAGAGGATAGAAATAAAAAAGTGAAGGATAATACCTCTTCAATCAAAGTGAAGCTCTGCCGTGAGAAGCACTCTTAACTGGAGAAAGACATTGATCAAAAACGGCACCCAGAGATGATGATGAAATTTTTTTAAGCTCACGTTAGATGAATTGTCATCTGAGGGAACCTCTTTGATTGTTGCATCATTTCCCATTCCATAGTCCTCCAGCACAGCTTCTTATTCGTCTATTGAAATGCATCTGCACAAAGTTTTTGATCAAAAGCAAAGGTTTCAGACTCGTACTTATCTATATGACGGTAAAGAAGGAAAGAGCCAAGAAGAAATGTGTTGTTTACCCGTTACTGTCTTTGTCAAATTCTGGACAGTTTTGTGAAGATTCTCAATACTTTCAAGAAATGTTTCAGTAATGAACTCGATGCAGTCAGATTAGCCAAAATCAGAATTCCCTAGACACATGAGTGTTTTATAGAAAAATAAGGGAATAGAAAAATAGGGAGTATATGATAAGCCTAGTTACAAAAAAAAAAACTTACAGCATTCAGCATTCATGAGCTCCTTCACTTCTGCCTCTGTGAGTCTAGATCCAAATTTGGATAGTCCTTACTTCAGTTCTTCATATGTGATTGTTCCACTGTTGTTTGTGTCTATGTTAGCAAACAGTGTTTCTTAAATATATCTCAAGGATTGAATCTTAATCTCAGTTTAAAAATTCTTCGGATCTAACCTCTCCGTCTCGTAATGAAGGGTTTCCATCCTCTTTCGCCAATTCCATTGATTCTTTACTCCACTTGCCTTTCACCCGACAGTGGACCCTGTTTTATTTTTTTTTGGCTGAGATCAATTTGATAGCTAGCTAATTTGATTCAAGCAAAAAGGGGAACAATATGGCATACACAAAGGTGTCAGTGGAGACTCCAATATTATTCTTTCATTGTGTAGAGACTCTAACATTTTGTATGCGAAAAATCCGTACACACTGACAGAATGATACTGGAATCTCCCCTGACCAAACTCACTTGGTAAGGTTATGTAAACAAAGTCAGCTATGTTGAGAGTTATCACTTGCCCCAAGATTCCTGTATAAGCACTCTCTCTCCGACCATGACACCAAGTTGAGACATTTACAATGTTACATTCACAGAGAAACAACAAAATAAAAAAATATTATTTATATTGGTATTACTAAAAGAAGAGACGTTTAACATAGTAGCAAGAAGACTTTTGATAGAAGTCGGAAGGTGTGTAAACGAAAGGTGTTCTTGTGATTGAAATTGCAATAACTAACCTGGTCAGTGGGATCTTCAGTTTCTTCTTCAGATTTGTCTTTGCCAACTGTTTCATCAATTGCCTCTGACATCATATCTATCTGTAAACTTACAAAACACAAAACAAACATGACAAAGACCAATCTTTACCTTTACACTATGACTTAAGTATTACGCTCATAGAGATGAAAAAATATATTGTGTACCATCATGTCCAATGTGCAGACTGCTTCTGGAAATCCTTGATCACTTTAGGTTGTTTTGCCGATAATGAAAAGACGAAGGGCTGATCGGGTCGCTCCGGGTACGATTCACTTCCTCTGCCCCGCAACCCTAACAGCCACAATCAAACTACAAATACCAAATTTTGGTAAATAATTCTCACAAAACGCTAATCGCACCAACAAAATTAATATTGACAGGGGAAAGAGAGAAGTGCAGGAACCCATCATTCAACGTTTCCTTCTATACGATTCCAAGAGTGTTCCATTCAAGTGATGGGTCCGAAGGCAAACTTCTTCACTGGTGCGACTGGACCGCTCCATTATTCACCCAAGAAACCCCTTTTTTCTCGTGGCCAAACATAACCCAACAAATGACACCAAGAAACAAACACAACAGATTAGTACGTAGTCTGTTTGTGATGATTGTGATGATTCAAACGTCGAGAATCATTGGAATTTCCATCGGGACTCCATTTGTTCATCATATATAACCTGAATTTATAGAACCATCCACATAAGTTTTAGATTTTGGTTGAAAGTAAGATTTACAAAGGGAATTTTATAGGAAGAGAAAGAAAGGGAGGTGGAACGATAACATATCTCACAAAGAAATGGGTAAAGAACAGGAATGAATGATTTAGAGGGGGTAGATATTAATTCACCGTAAAGGCGAGTTGCAAACGGATGAACTTACAGTTTGGAACGTTGAGGGTACGTGCAAGAGTCGTAGCTCGACTGCGACGAACAATCTAGCGTTGAAAGGGTTGTGGGCTTTTCATAAAATGGACAACTTAAAATTGTTTTTAAGCTTAGTCGAAGTGGCCCGAGTTAATTATACGTAGAGTAAGCATTTGTTTGACATGTCAAAATCGAGTCTTCTGATTGTATGATTTTCTTTGCAGACGTGGACACCCTCCCCATGACTTATATTTGCCTTTTAGTATTGTGTAGGTTATAGCAATATGAGTATTTTAGAGGGCTATTTTGAATATGTTAAAGCAGTCAAACTTTACTTTACATTTTAAAACTCAAGAGCCATAAACTAACTTTTATTTCATTTTATTGCTTTAGAGAGCAAGTTTTCCAGAGCACTACTTCGAATGCTTTGGGTAATATCACTCGTTCCTACAATCCTTTTTTTTGTTCAAAACGTTTTCTTTTCTTTCTAAAATTTAAGTAATCTAAGTAAATATTACTTATGTTGATTATTTATGATACTTAACAATTGTATTCATTTACTTAAAATAAAAATTTCATAATTATATAATAATTAATCAGTTCATAAAGTATTTAACCATAGTTAAATTAATCTAAATGTAGAAATAATATTTATCAATCATATTTTTCTTTAAAAAAACTCATAGCTACTCTACCGCTAAAATTCTACAGCTACGGCATTAAATCTCACAGCTTAAATTTCACAGCAAAAAATAAAGCTACAAACGTAACCAATCAACCCCAAAACCTCTTTGTTCTAATCCATCGTAATTCCTAAATGAAAGATGTTTAGTGTCTACTGATATGTTTGTTCAAAACATAAATATTTATGTTTCTATATATTAATTAAATTAATGTTCTTTACCCTTATAAAATAGGGAAAATTTGGAAATACTTCAATATAAGATTTATTTTGAAAATTACAATCTTATTTGGATTTTTTGAGAACCACACTCTTATCTGGGTAGAATGACTAAATTATCCAAATAGATTTTCTAATTATTTTAATATTTAAATTAATATTTTAATAACAGCAAAAACTTCGAATTATGCATTAAAAATATTCAACAACAATATTTTTTTTACTTTGTATTCATAATATTTTTAGTATTTTTATTATATCATATTTTTAACAAAAATTCTTGTTAAATACACTTTATATTTCTTTTAATAAAGGTTTAAAACAATAGACGTCGTTAACATTATTTTCTTGTTTTCTATATATCAAGTTATCAACAAACCCAAGAATTGACTAATATAGTCTTTCTCTCTCGTCTTGTTCCCCTTGTTTTCCATTTTTGAATCATTTAAAGGTTTATATTGTTTCGTCACTGATATATATTCCTGGGTGTAATTTGATTTTAAATATTTTTAGTTTTAAATCTGATCGACATAACATTTTTTCTCGCGATCGCATTGTTTAATCTATGAAATTGTATCATGTCTATGTTATCATCCACATCAAAGTGTATCAAACAAGGATTAGAAAAGTAAGAGATGAACATAGAACAATTTTTAAAGCAACATCTGGGCCACTATAATCAGGAGAGTCCCAAATTGACTCACGGTCTTGCACATAATATTCAAAGATTAAGCTTATAAGGAAAATAAAATACATAAGTATTGATCAGATAGAGGATACTAGCAACAAGATTGTATGTGTACAACTTTTGTTTACATCGCTAAAAAACAGAAATAAACTTTAAAATAGTTCATAAAATTTACGGATATTATTTTAAATACTAACATGTAATTATATTAATATAATTAATAATAATTATCTTAATATACCTAATAATATCTAATTAAAATCAGGATAACAATGTTTTTTCACATAAAAGAAAGTGTAATTAAAAATAAAATAAAAACAGAGATGTATTTTTCAAATTGTAACTCATCAATAAGGCATTTTTCAAATTATCCCTATAAAATATTCTATTAGTTTTTACAATCATTTGAAAATCTGTAAAAATTAAAACGAAATGAAAACATAGTTCGTCTTTTCTGCGTTTTGAATTTTCTTTTGTGGTTTTTAAAATTTGATAAAATATTAACCAAAACAGGATTTTGTTCTTGTGCACACGAAAAGGAGTATGTTCTACTTTAACAATAAAAAATATGATTATTTGGGAATATAAACACATAAACCTAACAAACAAATTAATGATCAAATCTTAAGATTCGTGTTGTATAAAAAGAGACACTAAAATCTTACTGAGTTAATGGATTATGGTCTTTAGTTCCATATATTGTTATTCCGGTGATCAATAGAAGTTTTTCCAAGTCAATGCAATAGTTTAAAGAACATAGATTTTCAGATTACAGCTTATAATCCGGACTAAGAAAGCAAATTAAATAAGTAAGACTTATAAAACTTATGCAACGAACTATAAAATTTTCATTCGTTTATTATGCCAAATTTTGTTTCAAGAGAAGTCAAAAGAGTACTACTCTTTATCCCGATTTTTATTCGTTTATAATGCCAAATTTTCACGGTTGGTGGCGAGATTGACTCCACACACAGCTACTACTTTTGAAATATCAAATATCGTTAAAGTATATCATTGGTGCTACGTGCTTCATAAAAACATAAATTATCTTAGTATTTGTTTTCATATATTGTACACTGATTTATTAACTATTACAATTCGTAAAATTTCATTTAATCAATTCGTTTATTTAAAAATTCATTAACCTTTCTACACAAAAAATTAGAGTTCTAAGATAAATAAAAAATATTAACTTCAAAATATTAATAATCATCAATTGGTAATAAAAAAATTTACATAAAATCTAAAACATGATGTAAATAAAATTCAAAACGGGAATCTTCGTAAAGTGGCAGTGGCAGAGGCACCTTGAGTAAGAAGGGAGCACCTACCCCAGTAAAAAATAAGTATAAAAGTTCTTGGCCCCCATATATTTACTTTTCTACACTGTTTTTTTCTTGGTTGGCTTTCTTCTTTGGGTAAATTTGCGAGATATCTAAGTTTGATAGATTAATTAGGTGCAGGTCAATGATTTTGACATAATTAAGAGACTAACAAATGTGTCTCCTTTCATTCGATTATAACCCTCTCGCAAATAAGTAGACGGTGAAGGGAAGAAGGTAAGAACACGTAGGGTAAGATAAGTATAGCCACGATTAACCGCGTACTGTGCAGATCTCAGGGAATTAAATCGACCACGTCACACACATTTATAACCGCATACGGTTTACTGTATGCAGTAAATATGTGGAGGATAACAGAACAACGACATCTTGATATTTGGTGTAGTCCTTCATTTTGTTACAGTCTGTCCATTTGTGTAAGAAGTAAGAAAATACAGTGAAGAAGGTGAATGCAGTTGCAGAGTTAATGCTCTGACTTTCGATAAGGTAAACTTCAGTTAACTGCGTTTACTACCTCGATTGTACATTTATTATACCTTTTGATTTACCTACCGAAGATGGAATGGAATTACCGTTATAGATCTGAAATAGTATTATGTTTACTGTGGTAATTGTTGCAGATGAATGAACCAGATAAAGTCTTGATTGTACATGGGACGTGGGTCGGTGATGCAGACAATCGGTGGATATTTGAACCTGACATAGTGTGTGCAGCTGAGCATTTCATCCAACTTAATGTGGAGATGACAATGACTGAGCTAGTAACTGCAGTAAAAGAATGTCTAGACATAACATCAAAAGATATCTCCATCAAACTCTCGTATCAATACCCAGAGTGGATTGCAATGGGTGATGGAGAGTTGGATACGCCTCAGTACATAACAGACGATACCAAAGTAGGTGTCTTCATCCGGATGAGGCGCGCCATTGAAGAAGTTGATCTTTATGTCTCCATCGTCCGCCATCCACCTAGTGGGAAAGAACCTCAGCTACCACGCCAACTGTTGAGGGAGAGGATGGAGGTGACAACTGTATGGATGAGGAGGAGTGGAATGCTTTTGCACTCTTGGAAACTCCATTGACTATGCCACCAACACAGAAGCATGTAGGTGAGAAAGACCAGGAGGTGCCGGAGTGTTCCGTACAAAGGCATAGAAATGGTACGCCTCAGAGACAGACTATTCTATATGGTCTGCGTGGAATAGAAATCAGGGAACCAGCCGATAATAGTCAACTTGCTATGGCGAAGACAGAAGCAAGAGAGAAGGGAAAGAACAAACACCCCTTAGAGGATGAAACTGATTCAGACACTGACTCCGATGATGCAATGGTCGTCCTCGTGCTTCGTACAAGTATTCCCGAGTCAGCAAATGCATATAGACCTGTAGCTTGGCATCAAGTGTTCAGAATACCAGGAATTCCCAACACACAGGAGGGAGATGGTAGTTCTAGTTTGAGTACTGAGGCTCCCCTTGAGGTAGCCGACGAATTTGGTCAACACTGGGAAAATTTGATGAAGCACTCCACGAGATGCTAAACAACCCATATACTCCAGCTCTATTTGGAAAGGATGCCCCACCAGTATTCAACAATCGCCGGAGGACATGTATAACAAGAAACAATGTGACAATACTTACCATACTTAACATAGTATAGTAATATTTGAATTTGTCGAGAGTAATACTTACTATACTATATCATATACTAATTACTTGTTGTTGACAAAATGTAAATTTGTAGGTGTGGATACTGCCCTTGCTGACATACAGTACGAGGGGGACAAAATTTACGTTGGCCGTGTCTTCAAATCCAAAACTGACTGCAAAATCAAACTAGCCATTCATGCCATGAATAGGAAGTTCCATTTCAGGACACCCCGCTCGAGTCCGGCAATGCTACTTGCCCAATGCGTGGGTTATGGTTACCCGTGGCGCGTTTATGCGGTTCTGCTGGATGCTAGTGGGAACTTTCAAGTTCGCCAAGCAAATCTTATTCACTCATGCACCATCGATGAGCGCCGCAACTACCATAAACTGGCAACCACTCAGGTTATAGGTGAGCTAATGCAATCAAGGTTTGTTGGAATTAAGCGTGGCCCAACAGCAGCATCAATTAGGAAAATACTGTTGGATGAGTTTCATGTGAATGTCTCGTATTGGAAAGCTTGAAGAGCTAGAGAGCTTGCAATGGACCATGCTATGGGTACAATGGTAGGAAGTTACTCACTTATACCCGCCTACTTAGCTCTGCTTCAGTCGTCAAATGAAGGAACGACCTGCTTCTTGGAGAGTACGGATGTCGAAGATGGGGAACAAGATTTAAGTACTGTTTCGTTGCATATGGGGTATCAATCTCAGGGTATCCGTCCATGCGCAAAGTGGTTGTTGTCGATGGGATGTCATTGAAAGGGAAGTTTGGTGGCTGCCTACTTACAGCGTCTGCACAAGACAGAAATTTCCAAGTATTTCCTCTAGCTTTTGCGGTGGTTGATAGTGAAAACGACGATGCTTGGGAATGGGTTTTCCAGAAATTACAAACTTTTGTTTACGATGTACCGGGCTTGGTTTTCATATCAGATCGACATGCCAGTATTTACAGTGGTCTTAGAAAGGTACTACATGTACTATACTATTTACATTCGACTATACCATATTCTGTTAGTAGTCTACTTGCGGGCTCACTTTATTCATACAGTATGGTAATAATTTGAGTTTTATGTTTTTGAGAATCAGGTTTATCATCACACTCATCACGTTGCATGTGTAGTCCATCTTTGGCGAAACATAAAGGCAACATTTAAGAAAAGCAGGCTCGCAAACCTTATGTCCGCTGCTGCACGGGCATTCACGGTTACCGAGTTTAATCATAAGTTTATTGAGATCCAGAAAATAAACCCTGCATGTGCTGCATATTTGGTTGCCATAGGTATGTCAACCAATTTTCGAAAATAGTACAAGTATTAAAACATAATAACTCATACCATACTATATCTTCTTCAGAGTTTGACCACTGGACTAGAGCTCATTTCAAAGGCCAGCGGTACAATATGATGGACTCAAACATTTCCGAATCTTGGAATGATGTCATTAAGGAAGCAAGAGAATATCCACTTATCACTATGTTTGAATACACACGCACGGCCGTTATGGGCTGGCTAGCATTGAGCAAAAGCAAACCGAGAGCAAGGAACCCTCACACCAAATGTCCGGAAACTGGTTGAGGAGAACTATGAACTGTCAACCGGTTTGTCAGTACGTGATATTGGGGAGTTGGAGTTTCAAGTGCAGGACAATGCGGGAGAGTGCTTCACCGTTTTATTAGGACCTGGCAGTTGCAGTTGTATGGAATATGACGAGATTGGCATACCATTTATTCATGCTTTAGCTGCTGCAACTAGGATTGGCTTCCCTTCTGATGCGTTGGTGGCGTCACCATACTATGTGACAACTTGGAGACAAGGATTTTCTGGAAAAATATACCCGGTCCCATCAGTCGGAGGGATAGAAATAGGGGTTGGTACTCCAAACGACCTTCTCCCACCGGCGGTGCGCCGCCCACCTGGCCGTCCAAGGAAAGTCCGCATCCTCTCCCGCGCGGAGTATAAGGTACATCTTTCCTTTTGATGAATACGAAGTATAGACAGATGGTTCAATACATGAGAGTCAGGGGAGACAAACTAGGATAGATGATGATGATGATAATGAATAGAGTATTCAACATACATTAGCGACCACTTGATGGTATATGACATATATAGTATTGTACATGTAAATGGTATATACGTGGGTTGATATGATATGGTATGTTAAATTTGTATTTATGATGTTCCTTTGTCAATGACATTAGTATTGTCCTAATGTTGCAGAAAGGAGGCACCTCATCCTCTAGGAAATGCAAACGTTGTGGCCGTTCAGGTCACAACAAGGCATCCTGCCGTAACCCTATGTAAAAAGTGAAGACTACGGAGAAGGCATCTGAAGGCAGTTCGAAGCTTCTTTTTGGGAACTGGGTGAATAAGCGAAAGCCTTTGCCGTCTACGGACTGGCTCTCTAAATGAAGTATGATAGGGAAGTGAAGTAAATTTTAACTAAATACACGAATATATGCAGAGCTGTTATATATCGATGTATTTAATATGTAAATAGTATGCTATATAAACCCTATGTGAAGCACAAAGTATGTGCAAGTTGTAAGGAACACCCGCCAACCTTTTGATGTGAATATAATGATGTCTTTCTCCACTAAATATTCCAAAATAAAAACATTGTAGAGGCAATCTTGGTGAACACCGCAAGTATACAATGTATTACTATACTATGTGTCATAAATAGTATTGTAATTATAAATGTTAGAAGTACGCTAGGTGGTAGGCGCAACCTATTCCAAAATCACGAACTAAACCCTACAAGTGTAGTTAAATCACAAAACCAAAGAAGATTTATTAATACACATCTCAGCTGGTGAAGTCCACAAGTATATTGCGCAATACTATTCTATGTGACATATATAGTATGTATGTTATGAAGGGTTGAAATATGCTGGGTTCATATGGATAAGTAAACACTAATATGGATAACTAAACCCTAATATGGATATGTGAACCCACATACACCACATAATAACTATGAAAATAGTTAACCCACATCCTATAAGAAAAACAATTGTCCGTCATTAAACCCTAATATGGATAACTAAACCCTAATATGGATATGTGAACCCACATACACCACATAATAAATACAGAAATAGTTAACCCACATCCTAGCAGGAAAACAAGAGTCATTCATTAAATATTATACTATTTACCTCATATAGTATAGTTTAACTTAATGATATCCAAATATTCTAAAATGAAGTAGATGACATGTTACATCATGTACCCGTTAGTAAAACTAAACCCTAACGATGAAAAAAGTGAACCCAAATCCTATAAGAAAAATAGTTGTACCATAACGATGGAATGATTTGCATTAAAGGTAGTATACTATACCCATATCTTGTAATGTAAACCCACACCCCCTATGTAGTACCGTTGGGTTGGTTAATCAGGACGACGCTGAGTAGTACAGATTACTTAAATGCTTTGGAAATTTTGTATATCCAATTAAACCCTACAAGTGTAGTTAAATCGCAAAACCAAAGAGGATTTATTAATACACATCCCAGCTGGTGAAGTCCGCAAGTATATTACGTATTACTATTCTATGTGACATATATAGTTTGTATGTTATGAAGGGTTGAAATAGGCTGGGTTCATATGGATAACTAAACCCTAATACGGATAACCAAACCCTAATATGGATATGTGAACCCACATACACCACATAATAACTATGGAAATAGTTAACCCACATCCTAGAAGAAAAACAATTGTCCGTCATTAAACTAGAATATGGAAAACTAAACCCTAATATGGATATGTGAACCCACATACACCACATAATAACTATGGAAATAGTTAACCCACATCCTAGCAGGAAAACAAGTGTCCTTTATTAAATACTATACTACTTACCTCAGCTAGTATAGTTTAACGTAATGATATACAAGTATTCTAAAACGAAGTAGATGACGTGTTTCATCGTGTACCAGTTAGTAAAACTAAACCCTAACGATGGAAAAAGTGAACCCAAATCCTATAAGAAAAATAGTTGTACCATAACGACGGAATGATTTGCATTAAAGGTAGCATACTATACCCATATATTGAAATGTAAACCCACACCCCCTATGTAGTACCGTTGGGTTGGTTAATCAGGACGACGCTGAGTAGTACAGATTACTTAAATGCTTTGGAAATTTTGTATATCCAATTAAACCCTACAAGTGTAGTTAAATCACAAAACCAAAGAGGATTTATTAATACACATCCCAGCTGGTGAAGTCCGCAAGTATATTACGTATTACTATTCTATGTGACATATATAGTTTTTATGTTATGAAGGGTTAAAATAGGCTGGGTTCATATGGATAAGTAAACTCTAATACGGATAACTAAACCCTAATATGGATATGTGAACCCACATACACCACATAATAACTATGGAAATTGTTAACCCACATCCTAGAAGAAAAACAATTGTCCGTCATTAAACCCTAATATGGATAACTAAACCCTAATATGGATATGTGAACCGACATACACCACATAATAACTATGAAAATAGTTAACTCACATCCTAGCAGGAAAACAAGTGTCCTTTATTAAATACTATACTACTTACCTCAGCTAGTATAGTTTAACGTAATGATATACAAATATTCTAAAACGAAGTAGATGATGTGTTTCATCGTGTACCCGTTAGTAAAACTAAACCCTAACGATGGAAAAAGTGAACCCAAATCCTATAAGAAAAATAGTTGTACCATAACGACGGAATGATTTGCATTAAAGGTAGTATACTATACCCAAATCTTGTAATGTAAACCCACACCCCCTATGTAGTACCGTTGGGTTGGTTAATCAGGACGACGCTGAGTAGTACAGATTACTTAAATGCTTTAGAAATCTTGTTTATCCAATTAAAACACTGGTAATGGTGAAACGAAAACCCATATAGTGATTCTAAACTCTACAAGTGTAGTTAAATCATAAACCAAAGAGGAATTATTCGTACACATCCCAGCTAGTGAAGGCCGCAAGTATATTACGCATTGCTATTCTATGTGACACATATAGTATGTATGTTAGAAAGGGTTGAAATAAGCTGAGTTCATATGGATAACTAAACCCTAATACTAAACCCTAATATGTATATGTGAACCCACATAAGCCACATAATAACTATGGAAATAGTTAACACACATCCTAGAAGAAAAACAAGCGTCCCTTGTTAAATCCTAATGGGGATAACTAAACCCTAATATGTAAAAACGTGTCCTTCATTAAATACTATACTATTTACGTCAGATAGTATAGTTTGACGTAATGATATACAAATATTCTAAAACGAAGTAGATGACGTGTTACATCGTGTACCAGTTACATCTTAGAAGAAAAACAAGCGTCCCTCATTAAACCTCAATATGGATAACTAAACCCTAATATGGAAAACTAAACCCTAATATGGAAATATGAACCCACATACACCACATAATAACTACAGAAATAGTTAACCCACATCCTAGCAGGAAAACACGTGTCCTTCATTAAATAGTATACTATTTACCTCAGATAGTATAGTTTGACGTAATGATGTACAAATATTCTAAAACGAAGTAGATGACGTGTTACATCGTGTACCAGTTAGTAAAAATAAACCCTAACCATGGATAAAGTGAACCCAAATCTTATAAGAAAAATAGTTGTACCATAACGACGAAATGGTTTGCATTAAAGGTAGTATACTATACCCATATCTTGTAATGTAAACCCACACCCCCTATGTAGTACCGTTGGGTTGGTTAATCAGGACGACGCTGAGTAGTACAGATTACTTAAATGCTTTGGAAATTTTGTATATCCAATTAAACCCTACAAGTGCAGTTAAATCACAAAACCAAAGAGGATTTATTAATACACATCCCAGCTGGTGAAGTCCGCAAGTATATTACGTATTACTATTCTATGTGACATATATAGTTTGTATGTTATGAAGGGTTGAAATATGCTGGGTTCATATGGATAAGTAAACCCTATTACGGATAACTAAAACCTAATATGGATATGTGAACCCACATACACCACATAATAACTATGGAAATAGTTAACCCACATCCTCGAAGAAAAACAATTGTCCGTCATTAAACCCTAATATGGATAACTAAACCCTAATATGGATATGTGAACCCACATACACCACATAATAACTATGGAAATAATTAACCCACATCCTAGCAGGAAAACAAGTGTCCTTCATTAAATACTATACTACTTACCTCAGCTAGTATAGTTTAACGTAATAATATACAAATATTCTAAAACGAAGTAGATGACATGTTTCATCGTGTACCAGTTAGTAAAACTAAACCCTAACGATGGAAAAAGTGAACCCAAATCCTATAAGAAAAATAGTTGTACCATAACGACGGAATTTTTTGCATTAAAGGTAGTACCCACACCCCCTATGTAGTACCGTTGGGTTGGTTAATCAGGACGACGCTGAGTAGTACAGATTACTTAAATGCTTTGGAAATCTTGTACATCCAATTAAAACACTGGTTATGGTGAAACAAAAACCCATATAGTGATTCTAAACTCTACAAGTGTAGTTAAATCATAAACCAAAGAGGAATTATTAGTACACATCCCAGCTGGTGAAGGCCGCAAGTATATTACGCATTGCTATTCTATGTGACACATATAGTATGTATGTTAGAAAGGGTTGAAATAAGCTGAGTTCATATGGATAACTAAACCCTAATACTAAACCCTAATATGTATATGTGAACCCACATAAGCCACATAATAACTATGGAAATAGTTAACACACATCCTAGAAGAAAAACAAGCGTCCCTTGTTAAATCCTAATGGGGATAACTAAACCCTAATATGTAAAACACGTGTCCTTCATTAAATACTATACTATTTTCCTCTGATAGTATAGTTTGACGTAATGATATAAAAATATTATAAAACGAAGTAGATGACGTGTTACATCGTGTACCAGTTACATCTTAGAAGAAAAACAAGCGTCCCTCATTAAACCCTAATATAGATAACTAAACCCTAATATGGAAAACTAAACCCTAATATGGATATGTGAACCCACATACACCACATAATAACTATGGAAATAGTTAACCCACATCCTAGCAGGAAAACAAGTGTCCTTTATTAAATACTATACTACTTACCTCAGCTAGTATAGTTTAACGTAATGATATACAAGTATTCTAAAACGAAGTAGATGACGTGTTTCATCGTGTACCAGTTAGTAAAACTAAACCCTAACGATGGAAAAAGTGAACCCAAATCCTATAAGAAAAATAGTTGTACCATAACGACAGAATGATTTGCATTAAAGGTAGTATACTATACCCATATCTTGAAATGTAAACCCACAGCCCCTATGTAGTACCGTTGGGTTGGTTAATCAGGACGACGCTGAGTAGTACAGATTACTTAAATGCTTTGGAAATTTTGTATATCCAATTAAACCCTACAAGTGTAGTTAAATCACAAAACCAAAGATGATTTATTAATACACATCCCAGCTGGTGAAGTCCGCAAGTATATTACGTATTACTATTCTATGTGACATATATAGTTTTTATGTTATGAAGGGTTAAAATAGGCTGGGTTCATATGGATAAGTAAACCCTAATACGGATAACTAAACCCTAATATGGATATGTGAACCCACATACGCCACATAATAACTATGGAAATAGTTAACCCACATCCTAGAAGAAAAACAATTGTCCGTCATTAAACCCTAATATGGATAACTAAACCCTAATATGGATATGTGAACCGACATACACCACATAATAACTATGGAAATAGTTAACTCACATCCTAGCAGGAAAAAAAGGGTCCTTTATTAAATACTATACTACTTACCTCAGCTAGTATAGTTTAACGTAATGATATACAAATATTCTAAAACGAAGTAGATGACGTGTTTCATCGTGTACCAGTTAGTAAAACTAAACCCTAACGATGGAAAAAGTGAACCCAAATCCTATAAGAAAAATAGTTGTACCATAACGACAGAATGATTTGCATTAAAGGTAGTATACTATACCCAAATCTTGTAATGTAAACCCACACCCCCTATGTAGTACCGTTGGGTTGGTTAATCAGGACGACGCTGAGTAGTACAGATTACTTAAATGCTTTAGAAATCTTGTACATCCAATTAAAACACTGGTAATGGTGAAACGAAAACCCATATAGTGATTCTAAACTCTACAAGTGTAGTTAAATCATAAACCAAAGAGGAATTATTCGTACACATCCCAGCTAGTGAAGGCCGCAAGTATATTACGCATTGCTATTCTATGTGACACATATAGTATGTATGTTAGAAAGGGTTGAAATAAGCTGAGTTCATATGGATAACTAAGCCCTAATACTAAACCCTAATATGTATATGTGAACCCACATAAGCCACATAATAACTATGGAAATAGTTAACACACATCTTAGAAGAAAAACAAGCGTCCCTTGTTAAATCCTAATGGGGATAACTAAACTCTAATATGTAAAAACGTGTCCTTCATTAAATACTATACTATTTACCTCAGATAGTATAGTTTGACATAATGATATACAAATATTCTAAAACGAAGTAGATGACGTGTTACATCGTGTACCAGTTACATCTTAGAAGAAAAACAAGCGTCCCTCATTAAACCCCAATATGGATAACTAAACCCTAATATGAAAAACTAAACCCTAATATGGAAATGTGAACCCACATACACCACATAATAACTACAGAAATAGTTAACCCACATCCTAGCAGGAAAACACGTGTCCTTCATTAAATACTATACTATTTACCTCAGATAGTATAGTTTGACGTAATGATGTACAAATATTCTAAAACGAAGTAGATGACGTGTTACATCGTGTACCAGTTAGTAAAACTAAACCCTAACCATGGATAAAGTGAACCCAAATCCTATAAGAAAAATAGTTGTACCATAACGACGAAATGGTTTGCATTAAAGGTAGTATACTATACCCATATCTTGTAATGTAAACCCACACCCCCTATGTAGTACCGTTGGGTTGGTTAATCAGGACGACGCTGAGTAGTACAGATTACTTAAATGCTTTGGAAATTTTGTCCATCCAATTAAACCCTACAAGTGTAGTTAAATCACAAAACCAAAGAAGATTTATTAATACACATCCCAGCTGGTGAAGTCCGCAAGTATATTACGTATTACTATTCTATGTGACATATATAGTTTGTATGTTATGAAGGGTTGAAATATACTGGGTTCATATGGATAAGTAAACCCTATTACGAATAACTAAACCCTAATATGGATATGTGAACCCACATACACCACATAATAACTATGGAAATAGTTAACCCACATCCTAGAAGAAAAAAAATTGTCCGTCATTAAACCTTAATATGGATAACTAAACCCTAATATGGATATGTGAACCCACATACACCACATAATAACTATGGAAATAGTTAACCCACATCCTAGCAGGAAAACAAGTGTCCTTCATTAAATACTATACTACTTACCTCAGCTAGTATAGTTTAACGTAATAATATACAAATATTCTAAAACGAAGTAGATGACGTGTTTCATCGTGTACCAGTTAGTAAAACTAAACCCTAACGATGGAAAAAGTGAACCCAAATCCTATAAGAAAAATAGTTGTACCATAACGACGGAATTGTTTGCATTAAAGGTAGTATACTATACCCAAATCTTGTAATGTAAACCCACACCCCCTATGTAGTACCGTTGGGTTGGTTAATCAGGACGACGCTGAGTAGTACAGATTACTTAAATGCTTAGGAAATCTTGTACATCCAATTAAAACAATGGTAATGGTGAAACGAAAACCCATATAGTGATTCTAAACTCTACAAGTGTAGTTAAATCATAAACCAAAGAGGAATTATTAGTACACATCCCAGCTGGTGAAGGCCGCAAGTATATTACGCATTGCTATTCTATGTGACACATATAGTATGTATGTTAGAAAGGGTTGAAATAAGCTGAGTTCATATGGATAACTAAACCCTAAAACTAAACCCTAATATGTATAAGTGAACCCACATAAGCCACATAATAACTATGGAAATAGTTAACACACATCCTAGAAGAAAAACAAGCGTCCCTTGTTAAATCCTAATGGGGATAACTAATCCCTAATATGTAAAACACGTGTCCTTCATTAAATACTATACCATTTACCTCAGATAGTATAGTTTGACGTAATGATATACAAATATTCTAAAACGAAGTAGATGACGTGTTACATCGTGTACCAGTTACATCTTAGAAGAAAAACAAGCGTCCCTCATTAAACCCTAATATGGATAACTAAACCCTAATATGGAAAACTAAACCCTAATATGGAAATGTGAACCCACATACACCACATAATAACTACGGAAATAGTTAACCCACATCCTAGCAGAAAAACATGTGTCCTTCATTAAATACTATACTATTTACCTCAGATAGTATAGTTTGACGTAATGATGTACAAATATTCTAAAACGAAGTAGATGACGTGTTACATCGTGTACCAGTTAGTAAAACGAAACCCTAACCATGGATAAAGTGAACCCAAATCATATAAGAAAAATAGTTGTACCATAACGACGGAATGGTTTGCATTAAAGGGTGTATACTATACCCAAATCTTGTAATGTAAACCCACACCCCCTATTTAGTACCGTTGGGTTGGTTAATCAGGACGACGCTGAGTAGTACAGATTACTTAAATGCTTTGGAAATTTTGTCCATCCAATTAAAACACTGGTAACAGTGAAACGGAAACCCATATAGTAAAACTAAACCCTACAAGTGTAGTTAAATCATAAACCAAAGAGGAATTATTAATACACATCCCAGCTGGTGAAGTCCGCAAGTATATTGCGCAATACAATTCTATGTGACATATATAGTATGTATGTTATAAATGGTTGAAATAGGCTGGGTTCATAGGGATAACTAAACCCTAATATGGTTAACTAAACCCTAATATGGATATGTGAACCCACATACACCACATAATAACTATGGAAATAGTTAACCCACATCCTAAAAGAAAAACAAGTGTCCCTCATTACATCGTTTACCATTTAGTAAATCTACACCCTAACCATGGAAAAAGTTAACCGACATCAGGTCTGAAACAGTTCTCCTTCCATAAATAATATACCATATAGTATATATAGTATAGTGTAAAGGAAGGAAAGCAGGGTACTAACATGAATCTAGTTAAAAGGGAAGCACTTTACTAACATGCATTTACTTAAAAGGAAAGAAATTGTTTGAAGTAAACATTGGATCAACGTGAGACTGCGTCCTAACTAAATAATCCAAATTGGGAGTTAAGAGAAAGAAAGAAACATGAAGTAGTGTCATAATAAAACATTTGGAATACAACACAATCACCCTCCAACCTAACCCATAAACAAAGCTGCAATGGCATAGTTCTCCGCTGCTACACGTACTTCTTCTTCAGTCAAAGAAAGCGAGTTCAAAGGCTGATCAGCTGCTGCCATTTCTAGCAGTATAAGGGAAGCAACACCTGAGAAACCTACCCATATATGCAAACGAGTAAACTTTTATATATGAAAAAATTAGGTTCATAAAGCTAAGCGGAAGGAAATATTTTATACCTGGGTGTTCAAGGAGAACCGGGACTTCTATTCGAGAAATAGGAATGGGGTGGAAGTTCATCTCACCAGGATTGGAGGCAATACAGTACCCAGAAATAAGGTGAGGCAGCATGGTCGCTATTGGGGTGAGATAGGAGGTAACATCTACAGTAGAGGGGCATGCGGAGTTAGAGTCGACGACATACATAGCCGACATCTTCAGAACAACAATGAGACCAATCCAGTGGTTTTTTTTTAATAAGAAACATACTGTAGACGAAATCAACTTGAGTATACCACCCAGGGCGGTGCATAAACTGTGGTTTAAGAGGGGTGGAGAAAGCAAACTTGTGCTTCTCTTTGATGGCATCGAACCCAGCGTAATTACGCATCAGCTCAAGGAAAAACGATGGAGGGACGAACTCAAATCTAGCAGACGGTAAACGGTCACGCCGGTTATGAATGAGGTTCACCACACGGTCCAAAGCCTAAAATGAAATTCCAATTAGTCCATAGAAATGATGTACTAAGCAATAGTCGTTCGTATTTAAGGAATGAAAATACCTCATGCGAACAAACACCATTGCAATGGAAGAGAGGGCCTAAACTTGAAATAGAATAACCGGAACCGCTGGAGACGTCCACCGATCTGGGGCATATCATATGGGGTAGTCATTAAAAACGGTATGAGTTATAATATAGTATAGTATAGGCTAGTATAGTCTAGTATACTATAAATCAAAGTATAGTACAAATTATATAGTTGAAACAATATACGGTCGGACATACTTAGCTGCAGTTAACTGCTTCAAGAAAGCGTCTCGGTTTGCTTGGGTTGGAGGAGCAAAAGCATTGAAGCCCCCGATAAAGACGGGAAACATCCTGGTAGGGGGTGTAGGATTAGATGACGCATTGGCGGTTTCTTTTTGCACGCTTGGAAGCCTGTTTATTGGCCGGAACATTTTTCGTGGCTTTTTTGGTTGCTTCTTTACGCACTGTCGGTTCCGAAGGACTGAACCTCTGTGGACTATTGTGCTTCTGTTTACTAACTCGTCTGGCACCATCACCTGCAGCATCATCTGCTGCTGGCACATCACCCGCACCTTATTAAGAAAACCAAAGTTTGTATTACGCTTATGTCTACAAATAATATGGGGCAATGAGAAAGAGGGTAAAGACAAGTACTTTAAATTTTGATGGTGAATGATTGCTAGACCCATCCACCTCATCATTGTTTTCAACACCCAACTCTGAATCTTCCTCCACGGGGTCAGATCCATGCGTTTCACCGCCAACAGATATAGTTTCCTACAACAATTATCGGATCAACCAACTGTATTATACCACTTACGGTTAAGATATTAGAGACAATGAGAAAGCTAGACTAATTAATATGAGTTACCTTCTCATTCAGTGGAACAAACTTGTAACTCACACTTGGCCCTGCAGCAACGTTAGCAGGAGCTGGTGATGGATGAGGAAGCTCCTGTTGCAACCACATGGGCAGACATAAAAGGTGTGAAAACGTACTATACTGTATAGGTGGTATAGTATCTTTTTGTATGGAATAGTACAACCACTAAAAACAGAGAAACCAGAAAACGAGTTACCTGCTCATTCAATCTATCAAACTTAGAACTCTGACATTGGCCTCCAACAACGTCACCGAGCAAAGTTGATGGATGAGGTTACTCCTGGGAACCAGAACATAAGAATGACATTAATCAATTAGGAAACGAATTTATTATTCCCTATGACAGTTAATGAAAAGCACTTTTCCGGCTAAAATAACATTATAAGGTAAACTTACTTTGATGACTCCAGCATCAGATAAAATCTGGTTCACAACTCCAGAGACGTCAGGGACAGGGTTGGATTCAGATACTGGAGGTAAAGGATCCTACAAAAGTGAGAATATGCTAACACGAAATGACTCTATGTGCATAGCTAGATGACTCCAAGAGCATATATTATATATTTTGTTGGGGTGAAAAACGGTTACGATGAAGTTAACGTCCAAATCCTCGAAGAAGAAAAACGTAGAAACCTTCTTCGACAAATACTTTTTCGAAATAGATTTTTCTTGACGAAAAGCTTTGCGGAGGAAACGCGAGTCATCGGACAAGAGCTCGAAAAGGAGTCGCTATGCAGCGACCGAACACGTGCTCCGCTCGGTCGCTACGTAGCGACCGAGTTCGAGCCGAAACTCGGTCGCTACGTAGCGACCGAGCTCGAACCGGAGCTCGGTCGCTACGTAGCGACCAAGCTCGAGCAGAAGCTCGGTCGCTACATAGTGACCGAGCTCGAGCCATTCGCTCGGTCGCTAAGTAGCGACCGAGCGTTCATCCGCTCGATCGCTACGCAGCGACCGAGCTCGAGCTGAAGCTCGGTCGCTAAGTAGCGACCGAGCGTTCATCCGCTCGATCACTACGCAGCGACCGAGCTCTTCCGAAACGTCGATAAGACATTAGTCCATGCATTCTCGTCTACCCTTCGATGCTATCTCCCGAAAACCGTAGCGAACCCATTTCACGTTCCCCGCCATTCTAAGTTATCGATCAAACTTTACCCTAAAAAACCGTAGAAAGTTCAATAGAAGCCGTAATAAACGCTTCAAGTCGGAAGATGGCCCGAAGGGACCTAAGACACGGCTCGAAGCCCAACTTACGATTTCTTAACCAACAGCCCGTAAGCCACGTGACGGTTTACGTTTGGTTCGCAAGGAAAGATAAATGTCAAGTTTCCGCAGATAAATACGGAATTTTGAAGATAATTACGAAGATCGGAAAAAATGGAATATCTCCATTTTTATTCTATGGCGGCTTAAGGGCAGAAGGGGAAAAGCATAAACCGACCTTGGAGCCAGTATATAAGGAGTCCTAGACGAGAGGCATGGAGGAGGACTTTTCAGAGCAAACTTAGCACTTAGAGCGATTTAAGGCAATTTTCTGTTTTTGTTATTCGAGCTGCGACTCAATTAGGTTTTTGCCGTCTTAGGGTTTTAGAACTAGGAATCTCGCCGACAGCTCTCGTAGCCCATGCACTTACCTTGTTGTAAACGCTCAAACGCAGATTCGGAATAAGAACTATCTTGCTCTCTTTTTCGATTTCTTATTTTATTACTGTTCTCGTTTCGTGTTCTGATTGCTTGACGTGGTATTAGCAGATATCCAGGACCTTTGGGAAATTAGGGTTCTCCTACTTTCCTAATTTAAACGAAAATTGACAGTGCGAATTTCGGTTCCCACAGTTTGGCGCTAGAAGGAGGGGGGGGGGGTACGGATCAATCTAACCCGCTAAAGCCACTCAACGATCAGGAACGATATGCAAGACTCATCGTGCGCGAACGTAATCTCGTTCAAGGGGGGAGAAACGGTCGATCGAGCCAAACCTCGAAACGATCTCCTTTTTATCGAACTGACGATCCGAGATATCGATGTCGCTAGGGTGCTAATCGACACCGGAAGTTCGGCCGATATCATCTTCAAAGATACTCTCGAGAAAATGGGGATCGATCAATCCGAAATCATGAAATACCCTAGCCCACTACTGGGACTTTCGGGAGAAACGACCATGGCCTACGGGTCGATTAATCTCGCAGTCACAGCCGGAACCGTGACAAGAGTCACTGAGTTTCTAGTCGTTGACCGTCCCGCATCTTACAACGTTAGAATGGGAACGCCATGGTTGAACACCATGCGTGCCATCCCATCAACGTACCATCTTTGCCTCAAGTTTCCAACCCCTAATGGAGTCGAGGTAATATGGGGAAACCCAAGAGTATCACAGGTGTGTTACGCCGCAGAAAAAAAAACGAAAAAGACAAGACCTCGAAACCACTCCTAAAAAACGGAGAAAAAGGTCTCCAACCAGGGTTCGCGAAGTCAAGATTCGGCTGAACTCTTCTGGCAGTCTCGTAACATCGCGGCCCTAGAGGAGAAACGCGAACCAACTTGCGAACCTGTGGTCACAGTCTGTCTCGACGAAGCATCTCCGGAACGATGCGTCGAGATCGGAGCCAATCTCCGCGAGCCTTTGAGGACAGAGCTCATAACCTGTCTAAAAAAGAACCTCAATACTTTTGCATGGGCCGCGGAAGATATGCCAGGGTTGACATTAACATAACGTGTCACGAATTAAATATCGATCCGAATTTCAAACCCTTCAAACAAAAAAGGCGGAAGCTAGGACCAGAACGAGCTTCCGCGGTCAACGACGAGGTCGAAAAGTTGCTTAAAGTCGGGTCAATAACGGAAGTGAGGTATCCAGACCGGCTCGCCAACCCTGTAGTAGTCAAAAATAAAAACGGAAAATGGCGAGTTTGTGTGGATTTTACCGACCTAAACAAGGCCTGTCCAAAAGATAGTTTCCCCCTGCCACACATCGATCGATTAGTAGAAGCAACGGCAGGAAACGAACTTCTGTCTTTCATGGACGCCTTCTCAGGTTACAACCAAATTATGATGAACCTTGACGATCGCGAAAAGACTGCGTTCATTACCGATCGCGGAACCTATTACTACAGGGTAATGCCCTTCGGCCTCAAAAACGCAGGCGCAACTTACCAACGACTCATGAACCGTATGTTCTCTCAACAACTCGGTAAAACGATGGAGGTTTATATCGACGACATGCTCATCAAATTCCTCCAAGCAAAGGATCACGTATCACATCTCGAGGAATGTTTCGCGCAGTTAAATTCCCATAACATGAAGCTCAACCCGACAAAATGCAGATTCGCCGTGGTATCAGGGGAATTCCTTGGCTACCTAGTCACATTCCGCGGCATCGAGGCTAATCCAAAACAGATCAACGCACTGATCGAGATGGCTTCGCCGAAGAATAAGCGGGAAGTCCAAAGGCTGACCGGTAGAGTCGTGGCACTTAACCGGTTTATTTCACGATCAACAGACAAGTGCATGCCTTTCTATGATGAACTTACGGGGAAATAACAAATTCGAATGGTCGGAAGAATGCGAAAACGCTTTCCAACAGCTGAAGCGGTATTTGGCTTCCCCTCCAGTCCTCGCAAAACCAGTGGAGGGGGAACCTTTGTTCTTATACATCGATGTATCAGCAACAGCTGTGACCAGCGTGCTAATCAGGGAAGAACACGGCGAACAGAAACCTATTTTCTATATAAGCAAAACCTTGCTGGATGCCGAATCTAGATACCCGCTAATGGAAAAATTAGCATGCGCGGTCGTAACATCGGCCCGAAAACTAAGACCATATTTCCAATCCCACACGATCGTCGTCCTCACGACTTTTTCCGTACGAACGATTCTTCATAACCCGAGTCAATCGGGCTGGTTGGCCAAATGGGCGGTGGAACTGAGCGAGTATGATATCGAGTACCGACCGAGGACAAGCGCAAAGTCACAGGTGCTTGCGGATTTCTTGGTCGAATTACCGACAGAGACCATAAACAACGAGGAACCAAATTCCACTTGGCTCCTTCACGTCGACGGATCCTCGTCCAAGCAGGGATCAGGCATCGGAATTCGCCTCACATCTCCGACAGGCGAGATCTTAGAGCAATCATTCAGGCTGGAATTCCACGCCTCAATAACCGAAGCCGAATACGAAGCACCCGTCGCAGGACTGCGCTTGGCTCACGGCTTGAAAATACGAAACATCCACGCTTACTGCGATTCCCAGTTAGTGGCAAGTCAGTTCAGCGGAGAGTATGAAGCCAGGGACGAACGGATGGACGCGTACCTCAAACTGGTCCAAAAACTATGGAAATAGTTAACACACATCCTAGAAGAAAAACAAGCGTCCCTTGTTAAATCCTAATGGGGATAACTAAACCCTAATATGTAAAACACGTGTCATTCATTAAATACTATACTATTTACCTCAGATAGTATAGTTTGACGTAATGATATACAAATATTCTAAAACGAAGTAGATGACGTGTTACATCGTGTACCAGTTACATCTTAGAAGAAAAAGAAGCATCCCTCATTAAACCCTAATATGGATAACTAAACCCTAATATGGAAAACTAAACCCTAATATGGAAATGTGAACCCACATACACCACATAATAACTACGGAAATAGTTAACCCACATCCTAGCAGGAAAACACGTGTCCTTCATTAAATACTATACTATTTACCTCAGATAGTATAGTTTGACGTAATGATGTACAAATATTCTAAAACGAAGTAGATGACGTGTTACATCGTGTACCAGTTAGTAAAACTAAACCCTAACTATGGATAAAGTGAACCCAAATCCTATAAGAAAAATAGTTGTACCATAACGACGGAATGGTTTGCATTAAAGGTAGTATACTATACCCAAATCTTGTAATGTAAACCCACACCCCCATGTAGTACCGTTGGGTTGGTTAATCAGGACGACGCTGAGTAGTACAGATTACTTAAATGCTTTGGAAATCTTGTACATCCAATTAAAACACTGGTAATGGTGAAACGAAAACCCATATAGTGATTCTAAACTCTACAAGTGTAGTTAAATCATAAACCAAAGAGGAATTATTAGTACACATCCCAGCTGGTGAACGCCGCAAGTATATTACGCATTGCTATTCTATGTGACACATATAGTATGTATGTTAGAAAGGGTTGAAATAAGCTGAGTTCATATGGATAACTAAACCCTAATACTAAACCCTAATATGTTTATGTGAACCCACATAAGCCACATAATAACTATGGAAATAGTTAACACACATCCTAGAAGAAAAACATGCGTCCCTTGTTAAATCCTAATGGGGATAACTAAACCCTAAGATGTAAAACACGTGTCCTTCATTAAATACTATACTATTTACCTCAGATAGTATAGTTTGACGTAAAGATATACAAATATTCTAAAACGAAGTAGATGACGTGTTACATCGTGTACTAGTTACATCTTAGAAGAAAAACAAGCGTCCCTCACTAAACCCTAATATGGAAAACTAAACCCTAATATGGAAATGTGAACCCACATACACCACATAATAACTACGGAAATAGTTAACCCACATCCCAGCAGAAAAACACGTGTCCTTCATTAAATACTATACTATTTACCTCAGATAGTATAGTTTGACGTAGTGATGTACAAATATTCTAAAACGAAGTAGATGACGTGTTACATCGTGTAACAGTTAGTAAAACTAAACCCTAACCATGGATAAAGTGAACCCAAATCCTATAAGAAAAATAGTTGTACCATAACGACAGAATGGTTTGCATTAAAGGTAGTATACTATACCCAAATCTTGTAATGTAAACCCACACCCCCTATTTAGTACCGTTGGGTTGGTTAATCAGGGCGACGCTGAGTAGTACAGATTACTTAAATGCTTTAGAAATTTTGTCCATCCAATTAAAACACTGGTAACAGTGAAACGGAAACCCATATAGTAAAACTAAACCCTACAAGTGTAGTTAAATCATAAACCAAAGAGGAATTATTAATACACATCCCAGCTGGTGAAGTCCGCAAGTATATTGCGCATTACAATTCTATGTGACATATATAGTATGTATGTTATAAAGGGTTGAAATAGGCTGGGTTCATAGGGATAACTAAACCCTAATATGGATAACTAAACCCTAATATGGATATGTGAACCCATATACACCACATAATAACTATGGAAATAGTTAACCCACATCCTAAAAGAAAAACAAGTGTCCCTCATTACATCGTTTACCATTTAGTAAATCTACACCCTAACCATGGAAAAAGTTAACCGACATCAGGTCCGAAACAGTTCTCCTTCCATAAATACTATACCATATAGTATATATAGTATAGTGTAAAGGAAGGAAAGCAGGGTACTAACATGAATCTAGTTAAAAGGGAAGCACTTTACTAACATGCATTTTCTTAAAAGAAAAGAAATTGTTTGAAGTAAACATTGGATCAACGTGAGACTGCGTCCTAACTAAATAATCCAAATTGGGAGTTAAGAGAAAGAAAGAAACATGAAGTAGTGTCATAATAAAACATTTGGAATACAACACAATCACCCTCCAACCTAACCCATAAACAAAGCTGCAATGGCATAGTTCTCCGCTGCTACACGTACTTCTTCTTCAGTCAAAGAAAGCGAGTTCAAAGGCTGATCAGCTGCTGCCATTTCTAGCAGTATAAGGGAAGCAACACCTGAGAAACCTACCCATATATGCAAACGAGTAAACTTTTATATATGAAAAAATTAGGTTCATAAAGCTAAGCGGAAGGAAATATTTTATACCTGGGTGTTCAAGGAGAACCGGGACTTCTATTCGAGAAATAGGAATGGGGTGGAAGTTCATCTCACCAGGATTGGAGGCAATACAGTACCCAGAAATAAGGTGAGGCAGCATGGTCGCTATTGGGGTGAGATAGGAGGTAACATCTACAGTAGAGGGGCATGCGGAGTTAGAGTCGACGACATACATAGCCGACATCTTCAGAACAACAATGAGACCAATCCAGTGGTTTTTTTTTAATAAGAAACATACTGTAGACGAAATCAACTTGAGTATACCACCCAGGGCGGTGCATAAACTGTGGTTTAAGAGGGGTGGAGAAAGCAAACTTGTGCTTCTCTTTGATGGCATCGAACCCAGCGTAATTACGCATCAGCTCAAGGAAAAACGATGGAGGGACGAACTCAAATCTAGCAGACGGTAAACGGTCACGCCGGTTATGAATGAGGTTCACCACACGGTCCAAAGCCTAAAATGAAATTCCAATTAGTCCATAGAAATGATGTACTAAGCAATAGTCGTTCGTATTTAAGGAATGAAAATACCTCATGCGAACAAACACCATTGCAATGGAAGAGAGGGCCTAAACTTGAAATAGAATAACCGGAACCGCTGGAGACGTCCACCGATCTGGGGCATATCATATGGGGTAGTCATTAAAAACGGTATGAGTTATAATATAGTATAGTATAGGCTAGTATAGTCTAGTATACTATAAATCAAAGTATAGTACAAATTATATAGTTGAAACAATATACGGTCGGACATACTTAGCTGCAGTTAACTGCTTCAAGAAAGCGTCTCGGTTTGCTTGGGTTGGAGGAGCAAAAGCATTGAAGCCCCCGATAAAGACGGGAAACATCCTGGTAGGGGGTGTAGGATTAGATGACGCATTGGCGGTTTCTTTTTGCACGCTTGGAAGCCTGTTTATTGGCCGGAACATTTTTCGTGGCTTTTTTGGTTGCTTCTTTACGCACTGTCGGTTCCGAAGGACTGAACCTCTGTGGACTATTGTGCTTCTGTTTACTAACTCGTCTGGCACCATCACCTGCAGCATCATCTGCTGCTGGCACATCACCCGCACCTTATTAAGAAAACCAAAGTTTGTATTACGCTTATGTCTACAAATAATATGGGGCAATGAGAAAGAGGGTAAAGACAAGTACTTTAAATTTTGATGGTGAATGATTGCTAGACCCATCCACCTCATCATTGTTTTCAACACCCAACTCTGAATCTTCCTCCACGGGGTCAGATCCATGCGTTTCACCGCCAACAGATATAGTTTCCTACAACAATTATCGGATCAACCAACTGTATTATACCACTTACGGTTAAGATATTAGAGACAATGAGAAAGCTAGACTAATTAATATGAGTTACCTTCTCATTCAGTGGAACAAACTTGTAACTCACACTTGGCCCTGCAGCAACGTTAGCAGGAGCTGGTGATGGATGAGGAAGCTCCTGTTGCAACCACATGGGCAGACATAAAAGGTGTGAAAACGTACTATACTGTATAGGTGGTATAGTATCTTTTTGTATGGAATAGTACAACCACTAAAAACAGAGAAACCAGAAAACGAGTTACCTGCTCATTCAATCTATCAAACTTAGAACTCTGACATTGGCCTCCAACAACGTCACCGAGCAAAGTTGATGGATGAGGTTACTCCTGGGAACCAGAACATAAGAATGACATTAATCAATTAGGAAACGAATTTATTATTCCCTATGACAGTTAATGAAAAGCACTTTTCCGGCTAAAATAACATTATAAGGTAAACTTACTTTGATGACTCCAGCATCAGATAAAATCTGGTTCACAACTCCAGAGACGTCAGGGACAGGGTTGGATTCAGATACTGGAGGTAAAGGATCCTACAAAAGTGAGAATATGCTAACACGAAATGACTCTATGTGCATAGCTAGATGACTCCAAGAGCATATATTATATATTTTGTTGGGGTGAAAAACGGTTACGATGAAGTTAACGTCCAAATCCTCGAAGAAGAAAAACGTAGAAACCTTCTTCGACAAATACTTTTTCGAAATAGATTTTTCTTGACGAAAAGCTTTGCGGAGGAAACGCGAGTCATCGGACAAGAGCTCGAAAAGGAGTCGCTATGCAGCGACCGAACACGTGCTCCGCTCGGTCGCTACGTAGCGACCGAGTTCGAGCCGAAACTCGGTCGCTACGTAGCGACCGAGCTCGAACCGGAGCTCGGTCGCTACGTAGCGACCAAGCTCGAGCAGAAGCTCGGTCGCTACATAGTGACCGAGCTCGAGCCATTCGCTCGGTCGCTAAGTAGCGACCGAGCGTTCATCCGCTCGATCGCTACGCAGCGACCGAGCTCGAGCTGAAGCTCGGTCGCTAAGTAGCGACCGAGCGTTCATCCGCTCGATCACTACGCAGCGACCGAGCTCTTCCGAAACGTCGATAAGACATTAGTCCATGCATTCTCGTCTACCCTTCGATGCTATCTCCCGAAAACCGTAGCGAACCCATTTCACGTTCCCCGCCATTCTAAGTTATCGATCAAACTTTACCCTAAAAAACCGTAGAAAGTTCAATAGAAGCCGTAATAAACGCTTCAAGTCGGAAGATGGCCCGAAGGGACCTAAGACACGGCTCGAAGCCCAACTTACGATTTCTTAACCAACAGCCCGTAAGCCACGTGACGGTTTACGTTTGGTTCGCAAGGAAAGATAAATGTCAAGTTTCCGCAGATAAATACGGAATTTTGAAGATAATTACGAAGATCGGAAAAAATGGAATATCTCCATTTTTATTCTATGGCGGCTTAAGGGCAGAAGGGGAAAAGCATAAACCGACCTTGGAGCCAGTATATAAGGAGTCCTAGACGAGAGGCATGGAGGAGGACTTTTCAGAGCAAACTTAGCACTTAGAGCGATTTAAGGCAATTTTCTGTTTTTGTTATTCGAGCTGCGACTCAATTAGGTTTTTGCCGTCTTAGGGTTTTAGAACTAGGAATCTCGCCGACAGCTCTCGTAGCCCAGGCACTTACCTTGTTGTAAACGCTCAAACGCAGATTCGGAATAAGAACTATCTTGCTCTCTTTTTCGATTTCTTATTTTATTACTGTTCTCGTTTCGTGTTCTGATTGCTTGACGTGGTATTAGCAGATATCCAGGACCTCTGGGAAATTAGGGTTCTCCTACTTTCCTAATTTAAACGAAAATTGACAGTGCGAATTTCGGTTCCCACAGTTTGGCGCTAGAAGGAGGGGGGGGGGGTACGGATCAATCTAACCCGCTAAAGCCACTCAACGATCAGGAACGATATTCAAGACTCATCGTGCGCGAACGTAATCTCGTTCAAGGGGGGAGAAACGGTCGATCGAGCCAAACCTCGAAACGATCTCCTTTTTATCGAACTGACGATCCGAGATATCGATGTCGCTAGGGTGCTAATCGACACCGGAAGTTCGGCCGATATCATCTTCAAAGATACTCTCGAGAAAATGGGGATCGATCAATCCGAAATCATGAAATACCCTAGCCCACTACTGGGACTTTCGGGAGAAACGACCATGGCCTACGGGTCGATTAATCTTGCAGTCACAGCTGGAACCGTGACAAGAGTCACTGAGTTTCTAGTCGTTGACCGTCCCGCATCTTACAACGTTAGAATGGGAACGCCATGGTTGAACACCATGCGTGCCATCCCATCAACGTACCATCTTTGCCTCAAGTTTCCAACCCCTAATGGAGTCGAGGTAATATGGGGAAACCCAAGAGTATCACAGGTGTGTTACGCCGCAGAAAAAAAAACGAAAAAGACCAGACCTCGAAACCACTCCTAGAAAAACGGAGAAAAAGGTCTCCAACCAGGGTTCGCGAAGTCAAGATTCGGCTGAACTCTTCTGGCAGTCTCGTAACATCGCGGCCCTAGAGGAGAAACGCGAACCAACTTGCGAACCTGTGGTCACAGTCTGTCTCGACGAAGCATCTCCGGAACGATGCGTCGAGATCGGAGCCAATCTCCGCGAGCCTTTGAGGACAGAGCTCATAACCTGTCTAAAAAAGAACCTCAATACTTTTGCATGGGCCGCGGAAGATATGCCAGGGAATTGACATTAACATAACGTGTCACGAATTAAATATCGATCCAAATTTCAAACCCTTCAAACAAAAAAGGCGGAAGCTAGGACCTGAACGAGCTTCCGCGGTCAACGACGAGGTCGAAAAATTGCTTAAAGTCGGGTCAATAACGGAAGTGAGGTATCCAGACTGGCTCGCCAACCCTGTAGTAGTCAAAAAGAAAAACGGAAAATGGCGAGTTTGTGTGGATTTTACCGACCTAAACAAGGCCTGTCCAAAAGATAGTTTCCCCTTGCCACACATCAATCGATTAGTAGAAGCAACGACAGGAAACGAACTTCTGTCTTTCATGGACGCCTTCTCAGGTTACAACCAAATTATGATGAACCCTGACGATCGCGAAAAGACTGCGTTCATTACCGATCGCGGAACCTATTGCTACAGGGTAATGCCCTTCGGCCTCAAAAACGCTGGCGCAACTTACCAACGACTCGTGAACCGTATGTTCTCTCAACAACTCGGTAAAACGATGGAGGTTTATATCGACGACATGCTCGTCAAATCCCTCCAAGCAAAGGATCGCGTATCACATCTCGAGGAATGTTTCGCATAGTTAAATTCCCATAACATGAAGCTCAACCCGACAAAATGCAGATTCGCTGTGGCATCAGGGAATTTCCTCGGCTACCTAGTCACATTCCGCGGCATCGAGGCTAATCCAAAATGCAGATTCGCTGGTAGAGTCGTGACACTTAACCGGTTTATTTCACGATCAACAGACAAGTGCCTGCCTTTCAATGATGTCTTACGGGGAAATAAAAAATTCGAATGGTCGGAAGAATGCGAAAATGCTTTCCAACAGCTGAAGCGGTATTTGGCTTCCCCTCCAGTCCTCGCAAAACCAGTGGAGGGGGAACCTTTGTTCTTGTATATCGCTGTATCAGCAACAGCTGTGACCGGCGTGCTAATCAGGGAAGAACGCGGCGAACAGAAACCTATTTTCTATATAAGCAAAACCTTGCTGGATGCCGAATCTAGTTACCCGCTAATGGAAAAATTAGCATGCGCGGTCGTAACATCGGCCCGAAAACTATGACCATATTTCCAATCCCACACGATCGTCGTCCTCACGACTTTTCCCCTACGAACGATTCTGCATAGCCCGAGTCAATTGGGCCGGTTGGCCAAATGGGCGGTGGAACTGAGCGAGTACAATATCGAGTACCGACCAAGGACAAGCGCAAAGTCACAAGTGCTTGCGGACTTCTTGGTCGAATTACCGACAGAGACCATAACCAACGAGGAACCAAATTCCACTTGGTTCCTTCACGTCGACGGATCCTCGTCCAAGCAAGGATCAGGCATCGGAATTCGCCTCACATCTCCGACAGGCGAGATCTTAGAGCAATCATTCAGGCTGGAATTCCACGCCTCAAACAACGAAGCCGAATACGAAGCACTCGTCGCAGGACTGCGTTTGGCTCACGGCTTGAAAATACGAAACATCCACGCTTACTGCGATTCCCAGTTAGTGGCAAGTCAGTTCAGCGGAGAGTATGAAGCCAGGGACGAACGGATGGACGCGTACCTCAAACTGGTCCAAAAACTAGCTCAAAAGTTTGACTGGTTTTCCCTTACGCGAATTCCCAGTTCCGAAAACGTCCAGGCAGATGCCCTCGCGGCCTTAGCATCAAGTTCTGACCCAGGACTTAAAATGGTAATTCCGGTCGAGTTCATCGAACATCCGAGATTCGGACCACCAATCGTCGTCAACCTCATAGAAGGTGAAGATGACGAAGAAGAAGAAGTTACGATACAACCGCAATCGGAGCAATCAGATTACGGCTGCGATAACCCATGGCTGCAGACTATTCGAGACTACATTATCAACGGACACCTGCCCACCGAGAAATAGGCAGCCCGCAAAGTCCGAACACAGGCCGCGCACTACGTAATAGTGGACGGCGAAATTTACAAATGGAAATTCTCTGGACCACTCATGGCGTGCCTGGAAGGGGAAAAAGCAAGAAGAGTGATGGAAGAAGTACATTCTGGGTCCTGCGGCAATCATTCCGGCGGAAGATCGCTAGCAGTGAAGATCAAACGCCATGGATACTACTGGCCAACGATCATCGGAGATTGCGAGAAGTTCGCACGAAAATTCGAAAAATGCCAGAGGCATGCTCCAACCATCCGACAACCAGCCGAAGTTCTCTCCTCCATCACATCGCCCTATCCTTTTATGAGCTGGGCCATGGACATCGTCGGTCCCCTTCATAATTCAAAGCAAAAGCGTTTCATTTTAGTCCTCACCGATTTCTTTTCAAAATGGGTAGAGGCAGATTCGTACGCGAGTATAAAAGATGTCCAAGTCGAAAGTTACGTATGGAGAAACATCATCTGTAGGCATGGAGTTCCTTACGAAATCGTAACCGATAACGGATCTCAGTTTATCTCCACCCGGTTCGAGGCGTTCTGCGAAAAATGGAAGATACGACTTAACAAGTCGACGCCCAGGTACCCGCAGTGTAACGGAAAAGCTGAAACGATTAATAAAACCATTCTCGACGGACTGAAGAAACACTTAGAGGCCAAAAAAGGCCGGTGGGCCGACAAACTCGAGGGAGTCCTCTGGTCCCACCGTACCACCCGAGGCGAGCAACAGGAGAAACCCCTTTCGCTCTGGTGTACGAAGCGGAATGCATGATTCCCGCAGAAGTAGAGTTCCCCGGTGTTCGAAGAAAATTACGTCCCGAACGAGAGGAGCTCAACAACGCAATGCTCCTCGACGATCTCGATCTCATTAACGAGCACCGAGATCGAACGCTCATCCGAATCAAAAATTACCAACACGCAGCTGCAAAGTACTACAATTCCAACGTACGGAATCGCATATTTAATCAAGGAGATCTGGTCCTTCGCAAAGTCTTCCAAAACACCGCTGAACGAAATGCGGGAAAACTCGGAGCAAACTGGGAAGGACCCTATAAAATCGAAAAAGTCATCCGACCGGGCTCCTACGAAATAGCCAACATGCAAGGCATAAAAATTTCAAGGACCTGGAACGCGATGCATCTCAAAAAATACTATCACTAAACAAACCAACTCACAACGACCGAACTACGAGACGGCTTGATCTCCATAAGGAGTACGTAGGCAGTTTGTCGAAAGGCAAATTCAGCTGTCCCCCCCTCATTAAAAAGGGGGGAGTGGATACGTATACTCGTATACTCTCAAACTCGAAAACATCCGACCACGCCTTCGATGTTTTTGACATATCTTAACAGAGCAAATTATTATTTTTTATCCGCAAAACATTTTCGATATTCGAAAATAAATCAGCCGTTAGGGAGAAGCAGCCTTTGGCATAGCGAGATGTCGCGAGAGATGCCTCGAGGGTTACTTCTTCCGAACGACGAAAACGGACACGCCGTCAAAAAATGATTAACATTTTTACACATATCTTGCGCAAAAACTCTAAACGACGGCATCTGCCGTGAAGTTCGGTGCTGATCACATCGAACTCTAGAACGTCCTAAACAGACATAGCCATGTCACGAAGATGACTCTCGTACATCCGACACAAGGATAATAGCGCTATAAAAGAAACCCGAAATTTTGGTCCAGCACTTCTGGTTGGCTTAAAAATTGTCTCCGGATAGATGCTCGATTCATATCTAACAAGCTATATAAGTCGAGAACCTATCGCGGACTTAAAATTGGTACGAATCAGGTTAAAATAGCGACAGATAAATCGATAGCCGGCTAGTCACCTCAGACTGGTCCAAAAACTAGCTCAAAAGTTTGTCTGTTTTGCCCTTACGCGAATTCCCCGTTCCGAAAACGTCCAGGCAGATGGTCTCGCGGCCTTAGCATCAAGTTCTGACCCAGGACTTAAAAGGGTAATTCCAGTCGAGTTCATCGAACATCCGAGCATCGGACCACCAATCGTCGTCAACCTCATAGAAGGCCAAAATGACGAAGTAGAAGAAGTTACGATACGACCGCAATCAGAGCAATCTGATTACGGCAGCGATACCCCATGGCTGCAGACAATTCGAGACTACATTATCAACGGACACCTGCCCATCGAGAAATGGGCAGCCCGCAAAGTCCGAACACAGGCCGCGCGCTACGTAACAGTAGACGGCGAAATTTACAAATGGAGATTCTCCGGACCACTCATGACATGCCTGGAAGGGGAAAAAGCGAGAAAAGTGATGGAAGAAGTACATTCTGGGTCCTGAGGCAATCATTCCGGCGGAAGATCACTGGCAGTGAAAATCAAGCGCCATGGATACTACTGGCCAACGATGATCGGAGATTGCGAGAAGTTCGCACGAAAATGCGAAAAATGCCAGAGGCATGCTCCAACCATCCGACAACCAGCCGAAGTTCTCTCCTCCATCACATCGCCCTATCCTTTTATGCGCTGGGCCATGGACATCGTCGGTCCCCTTCATAATTCAAAGCAAAAGCGTTTCCTTTTAGTCCTCACCGATTTCTTTTCAAACTGGGTAGAGGCAGATTCGTACGCAAGTATAAACGATGTCCAAGTCGAAAGTTTCGTATGGAGAAACATCATCTGTAGGCATGGAGTTCCTTACGAAATCGTAACCGATAACGGATCTCAGTTTATCTCGACCCGGTTCGAGGCTTTCTGTGAAAAATGGAAGATATGGCTTAACAAATCAACGCCCAGGTACCCGCAATGTAACAGACAAGCCGAAACCATTAATAAAACCATTCTCGACGGACTGAAGAAACACTTAGAGGCCAAAAAAGGCAGGTGGGCCGACGAACTCGAGGGAGTCCTCTGGTCCCACCGTACCACCCCGAGGCGAGCAACAGGAGAAACCCCTTTCGCTCTGGTGTACGGAACAGAATGCATGATTCCCGCAGAAGTAGAGTTCCCCGGTGTTCGAAGAAGATTACTTCCCGAACGAGAGGAGCTCAACAACGCAATGCTCCTCGACGATCTCGATCTCATTAATGAGCGCCGAGATCGAGCGCTCATCCGAATCCAAAATTACCAACACGCAGCCGGAAAGTACTACAATTCCAATGTACGGAATCGCAAATTTAATCAGGGAGATCTAGTCCTTCGCAAAGTCTTCCAAAACACCGCTGAACGAAACGCGGGATAACTCGGAGCAAACTGGCAAGGACCCTATAAAATCGAAAAAGTCGTCCGACCGGGCTCCTAAGAAATAGCCAACATGCAAGGCATAAAAATTCCAAGGACCTGGAACGCGATGCATCTCAAAAAATACTATCACTGAACAAACCAACTCACAATGACCGAACTACGAGACGGCTTGATCTCCATGAGGAGTACGTAGGCAGTTTGTCGAAAGGCAAATTCAGCTGTCCCCCCTCATTAAAAAGGGGGGGGGGAGTGGATACGTATACTCGTATACTCTCAAACTCGAAAACATCCGACCTCGTCTTCGATGTTTCCGACATATCTTAACCAAGCAAATTATCTTTTATCCGCAAAACATTTTCAATATTCGAAAATAAATCAGCCGTTAAGGGAGAAGCAGCCTTTGGCATCGCGAGACGTCGCGAGAGATGCCTCGATGGTTACTTCTTCCGAACGATGAAAACGGACACTCCGTCAAAAAATGATGAACATTTTAACACATATCTTGCGCAAAAACACTAAACGACGGCATCTGCCGCCAAGTTCGGTGCTGATCACATCGAACTCTTGAACGTCCTAAACAGACATAGTCATCTCACGAAGATGACTCTCGTACATCCGACACAAGGATAATAGCGCTATAAAAGAAACCCAAAATTTTGGTCCAGCACTTCTGGTTGGCTTAAAAATTGTCTCCGGAGAGATGCTCGATTCATATCTATCAAGTCATATCAGCTGAGAACCTATCGCGGACTTTAAATCGGTACGAATCAGGTTAAAATCGCAACAGATAAATCGATAGCCGGCTAGTCACCGCATATAATCTTAAAACCGAAAGTTAACCTAGGTCTTGCCCTAAACCCAGCGCACTGGTCTCTAACATCTCAAGGCATGATATCCAAAAGATACGAGATCCCAAAACCATGCCTCTATGTTTATATTCGACATCTTCAGATATCCCGCGAAGTCGATATCTCGCGGAAAAACTCTCGAAACAGATCTCGAACAAAACATTTCACATTGAAGAAGGATATGAAAGCTGATGAAAAATGCAACTCTATCATCTTGTCGTAAAAAGCCGCATAGCGGCAGGGATTCAAAGCCACATACGGCCAGTACCGAAACACGGAATAAGGCCATTTAAGGCCGAAACATCAAACATAAAAAAAATCTCCCGCAAGAGATCTAACCAAAGTCATCCTCAGAGCTCACGCTCCCTCTTCACCCGTCACTTCATTCAAGCCTGGAGCCGTATCACCTCCGCCTTCTCCGAGAACCAGATCTTTCCCCTCCGGGCCTTCTGAACACGTCAGAAGAAAGCACGTGGATTTCAGGTCAGCTAGGATGAGATCGAAATCTCCATCCACGACTGCCAAATCTCCCTTGCAGCCAGACAGTCGGGCCTCTTCGGTCTCTAAGGTCGGAGGAGTCTCGCTTTGGAACGACTGAACCACGGCCATCCCGCCCTCAATCGTCGCCAAGGCTAAATCCATGTTCCGGATGCATTCGAGAGAGCCCAGAAAGGCGGAAATCTTCGACAAGCGAGCTTGAAACTCAGAACGAAGAGCGTCCTTGGCCTCTTGAATACCGCGGCTCGCTAATTCTGCATCGCCCTCGATCTGATGCTGAAGACGACGCACCTCCGAAGATTTGGCTTTCCTGGCTTTCTTGTCTTTAAGCAATGAACTCGCCGTCTTCCCGAGGTCCCTCTCGAGCTCCCCAATCGCGACCTCAAGTTTCGACATTTTCACGGAGTGAGAATCCTTGACAGCCGTCAGCATGGCCTCGGTTTCAGACCATCTACCCTGCAGCTCCAACAACTCCCCGGCAAGACGACTGGTCTCAGAACCACACTCGCTGATCATCCCGTCGATCAACGACATGAACTGCGAAACGAGAAGAAAGTTAGGGATTCTTTGTCTTTTAGAGAAATATGTAGCAATCAAGAAAGTAAGTGAGCAACAAACCTTTCCGCGAAGCCCCGACGCTATGATCGAGTCTCCTTGTTGCGAAGATTCCCCGTCACCGCCCTTGGTAAACTTCCTCTTCCGGCCCTTAGACTGAGCAACCGGGACAACACTAGGAGCGCGCAGCGCTAGAACGATCTCCTTCCTGGCCGGAAGAGGAGGCATAGAGTCAGCAGCCCTCTCCTTATCTTCAACGAGAATCGGAGTCTTGGACGATCCAGCAGGTAAAGCCGAAGCATCCGGAATGACCGAGCCGGGGAGAGTTCCCGTATCCCGCGGAGTTACGCCCTCGGTCCCATGACCCAGAGCAACGGCCAGTGCAGAAGAGGACGGTAACTTGACGCCGACTCGAACCTGTTCTTTCTCGGCTTGGCGGCGAACTAATTTCTCTCGAAAGGAGAGATGGTCGGCAACGCAAGCCGGCGCTTCGACCAGAGAAGTCGGAATCGGCGCCGGAGAGGTGGCCTCGCCCATCTCCACGTCCGAACTTCGCTTGTCACCATGGGAAGAAGAAATGTTTAAAACAAGAGATTTGGAGCTAGAGAGGTTTTGGAGGTTTGAAGAAAGGAAGGTGTGGAGCAAATGAATGACAAGAGCTCACTACTTATAGAAGTATGGGCTCGGAATTTTTTTTTTTTTTAATAAACACATTCGCGGGAATTCTCTTCCGCGGAGTTTGAAGTAAACTTCGTTCAATACGCCTAGCTTTGCCAAAATCGTTAAACCGCCCGCTAGAGTCTCGACTCTAACAAGCTGGGGGGCTAACTGTTGGGGTCAAAAACGGTTACGACAAAGTTAACGTCCAAATCCCCAAAGAAGAAAAACGGAGGAAACGCGAGTCATCGGACAAGAGCTCGAAAAGGGGTCGTTACGCAGCGACCAAACACGTGCTCTGCTCGGTCGCTACGTAGCGACCGTGTTCGAGCCGAAACTCGGTTGCTACGTAGCGACCGAGCTCGAGCAGGAGCTCGGTCGCTCCGTAGCGACCGAGCGTTCATCCGCTCGATCGCTACGCAGCGACCGAGCTCTTCCGAAACGTCGATACGACATTAGTCCATGCATTCTCGTCTACCCTTCGATGCTATCTCCGGAAGACCGTAGCGAACCCATTTCACGTTCACCGCCATTCTAAGTTATCGATCAAACTTTACCGTAAAAAACCGCGGAAAGTTCAAAAGAAGCTATAATAAACGCTTCAAGTCGGAAGACGGCCCGAAGGGACCTAAGACACGGCTCGAGGCCCAACTTACGATTTCTTAACCAACAGCCCGTAAGCCGCGTGACGGTTTACGCTTGGTTCGCAAGGAAAGATAAATGTCAAGTTTCCGCGGATAAATACGAAATTTTGAAGATAATTACGAAGATCGGAAAAAATGTAATATCTCAATTTTTATGCTATGGCGGCTTAAGGGCAGAAGGGGAAAAGCGTAAACCGGCCTTGGAGCCAGTATATAAGGAGTCCTAGGCGAGAGGCATGGAGGAGGACTTTTCAGAGCAAACTTAGCACTTAGAGCGATTTTAGGCAATTTTCTGTTTTTGTTATTCGAGCTGCGACTCAATTAGGTTTTTACCGTCTTAGGGTTTTACAACTAGGAATCTCGCCGACAGCTCTCGTAGCCCAGGCACTTACCTTGTTGTAAACGCTCAAACGCAGATTCGGAATAAGAACTATCTTGCTCTCTTTTTTGATTTCTTATTTTATTACTGTTCTTGTTTCGTGTTCTGATTGCTTGACGTGTGGTATTAGCAGATATCCATGACCTCTGGAAAATTAGGGTTCTCCTACTTTCCTAATTTAAACGAAAATTGACAGTGCGAATTTCGGTTCCCACATATTTCTAAGCTCACATACCTGCGGCGGCGCTTCATGACTGTCATGGGTGTGAGTTTCCATAGGTTCAAAAACGACATGATCTATGCGTCCTGTTGATTGGGTCGGTGGAGGCTCAACGTTTGAAGGGACCGGACCCATAGATTTAGTATCCTTATCACCTGACGGACCACCATGTGAATCGACATCAACTGGAGCTGAGTCCTGCGAGGGTTGCAACCGTCATTTAGGACTTCTCACAACCATATAGAATAGTAAGACTGTTCATATGAAATAGAACCAACTTGGAAACAACACAAAATTAACGACAATGTCCACCATTCAAAGGAAGTGAGCTTACACTGAACTCCGTATGTGGGGCTGATGGTCGTAGAGGATCAGGAGAAAGCACTCGGTGTCCCTGAGTCCGCATTGACCCTATATCAGAGGGTAACTGAACATTATCTTCACCCGATTTAGAGACACCTGGAGAAGCGGTGGAGGCTAAATAGAGAGGAGCAGATGCGGTTCCCTGAGATTACCACATAATATAAAGTATCAATACAATACTATAATGGAGCTCAAGATGACTATTTAAATGGAATAGTAATGGTGAGTGGAAATTTGAAAGAAAAGGTTACAGTGACCTTGGCCTGGGGAACAAATGCGTCTCCAACGTCATGATCTGCACCGCGATAAGGAGAATACTATCTATACGAACTTCCTCCACTGATCGGTGGTTCCTCATCATTGTACCCCAGACCCTTTATTAACTTCTTGATGTTCTCAAACTCGGTTGTAACCGCTGTTTCCAATTGCCGAATACATGTTGTAGAAGACTGAAGATCAGTACGGAGGACTCCAACTTCTCTGCTGAAATGCCCCTTCAAACTGAGAACGTAACCTTCAAACATGGGCATAACCCTCTCCTCATACGCGTCTGCCGCCCTCCTAAGCAATGTTGGGACGTCTAGAGGGATGTTCTCACCCGGTTGTGGTTAATGCCCCTGTTGCCTGCTAGATTGCCCCCTCCGGTCTCTAGACTGCATACCACTGTCAACGCCCCCTTGTGGCACGTTACCCTTCTCCGCTGCGGAGGAAACATTGTCATCACTCGATTCTGAGGTTGGAGGAGGACACTTCTTCTGCTTTACATCATCAGCATTAACACCACCGGACTAGGTGTTGTGTTCAAATGGGTAATCATCCTCTATCAAAGAGACCATGTTGGCAACAGAAGCATCTGCCTTATCTCCCAAACCCTGATTTAGAAGGTCACCATCTACATCCGTATATACGAAGGACTGGACGTAAGCCTGCGAAGATACAAGTGAGGAGTGTGGGAACCAGAGTTCACACCGTCAAGATTTGTTAATCAGAAGAAAGCCAAGCTAACCTAGCCTTCCCTGAAGGTCCCGGTTATCTGCTGGGCCACGTACAACACAATCAATATGAAAGAATTGAAAGTAATAAATCGTAAAAGCGTGAACAACATGTAAGATCCTAGGCCACGAGAGCTGTCGGTACGTTCGCTAGTCTAGCCACCTAAGTTCTAACCTAGTCGAGTCGCAGCTCGGTAGTAAAAATGGAAAAATGCCTTAATTGCTCTAAGTATTAAGTTTGCTCTGAGAAAGCTCCCTCTTGCTCCTCGCCTTAAGCCCTCCTTATATACTCTCTCTAGGTCGGTTTGCACCTCTTCCTGGGCCGGATTCGTCGCGAGACGGGCTTTTCCAATTTTCGTCACCCTTCATGATTATCTTCGGAAACTTGACATTTATCTTTTCATGCGAATAAAAATAAGACCGTAATATCAGCCTTAGGCTCAATCCTGTTCTAAAATCGTAAGTGTGCCGTTTAGCCGCGGTTCAGGCCCCTTTTGGGACTTAGACGTTTTTTCGATTTTTCCTAAGAAACAGCCGTTGGTTTTTCCGAAAGGATTCCAATTCCCCGTATAGTTAAGGCAACCGGTGTTCAAGCTAACCATAGCCGTTTTATACGGCAGGCATGAATCCATTTCGACGACCAAGTTTTTATAACTTTTCCCGAAGTCTTTCTTTGATAATCCTAAGCGAGACGAGACATGGGTATTGCGTCTAAGGGCCCGAGGATTGTGTTACGGGAACTTAGACGAGGATGCACGGTTTCGGGACAGGAGCTCGGTCCTCGCCCATGGGCGAGATGACCTCAGTGCTGGTGGTCCTCCCCCATGGGCGAGGTGACCTCGGCGCGGGTCGTCCTCGCCCATGGGCGAGGTGACCTCGGCGCTGGTCGTCCTCGCCCATGGGAGAGTTTACCTCGGCGCGGGTCGTCCTCGCCCATGGGCGAGGTGACCTCGGTGCGTTTCGTGAGCTTTTTAGATGTGGACGATGAGACATGTTTTAAGATCTCGTATCAGTTTTGATATCATGCCTTGAGATGTTAATGGACCAGTAGGATTGGGTTTAGGGCAAGACCTAGGTTTACTTTCGGCTCTAAGGCTATGCGACGACTAATCAGCTTTCGTTTTGCCCGTTGGCGATTTCTACCTAATTCTTTCCGATTAAAGTCTACGACTGGGCGCCGGCTTATATGACTTGTGTGAGAAGAATCGAGCACTCTCCAGAGAACGTCTGGTGTGCTGACCAAAATTTTGGATTTTCTTGTATAGCGCGCTATGGTATCCTTGTCGGATGTAAGAGAACCTTTAGTTTTTATGAAAGGTTTGACTACGAGTTCTTTTTTGGAGAACATTTTGGACTTGTCCGTCGGGGCCAATCGACAGGCATTTTGTATTTTTAGAGTCACGGATGGGCTGTGTATTTGGATAATATGTTTCGAGAAATATTTGCGACGTCTCGCATTCTCGAAGATATGTCTTTTGCTGTGAGATGGCTACTATCTTCGTTTTTATAGAAGATGCATTTTTCCGGTCTTGCTTGACCATGAGTATGTGTGAGTTATGTAGGAATTAGTTTTCGTCCAAGGACTGCTTAGACGGTATGCCCTTATCTTGGGCGTTTTCTTAGGACAACCTTAGATTACTGTGACTTATTGTATGTGAATCGTAAGGTCGGAAGAAGGTAGAATTTATTGAAAATGTTTTGAAAATATCGAGTACATTCATGGATATTTCGGACTTTGTGGGAGTATACGAGTATACGTACCCACCCCCCCCCCCCCTTTTTAACGAGGGGGATAGCTGAACTTGTCGATATGACAAGCTGCCTACGTACCTCTTTCGAGGATCAAGCCATCTCGTAGTTCTGCTTGTTGCTGCGGGTGTTCCTACTCGCTGGATGGGATCGTTCCGGTTACTTCAGCCGTTGGGGCTTCAGTTGGATCGACGATCGTTTCAGGAGTCGCGCTGTCCGCTGGCAAGGCGATGGACATGGGGACTATGTCGCTGTCTGGAGTCGTTGCCTGGTCGGGTGATTCTGGATCACTTTTTATGGAGCTCTCGGGAGCGTTTTTAGCTTTCTTAGCCCGCTTCAGGTTGACCGCGGGGGTGTTCCGAGTTTGTCATAGTTTATGCTCGGCCAAGAAGCATAGCCTAGACTGTTTCTGTCATCCCCAGATTACCACTGTTCCGTTTGGAGTTGGGAACTTGATGCCAAGGTGGTAAGTCGACGGTACCGCTTTCAACGGCATTGATCCAAGGAGTTCCCATGATGACATTGTAGATGGTCGGGTTATCGACTACCGTGAAGTCAATGATTTTCGTCACCTCTTTAGCCATCACTGGGAGTTGATTGATCTGAGGGTCATTGACGTTGCACCTGAGAAACCGGTGAGAGGTATTGGTTCCAGGATGACTTCTCCGAGTTCGATGTTCATCCTCCGGAGGGTATCGCAGAATATGACGTTGACTGTGCTTCCCGTGTCGATAAGGATCCTTCCCACTTCTAGGTCTCGGATTACCAGATAGATAACCAATGGGTCGCAGTGAGGTTTGTCGATTCCGATGGTTTCCCGCTCTTCGAACACGATCGTATCGTTAGGGGCGTCGTCGGTTGGGGACCGAGCCAGCCAGCTTGAACTCGTCTCAGCCTTCCATCCATAAGCTTTGATCGACGAGATCGAATCGCGATAGAATTGCGATCCCCCGATGATCATGCTCACCCTTCTACGGTTGCTGTCATTTTCTCGGTCATCCTGCCACCTTCCGTGTTTCTCGCCCGACTGATTTTCGCGGGTGTCATTTTCGGGGGACTCTTTATCAGTTTTGGGAGGGCGATCGGAATCCAGGAGGAGGTCTTTTATGCATGTGACCTTCGAAATTTCGCCGGCGAGGAGCTTCGCAGCAAGCCTTGCACCGAGAACCTTGCAGTTCATAGTGGAATGACCTCTGGTCTTGTGGAACTCGCAGTAGGAATTATCCTTGAACTGGTTCCTGTTCCAGGTATTTCCGGAAGTCTTTCCCTGTTCGGAGTTGATAGCGTAATTATGCTCGCCCTGGAGATCTTCTCCCTCGTGGTGGGCATACCTGTCGTTGCGAGGGTTTTTCCTTCTCGCAGACGTCTTTTGCGGGTTGTACTTCTGGGAGAGGACTTTCATCTCATCTTCCATCTTGATGAAGTCTGTTGCCTTGCGAAGAGCGTCCTGGATTGTTCTCGTTTTTTCAAGGGATATCCATTGCCAGAGTTTCGACCTGTACCAGAGAGTTTTCCGCAAAGCGTCGACTACCACTTTGTCGCTGGTTCCAGTGACTCTTACCATTACCAGCTTGAACCTGTTCATGAATTCGCGGAGTGGTTCATCTTCTCTTTGAGATAGACTCCAAAGGTTGACGTCTGAGGTTTCCCTGTCTATGAACATGGAATACTGTTTGAGAAACTCCGAGGCGAGCTGACGGAAACTTCCGATGGAGTTTCGTTTCAGACGAGAAAACCATTCGAGCGCGGCTCCTTTGAGGTTTTCGACGACGAGGAGGCAATAGCTAACGTCTCGTTCGCGTTCCTTGAGTTTACACCTTCCCAACGCGATCTGGAAAGACTGCACATGCGCCTTCGGGTCGGTGGTGCCGTCGTAGACGGGAATTTTGATCTTCCCAGAATCTGAGATGTTAGTTTCCGTGATCCGGGCAGTGAACGGAGTTTTCCGCGCTTCCTCGAGAAGTCTGTCGATCTCGGGTGCAGCGCTTGTCGCGTGGTGAATCTACGACTTTACCGCCTTGACTTCTGCCGCAAGTTTTGCGATGTACTTGCGGAGATCATGGATCTCATCAAGATTTCTAGCAGCCTTGCGAGCTTGTCGGCGTTGGCTGCGGTGGATCCGAGCCTGATTCTCGGCCAGTTCTTCCTGCTCTACCCAATAGAGGTTTTCTTCTTCCTCTGTCATGGGCTTTTCGAACGACGCGTCCTGCCGAGCAGACTGGCTTCACGTTCTTCTCGGATGGACGTCGGAACCTCCGTCCGAGTGATCAGACTGGTCGCTTATGTCCAGATTGATCCGCTCGAAATCGCCTCCTTCGTTGCTCCCAGCGGAAGGTGGAAGGTTCTCTGCGGTCGGTTGTGCGCCTGGCGGGACTGTTTCGTCAGGGTTCTGACCTGAAGAATCCTTGTCTGCCCGTGTGGCCCGATCGCTCGGAGTCTCGAAATCGAGTCTTCTGCCGCTGCGGGCTCTTGTGGCTCCGCGCGGGTTTTTACTCTTGGCCTTCGCCGTTAAGGTTTCCACCTGTTTTGCGAGAGAGGCCACAAGCTTTCCTTGTTCGTCCAAATTTTTCTAAGCGGAGGCGAACATTTCTTTCATCTGGTCCAGTATCACGGCGTTCGTAGTGACCGTGGATACGTTTCCAGCTGGAGTTCTTTCAGCGTTGGCATTGACGGAAGTCCCGTCGTACGTTTGCTTGTCATTGTCAGCGTCGATTTTAATACTGAAAATGTGTGGTTGCGTGATAGATAGATCCGTACCCCCCCCCTCCTTCTAGCGCCAAACTGTGGGAACCGGAATTCACACCGTCGAGATTTGTTAATCGGAGGAAAGCCAAACTAACCTAGCCTTCCCTGAAAGTCCCGGTTATCTGTTGGGCCACGCACAACACAATCAATATGAAAGAGTCAAAAGTGATAAATCGTAAAAATGCGAAAAGAGAACAAAGAGGTCTTATTTCCGAATTCGCGTTTGAGCGTGAATCACAGGTAAGATCCTAGGCCACGAGAGCTGTCGGTACGTTCGCTAGTCTAGCCACCTAAGTTCTAACCTGGTCGAGTTGCAGCTCGATAGTAAAAACGGAAAAATGCTTAAATTGCTCTAAGTATTAAGTTTGCTCTGAGAAAGCTCCATCTTGCTCGTCGCCTTAAGCCCTCCTTATATACTCTCTCTAGGTCGGTTTGCACAATTTCCTGGGCCAGATTCGTCGCGAGATGGGCTTTTCCATTTTCGCCACCCTTCATGATTATCTTCGGAAACTTGACATTTATCTTTTCCTGCGAATAAAAAATTGACTGTCATATCAGCCTTAGGCTCAATCCTGTTCTAAAATCGTAAGTGGGCCGTTTAGCCGCGGTTCAGTCCCCTTTTGGGCCGTTTGGGACTTAGACATTTTTACGATTTTTCCTAAGAAACAGCCGTTGGTTTTTCCGAAAGGATTCCAATTCCCCGTATAGTTATGGCAACTGGTGTTCAAGCTAACCATGGCTGTTTTATACGGCAGGCAGAAATCCATTTCGACGACCAAGTTTTTATAACTTTTCCCGAAGTCTTTCTTTGATAATCCTAAGCGAGACGAGACATGGGTATTGTGTACAAGGGCCCAAGGATTGTGTTACGGGAACTTAGACGAGGATGCACGGTTTCGGGACTGGAGGTCGGTCCTCGCCCATGGGAGAGGTGACCTCGGTGTATGTGATATATAACGCTCTACTAACATCAATGATTGCGGTAAAAAGTGAGAGTAACAACCGCGAAATTTCCCTTCTAAAGCACTACTAATGCAATTCCAATTAACGGGACCACTAAATTCAATGCTATGATGACAAAGTAGAAGGTTGCAACCAAAGCTAATTTCCAAAGTAAAAGAGATAACGAGGTCGATGTAATTAACACACATAATCAGTCAAAATCAAAACAATCAGGCAATGTAACTCAAAATTGAAACTCGTTTACACAATAAACCCCAACCAATCTTAAAGAAGTTGCGAAGAAGAAGCGGAGAAGCCTTACTCGAAACGCTTCGATCCGACGCCGTTGGAATCGTGACTCGGCGAAAACCTAATTCCGGCTCCCACCAACTTGTCTTCAATGGAAAGAAGGGAGAATAATCAGAAATGAAGAAAGACAGCAGTGAATGCGCAACGAACGGATGCAATCTTTAATCGTAGATGAAGCTTTGAGTTGCAGAAGATAGAACTATTCACCGTAATCGAGAAAGAAGAAATGGTAAAATAATTATATTTGAGTGGGTGAAAATAGAGCGGCCACGAAGAAAAATGAACAGTTTCCATATTAATTTTGAATTTTTTTAATCAGACGGTTTCCCGGTTGGTTGAGAAGGACAATATGGCAATATTGTATATTGTGTACATGGTATATCAAAAAAAAAGGTTTTTAGATAGTGAGTGAATTATAATTTGGTTGATTGATGTAGGATGCAATTTCCCTTCTTTTTAATTGATTTTTTTTCCATCCAAATATATTAACTTACCTTGTTTATTGAAATCATTTATATTAATTAATTAGTTTTATACATTAATCAGTAAGTGTGCATACATACAACCCTCATGATATTAGTATATCTAAAAGGCCACCTGGGGTTTTCGATGGTTGATCCTCGGTGAAAGGGGACGGCAGTGACTTGTTACGTGGTGATTGCGCGCGGTGAGGAAGTGGTGGTAATGCTTGAAATGCTATACCCAATCAGTAAGTTTGCCATTTGGAAGTCGACAACGGGTCTTGAAAGGAGGTTACGGTAGCAACAGTAAGAGACGACCGGTTAGACATCATCATCTCCTCTTTCTCCCTTCCTAACTCCTCTCGTTAAGTACTATTCATGGTCTTCCGCTTTTCTCATGAAGGGTGTACAAATATTATATTATTATTTAAATTCAATATATTTTTCTTTTGCTTCCGATAAAATTATTTAAGATCCACCACCGAAAGGTGGTTCAGTGTAATGGAAATACAAAGAATTATTCTTGGATTCACCTTAGGATTTTGTTATTTTATATTCGATATTTAAAAAATATATATATATATATATTGTCAAATTATATTATATTTTAAAAATTAAAAAATAAAAAATAAAAAATAAAAAATAGTAGTAATCACAAAAAAAAAATATTTTTAACGTCGTCAGCAAAATACTAAACCATAAATCATAATCCCTAAACCCTAAATCCTAAACCTAAATCCTAAACCCTACACCATTGGGTAAACCCTAAACCCTTAGATAAATCATAAACTCTAAATCAAAATCACTACACTAAAACACTCAATGGTTTAGGGTTTAGGATTTAGGGTTTTAGTGTTTAGTATTTTTTATTTAGAGTTTATGATTTATCCAAGAGTTTAAGGTTTACCCAAGGGTTTAGGATTTAAGATTTAGAGTTTAGGGATTAGGATTTAGGGCTAAGTGTTTTGCTGACGACGTTAAAATTTTTTTTTTTAAATTCCTTTTTCTGTAACTACTATTTTTTTTTACTATTTTTTTTTAATTTTAAAAACATAATATAACTTGACAATATTTTGTTTCTTTTTTTAAAAGATATCGAATTTGAAATAATGAAATCTTATTGGTTGGTGAACCTAGAGGTTTACCCTAGGGGATGAACACAAGAATAACTCATATAGAAAATAAAACTTAAATTCATGTAAAATATGTAAAATAATTGATCATACACCACTACAAGAAAACAGCGACATACTGAGGGAAAAAATCGTCGGTATGTTATTCCGACGACATACCGACGAAAAAAGTCCTCGGAAATAACTCCTCGAAAATTCATTTTTCCTCGGAAATCCCTCGGAAATTTCCGAAGGAATTCCGAGGAAACAAATTTCCGAGGAAACTCCGAGGACCACCAGTTCGTCGGAAAGCTCATCGGAATATACCGAGGGAGAACTTCCTCGGGATATTTCGATGGACTTTCCGATGGTCCAATCCTCGGAAGTTCCGACGAAATGTTCCTCGGAATTTTCATCGGGAATTTCCGAGGAACGGAGCCCTCGGAAAATTCCGAGGAACGAGTCCCTCGGTATATTCCGAGGAATGAGTCCCTCGGTATATTCCGAGGAACATGTCCCTCGGTATATTCCGAGGGTTCATTTCCTCGAAATTTAAAAAAAAATAATTTTTTTTTAAAAAAATAAAATTTTTGAAATTTAAATTCGAAAATATAAAATTAAAATTAAAATTGAAAACATATCAGATAATATTCAAAGTTGTACAAATAAAAATAAAACATTCTGATTTTTCGAAAAAAAAACTACGGGTCTGGCACGTTCGGGAACACCTCGTTCAGGTACATCATCTGCACCATCTCCATCATTTGCTGGTTCAGCCTCCGCTGTGCCTCATAGCCTGCCTGTTGAGCCGCCATCTGGGTCTCCAACAAAGATATGCGATCATCCTTGTCCTTCAACTGAGTCGTAAGTACTTCTGGATCAACAAAGGGCGGTGGTGCAGAAGAAGGAGGAACCGACCGGGTGCGACGACCCAAACCGACCAAACGTCCCTTCTTCTTTGGAACCGACTGAAATAGAAAATAGCCAAATTTAAATCAAGAAATAAATGAATTGAACTTTAAAAAAAAGAACTTACGAATTCAACGATTTCGTTGATTCGAAACCGGGACAAGTTGGTCGAAGCCGTCGAATCGTCATCCTCGGTTTGAAGCTGAGACACTTCGTCTTGCACCTGAGTTTGGATCAGGGTGACCACTTCCCTCACAAGACCGTCATCAATCTGGCCGGTCTTCTTGTTGGTATACGCCCTCTTCATTAGGGCGAGATTATCAACCGGCTCGCTATCATTTTCTTCCGCCTTGAAAAAAACATAAATTAAAGAAACATTAGAAATTAGAAGAAATGCACAAAAAATAAAATTTCAAAACTTAAATAATTGAAGAAAAAGCGACTGAACTTACCATGCGATCTCCCAGAGAGGCAATAGAATGAGCACCCAAGTTATGTTTGAAGACGCCCTTCCCTTTACGGTCGCTCCTGCGGTTGGTGGAGTTGGTGGAAGAAGTTTCTTTTGTCTCTTCCTTATCCCAATGCGCACACAACTCCGTCTAGACCGTGTTGTTTATCGACTTTGGGACCTTTTAATAATAAAAAAAAGAAAATAGTTTAATAAATAAAGAAATAGTTTAATAAATTAAAAAATTGTTTAATAAATTAAAAACAACCTTGTTGATTTTCCACTTTTTCTTCCACTCGTGGATCTGCTTCCCATAGTTGTCCATAACTTTATGGACGAAGTGGTGATAGATAAAGAGTGTCTCATCGGAATTCCAGTTGAATTCTTGCTGAAAAAAAACACAATTAGTAGAAAATTTATATTAAAGATTAAAAATATAATTAAAAAATTAGAATACTTACCGCAAACTGACGAAACCACAGATGCTGCTTGTCGGTAGGGAAGTCAGTGAAAGTCGGATGTCCCTTGTCGAGGGCCGAGTACATCATACGGTTGATCCATGCGCTGATCCCGTTCCCGGATCGGTTGAACCTAATAAAAAGAACAAACACTTAATAATGAATCAAATTTTAAAGAAAAAAAATATGTTTAATTACCATGTTTGACCCCGTCCATGTGGATACGGAGTGAGATAGGGAAGATGGTCACGACCGGGCTGTCGAACCAACTCCGCAACACTCATCACTCCCGGAGGACCCGGAGGAGCAGGAGCGGGTGAAGCAGCGGGAGCGAGAGGAGCAGGAGCGGGTGCAGCAGAGGGAGATGTATGGTAGGAGCTGTGGGGCGAAGGAGAATCCTGAAAATGGCTGGAATCCCGAGACTGGCTCCCCGTACCACCACCACCACGACGCTGTCGAGGCCGGGTCTGATCATCATTAGACCTGTAAATTAAAAAAAAAATTTAATAAATATAGAAATATATAAATTAATTTTTTTTTTTTAAAAACAAATCCCAAATAATAGTTTTTAATCACAAAAAAAGTTTTATAGATATTAAAAATGTTTACTAAATATATAAAAATAGTTCTAATAAACAAAAAATAGTTTTAATAAATAAAAAATAGTTTAATAATTACAAAAAATAGTTTTAATAATATTTAAAATGTTTAATAAATATAGAAATTTATATAATATATATATATATATATATATTCTTTTTTAGTTAAATCCCAAATAAGAGTTTTTAATCATAAAAAAAGTTTTATAGATATTAAAAATGTTTAATAAATATATAAAAATAGTTCTAATAAACAAAAAAATAGTTTTAATAAATAAAAAGTAGTTTAATAATTACAAAAAATAGTTTTAATAATATTAAAAATGTTTAATAAATATAGAAATTTATATTATATATATATATATTTTTTTTTTTTAAATCCCAAATAATAGTTTTTAATCACAAAAAAAGTTTTATAGATATTAAAAATGTTTTGTAAAATCCAAAAAATCAAATTTATATACAAAAAACGTTTTGTAAAATACAAAAATCGAATTTATACACAAAAATCGAATTTATATACAAAAATCGATTTTATAAATACATAAAAAATAAAAAATTCATAAAAAAATTCTAAATCAATTCAACAAAACAAATTATTCAACCAAATCACAATTCTAAACCTATTATACAACCAAATCACAATCCTAACCAATCATCCTAACAAAAATCTATCAAATCTACACAAAAACCTAACAAATAGAACCTAAGAGAGTGAGATAGGGTCCTTACATGATTTGTGTAGGTTTAGAGAGGATTCGCTGGAGATATCATCGGAGAGAAGGGGGAGATCGCCGGAGAGGAGGGAGAGGAGCCGGAGAGGAAGAAGAGAGAAATGGGGAAGAAGAAGCGGCTCGTGGTTATAAAACCTAGGGTCCGACGGATAGTTTCCGTCGGAATTTCCTCGGAATTCCAATTTCAATTTTCGCGAAATATTTCGCGGCTGGTTTGCCCGGTTAAATGAAAATATTCCGAAGAAATTCCGACGGACACTTAAATATCCGTCGGAATTCCGTCGGAATATTCCGACGAAATTCCGAGGAACTAGTGTTTGAGGTTTCAAAACATCGATTTTTTTTTGCCTTATTTCATTTCTTATACAATTGTAATGCATACCATTGAGGATTCTTTGTATAGATGATCATAAACCATGAAATAACATAATTTCAAAAGAAATTGTAAGTATTCCATTTACCGTTCATTAAAGTGTATAAGTGTTTCTCTTATGTTGTGGGGATTTCGTTCATACAATCGGAAAAGTGTTTATTATAGGGTAAGGAACAAATTTTTGACTTCATAATCAGTCTAAGACACTTAATAAGGGTTATATAAGTGTTATTAAAACCGCAAAACGTTGTTTTCGGTTTAAAAACCCTACTTCCTCGGAATTTCCTCGGAATATTCCGAGGGAATACCGAGGAAACCCTTATATCCTCGGAAATTCCTAGGGATATTTCGAGGATTTCATTTTCCGTCGGAATGTCCGTCAGAATACCGTTTTTTTCTTGTAGTGCACTAAGATACTTTCCATGTCTATTATCATGAACAAATTTTTGACTTCATAATCAGTCTAACACACTTAATAAGGGTTATATAAGTGTTATTCAAACCGCAAAACATTATTTTCGGTTTAAGAACCCTACTTCCTCGGAATTTCCTCGGAATATTCCGAGGGAATTCCGAGGAAACCCTTATCTTCCTCGGAATTCCGTCGGAATATTCCGAGGAAATACCGATGAACTAGTGTTTGGGGTTTCAAAACATCGATTTTTTTTGCCGTATTTCATTTCTTATACAATTGTAATGCATACCATTGAGGATTCTTTGTATAGATGATCATAAACCATGAAATAACAAAATTTCAAAACGAATTGTAAGTATTCCCTTTACCGTTCATTAAAGTGTATAAGTGTTTCTCTTATGTTGTGGGGATTTCGTTCATACAATCGGAAAAGTGTTTATTATAGGGTAAGGAACAAATTTTTGACTTCATAATCAGTCTAAGACACTTAATAAGGGTTATATAAGTGTTATTCAGACCGCAAAACGTTGTTTTCGGTTTAAAAACCCTACTTCCTCGGAATTTCCTCGGAATATTCCGAGGGAATTCCGAGGAAACCCTTATCTTCCTCGGAATTCCGTCGGAATATTCTGAGGAAATACCGAGGAACTAGTGTTTGGGGTTTCAAAACATCGATTTTTTTTGCCGTATTTCATTTCTTATACAATTGTAATGCATACCATTGAGAATTCTTTGTATGGATGATCATAAACCATGAAATAACAAAATTTTAAAAATAATTGTAAGTATTCTTTTTACCGTTTATTAAAGTGTATAAGTGTTTCTCTTATGTTGTGTGGTTTTCGTTCATGCAAGCGTAAAAGTGTTTGTTATTGGGTAAAACACCAAAGTTTGACTTCATAATCTGGTTAAGACACGTAATGATGGTTATATACGTGTTATTCAATCCGCAAAACATTGTTTTCGGTTAAAAACCCCTAGTTCCTCGGAATTTCCTCGGAATATTCCGAGGGAATTCCGAGGAAACCCTTATCTTCCCTCAGAATTTCCTCGGTATTTCTATTAAAAAAAAAAAAAAAGTCGATGCTAGTCTGTTTCCGAGTCATCATCACTAGATGAATCTGAATCTGGATCTTGGTGAAACTCTCCAATCACTGGTTCATCCTCTACGTGAACGACGGCTTCCTCTCCGAAGTCGGTTAAATCGACTACAAGGCCAACTCCAGCTAAATCTTCTGCTGCACTTAAGTTGCCGGATGTGCTTGGTTGTAGTGGGTCTTCCAGCTCAGAACTTCCCTGAACTCGGCCTCTCGGGTTGAGTCTTGTAACAGTAACCCATGGATCATCTTTGTTCCTTACCCGGGGGTACTTGATATAACAAACCTGTAACATTTAAAAAATTATTAGTAAAATTATAAATTAATACACATGATGATGAATCATTCTAAATAATTAACATTTAATTACCTGATCGGCCTGAGAAGCAAGAATGAAAGGATCATAATATTGCAGCTTTCGCCTCGAATTTACTGATGTAACACCAAATGCATCTGTTCTCACACCTCGATCTAGAGTGTTGTCGTGCCAATCACAATAGAAAATAGTACAGCGCAATCCAACCATGCCCAAATACTTGATTTCCAAAATCTCATGTATGTGTCCGTAGTATACATCATCTCCTGATGCAGAACAAACGCTAGCATCATAAGTCGTACTTGAACGTCTCCTCTTCTGAGTTGTGAATGCATATCCTCGAGTACAAAATCTAGGATATGACTTCACAACAAATTTTGGTCCAACGACCATCTCGCGTATCCAATCGCCAAATGTTTCACCTCTGGCCAAACCAGCAGACACCTATATTAATAGCACATATATATGTTATATCAATAAATGTGAATTAGTATAAATATGTGATAAATGATATTTTAATTTGTTTAAAGCACTCACATAAGTAAACATCCATCCAGAAAATTCTCTCTGCTTCATTTCTTCTAGTTCGTCCTCTGTGGCGTATCTATATTCGAACCGCTTTTCTGCCATAAAAATCCTGTACATATGATGACAATAATGTAATTAATTAAGATTTAAATTTCAACTTGTTAAAATAAAAATTTGTAAGCTAATTTCAACACGTTTTCCTTCCGTGTTTTAGTTGGAAAGCATCAGTGTTATCTTGACAATATGGACATGATAGCCTTCCACGCGTTGTCCATCCAGATAACATACCATATGCTGGAAAATCACTTATTGTCCACATTAGTACTGCCCGCATTTGAAAGTTTTCTTTACACGAAACATCGTATGTTTCAGCACCTTGAGCCCATAGTTGTTGCAACTCATATATTAGTGGCTGAAGAAACACATCAAGTGGTCTCTTAGGATGCTCTGGTCCGGGAACGAGAATCGAGAGAAACAAAAACTCTCGTCGCAAGCACAAGTTTGGGGGTAGGTTGTATGGTGTAAGAATGACCGGCCATAGAGAATACTGTCTTCCACTCTTGCCAAACGGGCTGAAACCATCAGTACATGCACCAAGGTAGACATTTCTTCTCTCATACGCAAAGTCAGGATAATTTGATTGGAAATGCTTCCACGCTTTTGCATCTGAAGGATGTCTGATCTCACCATCTGTTGAGTGCTCCGCATGCCATCTCATTGGTTGTGCTGTGCGTTCAGACATATACAACCTCTGCAACCTTTCCGTCAAAGGCAAATACCACATCTTTTTATATGGCACTGGAACTCTTCCACTCGTATCTTTATAACGAGGCTTTCCACAAAATTTGCATGTAACCCGCTGTTCATCCGTCCTCCAATAAATCATGCAGTTGTCGCTGCATACATCTATTACCTGATACGATAAACTAAGACCAGTTACGAGTTTCTGAACCTCGTAGTATGAACCAGGAGCTACATTATCCTCGGGTAGAATACCTTTTACAAAATCAGTAATCGCATCCACACAGTCTTCAGCCAAATTATAATCTGTTTTAATGCCCATCAATCTTGTAGCAGATGATAAAGCTGAATGACCATCTCTGCAACCTTCATACAATGGTTGCTTTCCAGCATCCAACATATCACAAAATCTCCTAGCTTTTGGATTGGGTAAATCTTCCCCTCTAAAATGATCATTTACCATCTGCTCAGTACCTACACCATAATCTACATCCGTTCTAATTGGTTCTTCTAATCTAACCGCTGGCTGAGGTTCGCTAGTACTACAATGTTCATAATCAGTTTCCCCATGATGATACCAAATTTTGTAACTTCGTGTAAACCCACTCAAATATAGATGAGTCCAAACATCCCACTCTTTAATAACCTTTCTATTTTTACAATTAGAGCAAAGACATCTTAACATACCTGTTTTTGCTTCCGGTTGTCGGTGAACGAACCCCATGAATTCAGTTATACCTCGTTGGTGTTCTTCCGTAAGCAATCTCGTGTTCGGATCCAAATGAGGTCGATCGATCCAAGAACGAAAATAATTTGAAGAAGACATGTTTTTTATGAATCAAATTCATGTGTAAAGAGAGTAAGAGGGAGGATGAAGATATGGAGTGAATGAAGAGGAAGAGGGGTGCTTGTATTTATAGTTGAAATCATGCCGACAGACCGAGGAAATTCCGACGGAATTCCGACGGAAACGGCTAGTTCGTCGGAATTTCCTCGGAATTTTTAAAATCCCCCAACGGCTTTCTAACGGCTATAATATATCCTCGGAATTCATCGGTTTTTTCCGAGGAATACATTTTTCCTCGGTATTCCATAAGAATATTCTGACGGATTAATATTTCCTCGGAATTCCGTCGGTATATTCCTCGGAAATTCCGAGGAAACCAAATTTTGTGTTTCCTTGGAAATTCCTCGGGATATTCCGAGGATTTCATTTTCCGTCGGAATGTCCGTCAGAATACCGCTGTTTTCTGGTAGTGCACTAAGATACTTTCCATGTCCATTATCATGAATATTTAAAACTAGAAAATCACAAGTCTTCTTAAAGTAAAGAACTTAGCACTAGTTTTTCAAATTCTGATATTTTTCATCTCCGCGCTTCTAAAGGCCGTTATTGGTTTACTGGAAACCAAGGGTCAAAATCTTTGGTTATTGCTTTTACATACCAATTTCTAAACCATCTTTCCTTGAAACCATGTGGCCTTACTTGACAGCTTGTGCATTTTACATAAATCATTGATTGAAGTTCACTGTCCGATAAACATTGAATAATGTTGGCGAATTCAGTAGAAAGATTGTGAAAACTATCGACGAAGTCCTCTTTGAGCCTTGAGAACCATGTGAAAGCTGGTCTGTTTAGACTTTCCACGAACAACAAACAATATCATACAACTTTCTTCTTAGTGGTAAAGTGTTGCTCGTCCCATACGTATGTTGGGGTCAAAAACGGTTACGGCGAAGTTAACATTCAAGAACGTCCGAAGAAGAAAACGAAAAACCTTCTTCGGCAAATACTTTTTCGGAATAGATTCTTCCTTACGAAGAGCTTTGCGGAGGAAACACGAGACATCAGACAAGAGCTCGAAAAGGGTCGCTACGTAGCGACCGAGCCCAAGCCGAAGCTCGGTCGCTACGTAGCGACCGAGCGTCCGTTCCGCTCGATCGCTACGTAGCGACCAAGCTCTTCCGAAACGTCGATACGACATTAGTCCATGCATTCTCGTCTACCCTTCGATGCTATCTTCCGAAGACCGTAGCGAACCCATTTCATGTTTCCCGCCATTCTAAGTCACCGATCAAACTTTACGGTAGAAACCGCGGAAAGTTCGTTCTTTATCGAAAGAAGCCGTAATAAACGCTTCGAGTCAGAAGACGGCCCAAAGGGACCTAAGACATGACTCGAGGCCCAACTTACGATTTCTTAACCAACAGCCCGTAAGCCGCATGACGGTTTACGCATGGTTCGCAAGGAAAGATAAATGTCAAGTTTCCGCGGATAAATACAAAATTTTGAAGACAATTACGAAGATCGGAAAAAATGGAATATCTCCATTTTTATGCTATGGCGGCTTAAGGGCAGAAGAGGAAAAGCGTAAACCGACATAGGAGCCAGTACATAAGGAGTAATAGGCGAGAGGCATGAGGAAGATTTTTCTCGGAGCAAACTTAGCACTTAGAGCAATTAGGCATATTTCCATTTTTGTTATTCGAGCTGCGACTCAACTAGGTTATTGCCGTCTTAGGGTTTTAGAACTAGGAATCTCGCTGACAGCTCTCGTAGCCCAGGCTCTTACCTTGTTGTAACGTTCAAACGCGAATTCGGAATAAGATCTACTTTGCTCTCTTTTCGATTTCTTATACTTTATCGTTGTTATTCTTGTGTTCTGATTGCTTGGCGTGTGGTATTAGCAGATAACCGAGACCTATGGGAAATTAGGGTTTTCCTAGTTTCCTTATTTAAACGGAAATCGACAGTGCGAATTCCGGTTCCTACAGTTTGGCGCTAGAAGGAGGGGGGGGGGGTACGGATCAATCTAACCCGCAAAATCCACTCAACGATCCGGAACGATATGCAAGACTCAACGTGCGCGAACGTCATCTTGTTCATGGGGGGAGCAACGGTCGATCGAGCCAAACCTCGAAACGATCTCCTTGTTATCGAACTGACGAACCGAGATATCGACGTCGCTAGGGTGCTAATTGACACCGGAAGTTCGGCCGATATCATCTTCAAAGATACTCTCGAGAAAATGGGGATCGATCAATCCGAAATAGTGAAATACCCTAGCCCACTACTGGGACTTTCGGGAGAAACGACCGTGGCCTACGGGTCGATTAATCTCGCAGTCAAAGCCGGAACCGTGACAAGAGTCACAGAGTTTCTAATCGTTGACCGTCCCGCATCTTACAACGTTATCATGGGAACACCATGGTTGAACACCATGCGTGCCATCCCATCAACGTACCATCTTTGCCTCAAGTTTCCAACCCCTAACGGTGTCGAGGTAATATGGGGAAACCCATGAGTATCACAGGTGTGTTACGCCGCAGAACAAAAACGAAAAAGACCAGACCTCGAGACCACTCCTAGAAAAACGGAGAAAAAGATCTCCAACCAGGATTCGCGAAGTCAAGATTCGGCTGAACTCTTCTGGCAGTCTCGTAACATCACGGCCCTAGAGGAAAAACGCAAACCAACTTGCGAACCTGTGGTCACAGTCTGTCTCGACGAAGCATCTTCGGAACGATGCGTCGAGATCGGAGCCAATCTCCGCGAGCCTTTGAGGACAGAGCTCATAACCTGTCTAAAAAAGAACCTCAATACTTTCACATGGGCCGCGGAAGATATGCCAGGGATCGACATTAACATAACGTGTCACGAATTAAATATCGATCCGACCTTCAAACCCGTCAAACAAAAAAGGCGGAAGATAGGACCTGAACGGGCTTCCGCGGTAAACGACGAGGTCGAAAAATTGCTTAAATTCGGGTCAATAAAGGAAGTGAGGTATCCAGACTGGCTCGCTAACCCTGTAGTAGTTAAAAAGAAAAACGGAAAATGGTGAGTTTGTGTGGATTTTACCGACCTAAACAAGGCCTGTCCAAAAGATAGTTTCCCTCTGCCACATATCGATCGATTAGTAGAAGCAACGGCGGGTAAAGAACTTATGTCTTTCATGGACGCCTTCTCAGGTTACAATCAAATTATGATGAGTCCTGACTATCGCGAGAAGACTGCGATCATTACTGATCGCGGAACCTATTGCTACAAGGTAATGCCCTTCGGCCTCAAAAACGCTGGCGCAACTTACCAACGACTCGTGAACCGTATGTTCTTCAAACAACTCGGTAAAACGATGGAAGTTTATATCGACGACATGCTCGTCAAATCCCTCCAAGCAAAGGATCACGTTTCACATCTCGAGGAATGTTTCGCGCAACTAAATTCCCATAACATGAAGCTCAACCCGACAAAATGCAGGTTTGCCGTAGCATCAGGGGAATTCCTCGGCTACCTAGTCACATTCTGTGGCATCGAAGCTAATCCAAAACAGATCAACGCACTGATCGAGATGGCTTCACCGAAGAATAAGCGGGAAGTCCAAAGGCTGACCGATAGAGTCGCGGTACTTAACCGGTTTATTTCACGATCAACGGACATGTGCCTGCCCTTCTACGATGTGTTACGGGGAAATAAAAAATTTGAATGGTCGGAAGAATGCGAAAACGCTTTCCAACAGCTGAAGCGGTATTTAGCTTCCCCTCCAGTCCTCGCAAAACCCGTGGAGGGGGAACCTTTGTTCTTGTACATCGCTGTATCGGCAACAGCTGTGAGCGGCGTGCTGATCAGGGAAGAACGCGGCGAACATAAACCTATTTTCTATATAAGCAAAACCTTGCTGGATGCCGAATCTAGATACCCGCTAATGGAAAAATTAGCATGCGCGGTCGTAACATCGGCCCGAAAACTGAGACCATATTTCCAATCCTACATGATCGTCATCCTCACGACTTTTCCCCTACGGACGATTCTGCATAGCCCGAATTGAGCGAGTACGATATCGAGTCCCGACCGAGAACGAGCGCAAAATCACAAGTGCTTGCAGACTTCTTGGTCGAACTACCGACATAAACCATAACCAACGAGGAACCAAATTCCACTTGGCTCCTCCACGTCGATGGATCCTCGTCCAAGCAAGGATCAGGCATCGGAATTCTCCTCATATCTCCGACGAGGGAGATCTTAGAGCAGTCATTCAGGCTGGAATTCCACGCCTCAAACAACGAGGCCGAATACGAAGCACTCATCGCAGGGCTGCGTTTGGCTCACGGCTTGAAGATACGAAACATACACGCTTACTGCGACTCCCAGTTAGTGGCAAGTCAGTTCAGCGGAGAATATGAAGCCAGGGACGAACGGATGGACGCGTACCTCAAACTGGTCCAAAAACTAGCTCAAAAGTTTGACTGTTTGCCCTTACGCGAATTCCCCGTTCCGAAAACGTCCAGGGAGATGCCCTCGCGGCCTCAGCATCAAGTTCTGACCCAAGACTTAAAAGGGTAATTCCGGTCGAGTTCATCGAACATCCGAGCATCGGACCACCAATCGTCGTCAACCTCATAGAAGGTGAAGATGACGAAGAAGAAGAAGTTACGATACAACCGCAATCGGAGCAATCAGATTACGGCTGCGATACCCCATGGCTGCAGGCTATTCGAGACTACATTATCAACGGACACCTGCCCACCGAGAAATGGGCAGCCCACAAAGTCCGAACACAGGCCGCGCGCTACGTAATAGTGGACGGCGAAATTTGCAAATGGAAATTCTCTGGACCACTAATGGCGTGCCTGGAAGGGGAAAAAGCAAGAAAAGTGATGGAAGAAGTACATTCTGGGTCCTGCGGCAATCATTCCGGCGGAAGATCGCTGGTAGTGAAGATCAAACGCCATGGATACTACTGGCCAACGATGATCGGAGATTGCGAGAAGTTCGCACGAAAATTCAAAAAATGCCAGAGGCATGCTCCAACCATCCGACAACCAGCCGAAGTTCTCTCCTCCATCACATCGCCCTATCCTTTTATGCGCTGGGCCATGGACATCGTCGGTCCCCTTCATAATTCAAAGCAAAAGCGTTTCCTTTTAGTCCTCACCGATTTCTTTTCAAAATGGGTAGAGGCAGATTCGTACGCGAGTATAAAAGATGTCCAAGTCGAAAGTTTCGTATGGAGAAACATCATCTGTAGGCATGGAGTTCCTTACGAGATCGTAACCGATAACGGATCTCAGTTTATCTCCACCCAATTCGAGGCGTTCTGCAAAAAATGGAAGATACGACTTAACAAGTCGACGCCCAGGTACCCGCAGTGTAACGGACAAGCTGAAACGATTAATAAAACCATTCTCGACGGACTGAAGAAACACTTAGAGGCCAAAAAAGGCCGGTGGGCCGACGAACTTGAGGGAGTCCTCTGGTCCCACCGTACCACCCCGAGGCGAGCAACAGGAGAAACCCCTTTCGCTCTGGTGTACGAAGCGGAATGCATGATTCCCGCAGAAGTAGAGTTCCCCGGTGTTCGAAGAAGATTACGTCCCGAACGAGAGGAGCTCAACAACGCAATGCTCCTCGACGATCTCGATCTCATTAACGAGCACCGAGATCGAACGCTCATCCGAATCAAAAATTACCAACACGCAGCCGCAAAGTACTACAATTCCAACGTACGGAATCGTAGATTTAATCAAGGAGATCTGGTCCTTCGCAAAGTCTTCCAAAACACCGCTGAACGAAATGCGGAAAAACTCGGAGCAAACTGGGAAGGACCCTATAAAATCGAAAAAGTCATCCGACCGGGCTCCTACGAAATAGCCAACTTGCAAGGCATAAAAATTTCAAGGACCTGGAACGCGATACATCTCAAAAAATACTATCACTAAACAAACCAACTCACAACGACCGAACTACGAGACGGCTTGATCTTCATAAGGAGTACGTAGGCAGTTTGTCGAAAGGCAAATTCAGCTGTCCCCCCTCATTAAAAAGGGGGGGGGAGTGGATATGTATACTCGTATACTCTCAAACTCGAAAACATCCGACCACGCCTTCGATGTTTTCGACATATCTTAACCGAGCAAATTATTTTTTTTTATCCGCAAAATATTTTCGATATTCAAAAATAAATCAGCCGTTAGGGAGTACGTTGGCATCGCGAGACGTCGCGAGAGATGCCTCGAGGGCTACTTCTTCCGAACGACGAAAACGGACACTCCGTCAAAAAATGATTAACATTTTTACACATATCTTGCGCAAAAACTCTAAACGACGGCATCTGCCGTGAAGTTTGGTGCTAATCACATCGAACTCTTGAACGTCCTAAACAGACATAGCCATCTCACGAAGATGACTCTCGTACATCCGACACAAGGATAATAGCGCTATAAAAGAAACCCGAAATTTTGGTCCAGCACTTCTGGTTGGCTTAAAAATTGTCTCCGGAGAGATGCTCGATTCATATCTAACAAGTCATATAAGCCGAGAACCTATCGGGGACTTAAAATTGGTACAAATCAGGTTAAAATCGCGACAGATAAATCGATAGCCGGCTAGTCACCGCATAAAATCTTAAAACCGAAACCTAGGTCTTGCCCTAAACCCAACGCACTGGTCTCTAACATCTCAAGGCATGATATCCAAAAGATACGAGATCCCAAAACCATGCCTCTATGTTTATATTCGACATCTTCAGATATCCCGCGAAGTCGATATCTCGCGGAAAAACTCTCGAAACAGATCTCGAACAAAACATTCCACATCGAAGAAGGATATGAGACGACAACTCATCACCCTTCTTCCACGCCATACATAAGCTTATGAAAAATGCAACTCGACCATCTTGTCATAAAAACAAAGCCGCAGAGCGGCATGGATTCAAAGCCACATACGGCCAGTCCCGAAACACGAAATGAGGCCATTTAAGGCCGAAACATCAAATATTAAAAAAAAATCTCCCGCAAGAGATCTAACAAAAGTCATCCTCAGAGCTCATGCTCCCTCTTCACCCGTCGCTTCGTCCAAGCTTGGAGCCGCATCACCTCCGCCTTCTCCAAGCACCGGATCTTTCCCCTCTGGGACTTCTGAACACATCGGAAGAAAGCACGCGGATTTCAGGTCAGCTAGGATGAGATCAAATCTTCATCCACGACTGCCAAATCTCCCTTGCAGCCGGACAGTCGGGCCTCTTCAGCCTCTAAGGTCGGAGGAGTCTCACTCTGGAACGACTGAACCACGGCCATCCCGCCCTCGATCGTCGCCAAGGCTAAATCCCTGTTCCGGATGCACTCGAGGGAGCCCAGAAAGGCGGAGATCTTCGCCTTTCAAGCCTGAAACTCAGAAGGAAGAGCGTCCTTGGCCTTTCGAATCCCGCGGCTCGCTAACCCTGCATCGCCCTCGATCTGACGCTGAAGACGACACACCTCCGAAAATTTGGCCTTCCTGGCTTTCTTCTCCTTAAGCAATGAACTCGCCGTCTTCCCGAGGTCCCTCTCGAGCTCCCCTATCGCGACCTCGAGCTTCGACACTTTCACGGAGTGAGAATCCTTGAAAGCCGTCAGTATGGCGTCGGTTTCAAACCGTCTACCCTGCAGCTCCAACAACTCCCCGGCGAGACGATTGGTCTCAGAACCGCACTCGCTGATCATCCCGTCGATCAACGACATGAACTGCGAAACGAGAAGAAAGTTAGGGATTCTTTGTCTTTCAGAGAAATATGTAACAATCGAGAAAGCAAGTGAGCGACAAACCTTTCCGCGAAGCCCCGACGCTATGCTCGAGTCTTCTTGCTGCGAAGATTCCCTGTCACCGCCCTTGGTAAACTTCCTCTTGCGGCCCTTAGGCTGAGCAACCGGAACAACACTAGGAGCGCGCAGCGCTAGAACGATCTCTTTCCTGGCCGAAGGAGGAGGCATAGAGTCAGCAGCCCTCTCCTTATCTTCGACGAGAATCGGAGTCGTGGACGATCCAGCAGGTAAAGCCGAAGCATCTTCTTGATGAAGACGTTTCATTAGGTTTTGCATAATTTTCATCATGGTGGTGAGATCCGCGACTGGCGAGATAACATCTGTGCCGGTCTGATTATCATTTCCCGCCATCTTTATGTAGAGTCAAGATTTTGTGTCGGATTGGAGTCAGTTCAAGATGGTTCGGTTTAGTAACTTGAAGGATACAAGATCGTGATCCAAGTGGTTATGGGAAATGGACAAAGTTATGGAAATAAGATTTCGAAGAATCTTTGCACGCCGTGGTATATAAGGAGAGTGATAACCTTAGAAAGAGGGTGCGCTTTCAGAGAGGATATATCAATTCATTAGGGTTTTCAGTAAGAGAGTGATAACGAGAGAACTGTAAGGGTAGCAACTTGGGTTGTGGTTCTCACGTTTGGGGTAGATTAAGGATTGGTCAGTCGTGATACAAAGTTGTGTATAGTCACAGAAATTTGATTAGACAAGATTTTTGAATTTGTTTAAATGGTTCTTAATAAAAGTATTGTTGAAGAAAATTCAGTGTGTTCAAGCTTCCTATATTGTCTATGTTCTAGTTATTTCATTTGGTATCAGAGCGGTCAACCTCTTCTATCCCAAGTATTTTTTATAGGTTAAGATCTTGGGAAGAACATCGATCATATGAAGGAGCTAATTGTTGTGCAAAAACCAATCATGCTGGACGTGGGGAAATTTTGGCCATTGGAAAGTTCGAATGAGACATGTCATTCGTGGTATTGATGAAGAGGCATAGGCTGCTATTATGAACGATGGACGAATGATGAAAAAATGCGTCAAAATTCAATTCAAAGGCAATCTACACTATTTTCTCAGCTGTTTATATTGACCAGTTCAAGATTATTCAAGCATGTGAATCTCCCAAGCCTGCTTGGGATACACTGGTTAACTACTTTGAAGGTGATACAATTGTCAAAAGGACTCGTCTTGATCATCTCGAGACCAAGTGGGAAAATCTGAGGATGGAGGAAGATGAAACTCTGGGAAGCTTCACCAATAAGCTGAATACAATTTCAAATGAAGCGTCTGTCCTTGGTGAAAAGTACTAAGAAAATAAGCTTGTCAAGAATCTCAACAGATGTCTTCCTAAGCGGTTTGAGGCCTATAAGGCTGTCATCAAAGCTACCATGAACTCAGATGAGGCTAAGTTTGACAACATGGTCGGATACTTATGTCGTTTGAACTAGAACAAAATGAAGATCAACCACTTCCAATGAAAGCCATTGCCTTCATGGCACACTCTAAGGATGAGAGAGTAAAGAAATTGAACCGATGTGAGTTTGATAGCTAAAAGCGTCAACAATATGGTGAAAATACTTGACAAAGATGCGTCTAGAAGTCTTGGTCGGTATAAAAAAGCGGAAATCAGCGGAACTCAAGAATGTATGGAGAACGACAATATTGGAAGAAGGAAGTACAATGTCATGAGTGTGAAGGGTATGCTCACTTTCAACGGGAATGTCCCTTGTTTAAAAAAAGAAATGAAGTGTGTTGAATGCAAGGGCGTTGGACATCTTAAGACTAATTGCCCGAACCTGCAGAAGAATGGAGATAAATCACTATTGTCCTTTAGCGACACATAATCTGAGGATGATGAGGACAACAAGGATCTTCTACTGAACTTTGTGGCACTGGTGAGAGCAGAAAAATCGCTCTCGGATTCAGACTCATCGGATGATGATGATGGAGAAGAGATATCACAAGTTGTATGATCAATGCATGAAACTAAGTCATGAGAACATTCAGCTGATAAAGGATGCATCTATGCTAAAGGCTCAAGTCAACCTCTTGACTATCGATTCAAGTAACCCAGAGGATAAAGAGAACAAGACTCCTGAATCCGGAAATGTGTCGAGAAATATGAAGGATATAGAGCGGGGACTAGTTGAAGAGAAACAAAAAAATCTTGCTTTGGAAGATCGTGTAGCTAACTTGTGGCAAGCGTTCACAGAAGAACATGCCAAGTCCCGAGAGTTGGAACATGATCTGACCGAAAATCACAAAAATATTTGGATGCTGAGCAGAGGAACCAAAGATCTCGATCAGCTGCTTTCCATAGGACAACTTCCAAAAGTGGGTTACAATGGAAAAGAATCCACAGCTACGGTGTTTGTGCATAGAAAAGAACCATTGCAAGAGCATGCAACCATAACTAAGGATTGTTAGTGTTCAGGGTCAAAGGACAAAAAAGAAAAATACGTCACGACAGGGCAAGTGTATGCAACACTAACAGATAAAGGGAAACATGTGTCTGGTGCCAAAGAGAAGAATCAAGAGAAACTGTGGATGCCTCCAGCTACGAAACGCAGAGGATGCTTTGCATGTGGAAAAATGGGACAAAAATGCGTTTTGCTATAGATTTCTTCGGAAGATATATCAAGCGTGGAAGACTGGTAAATGCTTTATCGAAAGAAATTGGTTCGGAAGAGTCTAGATAGCTAAGACAGATTTGTATCCCAGTTAAGTCCAAGAGTACGAATCAGAGGACATACTCTGCAATCATGTCATGATCGATGAAGATGAGGATAAGATAGAAGAAAAGCTTGAGACTGCACTTGCTGCAAACGAGCAAAATATGGTGGGTGCTTAGTACTTTGACAGTGGCTGCTCACGACACATGACTGGAGATGATAGCATACTGGTGAATTTGGTTCAAACAACTGGGAAAAGGTCATGCTTGGTGTTGGCAAGAAAGGAAAAATCCAAGGGACTGGGTCAATTAACCTTTCAGTGCAGTCATCACTCATAAATGTATATCTGGTGGAAGGAATAAAGTCAAATCTTATTAGCATAAGTCAGCTGTGTGACGAGGGACTGATGGTAATGTTAACCAAGACTGAATGCAAAGCAGTAGATGAGGAAATAAAGGTAAGATTCTCATGAATTCTGACCGGAAGTAACCGTTGCATATGGAGAACAACTGAAATTGCCGGACCTACCATGCATCAAAGTACTGGTCAAAATAGTTCTCAGTGGCAAGCCAATATGGATAACGAAGTGATGGAACTGTATACGTCAAGAGTGTGGAATCCAATCATATCTGAAATGCCTGCAGTGTTGTGGTGATTCAACACACAAAGATGGTTGATCCAAGATCACAAAACGGGCAGTCATCTCCAACATGAGTGAAAGAAACTGTCTGTATCAGTGGTAACATGAGTACCAGCTAAGTGTCACGGGAGAACTGATGTACTTCCTTGGATCACAAGAAAAGTGCTTAGATCATGAGTTGAAAGTTTTGAGTCTAACTCAAGGTTTTGACATCAAATCAAGCAAGCTGGTAAACCTAAAGAATATTGTCAAAAGAGTTGTTTAGTGCAAGAAAGCATTGATGATAAGTCTTTTCTACCTCACGGCGAGTCAACCAGATCTCTGCATTGATTTATGTCTGTGTGAAAACACAAAGATGGTGTATAATCCGTATTACCTCCATGGAGTAAAACGAGTGATTGAGTTCATTCGAGGACAACTTGTGTGTAACTTTGATGAACTTACTGATAAGAATGTGTGTCTTGTAGTTCTGCGCGATGGATGCTGGTCCAAGCTACAAGAGTTGTATATCGATGATAGCCATGACACTTCTATGAATGCACTACGAGAGTGTTTCACTCTTGGAAAGGGATGTGTTCAGATCCTCTGGATGAGACACTTGATCAACTGCTATGGTAACATTACTAACTCTAAAAGGTTTGCATGTAATGATACAAAACGTGACCGTTTTGTGTGTCAAAGAAAACCATATTTTAGGTCTAGACATATTGATGTTAGACACCATTTTGTGTTTAGCGTGTTACAAGAAAAACTAGCTGTGGAAACCGAAATTCGCACTGTTGATTTACGTTTAAATTAGGAAACTAGGAAAACTCTAATTTCCGAGAGGTCCCGGATCTCTGCGAGAGCCAACGGCAAATGACCAAATATATGCGGAAATCATGAAAAGATAACAAACGAGTTTAGAGAAAACAGTAGATCTTATTTCGAGTCCGCGTAAGAGCGTTGCGATCATTACAAGAGATCATAAAAGCTTTGGCCACAAAGGATGTCAGCGAGTTACCTAGTTCTAGTGGCCTAAAAGCTCAAACCTAGTTGACTCGCAGCTCGATAACAAAAGACGAAGAAAATACAGAAAATGTTTTTGATTGATTTCAGACTGAACCTTATGAAAGGCTGCCTACGTACCCCTTTCGAGGATCAAGCCGAACGTAGTTCAAGAGTGATCCAAGAGATCGAACTGCCTGTGCACGTTTGTCTAGTAATCAGGTGCCAGTCATGGAAACAGAGCATGTCGAGAATAATGCCTCAGAGTTTCTAAGTGCCGAGAGTTCTGAGTCTAAAAAGTTGTCCCTCATGCCTCTCGCCTAGGACTCCTTATATACTCGCTCCTAGGTCAGTTTACGCTTTTCCCCTTCTGCCCTTAAGCCGTCATAGCCTAAAAATGGAGATATTCCATTTTTCCTGATCTTCGTAATTATCTTAAAAATTTCGTATTTATCTGCGGAAACTTGACATTTATCTTTCCTTGCGAACCAAGCGTAAACCGTGTGACGGTTTACGGGCTGCTGGTTAAGAAATCGTAAGGTGGGCTTCGAGTCATGCCTTAGGTCCCTTTGGATCGTCTTTCGACTTGAAGCGTTTATTACGACTTCTTTCGATAAAAACGAAATTTCTGCGGTTTTTATCGTAAAGTTTGATTGATGACTTCGAATGGTGGAAAATATGAAATGGGTTCGCTACGGTCTTCGGGAGACATCATCGAAGGGTAGACGAGAATGCATGGATTCGTGTCGTATCGACGTTTCGGAAGAGCTCGGTCGCTACGTAGCGACCGAACGGAACGAACGCTCGGTCGCTAAGTAGCGACCGAGCTTGGCTCGAGCTCGGTCGCTACGTAGCGACCGAGCTTGGCTCGAGCTCGGTCGCTACGTAGCGACCGAGCGGGACGTGTGCTCGGTCGCTACGTGGCGTCCGAGCTTGGCTCGAGCTCGGTCGCTACGTAGCGACCGTGCGACCTTTTTCGGGCTTTTCTCCGATGTCTCGTTTTTTCTTCCGCACGGCTCTTCGTAAGAATAAATCTTTTCCGAAGATTTATTTTTCGTAAAAACGTTCATGCCGATTTTTACGGACTTTCAGACATTGATTCCGTCGTGACCGATTTTGACCCCAACACTAGCCATCTTTGGACATAAGACCTCTGAAAAATCAGTTGTCGGATGTGTTTAAGAAACCCGTGGATCTCAATAGTCTCTAGTATGTACAAGAGGCTCTTGGGATTCGTTACCTCTAGACAATAGATTGTAACCAAGATGATTTCTCACTGTAAAATAATAAGTCCTTTTAGTCAAATAAGCACTTGCAACCCTAATGAAGAGGATCAACCTATCTTAGCAAACTTAGTGAACATCACAAAAATCAGCTCAGAAAGATAAATATTCATGTCGGATCAGGCTGATGCAAAAGTTTGTGTCTGAGTTTGAACACTGTTTGAACTGATTTTGAGCCATAACTTGCAAAAAAATCACTACACCTTGTAACACCTAGCAAAGCTAAAAGCTTCAATTTAAAATGGGCAAGGGTTGTAGATTGTTATGAAGAGGCATGTTGAAATCTTAGAGAAAAAAAAAACCAAGTGGTATGTATGAATATCGGATGAGAAAATCAGTACCAAAGAAAGATTGTGATGAATTTTTCTATTTAAAAAAATAAAAAAATAAAAAAATATATTTCAAGCAGCTCTAAGACAACAAGATAACTCTTTCGATGGCATAAATATTTCGTTAAGAAGAGTACTAATAGTGATGTAAACTAAATTCTAAGGGAAATATGTACCACATTGGATATATAAGATTGCATCTCAGCTGAGAAAAGCAGTTTCTTTAGGTTGCAATATTGTTGATTGACTGTGAGGTTACAAGAGTTATCAGTATATGGAAAAATGATTCAATAATATGGTTATGATGTGTAGTAGAGGGGGTTGGAAATAAAAAGCTGAGTTGGAGTGTATGTCGTAATGGTTATGTTCTATGTGAAATTCGTCTAAGCAATTGGAAGTATTAACATAGTTTATGGTGAATATTTGTGACACATGTGAACATAAGTCTTTGAAATGCGTTGAACATGTTTACAAGTGTATCTCGTTTTGAGTAACTGTTTATTAAGTAGAATACATGTAGGGTCCACCTTCATGTCTTCGGCCGTATTTTAAAGATAAATTATTTCAGAAAGATGGTTCCCATCAAAAGACAAGCCTCATGGCTCCAGATCGGTTCGTCTCCGATGATGCGCTTGTAAGATACCGTAGTCTCTGTCTCAGAGGGTTTTGTCCGCAACGAATCATTCATGTGCACGTTCTTGCGTTCCACTCGATCATGAACCTCATTGATAGCGTGGGTTGGAGAACTACAGTGACGAATGTTCCTGCCTTCTCGCCCATCCTAGTTAGAGAGTTTCTCTCAAATCTTGGGGATCTGAACTCGACAGTGCGAATTAGAGATGAGATCTATCAGATTACCTCAACCGTGGTGAATCAGACTTTCAACACACCAGATGGTGGAGATTCCAAGAACTGACGACACACAGATCTGGATCACTCTGTTTTGATTCTCATTGGTGGTCTTTGCAATCAGTGGAAATACTTCTCTATCAAAGATCTTTGCCCGGTGTATCGTCATGCTTATGAAGTCTGCCGTTCAAACTGGATTCCAAGAGAGGAAGAGGACCGTATTTTCAGCAGCGTCCCAAATTGCTGAGTTTTCTGGTCATGAGGAAGCAAGTCAACTTTGGTGAACTCGTGGTGTTTCAAATCCGTCGCATCAATAGCGATTTGACCGAGGATTCTGATGTCAACTTCCCAAACTTTATCCATCAGATTATGGAGTGTCAGAAGGATATTAGTCACATGTTTGATGATGATCAAGTTATGGGGGAGCCTCAGTGTATCGACCAAGATAAAATTGGAAAACTTGTTTTTATCTGACGAGTCCCACATTCAAGGAGAGGATGCGTTATGCATGCGTGCTTTCTGTGTTTGCTTGCTTTGTGTTGTTCTAGACTATGCTTCTGTTTTGTGGTTCCTTGTACTCGTTACGAATTTGGTGTGATAAAGGTTGAACTGAAGCATGATGAGCATGTGGTCTTATGTGCTTTGACTAATGTTGAATGTGGCAGTTGCTGTGAACAACATGCAGGTTTTTCTATGCAGGTTCAGGAATGAGATGATTCGTGCAGACAAAAAAGGGAGATTGTAGTGTCAAGATTTTGTGTCGGATTGGAGTCGGTTCAAGACTCGGTTCTACAACATGATCCTCCTGAGGGTAACTACCTTCATGATGCAAATGACTCGGTTCTTCCCTATTACCACCATCTTCAAAGTGAGTACTACTACTAGCTTCATTCTTACTATCACCTTCTTCATGGTGAAACTAAATGTAGTAATGTGGGGTAAATCATTTGTTTACTAAATGTTTCCAAACCTGTTCACTACGAGCAAACTTGGTATTCTTGCACTTACGACATAGACATAACATTTTACTTGTTTCCTGCATGAGAGGTGTGTTTCCGGCCTGGTACATGAATATCTCTGCCCCGTTGAGAAATTTGTTTGTCACAAATCCCGCAGAATCTTTATGTGCATACATCCAACTTCGGAGCTCATAGATATTGCCACCATGAGACATTTTTAACTCTTTTTTCGTTTTTTTCTTGTGCATCTTTAGAATGAGAGAGTAGTGCATATTTATAGGAAATTTTTGAATTTGGTAGGTGAGAATGTTTCAACGAATTTACTACATCATAAAATTTACTACAACTTGACAACTATATTACTACCATTTTTACCAACCATACATACAAACAAACATTTATCACGTTCTCACCAACCTTCTCAATTTATCGTAACTTAGTCGTTAATTAAATGCAAATAGTTGGATGTAATTTAGTTGTAATATAACAACAACTTTACGATGACTTGTAGACGTCGTCGTAAAAAATGCCGTAATTTTCCCTCCTTTTTACGACGAAATAGTTACATCGTAATTTTAAGTCTAATTTACGAAGAATAATAATTTCGTCGTTAAGTAGATGGAAAGTCGTCGTAAAGTTACGACGGCACCTTTGTAGTCGTAACGCCTAGTCGTTATGGCTATGTTTTCCTGTAGTGATCGTTCCGGTTTGGGTTATTGAAGAACGAGATGGCCGGTTTAGTAACTTGAAGGATACGAGATCGTGATCCAAGTGGTTATGGAAAATGGAGAAAGATATGGAAAGAAGATTTCGAAGAATCTTCACATGCCGTGGTATATAAGAAGAGTGGTAACCTAAGAAAGAGGGTGTGCTTTTTGAGAGAAGATACAAGGCATATGACAACGATAGAACTGTAAGGGTAGCAATTAAGGTCGTGGTTCTCATGTTTCGGTAGATTAAGGATTGATCAATAGTGATACACGGTTGTGTGTAGTCACAAAAATCTGATCAAACAAGACTGTTGAGTTTGTTTAAACGATTCTTAATAAAAGTATTGTTGAAGAAAGTTCGGTGTGTTCAAGCTTCTTATATTGTCTATGTTCTAGGTATGTCACTTTGATTTTTCTTGATGTTGCTTTTTAATATTTTATAGACGACACCAATTGTTTAATCTGATACCGAAAGTAGGCACAAATTCGATGATGAGTTATTTGAAAAACGTTTATTAAGGGATCAAAAGTTGATTATAAGGAAAAAATACGATGAAATCGTTAAAAGTTATAAACTCAGGCAAAAACAAGTAAAGTTATGTAAACTCTAGTTTTTTTCTAATCATTTTCTGTGTGATTGTGAGTGTCCTTTAGCTAAATCTTTTTTTTTTATAGTCAACTTTTTTCCTTTTCCTCTAAGTCGATGTATTAACCATTCCAAATTATTTTGAGCCTAATTTAGTTTATTTTTATTTTTTCTTTTGACGTCAAAAGGCCATTCTATTACTCAAACTTGAGATGGTCTGGGTAACCAAACCGGAATAGAACAACCAATAAAATGCAACTCCCTATGGAAAGATCTAGCAGTCTTAGCTAAAAAAATCAGAAGTCTGATTGCGCGCCCGTGGAACATGAGTGATTTTGAAGTCCGGAAAGCATATCTGTAACGTTTCTATCCTCTCCAATTCCGTCGCAAAGTTTGGCCAAGCTTGTGGGTCTTTTATCATTGCAATCAGTTCCTTACAGTCTGTCCCGAACCTCTGACATGTTGAATGTTGAAGCATGTTCTCCATCGCCCATCGCAGTGCTTCTACTTCCGAATGCAAAGCTGATTCGCGTCGCGGAATATTTTTTGTCCCCATAAGTTGAAAGTTCCCAGCACTGTCCATCCATACCCATCCACATCCACTAAAGTGAGCCGATGATGTCCAAGATCCATCTATCAAGCAAATATTACCCAAGCTTATGGTTTGGGGTTCCTCAGGATTATTTTCTTGTACCACTGGTTGTACCGCTTCATTGGCATCAAACCAGGCTTGACATTCACTTTCTGCATGTCGAACTAGATCCAAAGGATCCCTATCTATTCCCCTGAAAAGTTTTTCATTCCTAGCTTTCCAAATATACCATATTATCCAGGGATAAGGATCTCTATCTTGCTCTGGCACAATAATGTTGTTTTTCCTCTTGAATAGATAGTCCATATTTGTGTAGACGCTTGATACCGGAAAAATATTTGTGCTTGTAGGAGTTGATGATAGAGGCCAAACTTGGAGAGCTGGTGGACATTCGAAAATGGCATGGGTTACAGTCTCTTCTATTTCTCCACATCTTGGGCAGTAGTTGTCACACCTCATATTGCGCCTTGTTAAGTTTCTCGTTACTGCCACATGACCAGTTAACAATTGCCATATAAGATGACATATTTTCGTAGGCGCCTTTAAGTTCCACGCAAAAGCTTGGAGCTTTGTAATACTTGGCTCCAAAACTTCCTTTTCGTCTGCGATCTTTAATAAATTCTGAACCACCCAGTATCCAGATTTGACCGTGTATTGGTCATTCCTTGTGTAGTTCCAGCAGAATGTATCACGCCGATGAGTTGAGCTTATGGCCAAACTCCTTATGAGTGGTATGTCCTCAGGATTAACATAGTTTTCCGATAGACCAACATCCCAATCCTTCGATCTCTGATTAATGAGGTCACTGACTCTCATATTAGGATGCATAACTGGTGCTATGGGGGCAGCTGGTCGCGCATGGGTTGTTGGGATCCACGGATCCTCCCACACCTTAACTTCATAACCAGAATGTATCTTCTGTCTGATTCCCAGTAGTAGCAGTTTCCTTGCAGCAGAAATGCTAGTCCACACATAGGATGGGCTGCTAGTAGTGTTTGCTCTTAGTGGAGAGCTCAATCTATAATATCTTTCCTTTAAGACTCGGGCCACCAAAGAATCAGGAAATTGTACTAGTCTCCATAGTTGTTTTGCCAATAGTGCCAGATTAAACTCATGGATCATACGGAAACAAATCCCACCCTCCTCTCTTGGTAAGCATACTTTTTCCCATTTCGCCCAGTGTATTCCTCTCTTTGGTGGATTAGAACTCCACCAGAATTGGGCGATGGCACTGGCTAGGTTTTCACATATCTCCAAAGGGAGCAGGAAAGTAGACATAACGTATGTCGGAAGAGCGAGCAAAATGGACTTAATCAGTACTTCCTTTCCACCTTTTGAGAGCCATCTACCTGTCCATCCATTCACTCTATGCATCAACTTGTCCTTTAGAAAAGCAAAAAGTTTGCATTTAGATCCACTTATGTCTTCGGGGATGCCTAGGTAAGTTCCCATTCCTCCTTCATTCTGCATTCCAAGTGCATCTTTAATCTCTTGTCTACTAGTTGCATTAATCCGTTTACCAAAGAGTAAGGATGATTTATCAAAATTGATACATTGACCTGATGCTATGCCATATTTTCTGACTACTTTCATTACTTCTTCACATTCACGGGGCTCCGCCTTACAGAAGAAAAGGCTATCATCAGCAAAGAGAAGGTGGGATACCGACAGACACGCGCGTGTGACGCGCATCCCTGTTATCTTTCCTTGATTCTCTGCATGATTAAGAAGGCTAGCGAGCGCTTCCGTGCATAGAATAAAAATGAAAGGAGACAAAGGATCTCCTTGACGTAGGCCTCTACCTGGAACAATATTTCCTCTTGGCTCTCCATTCATAAGGACCTTATATTTTACCGATGTAATACATCGCATGATCCAGGTGATCCAGATTTCTGAGAAACCCATCTTACGCATGACAGCTTCAATAAAAGACCATTCCATCCTATCATATGCTTTACTCATGTCTGTTTTGATGGCCATCCTTTTATTACGTCCACTTGGTTTAGTTCGCAGAGCGTGGAACATTTCTTGAGCAATCATAATATTATCTGAAATCTGTCTCCCAGCAACAAAGGCTGACTGGGTTTCCGAAATCAAGCCTGGTAGCACTTTCTTTAATCTCTGACATAAGATCTTAAAGATTATCATGTAGCTGACGTTGCACAAACTGATGGGTCTAAACTGAGCCATTTCATTAGGCTTTGTTGTCTTTGGGATGAGACATATGTTTGTATCATTCAGCCCATTAGCCACCGTCCCCTCAAAAATGAATTTATTAACCATAAGAGTTAAATCTTCCTTTACTATGTCCCAAAATTTTTGATAGAAAAGCGCAGTCATCCCATCAAGTCCAGGGGCCTTTTCTGGATGCATAGCAAAAAGCGCCAATTTGACCTCCCATTCAGTGACCGGAGTTATAAGATTGTCATTCATAGTACCAGTGATCGTCGTAGGAACTTGTCCTAGCGCTTCTTCAATGTCCTCTGGATTTGATGATTCAAAGATCTGCCTAAAGTAGCTAGTAGCAATGGCTACCAATCCTTCTTCATCCTCAACAATATTTCCATTCTCATCTAAGAGCTGTGTGATCTTATTTCTTGCTCTTCTTTGTTTTGTCAAGGCATGAAAAAAATTTGTATTTTCCTCTCCTTCTCTCAACCAAAACACCCGACTCTTCTTTTTCCAGAACATTTCTTCTACTTTAAGAGCATCAGAGAGTTCCTTCAAAGCTGCTGCAATTGCCTCAGTTGTGGCATTATCATCTGCATACAAGCCCTCCACCTTTTCTTTATGCTCCTCCACTAATTTTGCCGAATTGACATTATGTTGCCTCCGCCATTCACTTAAGGCTTTCCTACAACTGGAAATATGTTCCATAATAGTCGCATTGGGAGGAAGATCAGGAGATTTCCATCCCTCAAGGATAACTTGACTTAACTCCTCATTATCCAGCCATCTTTTATCAAACTTGAACTTTTTTGATCGTCTCATTGGCTTTATAAGTATTTCTGCAAGAATCGGACGATGGTCCGATCCCCATAACCTCATATACTTCACAGTCGAGTGGGGAAACTTCTCATGCCAGTCTACATTTCCTACTGCTCTATCTAAGCGGCATCAAACAGTTGATCCGCCTGCTCGCTTCCCTACCCATGAGAGCATGTCCCCCGAGAAAGGAAACTCTAACATCCCACAATCATTAAGCATCTGCTTAAAAGGAAGGAATGAACTATCAGAGCGTTGTCTTCCTCCTTCTTTCTCATTATGTCCTGTGATTTCATTAAAATCTCCTATCATGAACCAAGGTCCATTTCTTGTCGTTGAGAAACGCGTAAGACGTTCCCAAACTTGATCTCGTCTTTCTCGTCTTTCTAGTACAGGATCCCCATAAACAAACGTCATATAGACTTTTATTCCATCAATGACTGCCTCAATGTCAATCATACGGTTATTCGAAAATAAAACATTAACTTGAAATTCATCCATAAAAAATAAAGCTAAACCTCCGCTGAGTCCAAGTCGCTCAACAGTAAACAAATGATCAAATCCTAAGTCGGCCTGAATGTTTTGCAACAACAGCCTTCTGTTCTTCGTCTCAGAAAGGAACACAAGTCCTGGGCAATGCTTCTGACACATCTCCGTAAGGCGTCGAACTGTGAGGTCGTTCCCAATCCCTCGACAGTTCCAACTGAGTGTCTTCATGGATGATGTCTGGAGGTGTTTTTGGACCCCTCCAAACCAGAATCGTTGCATGAACTGTCCCTATGAATCTTTTTCTGTCCAGAACGATGAGTTCCTGAATGTTGTACGTCTCTAGAAGATGATCTACGAAGCTTCGGAGATCCCCGACGGAGGAACTCCGCTTTCTTTTTTGGTAGACCGAGAGGGATGCCAGCCCTACCTCCTCTTTTGTGTGAAGACGTAGCAATCGGTTTCCCTTTCGTAGCCTGAACACTCTTCGCACCAGCTGCTGCCGCGTCCTTTGTGGCTTCAACGTCCATGTCCATGAGTTCATCCCCCAGCAAGTCATCAGCATGATCCTCAACCATCAAAGAATCCTCGCGATCCCCATCATCCATATTGCTTGTGCCGATGATCTCCATGTCATTTAAAGCTCCTATTATCTGAGCATCATCAAGCTATTCTTTCTCCTTAGGAGATAAAGACAATAATCGAACAGTTCCTCTGTCTCTTTTAGTAACATTTTCATCACGGCCCTGTCGAGACGGAGTTACTATCGCACTTGCAATCTTTTTTCTGCTACTGCGATCATCCATGCTTATATCAGCTGACCTTTTAGGAGACGGGCTGTCAATTTGCCTTGATTTCATTCCATGAGCATAAGGCTCATAGCTTATCATCTCCAGTTCCTGGCGTTTCTCGATTTTCTCCTTAGCCTTCCATGTTTGAGTTTGTTGTTTCTGATAAGGCGCATACCTCTTGTTGCTACGTGAGAAGCTCGAGTTGTATCTGCTCTCTTTGCCTCCTTGCTCTCTCGAAAAGCTTTCATTGTATGTCTCAGAACGATGATAACCAGCCCTAGCATCATTCATGAAGCCTCCGTCATGTCTCTGTTTCCTCTGAGGTGAAATACTTCGACGGCTCCCCTTACCGTAACGATCAGAACGTGAAAAGGTCTCGTATCTGTCATATGGTTTCTGGTCTCGCAGCAACAGCTGACGAGATGTTGTAACAGTAGGTATCTGAACCCTCTCAACGACACCAGTTCGCTCAACACGATCCTTTCCAACTGGAAACTTCATCGGACAATAAGCCACTTCATGAGTCAACATCCCACAAGATGAGCAATGTTTAAAGAGCTTATCGTAATGAATTTTAATCGAGACCTCCTCTCCTCCAAGTGAAGCTATCTTCCGTGTGAACGTAAGTGGTTTCCTAGTGTCAACGTCAATTAGCATGCGTCCTGCCAAGAGTTCGACAGTATCAATATGGCCAAGCCTACCACCAATGTTCCTAAGATTTTTGATTGTCCATAAATGTAATGGAATGCCTATAATCTCAACCCAGAAAAGGATGATCCAAGGGTAATCGTCGTGAACAACCGGTTCCCAACGAACAAGCACGAACATACAGAAATTGTAGTGAAAATGCCCTTGACGAAGGACCCATTGGAGATCATCTTCATTCATAAAGTTTAAGAGAAACTTCCCACTGCCAAGGTCATTAGCCGTGATCCTATCTTACATCTTCCACTGCGCTGGCATGGTTTGGATCAGCTTGACCACGGATTGTTTCTTAGGGTTTAAAATCTTCCCGATCAATGACATACGATAATCCTTAATGGTGGGAGAATCATCTTCATCCGTTAGTTGGATAGGTTCATCGTCGTTGTCGTAAAAAATATGTTTCCCTTTTACATCAGCCATATGAGCTGAAGGTTGGCGATTCATCCTTTGGTTTGATACGAGACTCGTTGCCGTAGGACACACGCGAGATCGAAAGATGATATCGAGATCGAAAGATGGGATCGAAGGGTTGAACAGAAAAGTGATCCGACGGAGAAAGATGTTTTTGATCACGATCCCAACGAAAGTTTTGATCAAAACAACGTGAAAGTAGCCGGACGAGGAGATACGATCTTCTCAAAAACCTCACTACGATGAGGTTCTCTTCGGGTAGAGAGGATGACAGAGAGGTAATCTGTTGTCAAAGAACAACAGATCTGGTAATGAATCCAATCCCAAAGAGGATCTGATCAAGCCGCCATTAGAGTCGCCCTTGGAGCCGCCAGAGAGAAAACCCTACTTCCCTCCTAATATTTAGTTTATTTGATGCGTTTTATTCAAGTAATATAATATATTTCCAACATCGACCGTATGTTAAGATTGTGAAGGAGAGAAACATAATTGATATATAGTAGAATGTCAACATTGCATTTATCTATTTTATTAAAACTGAAATACAAAACATTATTTGCCTAATTTTAAGTGATTTCTTAAATCTTCTTCATTCCTTTTTAAAAGTAATTTTAACCACATTCCTTTTTAAAAGTAATTCCCAGGGCACGTCTCCATGGGTGTCACAAATCGTCGTCCCTTTTTTCAAAAAAAAAAGTAATTTTAACCACTTTATTTATTTTCTTTTCCAAATAATTCGACAATATTTATTATAGAAATACAAAATAAAACTTACATCTTTTAAGTGTTTTATTACATCTTTTACATTTTTTCACTCTTTCTAATTATTACTTAATTATATTTACCATCATAATTTGATAAAATTTATTTTTCATATTAACCATAATAATTTTATAAGTTTGAATGAAATTGATTCATTCACAAAAACACTCAACCAGTTAATATTTTTTTATTTTTTTACAGATTTAGTTAGACATAGGCATTTAGGTACCCGTTTGGGTACCGATCGTTTTTATTAGGTATCGGATTTTTGGATTTAAATTAAACTTCATTGGATATTATAAATTTTTAGACGGAGTTTGGACTCGGATCTTTCCGGGTCCGGATAAGTCTGTAGGAACCTAAAAATATCCAAATAATTTATGTATTTAAAAATGTCATTAAGCTATTTATAAATAAAATAAAAATTAACATTCGCACGGTCGTGCGGGTCAAGCTCTAGTCCCTTTTATTAAAGTATAATCATTCCCATTGACCTAACTTTTTTTTGAAAGTTTTTAAATTAAATGCACCCTTATATATAGTTAAACCCACCCTAAATCATTAATATCTCACTTCCTTATAAAAATATTAAAGCTTCATTAAGGATAATAATGGAAAACAACATTATACTACTAACAATGTTTCTAAACAACATACTAATTAAACTTATGTCCAAACAATAGAAAAATCAGGTCTTTTCTTTTTAATAATTTTTTATTAATTTTTTAAAATTATTTAGTTAATCAAATAATTGATTAAAATACTCAAATAATTTATGAAATTTTGAAAATAAGTATAACTATTTTTAATTTATTTAATATGATATCAGTTAAATTAAAGAATTATTTTTTATATATTTTCATAAATAAAAAATGCATTCATTAAACTTAAAAAAAACTTTCATATTTAATTAAATATTTAATATAAATAAATACTAGAGGCAACTGATTACATAAAAAATTTATAATTAAAAATTTATCAAAAATACATATCATACAACTAATCAAATAAATTACATTGATTTTATTAAAAGCTCATAACAAATCGGGTTGAAATAATTGAAAAACAAAGTTAAATAATATATTATATGATTTTATATTTAATATGAATACATAATAGTATAATTATATAGTTTTCAAATACAGTAACATAAAAATGTTAAACATTATTGATTAATTACATTATGTTTAACCGTTTTTCGTCGCTTTTAAAACGAGGATCATAGTCTAGTTAACTATAAGAAGGAAAAAGGTCATCTTACAGGTCTTCATAGATAGACTTCTATGATTAGCAAGGGTTAACGTGTTAAAATGCACCCCTCCCCCCCCCCCCCCCCCCCCCCCCCCCCCCGAATAATTATTTTACTAGAATTCGCCTCGATTTCATAACTACAACATGATTCACCCTTGCTTCTAATAAAGATTAACTAGAGCTCGATCTGTCCACTGATTTATTTTTATTTTAAAAAAATATATAGTTAACTTATATAAATGCAAATATATATTTTTAAAATTACATGTATTGAATAATTTTAGCATTTTAAAACAAAATAAATTTATAACTAATAATTAATAATTTTATTTTATTTTTTGATCCATCAATTGTATCATCTATATTTTAAAATATGACATGTATGTTCGTGCAAATATATTTTTTTATGGATCAAAATTTTAATGTAAAATATAGTTGTTATCTATGATTATATTTGATTTATTCGATATAAAATTCAATATATCATTTACTATAATGTGTATTTTATAACATTTTCTTGTGTTTTTTCTGACATAGTTAATTATACCAAAATTTAAAATACCAACCCATAATAATGGACATCTTTTTATTTTTTGGCATTGATTAAATATAATTTAATGTTTAGCTAGATTATAGAAAGTATTTTTGAAATAAATGACATTTAATTTATTGTACGTCAATTTAGAAAAATGCATTAATAAAACAGAAAAATAAGCATTGAAAACTAATGGCTAATTTAAAATGGTAATTTTCTTTTAATAATAGAGATGATAATGTGGTAGACTGTTAATGTGTTAAAATCATGCTGAATTTTTGATATTTACACGTCACGATAGTGAAATGAATTTACACGTCCAAACAAGAGTAGTTTATGTTTCTTTCGGTCCAGATAAACTATACCTTTTTAATACCAAAAAGTAAAGATTCGTTTAATATATGAATATTGATTTTTCCTAAAAGATGTTATGTATATCGACAATGAATACAAATACAGCCATTGTTGAAAAGACCATAAATGTTTGGATGTACCAAATGCGAGCCTAATAAAAATCGGTGGTTGGATGTCAATTTAGAACCATATATAGACCTAATCCATTTCTCTTCTCCCTTTATATATACGCAAAATATCAAAGCCCTGTGTCTCATCTCTAAAATCACTCTTATAGTTAAGCATGGGGGTTAACCAGAAGATATCCGGTCTCGCAGCCGTTATGAACGCCAAGATCATCGGTTCTGGTGAGAGGTCAATGGTCTTGGCACACGGATTTGGAGGCGACCAGTCGGTTTGGGAGAAGATAATTCCGGTCTTGTCCCAATCTTTTAGAATTTTGGTCTTTGACTGGCCTTTCTCTGGAGCAATCAAAGACCAAGCTCTTTATGACCCTTCCAAGTATAATTCATTTGATGCCTTCTCTGACGATCTTATTTCTCTTATGGAGGAGTTGAAGTTTGGCCCCGTTGTGTTCGTAGGCCATTCCATGTCTGGCATGATCGGTTGTGCTGCTTCTATTAAGAGACCCGACTTGTTTACAAATCTTGTCCTTATCGCTGCTTCTCCCAGGTAAGCTCACTCTTAGTACCTCTAATAATTAACGCTTCTCCTTAATTATAACTAAAAGGGAAAAACATGTCTGTAGAAGCAAGGGAATCGAGAAAATCAAATATATGTATAAAATGAACTCTTCTCCTTAATTATAGTTAAAAGTGGAAACATGTTAGTAGAACCAAGAAAATTGAGAAAATTAAAGACGTGTGTAAACTAGTTATGTCGATATGATTACGTACATGTGTGTGTGTGTATACATAAAAGGAAAATAAATAAATAGATGCGTATATATCTGTAAATGAGATAAGAAAGATGATTGAGACAATTAGCCTTCAAAAAAAAAAAAAGATGATGATTGACAATTATAAAAGATTACACTCAGGACTCGAGAGAGAGATATAGGCCATGTTTACGTGTCGCGCGACATGCGATCTGCGACCTGCGATTAAGATTACGTTCGTATACGTGTCGCGCGACTTGCGACTTGCGACCTGCGACTAGACCTGCGACCTGCGATTAAAACTATGTTCGTTTACGTGTCGCGCGACCTGCGATCTGCGACTTGCGACCAGTCGCGCGATCAAAATTTTCTTAATTTTTAGTCGTTGTTTTTTCGGGCGACTTAAATGGGAATCCGCGACTGGTCGCGCGATCAGTCGCGCGACATCAAAACGAACAACAACCTGCGACTAATCGCAGGTCGCATGTTACGCGACAGCAAAACGAACAACAACCTGCGACCTGCGATCAGTCGCAGGTCGCAGGTCGCAGGTCGCGCGACATCGCGACATGTAAACTAACACGGCCCTAAGCACGTGCAATCGAAATTTAAAAGGCTATACCATCTCATCGATCGTACAATATTCCTGATAAATTACGTGTTTCATGAAAGAAGACAAAATAATATGCTTTTTTTGCTAATCAAAAATAATATGCTTTGCGATAATATACTGTATTAGCTGATAATTAATGGATTTTATGTGGATGGTATCTGCATCTAGTGAAGTGTAACTATTGGTCCTATTGCCACGTCTTGAACATGTGGTCAGGATCAGCTTCTAGCTTGTTACATGGATATGACATATGATCACACTTTGCTTTTCTCCTATATATGCCTGCTACATAATCATGTATTTATTGTAGATTCATATAAAGAAACCAATCATATACAAGACTGTACATTTTGACCACAAAAAAAAAAAAATACAACTGTAGATAATTAGATATTATACATATCAATATTACGTGGACCACTCTTTTAAACGGTCTACTCCCCGGTATAGAAAATTATTGAATCAGATTAAATTACTTGAATGGTCAATATTAGTAACAAAAACAAAACTATTCCAACTACTTGCTTTCGTTCCAATTTTATAAAATATCTGCAAAAGGATGAATTATTAATTTTTGATTGATATGATTATATACTCGTTATGGTTATAGCCATGTAGGTGGAAAAGTTGGCCATAAATTATTGCAACAGTTTATAATGTTAACATGACACACTCGAACTGTCAAAAAACCCAAAAAACAAAATTTAGCAAAAAAAAAAACAGTTTATAATGTTTGACTAAATATATGACTAATGCAACGTACTTATAAAAATTAATTAGATGATCAAATATAGTAATGTTACTAGTTATCAGATTGAAGTGGAAATTATTTAGGTGTATTGTAACCCAGACAAATTATCTATAGGTACATAAACAGTGAGGGTTACAAAGGAGGGTTTGAGCCAAAAGACATTGACGCGATCATCTCCAACATTGCCACCAACTACGAGGCTTGGGCGGTTGCTTTCGCCCCCATAGTGGTCGACTCAAGAGACTCTCTCTCGGTCCAATGGTTTGAGAAGTGTCTTAAGAAGATGAAGCCCGAAACGGCTCTTGCCTTAGCTAGGATAGTGTTTCGCAGTGACGAGAGAGAGCTTTTGGGCAAAGTATCACTTCCTTGCCACGTCATACAGCCTGGAAATGACGTTATAGTACCTGTCTCCGTTGCCTATTTCATGCAAGAGAATATCACAGGGAAATCCACGGTAGAGATTATCGAGAACTCGATTGGGCATTTCCCACAAATGACGTCACATCTGGAGCTTCTACGAGTCATGAGACGCCTACTCGAGTTTTGAGGCTTGAATATAATAAACAGCTTTGCATGCGTCGATATTTTTCTTGTCTACAATATTCTACTAAGAAGACAATAAAGTGGGTCCATAAGTAGTATTCATATATATGTTTGTGTAATGTGAATGTGTATTTAACTGGCAGCACAAAGTAATTTAGTTTACATTTTAGTTGAATAAAAAAGACGATCAGAATGAAGTGAAAGTGGTAAAGTAAATTGCTGCATCACTTTGTTGGGTCAAACTGAATCGCGGTTCTTTTTAGAGAGTCGGTTTACCTCTAGGGAAAGACACGAAAGAAATAATATTCTTTTACAAAATCAATATACATGTATCATATAGAAATCGTAGTTCAATTAGACTCGAGACATCCTCAAATCTTTACACTTCGAAAACAAGGAATCCCAAAAAAAAAACATGAAATCTGTCCTCGTTAGTTTTAGAGGGAGGGTCCAGGTCTACCATAACCTAAATGACATGAAATGTGTTGTTTAATTATTTCCCCCTTAGACCACAATTAACGGAGTTGCTTAAGGGGGGTGCTTAGTGAAATTAGGATTTAAAAAAAAAAAAGAAAAATGGGCAAATTAAGAAGAATCGCTTCTTAATCAAGGCCAACAAGACCCGGCTCTTGTTGGACACATGTTCTATTTTGAGCCCATCTATCTCTCATTCTCGACAAAATCACACCGCGTCTTTCTCTCTCTCCTTCTCGTGGGCGAAACGGCGACTCTCTCCATCTCCTCGTCGAATCCGCCGTTGTTTCTCCATCTCTCAACGATCTGTTGCAGGCGTCGGCGTCTCTCTCGGTCTCGGTGGAAACCTCGTCTCCGTCGGTGGACTCATCATTTCTCGCGTTTTGATCGACGACTTTCCTCGACGACTCCGCCTCTGTTTCTTCATCTCTTCTCGGCGAAGAATCGCGGCGTCTCTCTCGGTGGCTCGACAGATCTCCTCGACGGTGGAGAACCTCTATCTCTCTCTCCACGGCTCACCTCGACGAATCGAAAGGTAAAGCAGAGTATTCTTTTTATGTATGAATCTTTGAATTGATGCATGTGTTTGATTGTGGGCATTATTTGTGATTTTGATTTTTTTGGTACATATGATTTGTCTCTTGTATTTGGTTATGTATCGTGAGTAATAAATCGTTCACCTCTGATCCAATTTTATTTGGTGTTCTTCTTTGTGTGTTGAGATGGTTCGGATCAAGAGAGAGTCCCATCAATGTTCGTCTAACGGATCAAGAGACATCAAGTTCGTATGAGATGGTTCAGAAGAAGAGGGTTCGGCTCAAGAGACATCAATGCTCAACTTCAAGTTCAATATAGGTAAAGCGTATATCTTTGACAAATTAGATAGATAGAAAGTTTGATAAATTAGGCTCAGATTGATGTAGATTTGGACTGTGTTGATTGTGCTTTTGGTGTGAACTGAATTGATTGTGCTTTTGGTGTTAGTTAAACCCGTGGTAATTAATGTCCTGGTTAGTGATAGATTTAACTCTGATTTGGGTAATAAATAGATGTAAGAGGTTAGTTAGAAATCAAAGCTGATGCGGTTAATGTGTTAGATAAATGTCATCTCCATCTGGTTGGGTGTTGAACGCGTTGATCAATGGTGATCAATGTGTATTTCCTTCTTCTCTTCTATAAAAAAGTCATTCTTCTCTTCCATCTATCAATGCTTCTTTCCTTGTTCTCTTCATAAAAGAATTTCTTCTATTCTTTCTCTCTTGAGACATTACGATATGGATTCCAATTCATATCGGCCTATGTCAAACTTTGTTGACCTTCTAAATAGTCAGCAAGACACTGTCTTTGGTTATGTTCAAGACAGTGTCGAAGTGTCTTCCTCTCAAGTCCCTCTCTTTAGCAGTCAGCCAACGGAAGAAGAGACTCCTGCAGAGCGTAAGAAGAGGAGGACATGGACGCCTATAGATGATGTTTCCCTCATTAGCGCTTGGTTAAACACAAGCAAAGACCCGGTTGTTGGCAATGAGCAGAGAGTTGGTGCGTTCTGGAAAAGGATTGCTGCATACTTGGCGGCAAGTCCCAAGGTGAAAGGGTCTGAACTGAGAGAGTCTTCTCATTGTAAGCAGCATTGGCAGAAGATCAACGACCAAGTGAAAAAGTTTTGTGGGGCGTATGAAGCGGCCTGTAGAAAGAAGAGTAGCGGCCAAAATGAAACTGATGTTCTGAAACATGCGCATGAGATCTTCTACAACAACCACAAAAAGAGGTTCGCTCTTGAGCATGCATGGAAGGAGTTGCGAAATGATGAGAAATGGTGTGAACTGTCTAGTTCTAAAACCCAAGGAAACGCTAAAAGGAGGAAGTGTGATGAGAGTGCACAATCATCTAACTCTCACTCCTTTGAAACCAGCACTGGTGAAGATGAGCAAGCAACCATTCGTCCACCGGGTGTTAAGGCATCAAAGGGACATGGTAAGAAGAAGATGGCAGAGGGTAAGGTGCTGGATGAGTTTCATGGTATGAGGAGTATCAAAAAAAATGAGTTGGCTGCGAAAGAGAGGCTGTCAAAGATGAGGCTACTTGACTCACTAATCGCTAAACAAGAACTAGCTGACTATGAAGAAGAATTGAAGAAGAAGCTCATTATTGAGTTCATGTCTAATTAGTTCTAGTTTAAGGTCTAGTCATGTGCTTGTGTTGTTTGTTGTTTTTTGTTTTTAAGTTTATGTCTCTTGGGTTGAATGCTTGAAATGGTTGTGTTGTTCTGTTTCTCTCGTTGAACAATATAATTGCTTCGTTTGTTCTGCTGAAGTTGAATAATATGTTTCTGTCTATTGTTTGAATAATTAGTTGTTGTTTGTCTCAGTTTGAATAAATAGTTCTAGTCTTTCAATAATTAAAAGAAACACTTATTGATGTTTTGTATCTTGTCTTTCAATACTTTCAGGTCAAACAAGTGTGAGAGCAGTGGAATAATCACGGAGTGAGAGCAGTGAGAGTGCTTGTCTATTCACGGGGTGAGAGCAGTGAGAGCAGTAGTGTGTCGTGTACTTGTGTATTCATGTGTCTTGTGTAACAAGGAAAGCAGTAAGATTTGTATTTTTTGTGTCATGTGCTGTCTGTAGTCCTTGTGTTGCTTTCTGTTTCTATTTGAATTTTTGTGTCACGGACAAGTTGTGTTTGTGTTTTTGTGTTTGTATTTTTGTGTTTGTATTATTGTGTTTGAATTTTTGTGTCATGTGTTGTATCAAGTATCATACTTCTCAAACCTCTCATTTGTATTTAACAAACTTATTGTTCTCTCATTTTCATGAAGCCATCTTGTTTCTCATACCATAAGCATCACACCTCTCCACCTTTTTCTCATACTTCTCAAACCTCTCCACCATCTTCTCATACTTCTCAAACCTCGCCACCATCTTCTCATTCTTCTCAATCTCCATTCTTCTCATTCTCTATTCTTCTCATTCACTAAAACAATAAGTTCCATTAAAAAAATTTGAACTTATTTATGGCATCCTCTTCTCATAATAGTTTTGATGAATTAGAAGATGAAACATTTGATCAACGCTTTGATCAATATTTTGATCAATATTTTGATCAATATTTTGTCAAACTTTCGAGAATGTTTTCACTAATCATGATGAGCAACAAGAAGAAAGGAGAAGAAGGAAAAAACGAGTTTATATCAAAAGAAACCGTGAAGCAGACAATCTTCGTCTGTGGAATGATTATTTCTGTGAAACTCCAACATATCCGGATAATCTATTCCGCCGTCGATTTAGAATGAGGAAGCTGTTGTTCATGAAAATTGTTGATCGACTGTCCAATGAAATGGAATTCTTTCAACAAAGACCAGATGGTCTCGGAAGGCTTGGTCTGTCTACACTTCAAAAATGTACAGCAGCTATTCGTGTCTTGGCATATGGTACTACGGCTGATGCGGTTGATGAATACCTCCGGCTCGGTTCAACAACTACTCGGTCATGCTTGGAAAATTTTGTGGAAGGAATAATAAATTTCTTCGGCGATGAGTACCTAAGAAGACCAACACCGGCTGATCTTCAACGTCTATTTGATATTGGAAAGCATCGTGGATTTTCCGGGATGATAGGAAGCATCGATTGTATGCATTGGAAGTGGAAGAATTGTCCCACCGCTTGGAAAGGTCAATATTCGCGTGGTTCGGGAAAACCGACAATCGTTTTAGAGGCGGTTGCTTCATACGATCTATGGATATAGCATGCGTTTTTTGGCCCTCCAGGTACCTTAAATGATATAAATGTTCTTGATCGCTCACCTGTTTTTGATGACATAATAACGGGTCAAGCTCCGCAAGTTATCTTCTCTGTTAATGGAAGAGAGTATCGTATGGCTTACTATCTCACTGAAGGCATTTATCCGAAATGGGCAACTTTTATTCAATCTATTCCAATACCACAAGGACCGAAAGCGGTTTTATTTGCTCAACATCAAGAAGATGTCCGAAAAGATGTCGAGCGTGCTTTTGGAGTCTCGCAAGCTTGCTTTGCCATTGTTAAAAATCCAGTATTTTTTTGGGATAAAGTCAAGATTGGGAAGATTATGAGAGAATGTATCATACTCTATAATATGATCGTAGAAGACGAACGAGATGGATACACTCAATATGATATTTCAGAGTTCCAACAATCGGAAGACAACAGAAGTTCACGTATTCTACAGACATCCCTACAAATTTCGCCAACCAGATGGGTGTTCGAACTACAATTCGTGATAAACAAATGCATCAACAACTGAAAGCTGATTTGGTTGAACATATATGGCGTAAATTCGGACGTGATGAATACAACAACTATGCTCGGATGCTTCTTTCAAATTATTCTCGTTTATTTTACTAATCTTTGTTTTAATGTTTTTATTTAAATCAATGTTTAAAATGTTATTTTGTAATATGTTTTATTTAATAAATAAATTTTATCTTTAATAAAAAAATTCTTAAATTTTTTTTTCCTTAAGAACCGCTAATTAAGAACCTACCATTGGAGCTGTTAAAATGAGGGGTTTCTTAACGTAAGTTCTTAACCTAAATCTATTGATTTAAAATTAATTAAGAACCTATTAGAGGTTCTATGGTTAATCTTGCTCTTACAATTTCCAGTCCAGGGGGGTTCCAGAATGAATTAATGTTAGAGATGAATTTCGCCCTTGTCCAAGCCTGATTTGAAGATCCAGCCCAATAGTTTGAAGGTTCAACAGAAAGTGGAACCAATTTGACAAAAAATTGACCAGACCAAATTGCACCAAATTATAAATTGTAATTATGCCGTTGACTTCTGTTTTTCTAGAATAAGCGTGTGGTGGTTGGCCAAAGACGGATCAGATATCCGGGCAATTTTAAAGTATCCGAATCCGGATTCTTATCCGGCGGATCCATAATTTTATTATCCTTATCTGGATCTGGGGTTCTCGGATATCCGGTTGTCGGATATCCTTCTAAAAATTGTAATATCCGGCGGATATCCGGATCCGGATTTGGATCCTTAAAATAAATAAAAAATAATATTAATATATAAAAATATTAAAAATAATTTAAAAATAAAAAAATATATAATGTTTTTAATTATTTCTATGTATAATATTACAAAATTTACATAAAATTTATATATACTATTATAAAAATAAAAATATATTAAATAAATTAATTTGTATATATAGATATTACTATTTTTGAAATAGTTATTAATAAAACTTACGGATCCGGATTAAAAATTAAGGTATCCGGATCCGGATCCGGCTTTGACGGATCCAACATTTTACTATCCGGATCCGGATTCGGCCCCTCCGGATATCCAGATTTTCGAATCGGATCCGGATCGAATCTCGGATCGAATCCGGATCTCGGATAAAAGTCCCAGGCCTATGTGGTGGGTTGTTTTAAACTAGAAAACACAAAATGCCATTGACTAACTCAATAATAACAATTGTTATATTTACTATATTATTATCTGAATGTCAAAAACATCATCTGGAAAATATGACCGACTCTCATTGTATACTTGGCCTATTATTAAGAATCTTTGATGGAATTTGGCTAGAAAAAAATTTATTTGTTGTCCATTTTAATTTTACTGGATTATTTTGGTGTAACTTGATGTTAGATAGTATAGTAATAACAAATCAGAGCATAGCTGCATAGGTGGCCTTGAATTTGTGCCGGTGCACTCTCCATTCTTTGCTTAATCTTGATCAAGAAGAGTCCCAACTCCCAACTATCTTCCATACATACATCTGGTACGCATTATACACTATGCAATATAATATAGTTTAAGAAGAATTCGTCATAAATTTGATATTGAAAGAAATAGTAAATGTTGAGGAGTTCGTCTGTATATATATATTTTTTGACCAAAGGCTTTTTGTTTTGAATTTTAAATGACCATAAAGTGCATTTATATATTTTCCAAAATAAATAAACCGATAAAATGACATGGACAGAATCGTCTGTCCCCAAAACATCTCCATTGTCCGTACTCAACTCACGTCTAGGTGGTAGCAGATCACATACATATCTTTTTTTTTTTTTTTTTTTGTTAACCGAGGGTCCCAGGCCGGGGCCCAGACATCCCTCGAGGCCCACAGCAGCCACGTCATTTCCACCCCAGAAGTAGCAGGGTGGGCCCGGGTGGCCACCTAGTGATTTAACCGTAGTGGGGTGCCTTCGAACTCAGGTCGATTAGCTCACTGGTGTCCGCCTACCACTAGGCCACCAAGAGGTGGTTCACATACATATCTTTCCCCCGTTTTTTCATCATTCTCCATTTTCTACTTCTGGGGCTTAGTTTTTTTTTTAAACTTGTGGGAAGAAATGTCATCGGCGCCGTCTCCGAGTGCTACTCTGTCACCTCCTCTCCCGCCTACCGTCATTCCTCCTGTACCTCCCCTGACGCCTCCTCCTCCGCCGCCTACCGCCACACCTCCTACAACTCCCGTGATACCTCCTCCGCCGCCTACCGCCGATCCTCCCACAACTCCCCTAACGCCTCCTCCGCCACCGCCTACCGCCATTCCTCCTCCGTCGCAATCCACCGATTTGACGCCTCCACCTCCGTCTTCTCCCTTGCCGCCTTCTCCTCCGCCACCGTCTCCCGCCACTCCAACACCTTTGACCCCTTCTCCACCGCCGCCATTCACTAATCCAACGTCTCCGCCTCCGCCTCCGTCTCCCTCCACACCCCCTCCGCCTCCGTCTCCCTCCACACCCCCTCCGCCTCGGCCAGTAACTCGGAGCCCTCCACCTCCACCGAGGCCCCCAGGCGGAGGATCTCCTAGAACTCCATCTATCACCCCAGGCTTTTCTCCACCGCCTCCGGCTTCCTCTCCCGGAGGATTATCAACGGGAGTGGTAGTTGGAATAGCCATCGGAGGAGTAGCTCTGCTTGTAGCATTGACCACATGCATTTGGTTGCTCTTGTCGGTTATTGCATCGCTGATGCGCAAAGATTGCTTGTCTATGAGTTTGCTCCGAACAACACTCTCGAGTTTCACCTCCATGGTTAGACAAACACTAAACTCAGGGCCGTGCCTGACTATAGGCTGATCAAGCACACGCTTGGGGCCCTGATGTATATAAATATTTTAAGGGCCAATTTTTTTAACAAAGTGTAGTTAGTTATACTGGTCTTTGTCCAATTCTTTCCTACAAAGGGTTGGGGGTTCAATTTTTTGCCCCATAAATTTTAATGTTTTTCCATGATAAGTAATTGAAGGGCCAAAAATATATTTTGTACTTGGGGGCCCAAAAAAGTCAGGCACGGCCCTGACTAAACTCTTCTATGATTTTACATATGCTTTAATGTTTTACTAGATTTTGACCCGCGCTTTCAAAGCGCGGGTTTATTTTTGTTTTTTTTTTCAATTGACAAATATTTAGTAAATGTCACATTTTCATATATTTGTGTTTTATTTTATAAAAGACTTAAAAATTTTATCTTTATTTATCGTATTTCATTTTAAATGACTATTTATGTTAAAAAAATTAAACTTTATTTTTTTAATGAATTAAGTTGGTATAACTCTGATAAATTAATTTTATTATGGGGTTAATATTTTAATTAAAAAATTATATACTTTTAATAAAGATTTATACTTTTCAATAAAAAAATTCAATTATTTTTATGAATGCTTAAATTATATTAAGAAAAGAAAAAATAATAATTAAGAATAGTTGAAAAAAAATTATTTGAACTTGGACTCAATGGTCCAAAGGAAAAAAAAAGGTGAGAATTGAATCTGATTTTTTAATAGGCCCAAATGGCCCCAGAGAGATTTGATTTGGGCTGGATCCATAAATAATGACCCAATATAGATTTGTTATTAATATTACTTAATTGCCCTTAATGAAACATGCAATGTTAGTGAAGGAAACATGCCCCTAAGGTAATTATGACAATAGGATCCTGCTTTAATAGTATAGATATCCAATTCTTTCCTACAAAGGGTTGGGGGTTCAATTTTTTGCCCCATAAATTTTAATGTTTTTCCATGATAAGTAATTGAAGGGCCAAAAATATATTTTGTACTTGGGGGCCCAAAAAAGTCAGGCACGGCCCTGACTAAACTCTTCTATGATTTTACATATGCTTTAATGTTTTACTAGATTTTGACCCGCGCTTTCAAAGCGCGGGTTTATTTTTGTTTTTTTTTTCAATTGACAAATATTTAGTAAATGTCACATTTTCATATATTTGTGTTTTATTTTATAAAAGACTTAAAAATTTATCTTTATTTATCGTATTTCATTTTAAATGACTATTTATGTTAAAAAATTAAACTTTATTTTTTTAATGAATTAAGTTGGTATAACTCTGATAAATTAATTTTATTATGGGGTTAATATTTTAATTAAAAAATTATATACTTTTAATAAAGATTTATACTTTTCAATAAAAAAATTCAATTATTTTTATGAATGCTTAAATTATATTAAGAAAAGAAAAAATAATAATTAAGAATAGTTGAAAAAAAAATATTTGAACTTGGACTCAATGGTCCAAAGGAAAAAAAAAGGTGAGAATTGAATCTGATTTTTTAATAGGCCCAAATGGCCCCAGAGAGATTTGATTTGGGCTGGATCCATAAATAATGACCCAATATAGATTTGTTATTAATATTACTTAATTGCCCTTAATGAAACATGCAATGTTACTGAAGGAAACATGCCCCTAAGGTAATTATGACAATAGGATCCTGCTTTAATAGTATAGATATTATTGATGTTTCTTTTTCTTTGGGGAATTGATCTTGTGACAGGGAAGGGACGGCCTCCACTAGCATGGAGCTCAAGATTGAAGATTGCTGTTGGTTCTGCCAAAGGATTGTCGTATCTTCATGAAAATTGTAAGTACTATATATATGGTATGAAAAAATATGTATAACTGTTTAAAATATACAAGACATTCATATATAATTTGCAGGTAATCCTAAAATCATCCACCGTGATATCAAGGCGGCAAACATATTGCTTGATTTCAAGTTTGAAGCAAAGGTATAAATGCATATATAATTTATCTTTTCTTATATATGTATTTTCATTAAAGCGTTACATGTATGTAACTTAGCACTATATTTAGGTGAAGTTTGTTTGTATTGTGTCACTAGCTCTCTTCTATCTTTTAGGTTGCTGATTTTGGTCTTGCCAAGATTGCCTTGGATACAAACACTCATGTATCTACACGCGTGATGGGAACCTTTGGGTAAAAGAATCTTCAAGCAAAATATGTACATATGTACAATTTGCAAAGTGTCTTCAAATCCTTAAATTTTGTTTTTTGGTACTTTAGTATTTGGCTCCTGAATATGCTGCTAGTGGAAAGCTTACAGAAAAGTCTGACGTTTTCTCATTTGGTGTTGTACTTTTGGAGCTAATAACCGGGAGACCGACTCGCTCAGCGGAGACACTGTACTCCGAAGTATGTTGGTAGGCTTTTCATTGATCGTGTTGGAATCATTGATGGGTTGAATCCGCAGCATATCACTGATGCAATGAAGAACATGTTTGGCATGACGCTTGATTACACCACTTCATACAGAGCACTTTTATATGCACAAACATTGGTGAGAGGATCAGCAGGAGATGGGTATTCGCGTCTGCCATCATATCTCGAGCAAATCTCCTTAGCAAATCCCGATTCTATCACGGCTATAGAACTTGATTCTATCAATAGATTTAAGTATCTAATTCTCTCTTTTGGAGCTTCTATCAAAGGTTTTAAGTATCAGAGAAGAGTCATTGTGGTGGATGGGACTCACCTAAGTGGGAAGTATGGAGGTGTTATGTTAGTTGCAGCCGCACAAGATGGGAATTTTCAGATATTTCCATTGGCTTTTGGGATCGTAGATTCTGAAGATGAACCTTCTTGGGAATGGTTTTTCACAAAATTGGCTAGTTGTGTATCTGATGAGCAGCCTCTGGTGATAGTCTCCGACCGGCACATGGCCATTAAAAGTGCGTGTGATAAGGTGTTTCCTTGGGCAACCCGAGGAATATGTTATTATCACCTTCAAGAGAACATTGTCAAAAAGTATAAAGAGAAACATCTCTTATACTTTGTGAAAGGTGCTGCTTATGCTCATACGGTTTCAGATTTTGACCGGTACATGGTTGAGATACGGAGTGCAAACCCGGACCTTGCAACGTATTTTGACACTACAAGAAAACATCAAGGATTCTGAGGGAAAAAATCGTCAGAATTTCGTCGGAATATCGTTATTCCGACGAAACACCTCGTCGGAAATAATTCCTCGGAATTTCTTTTTTCCTCTGAAATCCCTCGGAATTTCCCTTGTTTGTCGGAAAAGTCCTCGGAATATACCGAGGTAGAACTTCGTCGGGATAATTCCTCGGAAGTTCATCGATCGATGCGTGTTTGAACATATATACATCGATCGATAGGAGTATACCGACGGACTTTTTCCTCGGTTTATTCCGAGGAACTGTTCCCTCGGTATATTCCGAGGGATCCGTTCCTCGGAATTTTCCGAGGGATCCGTTCCTCGGAATTTTCCGAGGGAGTTGTCCCTCGGAAAATTCCGAGGGAAATGTCCCTCGCTATATTTTTTAAAAAAACGGATCGATCGATGCGTTTTTGTTCAAAAACGCATCGATCGATCTAGTGAAAAATATAATTAATTTCCTCGGAATGTAAAAAATATTAATTTTTTTGAAAAAATATTAATTTTTTGAAAAAATAAAATTTCTGAAATTTAAATTCGAAAATATGAAATTAAAAGTAAAATTGAAATCATATTAATTAATATTCAAAGTTTCACAAATAAAAATAAAACATTCCGAGATTGGGGAAAAAAAAAACTACGGGTCTGGCACGTCCGGGAACACCTCGTTCGGGTACATCCTCTGCATCATCTCCATCATTTGCTGGTTCAGCCTCCTCTGTTCCTCATAGCCCGCCTGTTGAGCCGCCATCTGGGTCTCCAACAAAGATATTCGATCATCTTTGTCCTTCAACTGAGCCGTAAGTACTTCTGGATCAACAAAGGGCGGTGGTGCAGAAGAAGGAGGAACCGACCGGGTGCGACGACCCAAACCGAACAAACGTCCCTTCTTCTTTGGAACCGACTGAATAGAAAAAAGCCAAATTTAGAAATTTAAACCAAGAAATAAATGAATTGAACTTTAAAAAAAAAAGAACTTACGGATTCAACGATTTCGTTGATTCGAAACCGGGACAAGTTGGTCGAAGCCGTCGAAGCGTCATCCTCGGTTTGAAGCTGAGACACTTCGTCTACCACCTGAGTTTGGACCAGGTCGACCACGTCCCTCACAAGACCGTCATCAATCTGGCCGGTCTTCTTGTTGGTATACGCCCTCCTCATTAGGGCGAGATCATCGACCGGCTCGCCATCATTTTCTTCCGCCTTGAAAAAAAACATAAAATTAAAGAAACATTAGAAATTAGAAGAAATGCACAATAAATTTAAATTCTGAAACTCAAATAATTGAAGAAAAAGCGGTTGAACTTACCATGCGATCTCCGAGAGTGGCAATAGATTGAGCACCCAAGTTATGCTTGTAGATGCCCTTCCCTTTACGGTCGCTCCTGCGGTTGGTGGAGTTGGTGGAAGAAGTTTCTTTCGTCTCCTCCTTATCCCAATGCGCACACAACTCCTTCCAGACCGTGTCGTTCATCGACTTTGGGACCTTTTAATTAAAAAAAAAAAAAAAGTTTAATAAATTAAAAAATAGTTTAATAAATTAAAAAATTGTTTAATAAATTAAATCGAACCTTATTGATTTCCCACTTCTTCTTCCACTCGTGGATCTGCTTCCCATAGTTGTCCATTACTTTATGGACGAAGTGGTGATAGATAAAGAGCGTCTCATCGGAATTCCAGTTGAACTCTTGCTGAAAAAAAAACACAATTAGTAGAAAATTTATATTAAAGATTAAAAATATAAGTAAAAAATTAGAATACTTACCGCAAACTGACGAAACCACAGAACCTGCTTGTCGGTTGGGAAGTGAGTGAAAGTCGGATGTCCACTGTCGAGGGCCGAGTACATCATACGGTTGATCCATGCGCTGATCCCGTTCCCGGATCGGTTGAACCTTATTAAAAGAACAAACAGTTAATAATGAATCCAAATTAAAAGAAAAAAAAAAGTTTAATTACCATGTTTGACCCCGTCCATGTGGATACGGAAGATGGTCACGACCGGGCTGTTGAACCAACTCCGCAACCCTCATCACTCCCGGAGGACCCGGAGGAACAGGAGCGGATGCAGCAGCGGGAGCGAGAGGAGCATGAGCGGGTGCAGCAGAGGGAGATGTATGGTTGGAGCTGTGGGGCGAAGGGGAATCCTGAAAATGGCTGGAATCCCGAGACTGGCTCCCCGTACCACCACGACCACGACGCTGTCGAGGCCGGGTCTGATCATCATGAGACCTGTAAATTAAAAAATATATTTAATAAATACAGAAATATATAAATTAATTTTTTTTATTAAAAAAAAATCCCAAATAATTTAATCACAGAAAAAGATTTATATATATTAAATTTTTTTAATAAATATATAAAAATAGTTCTAATAAACAAAAAATAGTTTTAATAAATAAAAATTGTTTAATAATTACAAAAAAATAGTTTTAATAATATATATATATGAAAATATTTTTAAATCCCAAATAATAGTATTTAATCACAAAAAAAGTTTATAGATATTTAAAATGTTTTGTAAAATCCAAAAAATCGAATTTATATAGAAATTTTTTTTGTAAAATCCAAAAAACGAATTTATATAGAAAAATCGTTTTGTAAAATACAAAAATCGATTTTATATACAAAAATCGATTTTATAAATACAAAAAATAAAAAAATTATAAAAAAATTCTAAATCAATTCAACAAAACAAATTATTCAACCAAATCACAATTCTAAACCTATTATACAACCAAATCACAATCCTAACCAATCACCCTAACAAAAATCTATCAAAACTACACAAAAACCTAACAAATAGAACCTAAGAGAGTGGGATAGGGTCCTTACATGATTTGTGTAAGAGAAGAGGGAGATCGCCGGAGATATCGTCGGATTTCAGGGGGAAATCGCCGGAGAGAAAGAGAGGAGTCGCGCAGAGGAAGAAGAGAGAAATGGGGAAGAAGAAGGGGCTCGTGGTTATAAAACCTAGGGTCCGACGGACATTATCCGTCGGAATTCCGTCGGAATTCTAATTTCAATTTTCGCGAAATATTTGCCCGGTAAAATGAAAATATTCCGAGGAAATTCCGACAGATAGTAAAATATCCGTCGGAATTTCCTCGGAATATTCCGAGGAAATACCGAGGAACTAGTGTTTGGGGTTTCAAAACATCAATTTTTTTTGCCGTATTTCATTTCTTATACAATTGTAATGCATACCATTGAGGATTCTTTGTATACATGAGCATAAACCATGAAATAACAAATTTCAAAACTAATTGAAAGTATTCCCTTTACCGTTCATTAAAAGGTATAAGTGTTTCTCTTATGTTGCGAGATTTCGTTCATACAATCGGAAAAGTGTTAATTATACGGTAAGGAACAAATTTTGACTTCATAATGAACGTAAGACACTTAATAAGGGTTATATAGGTGTTATTCAAACGGCAAAACGTTGTTTTCGGTTTAAAAACCCTATTTCCTCGGAATTTCCTCGGATTATTCCGAGGGAACTCCGAGGAAACCCTCTTCTTCCTCGGAATTTCCTCGGAATATTCCGAGGAAATTCCGACGAACTAGTGTTTGGGGTTTCAAAACGTAATTTTTTAAAAAAAAAACGCATCGATCGATGCGTTTTTGAACAAAAACAAATCGATCGATTACTAAGATGGCCCGGGCCGTAAGATTGTGATCGATCGATGAGAGTATCCCATCGATCTATCGACAATCTGAATTGTTCCTCGGAATTTCCTCGGAAAATCTTGTATGTTTTTTTAAAAACGCATCGATCGATGCGTTTTTGAACAAAAACAAATCGATCGATTACTAGGATGGACCGGGCCGTAAGATTGTGATCGATCGATGAGAGTATCCCATCGATCTATCGACAATCTGAATTGTTCCTCGGAATTTCCTCGGAAAATCTTGTATGTTTTTTTTTAAAATGCATCGATCGATGCGTTATAGAACAAAAACGCATCGATCGATTACTAGGATGGACCGGGCCGTAAGATTGTGATCGATCGATGAGAGTATCCCATCGATCGATCGACAATCTGAATTGTTCCTCGGAATTTCCTCGGAAAATCTTGTATGTTTTTTTAAAAACGCATCGATCGATGCGTTATAGAACAAAAACGCATCGATCGATTACCAAGATGGCCCGGGCCGTAAGAATGTGATCGATCGATGCGTTATAGAACAAAAACGCATCGATCGATGCGTGTTCGGAAAACAGAATTATAAGGCAAAACCCGACCTTTTTTGGATCTAAACCTTAGAACTCTCATCCCCTCCGATTTCCCCTATAATTCCCCCCCCCTTTCTCTCTCTATAATCATCCGATTTGAACAATTTTGGGCTCTATTCCACTTGATTTTTCGAGCTCTACCTGATTCCTACACTCGTCTTCACCCTAAGACAGGTATACTCCGCGAATCTCCACATTCTGAAATCGTGTTCTTGAGCAATTTTTTGGGTTTTGTGAATTTCTTATTTCCGTGTTGATTCCTTGATCAAATATGCATGAAACAGATGTTTAAACATGGAATAGAACACAATTGTCTGTGATCAACGAGTTTGGAACATGATTTGAGATGATTTAGGGATAGAGAATTTTTTTCAATTTCGTTTTTTTTTATCACAACTCGATTTCGCTTTTCATTTTCATGTTGCTTTGAGTTCTTAATTGATTATAACCATGTTGAGAGCAATGATTCTATTTTGTAGAGAATGAAGCGCACGAAAACATCAGCAAAGAAAAACACACAAGAAGAGGGTTCGTCACAGCTGGAGAAGCAAAGGCCAAAGAAGTGGGATAAGTCTGATACCACCCACTACAACAACATGAAGAAGGTAGCCGTTCCGGCTACACAACTAGCATGTCCTGAGACGATGACAATATTGGGAATCAAAGCAGACATTGAAGGACTGTTCCAGAACATGGGTCTAGGCCAACTATGCAACCTCAAGGAACCCACTTATCCGGAGTTGGTACGCCAGTTCATAGCATCCGCATACGTCACCCGTCCCGATGATAGCCATCAGGAAGGTTTTCTGGCATTCGTAGTGCAGAAAGTATACTATGAGGTATCTTTCACAGACCTCTGCGGACTATTTGGATTGAGTGCGGGGGAGAGGACATCTGGTCTTTATTGGACTTCAGAGCTGTTGAACTTCTGGGAAACGATTGGCACAGGGGTTTATAGATCTTCTCAGGCAAAGGAGTCACTTATCCGGAGCCCAGTACTGAGATATGCGACACGCCTCATTGGCTCATTGCTATACGGGACAACCACAGCCGCATCAGTCACGCAATGGGAGTTGTGCCTCCTGTACCAAGGTGTGAGGCATTTGCTACCGGCATTTGGAAACTCTACATTCCCACCTGCTACTGCCTTCAACATGGGAGCGGTGCTGGCCGCAAACTTAGCAGGATACAAGGGGAAAGTAACCAAATCCAAGAGCAATGCATGTGGATTTGGTGCAGTGATTACTCGGATCCTTAGACATGTGGGTGTAGACTGCGAGAACCAGCAGGTAGCACTGGACAGATCGAACAACATTGCTTGGAACTACCTGGATGTCATTTCTCTAGTAAGTAAGGAGTTCATAGCTGGTCCCCACTCGAGGATCCATCGGGATGGTCCTTACGTCTACGTATTCCAGGACCGAGCGAAGAAAACACTCTACTGCCACCTGCCTCAGATCGGCCTGACTGCTCTACTTTCAGAGGCTGCAGTTGAGTTCCTACCCCCTGCTACCGCACTAGTAGACAAGCCATCCTTCTTCACGCCAAAATATCAGACCAAAGGCAAGGGCGTGGTTGATGAAGAAGGACAAGATGAGGCTGCACAAGCCATTCCAGATGATTCACAACCCCATCAGCTACTCCCATCAGACTCCAGCCAGTACAAGCTGCAAGAGCTTCCACCGAACGCCACTTCGCGCCAGCAACAACATTGGAGAGATCAGAGCATAAAGACAAACAACGACATGCTACACAAGATCTGGGCTGCCATTTCACGTATCAGGCCGTGTCGTTGCCAAAAGGATGATGTAGTTCATCGGGACAACTCTCCATCCAGCTCTGGTTCGGGTTCGAGTGGTACACACAGGGTAAGAAAGAGGTCCAAGAGACCCAACGATGCAGGAACATCTGGAGCAGGAGACGAGGAGTAGGAGCTATCACCGGCTATTTTATTTTCTTTTCTATTCTAACGTTTTATGGTCTTATTTTCTGTTAATTTTGAACTGAGTTTTTTTTTAGGTTTCTTAATTATGAGTTCGTATTTCTTTTACATGGTTTCTTTGTTTTATTTGGTTGTGTTTTGTGTAGCTTTTAATTCGTATTCAGCTTTGCCTTGCTAGATAAACCAAATAACTATTATCCGAGGAAAGAGGTTATATCAAGTGTTCCTCGGAATTTCCTCGGTATTTCTTAAAAAAAAAAAAAATAAGTTCAATGGTAGTCTGTTTCCGAGTCATCATCACCAGATGAATCTGAATCTGGATCTTGGTGAAACTCTCCAATCACTGGTTCATCCTCTACGTGAACGACGGCTTCCTCTCCAAAGTCGGTTAAATCGACTACAAGGCCAACTCCAGCTAAATCTTCTGCTGCACTACAGTTGCCGGATGTGCTTGGTTGTAGTGGGTCTTCCAGCTCAGAACTTCCCTGAACTCGGCCTCTCGGGTTGAGTCTTGTAACAGTAACCCATGGATCATCTCTGTTCCTTACCCGGGGGTACTTGATATAACAAACCTGTAACATTTAGAAAAATTATAAATTAATACACATGATGATGAATCATTCTGAATAATTAACATTTAATTACCTGATCGGCCTGGGAAGCAAGAATGAAAGGATCATAATATTGCAGCTTTCGCCTCGAATTTACTGATGTAACACCAAATGCATCTGTTCTCACACCTCGATCTGGGGTGTTGTCGTGCCAATCACAATAGAAAACAGTACAGCGCAATCCAACCATGCCCAAATACTTGATTTCCAAAATCTCATGTATGTGTCCGTAGTATACATCATCTCCTGATGCAGAACAAACGCCAGCATCATAAGTCGTACTCGAACGTCTCCTCTTCTGAGTTGTGAATGCATATCCTCGAGTACAAAATCTCGGATATGACTTCACAACAAAGTTTGGTCCAACGACCATCTCACGTATCCAATCGTCAAATGTTTCACCTCTGGCCAAACCAGCAGACACCTATTAATAGCACATATATATATATTATATCAATAAATGTGAATTAGTATAAATATGTGATAAAATATATTTTAATTTGTTTAAAGCACTCACATAAGTAAACATCCATCCAGTAAATTCTCTCTGCTTCATTTCTTCTAGTTCGTCCTCTGTGGCGTATCTATACTCGAACCGCTTTTCTGCCATGAAAATCCTGTATATGATGACAATAATGTAATTAATTAAGATTTAAATTTCAACTTGTTAAAATAAAAATTTGTAAGCTCATTTATTTACCTCTCATATTGAAGAACGTCTTCGCAGTTGGTGAGCAAATATGTTTGCAAATGACTGCGCTCCTGCTCAGTAAGTCGACGGTCCTTTGGTTTTCCGCTAAGTCGTCCAACGTCTGTGAAAATGTCTGGAACCGTAACATGATATGTTGCCCGTTCGCCTCTATCATCATGCCGAGCAGGTCTTCTGTTTTTGGTCTGAACTTCTGCTGGAAAGTAGTACTCGGCAAAGTTTGAAGTTTCTTCATTGATCATCTGTGCGACTATAGAACCTTCCACCCTACTTAAATTTTTCACCATCTTCTTCAAATGGAACATATACCGCTCATACAGATACATCCATCTATACTGCACAGGACCACCAAGTTCCAATTCTCTTGCCAGGTGAATAACAAGATGCTCCATAACATCAAAAAATGAGGGAGGAAATATCTTCTCAAGGTTGCACTGAATCACGGCTATGTTAGTCTTCAAATTTTCAATACCTTCAAGAGTCACTGATCTCGTGCATAAATCGCGGAAGAAACCACTTATCCCTGCAATTGCTTCATGAACATTTCGTGGTAATAGTTCCTTGAAGGCGAACGGAAGGAGGCGCTGCATCATTACATGGCAATCGTGGCTTTTCAAGCCAGTAAACTTTCCTTCCTTTCTGTCGATACAGTTACGCAAATTTGATGCGTAACCGTCTGGAAATTCCACATCGTTTGAAATCCAATCAAAGAACGCATCTTTTCCCGCTGCATCAAGTCGGTATATGGGAAAAGGAGCCCTACCATTCTCATCAACATGAAGTTCTGAACGAGCACATATATCGACTAAATCCAGTCTTGACTTCAAATTATCCTTTGTTTTACCTTGAACATTAAGGATCGTGTTCATGAGATTGTCAAAAAAGTTCTTCTCAATATGCATGACATCTAAATTATGCCTTAGCAGATGATCCTCCCAGTATGGCAGATCCCAGAAAATACTTTTTTGTGCCAGTTATGTAGTTCTCCAACAGCATCTACCGGAAAACGCTCATGTCCACCGACTTCTGGCGTCCTTTCTGCACCAAAATCTCTTAGTTGTATCTTCAAATCTTTCCCACAAATTTCCGGAGGTGGACTGTCAAACACCCTCTTGTTCTTCGTAAACAAATTCCTACTCCTACGATATGGATGATCAGGTGGTAGGAATCTCCTGTGACAGTCAAACCAACACGTTTTCCTTCCGTGCTTTAGTTGGAAAGCATCAGTGTTATCTTGACAATATGGACATGATAGCCTTCCATGCGTTGTCCATCCAGACAACATACCATATGCTGGAAAATCACTTATTGTCCACATTAGTACTGCCCGCATTTGAAAGTTTTCTTTACACGAAACATCGTATGTTTCAGCACCTTGAGCCCATAGTTGTTGCAACTCATATATTAGTGGCTGAAGAAACACATCAAGTGATCTCTTAGGATGCTCTGGTCCGGGAACGAGAATCGAGAGAAACAAAAACTCTCGTCGCAAGCACAAGTTTGGGGGGAGGTTGTATGGTGTAAGAATGACGGGCCATAGAGAATACTGTCTTCCACTCTTGCCAAACGGACTGAAACCATCAGTACATAATCCAAGGTAGACATTTCTTCTCTCATACGCAAAGTCGGGATACTTTGATTGGAAATGCTTCCACGCTTTTGCATCTGAAGGATGTCTGATCTCACCATCTGTTGAGTGCTCCGCATGCCATCTCATTGGTTGCGCTGTGCGTTCAGACAGATACAACCTCTGCAACCTTTCCGTCAAAGGTAAATACCACATCCTTTTATATGGCACTGGAACTCTTCCACTCGTATCTTTATAACGAGGCTTTCCACAAAATTTGCATGTAACCCGCTGTTCATCCGCCCTCCAATAAATCATGCAGTTGTCGCTGCATACATCTATTACCTGATACGATAAACCAAGACCAGCTACGAGTTTCTGAACCTCGTAGTATGAACCAGGAGCTACATTATCCTCGGGTAGAATACCTTTTACAAAATCAGCAATCGCATCCACACAGTCTTCAGCCAAATTATAATCTGTTTTAATGCCCATCAATCTTGTAGCAGATGATAAAGCTGAATGACCATCTCTGCAACCTTCGTACAATGGTTGCTTTCCAGCATCCAACATATCATAAAATCTCCTAGCTTCTGCATTGGGTAAATCTTCCCCTCTAAAATGATCATTTACCATCTGCTCAGTACCTACACCATAATCTACATCCGTTCTAATTGGTTCTTCTAATCTAACCGCTGGCTGAGGTTCACTAGTACTACCATGTTCATAATCAGTTTCCCCATGATGATACCAAATTTTGTAACTTCGTGTAAACCCACTCAAATATAGATGAGTCCAAACATCCCACTCTTTAATAACCTTTCTATTTTTACAATTAGAGCAAGGACATCTTAACATACCTGTTTTTGCTTCCGGTTGTCGGTGAACTAACCCCATGAATTCAGTTATACCTCGTTGGTATTCTTCCGTAAGCAATCTCGTGTTCGGATCCAAATGAGGTCGATCGATCCAAGAACGAAAATAATTTGAAGAAGACATATTTTTTATGAATCAAATTCGTGTGTAAATAGAGTAAGAGGGAGGATGAAGATATGAAGTGAATGAAGAGGAAGAGGAGTGCTTGTATTTATAATTTAAATCCTGCCGACATACCGAGGAAATTCCGACGGACAAAACTAGTTCGTCGGAATTTCCTCGGAATTTTGTAAAATCCCCCAACGGCTCTCCAACGGCTATAATATTTCCTCGGAATTCATCGGTTTTTTCCGAGGAACACAGTTTTCCTCGGAATTTCCTCGGAATATTCCGACGGACTGTAGTTTCCTCGGAATTCCGTCGGTATATTCCGAGGAAACCCAATTTTGTGTTTCCTCGGAATTTCCGAGGAAATTCCTCGGTATATTCCGAGGATTTCATTTTCCGTCGGAATGTCCGTCAGAATATCGCTGTTTTCTTGTAGTGTGATGATAGGAGTTTCAAGGCTCCTAATCAAATGTTGTAGAATAAAGGATGTCAAACCAGTTCTAAGTGATTCTAAAGCAAAGGGAATGCAAGACCATGCTTAATCTAAGTGCTATCAATTGGTGAGATAATTTTTTAGCTAGAATGATACTAAAATGCAATAAAGGACAAAGATTTCTTTCTTTTAGGATAAAAGAACTCATGGGCTAATGGAATTGACCTTGGGTGATCAAGTTTCAATCTAAAGATGTTAACTTTCAACCAATCTATCTACCTTGGACCTAGACACCATCCTAAACAAACTCTATCTCTAGATGAATGTTCATTTACTAAGATAACTCAAGCATCAAATCTCTTTGGTTGAATGTTATCTAAGTAATCATTAATCTCAAGTCTACTAGCCATCTTAACACCTGTAACAACAAATCTCTTTGGTAAATAATGTTAAAAGCTTAGGAGAGTTGGTTCAGACATTTCATCAAACACCTTTCAGGCATGAAATGCCTAGAGCTCAACTTTAGAGAAGCCAACTCTAGAGTTGCATTAAAAGCACTCTACTAGCAAGGAACAAGATTGATCTATACTAAAACACCTTAGATCTAGCTTAATCACCCTTAGTCTCCCTAACCCATGAATCCAAAGAAGACTACTCACTACTCTTCATGATGAGCCCAAGAATCAATGATGATTTGGTGATAATCATGATTAGTGATCCCAATAATCAAACAATCACAAGAGAAAATGATCAAGATAAGATCTTTCACCTAAAAGTTCTTTGTGATTAGATAGAGAAAACAAGATGATCTCCCAACTTTGGGATTACAAGAGTATTTATTTGTCCTTGGAAAACCTAATGGTTTCCATTAAAAAGTCTTAAAAGCCCTTAAAAACATTAAAATTTGACTTAGGATAAATATCGACTCGCGTAGGAGCGACTGGGCATACCCCGCGTCACACCACCCGCGTCGGATGGTCGCCGATCTTCTGCTTCATGCGCGCGGGTAGTGGAACCCGCGGCCTTCGTCCTGCGTCAGACCGTTGCCGATCTTTCCCGTCATGCGTGCGGGTAATGGAACCCGCGGCCTTCGTCCCGCGTCACACCGTTGCCGATCTTTCCCGTCATGCGCACGGGTAATGGAACCCGCGGCCTTCGTCCCGCGTCAGACTGTCGAGGCTACTCCCTCGTCATGCGCGTGGGTAGTCGATCCCACGTGGCTCCGACCCGCGTGGCTCCGTCCCGCCTCTTCGTGACGCGGGTTGAGACGATCGACACCAACCCGCGTCATCTTCCCGCGCTGGATTGCCGATGATTCTTCTAGCTTGTGCGAGCGGGTACTCGACCCCGCGTTGCTCCAAGCCGCGTTGAAGTTCTTCATTCTGTTCTTCTCGACATCTCGACGCGGGTAAACTAACCCGCACCGGATCTCCCCGAGTTGAACTGGCTTGAACTCGAACTAAACTTCATTTTCATCTTTTCTTTAACTCCCATGCCTCTAAACACCTCCAATCACTCCATGGGTCACTCTAATACCTGATTAAGACATATGAATGCAAAATGGATCCTAAAGATGCTAAACTCTTACTCTGTATGATCATTATGTACAAAATGGAAGCTTAAAACAATGCAAATATGCAAGATATCATATTTGGAGAATGCCGACGTCAGCCTATGGTCAAAGGTTTATTGTCAGGGGGACAGGTACAACATAAAGACAAGCAACATCGTTGAATCTATTAATTCCGCTCTGAAGCGAGCTAGAGGATTTCCGGTTCAGTTCCTGTTGGAGTTCATAAGGGAGAAGCTAGGAAAGTGGTTTTGGAAAAGGAGAGAAGATGCTTTGAGTCTCCCAACTCAACATAGTCGAGGTGTTGAATACTTGCTTGCTGTTCGATCAGAGATAGCGGATACGATGACGGTACAACCAATTGATGGATGGTGATTCTTTGTGAAAGGTGGCAAAATGGACTGTGTGGTTGATTTGGAACATGGAAAGTGTGATTGTGGTGTCTATGAAGTGTAGAAAATACCTTGCTCTCATGCTATAGCTGCTGGAACATTTACTGGTTTGCATATCTCCACACTTGTATGTCCAGTGTACTCAAAGGATTTTCTGTGTGCAGGATACTCAGAGAATATATATCCTTGTGTTGGACAACAAGTTGAGGAACGCGCATGCTTTCCTCCGGATGTAAAGCGTGGTCCGGGAAGACAGAAGAAATCAAGATGACAGTCTTGGTTGGAGCTATCCAGGATGAGAGGACGCAAACCCCGAAAACAACATAGGGTTTATAGATGCTCAAAATGCAAGGAAACTGGCCATACGAAACCACAATGTAAGTCGTCCACTGTTTAGTCTTCCAGAAGACCTTCAATTAAATCATCCAGAAGGTCGTCCAGTTAGTCGTCCAAGGTTTTTTCTTCCAGAAGACCTTCAAGTAAGTCGTCCAGTGTTTAGTCTTCCAGAAGACCTTCAATTAAGTCGTCCAGAAGGTCGTCCAGTTAGTCTTCCAGGGTTTCCCAGCAATCCATGGTCCACTTCCACGGTTTCTTCACAAACATGAGTTCAATTATGTTCTCTGCGGGCGTGTCCTCAACATCAAACTCCCATTTTGGAAACATTTGACCAATGTCCTTCTGAACAAAGTTGATCACCCTAGTCTGCAGTAAATAGAAGATATGAACTTAGATATTTGACGGATTAAGAAAGATGGAAAGAAAAGACTTCGCAGACGACTTATAATTAAGTCGTCTGGAAAGTCTTCCAGTTGGACGACTTAGTAGACGACTTATAATTAAGTCGTCTGGAAAGTCTTCCAGCTGGAAGACTTAGTAGAAGACATATAATTAAGTAGTCTGGATAGTCTTTCCAGACGACTTAATAATAAGTCTTCTACTAAGTCATCCAGCTGGAAGACTTTCCAGACGACTTAATTATAAGTCTTCTACTAAGTCGTCCAGTTGGAAGACTTATCAGACGACTTAATTATAAGTCTTCTGTGAAGTCGTCCTGATTGAAGTAAATACCTGACTGAGGATAGCCTCTTTAAACTGTATGCGTCCTTTGCGACCCTTGTAAGCCAGTATCGGTGGAGACGGATTGTTTGGGAGAGGATTACCATAAGTAGCACCCAATTCCGGAAGAGCTGTGTGCACCCAGACCTGGAGAGCTGGCGCAAACCCATTAATAGTGTAACAACCCGAAATATCTCTGCCCTTCACAGAGTCCATCAGCACCTTAAACGCGACTCTCCCCCATGGATAATTCTCAAACCGTTCTAACTCAATCACTAGCCTTGCCAGACTAACCCGTGTAGGGGTTGAATACTTTCTCCCTTCAATGTATCCAGTGAAGATGGCAAGGTACGCGAGCCGCTTGCGATCATCCCGAGACCACCCTTCGCATCTCTCAAATGCTGCTATTATCTCCTGAGTAGATGGTCAAGCTTCGACATGAACTCCCAACATCTCCCAAAAGGAAGTCAACTCCATTGTAACAACACAGTGAGGCCTCTCAAGGTCCTCAATGTACTCGCAGTTTAGACCAGTGAGGTTTTCAAACTCTAACAGTGAAAACCTTACAGGTTGTGGACCAACGAGACTCCACAGCTCATACTTCTTCTTTATGTCCAGCTGAAAACCGAGCATGTAGTGAACCAGCTTTGAAGCCCAATCAAATCCCAGCTCTTGGAACTTGATGAACACTCCCAACTTCGACTCCTTCAGCTCTTCATATTTGTCATCATGAAGAGCTTTCTTTAAAGCAGCATGCAACATCCAACAAGTACGATACGAAATGCTATGCACTGCGGGGGGCTCTTCCCCTAATGTATATATCCTACGGGGGAGTTCTGGCATCTCCATTTTTTTTGCCTGCAAAACAATCAAAGACAACCATCTCAAACAATCAAAGACTTATAATTAAGTCGTCTGGCAAGTTTTCCAGCTGAAAGACTTATAATTAAGTCGTCTGGAAAGTCTTCCATCTGGAAGACTTTCCAGACGACTTAATTATAAGTCTTCCAAGACTTCCAGTTTTATGTTCATCTTTTCCTCAATCAATCACTCGACAGTAAGAGATATAACTTACCGGCGGCGGAGTTCAACGAGACGCCTCTGAGAGAATGCGCGCTAGGGTTTCCTCTCAGATCTTAAATAGAGGAAGCGGCTGTGAGAACGGTGGTGAGAACGACGGTGATAACGGCGGAGAGATAACCGGCGGTGAGAACGATGGATTAGAGAGAATCGACGGAAATCGCCTTCGAAATCGCCTTTGAGAGAAACGGCGTTAGGGTTTTCTGATTTTCGTGAAACAGTGAATAAAAAAAACACCTTATATATGGCCGGTAAATAATCCGGTTAGGTTTAAAAGTACATTGTAAAATTAAAGGTTCGGTCCGGTTTGGACGACTTACTAGTAAGTCGTCTGTTGAATACTGTACATCAGACGACTTACTAGTAAGTCGTCACAGACCCTAAATTTAATTCCTAAACTAAATTGACTAAATTAACTAACTAACCACGTTATACCGTAGTTATACTTAAATATTGTTTACTATACACATAAATAAACACACTTAGGTAAATTTTAAAGTTTTCAAAAAAAGCATTTATGCATTCCAAAATTTAACCCTAAGAACACATACAATACTACAACATATGTTGGCAAAACCTAAACCAAAGAATATCATGACTCAGTACTTTCACTCATCTATGTTGAAAACAATTAAATTTTGTTATATCTTAATTTATATCTCTTAAAACATATGTTAATTACATGATTTCAATTTTTCACTTATCAAAATATTTTTTACAAAATTTTTAAATTATTTCTAAGTAGAACTAGACCAGACGACTTTCCAGACGACTTACTGGAAAGTCGTCTGGACAGACGACTTACAGGGGTTAGAAACGTAAAAAAAATTTGGTTTTTTTGTTTGTTCACAAGGGGCTGGTTGTAATTTCAATAGCCTTTTAAGTTACTTTTGCATTTGATTCAAGTTTGGGTTTAACTTTGTGTTTGAAATCAAGTTGTGAGTCATATTTGACAATTTTTCTACTTTCTAATTCAGACTCTCGTGTAGTGCTTGTAACTGATATGTTTCGTTCTTGGCAGTGATCGAAATGTCCTTGACCTTTTTAGATTGGTTAGAAGGTGACTTCATCTCCTCAGCTTTAAGAATACCAACAAGTTGTGAGAAATTCATCTCAGCATTGTTCATTCTGGCTTTAAGAAATGCTTTGTATTGTAGGATAAAAACTTCTCAAGTAAAGAACGAATCAGTTTCTTAACCTTTTTTTTTTGTCCTTGTAGCATTTTTCCAGAACGATAGCTTCATTAACAATGGAGCTCAGTTTCGAGCTGAAACTTGCAACTGATTCATCATCAGACATTCGTAGATTCTCAAATTGAGAAGCCAAGTAATCCAATCTTGTTCTTGTAACAATATCAGTTTTTTCGTAGTACTCAAATAATGTGTCCCATACGTCCTTGCTGAAGAACATCATTGAACAAGCTTGAACTGATCAGAATCAATAGCATTGAAGATTTCAGAAATCGCTTTTGGAGTTTAATTTGAATCGTAACTTATCAGCCTCTGTCCACTTATCTTTGGGTTTAGGTACTAGTTCACCATCGACAATCTTGATTGTGGGTTATGTCCAACCAAGTTCTGCAGCTGACCAGACATCTTTGAGTCTCTCTTTCATCCGTACTTTCCAGTGCCAGTTCCGCAAGAATTCTTTCAACGTTCCGCATTAAATTCTTTGAAA